>NC_134593.1:29891147-30540522 GCF_037038515.1 Microtus pennsylvanicus
CATAATTTTAGCCCTTAGTGAGCTTTAGGATAGCCTGGGCTGCACAGTAAATTCCAGGCCAGTCTTGGAAATCTAGTGAGACCTCAAAAACAAAGAACTGGACATGTAAATTGGGCTTGGTGTCATATGTCTTTGACCCCAACACTCAAGAGGCAAAGGCAGACAGATCTTTATGAGTCCAAAACCAGTCTGGTCTACATAGCAAGCCAAGGCTACTTAGTGAGACCCTGACTCCAGAAAAAAAAAAAAAAAGGAGGGTGTGGTAACTAGGGCACCCAGCATTCAGAAGGCAGAAACAGATGGATCTCAGTGATTTATAGGCCAGCTGGGTCTACAGAAAGCTTCCGGATAGCCAGGGCTGTTACAGGGAGAAAAGCCCTGTGTGTGGGGGTGGGGTGGGGTGGGAGGGGGGAGGTATAGCTCAGTGGTAAGAGGGCTTGGCTAACATGTTCAAGGCCTTGGGTTCAGGCTTCGGCATGACATTTAAAAACCCAAAAAGTAATGCTGGGCATGGCAGCAAAGTTTCAGAACAGCCAGGATTACAGAGAAACCCTGTCTCAAAAAAAAAAAAAAAAAAAAAAGGCAAAGCAAAACAAAACTCAAAACCTCCCAAGGAGTGGAGTTGATGTGTTTTGTTTTTTTTTTTTTTAAATGACATCTTTATTTCTTTTTTTGAAACAGGGTCTGATGTGAACCAGTCTGGCCTCAACTTACTGTGTAGCTGAGGACGACCTTAAACTTCTGTTCTCCCTTTCCTAGTGTGGAATTCAGCGTGTGCCTAACGTCTGCACTGCTAAGGAGAGAGACCAGGGCCCCACGCATGGTGGGCAAGCGTTCTTCCAGCTGAGCTGCATTCTAAGCCCTCACATCATGATTCTAAATAGGGAGATGGGATAAAACCAAGACCAACGCTTTGGAAACCACTGGAATCAAGTTTCCCAGGTTATACGTCTGTGTGTCAGAAGGAAGCATGGAGGTCTTCCCTAACACTTTGCTCTAGGGGCCAAGAGCCTCACTTTGAAGGATTCTAAATTCTCAGGAGTTTCAAATCCTCTGGGGCTTAGTGTCAAAAGGAGTCCATCACACACATTTCCCCGTCCATCTGATCATGTAGTTTTCAGCATTCCTTGGTAACCAGTGAAACACGCATTTTCCACAGCGGCCCATGAGTTCCAAGTGGACAGGAACTGCACAGGCTCCAGCACGAGGAACTTCTCCACAATCAATGGATGTCTGGTAGCATGTGGGAAGCCCAGTCCTGTTTCCCCTGAAGAAATAGCGATATATCACCAGTGCTGGGCAACTGGGGGTGTAGCCAGGTGATAGCGTACTCACCTAGCACACCCAAGATCCTGAGTTTGATCCCCAGCAGCGACCACTTCCCCTAAATTCCCCCCTTCCCCATTAGCTACTCCTTGGTTTTATGTAACTTTGGGTTTCAGATAAAATGTTCTCTCATTTACTGGAAGGAATCAAACTATGGGTCTTACAGGTTTGTTTCAAGGATAAAACAATGCTGCAGACGTAGGACAACTTAAGATCACTGTCCAGGGGCTGGGAAAGTAGCTCACTAGGCCATGTGCCTACCTACCTAGCACACACAAAGCCTGGGTTAGTTCCCCAGCACCGAAGAAACCAGGTGTGACGACCTGTGCCTGCCATCTCAACACTTAGGAAGTAGAAGGGGAATGAGCGATTCAAAACAGTCTTCCACTATACATCCGGTTCGAATAGTAATGAAATCGCTGTTTAATTCGGAGTGATTCTGATCTATTTGCTTTTTTGGCCCCTTCCGGCACGCACCCACATCTCATCTCCTTTTTGATCCTCAAGTGGAACTGCACACGTAGCTCCCTCAGGCTTGCTGCTCTGTGGCAATTGTAGGGGAAGGGCTTGTGGAGGGCAGGGGAGTCACTACCTCCTTTCCTGGCTCCACCTGCCCCTCACTTGTGTTCTTCAGCCCCTCGCTCATTCTCCACTTCTGTTTCCTCTGCCTGGTGCTTGCCAGTCAGCTCACCGCACCCTAACCTTTTGCTGTTCTGCTTCCCTGCTGCATAAGCGCCCTGGGCCCTGGGGAGAGCAGGGTGTCTGAGGTCATCTGAGGCTCCCCCTCAAGTTTCCACCAAGCATGGAACACAGGTTTCTGTCTCACAGAGGCCCTGGAGAAGTGGCAAATAACACCCTGTCTAGGCTAGCCCTTACTTTTATGCCCTAGATACAGGAAGTTACTGTGAGCAATGTCTCTCCACCCCTTCTAGCCTGTGTGAAACCCCTTTCCCATGACTTTCTCAACCTGATGTCACCTGTCCCTCTGACTCAGGGCCGACTGCTTATAAAGAAACAAACATGAATCACAGATGTTGCTCAGTATGTAGAGTTCACACCTAGCAAGCAAGAAGCCCAGGGCTTGATCCCCAGCACTAAATAAGCCACACCTGTTGGTGCATGCTGGCAAGTCCAGCACTTGGGAGGCTGAGGCAAGAAGGGCCAGAAGCTCAACCTCAGATATAAGGTAAGTTTGAGGCCAGTTGAGCTACCGAAGGCCCTGCCTCACACAAGCAAATAAATAATGCCTACAAATATGTGGTATATGCCTGTGTTCCCAGCACTTACAAGGTGAAAAGCCAGGCTTGGTTGTGAGGCAAGTTCAAGGCCACCCTTTGCTCAGGACACTTTATCTCAAACAAAACAACAAAACAAAATAAATGAATAGTCTGGACTGGTGCCCCAAGCCTATCCTCCCAGATACTTGGTACTGAAGCAAGAAGAGCAAGCCTTCCTGTCTGTCCCGAAATTTAAAATTTCTTTTTTTTTTTGTTTTTGTTTGTTTGTTTGAGACAGGGTTTCTCTGTAGTTTTTGGAGCCTGTCCCAGAACTCACTCTGTAGAACAGGCTGGCCTCGAACTCACAGAAATCAACCTGTCTTTGCCTCCTGAGTGCTGGGATTAAAGGTGTGCGCTGTAGTGGCATTTCATTTGTATTTTAATAAATAAAGTTTAAAGACCAGAGAGTAAAACACCCTTACTGACCAGGCAGTGGTGACACCCACTTTTAATCCCAGTAGCCACACTAGTTGCTGTAGAAACCGGGCGGTAGTGGTGCACGCCTTTAATCCCAGCACTAGAGAGGATTATAAAACAGGAGGAGACAGCTCTCAGTCTCATTCTGAGAATTCCTGGAGGCAGAATCACCATTTTCAGACTGAGGTAGAGGTAAGAGCCAGTGTCTGGCTGTTTTGCTTTTCTCATCTTCAGGTTGAACCCCAATATCTGTCACTGGGTTTTTATTAATTGTGCTACAGTGTGCCTCCACTGCCCAGATTTAAAATTAAAAATTTCTTAAAGGGGTAAGAATATTCATTGTGCTGGGCGGTGGTGGCGCACGCCTTTAATCCCAGCACTCGGGAGGCAGAGGCAGGTGGATCTCTGTGAGTTCGAGGCCAGCCTGGTCTACAAAGGGAGTTCCAGGGCAGCTAGTACTACACAGAGAAACCCTGTCTAGAAAAACAAAGACAAACAAACAAAAAATATCCATTATGGTGCGAGCTTGTCTAGCATATGTAAGGGCATGAATTCTGCTCCAAAGGTGGGGATGGAAACAAACAGATTTAGGGACCCAACGCAACCTTTTAATTCCAAGCAGTTACCCCTCCCAGCATGATCACACATACAGTGGACAGGGAGTGCCAGGATCTGGGCAAAAACAAAACCCAGACCTTGGCAAAATATATATATATATAATTATATACACATACATATGTGGAGAGACAGGGACTGGGGAGTGCAATTAGGTAGGGCAGGGAGTGGGGGAAAAAAGCAGCAGAGGGTGCCCCAATAAATTACATTCTGTAGAGAGCACAATAGGGAATGCATGGCAATGAGGGGGGACCTGGGAGCCTGGACTCTCAGTGATGCCCCAAACTAGGCCTCTCTATCCCATGTAGGGGAGGCTGAGACCTGGGTTCCGTAGTCCCTGGACAGGTGCTAGAAGGTGCATCCTAGCTGGTTTTGCCTGGAGGCTGGTGGTGAGGCGTCGTGTGAACAGCGCCTCTGCTCTGAGCCACAGCTTTGAATAGGCCCTAGGTCTTGAGCAAGAGGCTTGAAGCTTAGGGGTTGCAGAATACAGGACAGACAAGCTGGCAGGAGGATGACTTCCCAGCTGGAGGCCCAGGTAGAGCCTGCTTCTGCCAATCAGAGAAGCATCGGGTGCAGGGAGCTGTCAGGAGTGCAGTGGGCTGGAGCCTTTGGGTGGACAGGCACAGGGTCCCAAAGCTGCCACTGCCTGGCCAGGTCTACCTCCCTGTACGGGATAGCAGACAGACCTCACCACTAAGTACCCCTTCATTTCTCCTCACCATCTTCTGGGGACCTTCGTGTGGGGAGACAGAGAGGAAAAGGGTGCAAACATTTGACTGTGTACTGGAGTCCAGGCTGGGTTTGGCTAGGCAGTGGAGCCCAGGGAAAAGATAAGGCCCCCTGGCCCATGTGGGTAAGGAAGTCCATGCCTCACGACTCTGGGACTGTGCACATCTTGGCTCTCTCTCTACCTGAGGAATGGAGCCCAACGCTTCTGCCCTGCCTCCTGCTGCTCCCAGCCTGCAGAGGAAGAGGATGCTGTGGGGTCTCACAGCCCCAGCTTCAGGGCCTTGAAGCAGCAGAGGGAAGGTGCTGTCATGGACAGGGTGAGCTGGCGGGGATGTCAGAAGAGGGAAGCCTTCTTCTTGAGTTCATTCCTCTTCCACAGGGCCAGCTTGCCAAACTCCTCAGGAGACATGGCAAACACCCTAGAGAAGTCCTCTGCTGATAGATGCCTCTGTGGGGACACATGGGCATCTGAGTGACTGAGGAGGCAGGTGGCCTTTACAGCGTCAAAATCCAAGGCAACCCCACTGGGTGACCCCTCAACCACACCCCCTGCATCCTTGCATACCTCAAGCCTCATGCGATCCACACCGGGAGGCAGCTTAGTTCGCCCCTTGTTGGTCACTATCAGCATTTCATAGGGATAGATCTGGAGAGTCAGAGAGAGCTCTCTCAGGTTCATAGTCTCCGGTCCTCAGAACCCTCTGGACTCCCCAGGTCCCCTTGTCAACCTGCAGAGGCCACTGGGATTCATGCCATCTTGCCATTCATCTCCCTCAGCTTCCCTGCTACCTCCCCCTTGTCATCTCCAGGAGCACCCCTAGCGCATTCAGCTTGGTGGGCTTTACCACCCCCCTGAAGCACACCCCACTGTGGCGGTCAGGTCCCCTGCCCTCACCTTCTGCTCCAGCACACAGGGCAGGGAGTTCCCCCGATCCATCCTCCCCCTCTGGCCCTCTCCGTTCTGGGGAGACCAAAGCCTCAGTGAGCCAGAGTGGGCCAGGGGGACCTTCCCAGCCTTACCCTAGGCGTCTTCAGTCTTCGCCAGGCAACTTCTTGGCCCACATCCCCGCCCCCACCAGTGCCCATGCCTGGCCCTGGCTTCCTGGGTTTTTCCTGCTCCCCCTCAGGGGGCACTCACCTGCAGGCCTAAGGAGACAAGAGCCAAGGTTTAGATTTAGAGACCGCTCCAGAAGCTGTACCCTCACCTGACCTTAGACAAATAAACCACGACCCACACTGGACACAGGCTGCCTATGACGTCTGTGGAGATCCCCTTCCCAGAGACCTGTAGCCCCACTGCTCACCTGGGCTGCTAGCCTCACTCCCCGATGGGCTGAATTCTGTGGATTGTAGCTAGGAAATGACACAAAGACATCAGAGAGATCGGAGGGCAACCGTCAACAGTCTCCTTTACTCTGAGGCCTCCCCACTACACGGGGCCTTCAAGTGTTCATCCACTTAGAAACACCATGCACATACACTTCTCCCACGCAGCCCCTGCTTGGTGGTAACCTTACCCGGCTCAGGGCAGTCCTGCCGTAGGAAGGAAGAGAGGAGGACTTAGATGTTCCCGAATGCAAGGCTGAAAGAGAACAGGAAGGCCTGGGTTCGGTCCCTTGATCGCAACAGTCCTTCCTGAGAGGGATGCCTCCTTAGCCTTCCCTGACCAGAAGAACCCAGCAGGCTTCCATGGACTTCCAGCGAGTGTGCTGTGGATTTTGCTGAAGCTACATCTTCCCTCTTCTCTAACTAGAAGTAAGCCCAAAGGCCTAACACGAATCCCAGGCAGAGCTGAGTGAGGCTTGCCATCATGAAATGAGTCCTAGGAGCCACCGTGAAGTAAGCTCTAGGTTTACAAATAAGTGCAGGCTCTCTGTGAAATCACGGAAATGGATCTCTGTGAGTTCAAGGCCAGCCTGGTCTATAAGAGCTAGTTCCAGGACAGGCTCCAAAGTTACAGAGAAACCCTGTCTCAAAAAAAAAAAAAACAAAAACCGGGGCTGGAGAGATGGCTCGGCGGTTAAGAGCATTGCTTGTTTTTCCAAAGGTCCTGAGTTCAAATCCCAGCAACCACATGGTGGCTCACAACCATCTGTAATGAGGTCTGGTGCCCTCTTCTGGCCTGCAGACAGAATATTGTATACATAATAAATAAATAAATATTTAAAAAAAAACAAAAACCAAACCAAACTAAACAAAGAACAAACAAAACAAAACAAAAAGAAATCACCCAGTTATAACAGCGGCATTACCAGCAGCCAGATTCTGGAATCTGACATTATAGTTCAGATAGTTATCACCTGGCACAGTGAATGCAGCCGAGATAGTTACCATTTGAGCTGGCTCAGTGGCTCTGAACCTGAGTTTGGGTCCTAGCACACACATAAAAATCAGGGCATGGCTGTGTGTACCCTAGCACTGTGTGGAGTGGAGACAGGGGCATCAATGCCAATCTAGCTTCTGTTCAAGTGAGTAACACAGAGAGAGATAGTGCAGGACACCCAGTGTCCTCTTCTGGCCTCTATACATGCTCATACCTGCACAGCTGTGTGCTTCAACTACACGCACACCTTGCGGTGGTGGTGTACGCCTATAATCCCAGCCCTTGGGAGGCAGAGGCAGGCAGATCTCTGTGAGTTCGAGACCAGCCTGGTCTACAGAGTGAGTTCCAGGACAGGCTCCAAAGCTACAGAGAAACCCTGTCTTGAAAAACAAAAACACAAACAAACAACAATGGTCGTATTTTGTTGCAGTCACTTTGACAGGTGTTTTGCAAATGTCTAGCCTAGGGCCTAGGCACGGTCAACACCACAAGCATCCTCTAAAGTCCATTGGAAGTTTAGGGAGTGGGAACAAAATAGGCTCCGGGAACCTACCACTTACTTTTGAATAAATTTAGCATCTCTAAAATGAAAGTTCAAAATCTGAAATCCAGTCTGTTCTGGGTTCCAAACTTCTCTAGTCTTGTTGATATAGTTCTCAGTTTTGGATTTGGAAGTGTTTGTTTCAGATTTTTGGATTAGGGGGTCTCCAATTTGGCAAAGTTTATCCAAATATTCTAAAATCCGGGAAATAAAATAAACCGTCCTTAAGCCTGAAACTCTTCAGATCCTAAGCATTTTGGAGAAGGGATAACAGGCCTGCATAGAAAACCATTGGCTCTAAGAGCTGGGAAATGGCTGGGGTTAACTGCTTGCTGCAAAAGCCCGAGGACCTGAGTCTGGGTTCCTAGAACACAGTAAAGGGATGGGGGGGGGCAAAGAGAAAGTCATCAGTTCTCACAGTCACTGTTCATTGCTGAAGTAAGTCTTGTCCTTGCAATAATAAGGAACATTTATATTTTGATTGACAGAATTCCAATATATCAAGTACATATAATTTTTTTTCACTCCCAATCACTTTCTGCCTGCTGGCTGTTTTTATATCAGCTTGACACCATCTAGAATCAACTGGGAAAATGCTCCTACCAGATTGGCCTGGGGGGAAACCTGAGGGGGGGGCATTTTCTTGATGGGTGATTGATGTGGGTGAGTCCAGGCCGCTGTGGGCTGTGCTACCCCTGGTAGATAGTCCTGGAGAGTGTAAGAACACAAACCAGGCAAGCCATGGAGGGCAAGCAGTAAGCAAAACTCTAGGGCCTCTGCAGCAGCTCCTCCCTCCAGGTTCCTGCCCTGCCTGAGTTCTGCCCTGACTTCCCTGGATGATGGACTATAAGCTGCAAGATGAAATAAACCCTTTCCTCGCCACGCTGCTCTTGATCGTGGTGTTTTATCACAGCAACAGAAACTTTTAACTGACAGAATATTTGTGTTTGAAAGCGACAGTCCCAAGGTAATTGTTGTTTGTGACTCTGAGCTGTTAAACCTCATTAGATTGGTGTAGGAGGGTCTTCTTTCTATGTGTTGCTTTCATTGGTTGAATAAAGAAAACTGCCTTGGCCTTTTGATAGGGCAAAACTTAGATAGGCGGGAAAAAGACAACTGAATGCTGGGGGGAAGGAGGCAGGCAGAGAGCCACCCGCCATGAAGCTGCCAGGTCAGACAACCTGAATCTTTCCTGGTAAGCCACGGCCTTGTGGTGACATACAGATTATTAGAAATGGGTTGAATCAAGATGTGAGAGTTAGCCAATAAGGGGCTAGAGCTAATGGGCCAGGCAGCAATTTAATTAATATAGATCTCCGTGTGATTATTTCGGGCATAAGCTAGCCGGGTGGCTGGGACAACAAGCAGCCTGCCAGCCCGGGTGTAAGCCAGTTGGGTGGCGGGACACAGCCCACGGCTCCATCTACAACATTAGATCTATTGAGAACCTACATGACCACCTGATACCTCCACCCGGGGACTGTTCCAGGGGAGGGTGAAGGAGGCACTTGACTATTTCACTTTACAAAGCCAAACGGAAGTCACAGTTCTCATCTTTTTGGCCAAACAGAAAAATCTGGGGGACTAGAGAGATGGTTCAGAGGTTAAGAGCACTAGCTGCTCTTCCAGACGTCCTGAGTTCAATTCCCAGCACCCACATGGTGGCTCACAGCCATCTATAATGGCATGACCTCTTTCATCATGCATGCATACATGAGGACAGAAAACTCATACATTAAACACACACATAAATAAATAAAATTTAAAAAACAGAAGAAGAATCTGAAACACCAAGGCTGAATCCATCCCTAGAGACGATCATTCTCCAGGCTTCAACTATAGACTTTAAAACATAAATACATACATAGAAAAGAAAAAGAAAAACAAAGAAACAAGTGCAAAAAAAAAACTCAAAGCAAATAAATAAAAAAAATGCCCAGTCCTGGTGTGTCTCTTGGCTCCACATCTTCTATACCCCTCCAAAGAGCCATGCCCTGCAGCCCACTGCTGGGACTGCAATCCCTCAGCACCTTCCTTACCAAACACTAGCACTGGATCAGCCCACATCTCCTCCCCTACCCCCACAGCTATGGGTTAGCATCACAACAAAGGTAAGGTCTTGTGGTATTTCCCAACAAGCAAGCTGGGCTGGCTTCCTCTGGCTCAATAGCCCCCCGTCCTTTCTTCCACAGAGGAGGTCTTTCGTAGTCTCCCAAAACACAGGGCTCCATTTCCTCCCCGTGTTCCTCACCACCACTAGATCCAGGGTCTCGCTATGTGGTCCTTAGAGCACACAGATCATTACTGAGCAAGCTACCTGGGGCATGCATGTTCTGCAGGCCTGGGAACCTGGTTGTCTTTTCCTTTCTCCATGAATAATCTTACTTTGTCTTTCCATTCCTACACATATTTGCTGCAGACCCTCCAGCTTCTGGCTGGCCAAACTCAGTTCTCACCCACGTGCTCTACACAGCTGAAACAGTCTCTTCCCCTCCCCCTTTCTTATCTAATTGTAAATTGTTACTCACTTGCACCCAGGATAAAGCCCTGAAGGTTTTCTCTCTTCCTTATCCATCCATACCCTCGCCCATGCAAGGGTTATGAGGGTTATAGGATTCACTTCAGTGGATTTGATCTGTATATTTCTCAGATCTGTTCCCTCTTCTCTGAACCCAAAAAGATGTGTTCTCCTTAGGATACAGTTTGAGTATACTGCCAAGCCTTCAAAACTTGCGATGTTAAGAGAGTAGGAACGGGGCTAGGAGACCGCTCAAGGAGCAAAGGCAAACACCTTGCAACCCTGACGATATAAATTCGATCCCTTGAACCCACAGACGTAGAAAGAAAGAGCTGACTCCTCAAAGCTATTCTCCAATGTCTGTCCAAACACATATGCGTCCTGCACACACGCACGTACAATATATGTGACTAAATAGACGTTTTAAAGGAAAGATGGAGAGGCGGCTTGGCGATTAAGAGCACATAATGCAGTGGGTGGTGGGAGTAACCACCATTAATCCCATCACTCAGGAGGCAGAGGCAGGAGGATCTCTCTGAGTGTGAGGCCAGCCTGATCTACAGAGCGAGTTCCAGGACAGCCAGGGATTCCTAGGGATACCCTGTCTTAGGGGAAAACAAAAAACAAAACAAAACAAAAACCCACATACTGCTCTTACAGAGGACATCAATTTGGTTCTCAGCACCTACACACAGTGGCTCACAACAACCTGTAATTCCAGCTCCAGAGGACCAATGCCTCTGGCTTCCACAGACCCTACACTAATGTACACACACACACACACACACACACACACACACACACACCACACAAATAAAATAAAACCTTTATTTATTTATTTTTAATTTGTTTTTATTTCACGTGAATTGGTGTTTTACCTGTATATATACCCGTGTGAGGGCGTCAGATCATCTGGGACTGGAGTTACAGACAGCTGTGAGCTGCCACGTGGGTCCTCTGGAAGAGCTGCCAGTGCTCTTAACCTCTGAGCCACCTCTCCAGCTCCTTAAAACCTTTCCTAAAAGGTAGGAGTTTAGGCTACAGAGATGGCTCTGTGATTAAGAGCAGTGGCTGCTCTTCTAGAGGACCCCCCCCAGTTCAGTTTCCAGCACCTACATGGCCACTCACAACCATCTATCTAGTCCTACGGGAATCTGATACCTTATTCTGACCTCTGTGGACACCAGGCATGAACGCAGTAACAGACATACATGAAGATAAAATACCCATACATATAAGTAACTCTTTAACAGGGTCTCACCATGTCACTCTGGCTGGCTTGGAACTCAAAATCTAGATCATGGGCCCTTCAAACTCACCAAGATCTACCTGTATTTGCTTTTGAGCACTGGGATTAAAGGCATGCACTACCCAAACAACTTTAGTAGGCTTTTATTTTGAAACAGGGTCTACTAAATTGTCCAGGCTAGCCTTGGATTCAATCTGGAGGCTTGGTAGGTGTGGTGGTTTGAAAGGAAGTGGCCCCCATAGGGAGCAGCACTCTTAAGAGGTTAGGCCTTATTGGAGTGGATATCACTGTGGGGGTGGGCTTTGGGGTCTCCTATACTCAAGCTATACCCAAGTGACACAGTTGCTTCTGCTGCCTGCAGATCTAGATGCAGGACTTTCAGCTCCTTCTCCAGCACCATGTCTGCCTGCATGCAGCCATGTCCCGCCATGATCACAATGGACTGAACCTCTGAAACTGTAAACCAGTTACAATGGTTGGTGGGAGGGTGGAAGAAGGGGAGAGAGGGAGAACTGGGGTTGGTATATAAAATGAAAAGTAAATTTTAAAGAAAATATTTTTTTTTTAAAAAAAAAAGAGCTACGCCAGGCGGTGGTGGCGCACGTCTTTAATCCCAGCACTCGGGAGACAGAGGCAGGCGGATCTCTGTGAGTTCGAGACCAGCCTGGTCTACAAGAGCTAGTTCCAGGACAGGCTCCAAAACCACAGAGAAACCCTGTCTCGAAAGACCACAAAAAAAAAAAAAAAAGAGCTACGATGGTTATGACATCTTTACACTGCGACAGAAATCTTTTTGTTTTGTTTGTCATGTCTGTGTCTCCCTCTTGGACGCAGTGGAGCTTACCAGGGCTTCTCACTGGCCTCTGAAAATACCCACTGATACTCTGTTCCCTCACCTGTCACACTGCTCCAAAGGCCAGGTTGAGTTACATGTCAACTTCCCCCTTGCTGGAGAAAATAACTGTATTTCTCCCTCACGACATCCACAGTGCTTAGCATGTCCTGACCCATAGTAGGTGTTCATTGAACGAAACCCGACCTGCCTGTACTGCTGTTCTCTACTTGTTCTGGCTACCAGCTCCCACGCTTGCCCTCGGGGAGCACACGTGTGGCCTTCACACCAGGACTCTTCAAGAGCTACACACACACCCCTCCACTCCATCCCCACCTCTGGCCACTACACAGAACTCACAGGTATGGAAGGGTGTCCGGTCCGGCAGAGAGCGTGTTTTCCTCCGAATGGGCAATGACTTCTCCATCTCTTCTTTCAAGATCATCTTCCCCAAGTTGGAGGTAACCTGTTCAGGGAGGAAGGAGAATGGCACCAAGCCTGAGACACCAGCTTGCCACCTCTGAAAAGCACAGAGTTGGGGTACAATCCAAGAAGACTAGCAACAGTTTTCCCAAGAAGCTAGTCCACACTGGAGTCCACGTTCATTCAACCCCGTTAAGTTTGTCGGAGATGCTCAGTGGTACCCTTCCACAGCAGCTTCTCTATCCCAGGTCACCACGCCAAGGGCACAACCAATGGCCTTTCTATGATTCCTAGTTCTCCTCCCCTAGGTCAGCCTGCTGGGACCTGGCCCTGGTGGATCCTTCCATTCCTGGGCTTAGGGTCTGAATGTCCAGCCACACCTCTCCAAAAGCAGCCTAACGCCCAGGTATAGCTGGAATCCTGGGAAAGGAGAGGCACTTCCCACCTGTTCAAACGCAGATGCTTCTGTGGCAGGAGTCTTTTAGACTAGCTATGGGACCAGAATATGTGTCACCTAGACAACTGGTGGGTGGGGCTGGGAGCCAAGATGCTACCTTGCTGAGCTCCTCTTTCTGCCGCTCCCTGATGGCCCTGAGCTCCTCTTCAGAATCATCATCTTCCTCCTCCTCTTCCTCTGCCCCCTTTCGAGATGCCTTCCGTTTCCTCCATTCTGTCTCTAGGAGAGAGAGGTCCAAGAATCAATGGGGCCTCTCAGCTACCCACTTCTCCAGTTTGTGAAACAGGGCTGAAAAGAACACTATAAATTCTTTTTTATTTTATTTATTTTTTGTTTTTATTTTTTATATTTATTTATTTATTTATTAAGTATACAGTGTTCTCCCTGCATGTCTGCCTGCAGGCCAGAAGAGGGCACCAGACCTCATTTCAGATGGTTGTGAGCCACCATGTGGTTGCTGGGAATTGAACTCAGGACCTTTGGAAGAGCAGGTAAATGCTCTTAACTGCTGAGCCATCTCTCCAGCCCCTATCTTTTGTTTTCAGAGGTGGGGTTTCTCTATGTAGCACTGGTTGTCCTAGATCTCGATCTGCAGTCTGAACTCAAGAGATCTACCTGGCTCTGCTTCCCCACGTACTGGAATTAAAAGGGGTATGTCACTACTGCCTGACTAAATTCTTTTTTATTTCTACTTAATTAAAAAAGAAGCCGGGTGGTGGTGGTGCATGCCTTTAATCCCAGCACTTGGGATTGGGAGACAGAGGCAGGCAGATCTCTGTGAGTTCGAGGCCAGCCTGGAAAATAAAGTCCAGAGCCAAGAGTGCATGTAACTTGAAGGTAGGTATGTGTTTAGTGTGCAGAAGGCCCAGGACCAGAATAACATGTAATATCAGTAACACGACAATAACGATGGACAAACTGATAAGAAACACATTTAAATTACCTGGGGACCAAGACCTTCTCTCATTTATTTTTCTCTTTCTGAAATCTCCTGTCACAGGGCCTGGGCTATGGCAGAAGCTTAAGGACTGTCTGTTAAGTGACTGAAGAATGAACGGGAGCTGGAGCAATGCTCAGTGGTTTAGGCTGCTCACCGCTCCTCCAGAGGGACCTGGGTTCCATGCATAGCACCTACACGGGTGTTTTTATAACTTCCCGTAACCTGGGCTGCAGTGCAAGCCTTTGCCATAGGTTTCCAGATACTGCACTCTCATGTACATTACCCCCCCCACACACACAGTTCAAATAAAAAAAAAACCTTAAAAAATAATAATGAGGGCTGGAGAGATGGCTCAGGAGTTGAGAGCACTGGCTGCTCTTCCAGGGTTCCTGAGTTCAATACCTAACAATCACATGGTGGCTCACAACTCTCCATAACGAGATCTGGTGCTCTCTCCTGGTCTGCAGGCAGACATGCAGGCAGAACACTGTATACATAATAAATAAATAAATCACAAAGAAATAATAATAGTTGGAAGGTGGTGGCGCACGCCTTTAATCCTAGCACTCAGGAGCCAGGACAGGCTCCAAAGCCACATAGAAAAATCCTGTCTCGAAACCCCCAAATAATAATAACAATAACTATAATAATAATGAGAAGGGAAGGAATTATTAGCAAGCAGGCCCTGCACAGCAACACGAAGAAGTGCAGGGGCGAGACAAGCAATGAGCCATGGAACGAGGGAAGCACAAAGGCTGGGAAGTAACAACCAGGCGGTGGGTGAGAAAAGGGTTCATGGGACCAAGAAGGAATAGCAGACAGGGATCCCAACCTCTTGTTCTCCCCTTTCCCCAGTTTTTCCTACCCACAACGGCCAGCGACGGGGGACACGGCCAGTAGTCAGTCTCTATCTTGGCTGGCTGGTTGGGGTCAGGGGGCTGTGCCGCAGGGAACTTGGATGACTCGATGATGAGGTCCTCGATGAGATGCTTGCTCTGAGGGCTGCCTCCCGTGGATTCTGCAGATGGGCCCAGGTTCAGTCCACACACCACCCCATCTAACCATGCAGCCAGTCAACTGGCCCACCCTCAGCCTCAGCTCCCTCAGCTCTCCCTTCCCACCCAGGAGATCTCAGACGCCCAGCAAGCAGAGAACACAGGGTTCTTGCAGGTAAAGTTATCCCCCATCCCTCCCCAAATCTCAGCATGTGGCCCAGTACCACCCTACCAGTAGGTGGCAGGAGAAACTGCCAGGAAGTCAGAGGAATCCTCACCTCTCTGCTTGTAGATGGGTGGCTTCTTGTAGATGTTGGAATCCGGGCGGGTGGTCTCTGAGAGAAGGAACAGGAGCAGATGAGGAGGGGGCATGATGGCAGGGGGTGGTGGGTCCAGGAACAGAATGGAGACAAACAGAATGGGGCCATGAGCAAGACTGCTGGCATCATGCCTCATGAAGTAGAACTTCCTGTCCTTTTCTGGGTGTGTGAGAAGGAAGACATAACACGGCAACTATTGCTACTGATTCTGCCTGGCATCCTGGTCCCAGAGGGTCCAGCTAGGTCTAAATCCAAAGAGCAGGGACTGAGAGGAAGGGAAATGGGGTCATGAAGGAAAAATGAACTCCCGGGGAAAGAACGTAACTAGGCTGATAATAAAACATACCAGGGTGGTGGAAATGGGGCAGGCTGGTCCTAGGGGTCCCTGTGGTCCTTGGTGTTGAAGCCTGAGAGATGAGTCCAAGGGTCCTGCTGTCCGCCCATACCTATGGAGAGGTATGTAGCTCCTAGGTCCCGCCATCATACCTCATCTCTTTCCCTTGTACGTGGCTTTACCTCCGACCACCTTCCAAGTCCTCCCACACCAGCAGCCTACACCCCAACCCAGGGACAATGTCATAGCAGAAGAAGAACATTCAAAGAGACTAGAGGAATGGCTCAGAGGTTAAGAGCACTGGCTGCTCTTCCAGAGGACCCAGGTTCAATTCCCAGTATCCACATGGCAGCTCACAACTGTCTGTGAACTGTTTCAATGAATCTGGCACCTTTATACCACATGAACATAAAATAAAGTTAAATATTAAAAAAAAAAGAACATTCAAAGACTCTATCCACCTGCTCAGTGTGCCTACCCAGAAAGAAAGGGTTAAATGACATCCTGGGTCTGGCTGACAGATGAGTTGGCTGGTGACCAACCAGTCAGGATTTGCTGATTCTATCATCCCCTGCACTTTGCTGAGCTGAGACAAGGCATGTTGGGGGAGGGGAGCTGGGGGCCCCAGCAGAGCGGGACTAGAGCTGACTTACCTCTGGGGATGGTGGGGGGGATGTGGATTTGGGTGACAGTGAGCACTGTGAAGGGAGAGGATTATCAGAGTCAAGGGAGGCACTAAACCCTAGAACCTCAGAGGGGTGACTCACCCCCATCACCCAATTTCACCTGCTTCCCTAGCCTCTCTTCCCTCTTGATCCTTGCCCATCTCTGACCTGACCTTCATCCTTCCTCTGCCCAGTGGTTCTCCCAGCCCCCAGTCTTTTCATATGAAGCTCAGATCTGGGAGCACTATGCTTTACACCCTGACTTCAGAGCCTGACAGGCAAGGAATGGTGAAATCCAACCAACAAGCAGCCAGGATGGAATCCGTTCTCCTTGGCTCCTTGGTACTGAAGTTTTTCAGCCTGACAATCTGCCCACACCAATATGACCTCTATCTTTTCCTAAAATTCAAATTTTACTCTTTTAATTATGACTGTGTGTGAGTATGGGCACATACATGCCACAGCACACGTGTAGAGGTCAGAGGTCACTTTTCAGGAGTCAGGGCTTTCCCTCCACTATTGGTCTCTGGCTGTCAGGCTTGCATGCATGCAAACCCTTTTACCTGCTGAGCCACCTCGGTGCTCCTGACTCCTTCCTTCCTTCCTTCCTTTCTTCCTTCCTTCCTTCCTTCCTTCCTTCCTTCCTTCCTTCCCTCCCTCCCTCCCTCCCTCCCTCCTTTCTTTCTTTCTTTCTTTCTTTCTTTCTTTTTTTCTTTCTTTTTTTGTTTAGTTTTGTTTTCATTTTTCAAGACAGGCTTCTCTATAGCTTTGAAGTCTGTCCTGGAACTCACTCTGTAGACCAGACTAGCCTTGAACTCACAGAGATCCACCTGCCTCTGCCCCCAAATGCTGGGATTAAAGTCGTGCACCACCCCACCACCACCCGGCTTGTTGTTTTTTGAGAAAGGGTCTCACTCTGTAGCCTTTTGGCTGGCCTGGAGCTCACTACATAAACCAGGCTGGCTTCCATTTCTTAGAGCTCTGCCTGCCTCTGCTTCTCTATTGCTGGGATTAAAGGTGTGTGCCACCATGACTTGAGAGGACTTCTTTCTTGAACACAAGTGGCAAAGTACCTAACCAATATTGTCCCATGCACTACCCTCCGGGGTGCACAGGAGGAGTTACCACTGCTATGTGACAGAAAGATAAAACGAGGCTACAAGTCTACTCCTTCAGCTAGAATTTCTGGAGCTCCCGTTGTGTGGCTTGTTTTTTCTACCACCTTCCACTCTCTCTATGTTTCCACTGTTTAGCTAGGGCTGTTCCTGCTGATTCATACCCCAGCCTTGAGTCTGATGCCCACTTTGCCCAAAACATGGGTTCATTCCTGTGTGCATAGCCCATTTCTGTCTCCAAGGTCTGCCAGGGGCATTCCCCACTCACTACTTACCTGGCTCCCTCCAGGCATGCGCAAGCGACCCCCCCCCCCCTTACCTCCCCCTTACCTCCCGGCTTCTGGGCAGCTCCACGTGCTCCAGGAGAGAATAGGTGAAGTGGGGCTCGTAGATCATGAGGTCAGGTCTCTCAATGTCCAGGATGGCCTTGTCCTTGGGGATGGCAGCCAGGTCTTTGTAGCCCAACACCTGGTTGTCCATCTTGGCCTGAAGGGAAATGGTTCAAATGGAACAGAGTTTCCCAAAGTATCACCTAAGGACGGACGCTTGACCTCACATTGGTTATCAAGAAAACGTTTTCGATGTCAATTCTCATGAGTTAACTGCTCCATTATATTCCCTTTAAGGATCTAGGATGAGCGCTTAATTTTGAGACAGCATCTCATCTAGTCAAGGCTCTCAGTAGCTGCAATTGGCCTTGAACTTCCTTAACCTCTTGTTTTCACTTCCCAAATTCTGGAACAATGGGCTTGCCTCACCGAGCTCCTCTCTAGATCGTCCCTTTTAAAAAAAAAAAAATTTTTTTTTTTTGCCTTTGAGGCCTTTTGCAACTAGACCAGCCCTTTCCAGCTAGGAACCTTCCGCAGGGATGTCTGGGGTCTTTGCACCTGCAAGAGTTCACAGGACCTCTCTCCATGTGGCGGGGGTAGAGGGGAGGTCAGGAGAAACAAACAGGGGTTAAGTGGGTCCCGCCCCTCCCTCCTCCCAGCTGAGGTGCAGGTGGGCAACAGAAGTACTCACCACAATGCTGGAGGGAGAGCCCGGCACACTGGAGTCTCTGGAGGAGCTGACGCTCCCCGGGGAGGTAAGAGGTTGCTGGAGAGAGCGAGAAGGTGGCGGAGTGGGCATGTGCGTGGGTGCGAGGGTGTGGGCGTGGGTCTTGCCCTAGACCTCAGGATGGGGGTGGGGGAACCCAGCGTGCTGTGCGGAGGTGGCCACCAGGTGGCGCGGGCGACTCCCGAGCGGGCCCGGGAGGGCAGCGGTCCCCACCCGGAGCCGGGGTGCAGCCCGCTCACCTTCTGCAGACGTTCCATGCGGCAGCCACTGGCCGGCCACTCCCTCGGAGGCCGGCGCGCACGCGGAAAGAACAGACGTCAGGCTCGGCCTGGCTCCTGCAGTGAGGGCGTCGCAGCGAACTGTGGTTTACTCATCCCTTGGGCTTCTCCAGGCTGCTGACCGCGGGTAGCTGGAAGGACAGTGAGATGCGGGCGGTGAGGACGTTAGGCTGCCAGGTTCCGTAGAGCTGGGCTCAGCACCATAGAGTTGTGTGTGCGTGTGGCCAGGCAGCAGCTACGTGGATCGGCTGCACTTGTTTTTTAAGCCATTGTTCTCTGGCTCCAGAGGAAATGACGGCAGGGGTCAGCTGGCATCCCAGGATGGACTGGCTTCTATATCCCCAAGCCTGTCACCCCTGCCCTGCCCTGCTCTTGCCTGGGCGAGCTCCCAGGCTGTGCTGGCTCCTCCCACTCCAGCCACTGGTGCCACTCCCTGCCATTTGCTCAGCCACCTCTTCATCCCCCCCCCCCCCCAAGGTTATCAAGGAGACAGACTCATTAGTTAAGACTGGAAGCATTGGGAGCCAGAGGCCCAAGTAAAAAAACGCACGGGGGTCGAGTAGAATGGGGAAGCCATGGCCATGCCTAACCTGGTCTGGTGCTGGACCTCAGAAGCTGGCCCACTTAGACTTTTCTTTACTCCCTTCAGCCAGGTAGACTCCTGTGCAGACACAGCAAAATACCTCAGGGGCCTGGACCACATCTTTGCTGCCCCAAGGTGCCCAGAACGTTCTCAGGGTCTGCCACACTGTTCCACGAATGCCAAGTTGGATCCCCTTTCACAGGCTGTCTGATCCTAGGAACTTTAGCCAGTCTGTGTACTAGTGACAATAGCCCATGGGCTCTCCTCCTTGATCACTCCCTCGGCTATCCGCCTTTCCCCTTCTCCCAACACTGGCCCTGGAAGGCACAGAGGGAAAGGAAGAGATAATGTGTGGTTTCAAGCAGAGCCTTTCAAGCCAGGACGCCTGGGCTTAAGAAGTAACTACTACTTGGTGCGGTCTTGGGTAAGTCATTTGCACTTTGCACATGCTTACATCCTAGCACTTGGGAGGCTGAGGCAGGAGGATTGCTTTGAATTACATGCCAGCACAGGTTCCATAAGTGCCTAGGTTACACAGTGAGTTCCAAGCAGCTTGAATTATAGTGTGGGACCCTGTCTAAAACAGCAACAAAACGAGGGATGGTAATAGTTTCTTGTCGTAGACTTCTCTGGGAAGTTTCCAGGATTTGTTTATTTCTGTGTGTATGGGTGTTTTGCCAGCATGTTTGTCTGTGCACCACATGCATAAACTGGTGTCCGTGGAGGCCAGAAGAGGGTATCAGATCCCCAGGAACTGGATTTGCAAATCAGTGGCCGTGTGAGTGTTAGGAACCAAACACGGGTCCTCTGAAATGGCAGCCAATGCTCTTAACTACCGAGCCATCTCTCCAGGACCAGAGAAGTATGTAAATTTGGGTGTACTTAGTGTGTAGAACATGGTCTACTCCACACAGAGGGCCAGCTATTAATATTATTTCTATCTCCCCAGGGATTAGTGAATTTAGGGGGCTTTTCTGTAGCCAATTATGAAAGAATGAGGTCACTGGTTTGTTCTCTCTTTGGGGGTGAAGCTCTGTCCTCTTAACTCTCTCTCTCTCTCCACCCAGGGCTTCCTTGCATAGCTTTGGCTACCCTCAAACTCTCAATTCTTCTTCTTAGGCCCAGGCTCCCAGATGCTGGGATTCGAGGCCTGGACCATCGGGCCTGGCTCTCCCAGTCTTTTCTGCCCGTGCTTCGTCTCAACATTCTGCTGTCCACATGTCACCGAAACAGTCAGCAGCCCTTACCCGACACCTACTTCCCTCTGTCCACCTCTCTGCCTCCCGCATGCCACTCATCCTCCCAGGTGCACGTGAAAGACGCTGCCATCCTGTTCCGTGCCTGCTGCTAGTGCTAACCCCCTTCTGAACAGTGACGTCACAGGGAAGGTGGTATTTAAGCACTGGCTGCTGTGCTGCCTAGCGTGTGGTGCTTTGCTCCCCGAAGTGAGCAGGTTGCTAAGGGCCACAGGGCAGCTTCAGTAGCAGAAGCTACTGTCATTGTGAACACTTGCATGTTACTTGCAGGATACTATGCATGTGCCTGAGATGCTAGACACTGAATTGTGTGCGCCCTCCTACTGTGCCACAGGCTTTGCCTTCTTTGCTTCATTCTTTGTTTTGAGACAGGGCCTCAATCAGTTACTCAGGCTGGTTTTGAACTACTCTGTAATCCAGGAAGGCCTTTTCCTGCTTCAGCTTTCAAGTAGCTGTGCTGGGTATCATATGCTAGATACAGGTCACACAGAGATTCTTCTAATTCATCTTACAACAGCCTTGCATTTCACAGGCTAGGAAACCAAGGCTTGGGTTGGCATGATTCAGGATGCTCACCCAGGGATGGGTCTTTTTTGGGGGGGTTGGAGACAGTGTTTCTCTGTGTAACAGTCCTGATGCCCTGGAACTCACTGAGACTAGGCTGGCCTCGAACTCACAGAGATCCTTCTGTCTCTGCCTCTGCCTCCCTAGTCCTGGGATTAAAGGTGTGTGACACCACCACCCGGCTCATGCAAGACTTTTTAGAATTCTAGACCCATGCCAGGCAGTGGTGGCCCCTTTAATCCCAGCACTTGGCAGGTAGATCTCTGTGAGTTTGAGGCCATCCTGGTTTACAGTGTAAGTCCAGGACAGCCAGGACTGTTACACAAAAAATCCTGTCTCAAAAAAGGAAAAAAAAATTCTAGGGGGCTGGAGAGATGGCTCAGAGGTTAAGAGCACTGCCTGCTCTTCCAAAGGTCCTGAGTTCAATTCCCAGCAACCACATGGTGGCTCACAACCATCTGTATGGGGTCTGGTGCCCTCTTCTGGCCTGCAGGCATATACACAGACAGAATATTGTATAAATATAAAAAAAAAAATTCTAGAACCAAAGGCTGTTGTGGTGCCCCATGCCTTAAGTCAGCACTCAAGACACAGAGACAGGCAGATCTCTGAGTGTGAGACCAGCCTACTTAACAAAATGAGTTCCAAGGCAGCCAGGGTTACACAGGAAAACACTGACTTGAAAAGTAAACGAAACCAAAAAGAATTCTAGAATCTGGGCATCTCCGTCAGGTACGCAGGAGGAATCTGGTGTTTGTGGTGACTGGAGTCTTGTTCTAGAGCGTCACCCTCTTCCAGCCTTCTCAGTGCTGACTTTGGGATGCTTAAACCAGGTCTCTGATGAGCAAGATGCATTCTGGTATACACTTAAGGACTGTCAGCTCAAGCCGGGCAGTGGTGGCACACGCCTGTAATCCTAATACTTGGGAGGCAAAGACAAGCAGATCTCTGTGAGTTTGAAGCCAGCCTGGTCTACAAAACAAGTTCCAGGACAGTCCACAGAGAAACCCTGTCTGGAAAAACAAACAAAAAAGAGATATCAACTCTCTCCCACTAGGCTCTGGTTTTTACTTTATCAGTAGCTATTGTCATAAGGTCTGTGCCTGTGGCTCAGCCCAAGAGGTGAGTGCTTGTCCATCCACCTGCCCATCTACACCTAGTGGTAGATCTGCTACTGACTTATCCACCTACCCACCCACTTTGGAGCATCTTATCTTCCCCGCTGAACACAGTACTAAGCTCTGTGCTGAGCCTCACGGAGAACATGAGGATGAAAAGAACTGGTACAGGCTCCTCCAGGGAGAGGACACGCCCACAGATAATTTCTACACTAAGTGGAGAGTCACACACCCCAGATAAGGCAGTGGGCTGCAGGTAATCAAGAGAGAGGTGTCTGTGGGAGAATGGAGAAGTTTCTCAGAAGAGGTACTTGTAGGAGGCCTGAGAGAAATGCTTCTCAATCTTCGTAATGCCGTAACCCCTTAACACAGTCCCTCATGTTGTGATGACCCCCCCCCCCCCAGCCATGAAGTTACTTCCGTTGCTACATAATAACTGTAATTTGCTACTGTTACGAATTGTAATGCAAATACCTGATATGTAGGCTGGTCTTAGGCAGCTCCTGTGAAAGGGTCGTTTGACCCCCAAAAAACTCACAACCCACACAGGTTGGAACTACCGGCTTAAAGGTGGTCACTTTGAGGTCATACAAAAATTGGGAAGAGGAGTTGTTAGTTTGTCTGATGGTTGTTTACAGACAGGGTTTCACTCTGTAGCCCAGGTTGGCCTGGACCTCACAGCCCAGGATGTGGTCTAGGATGGCCTCTAACTCTGTAAACCTTCTAGCTTTAGTGTCCTAAATGCGGAGATTACAAGAGTGGACCACTGCCACCAATCCCAGCTTTTAAAACGAAGGTGTTTTGTTTTGAGACAAAGGATCTGCCTGCCTTTGTCTCCTGAGCACTGGGATTAAAGGTGGGCGCCACCACCTCAGCAAAAAAGAGGATTCTTAAGATAAAAAGGCACAAGCAAAGGTGGGGATATGGGGACACACTGGGTCAGTCTGGGGACAGCAGATATGACTGGATTATAGCACTCAGGGATGAGAGCCATTTGAGATGGGAGTCTGATTTTCTGCGGCTGACAACCATATCACAGAGGGTTAAGAACTTTGAAGCCAAGACGTGACACGATCTCCACAGTGCTTGTGACAAATGAATCAGGCTACAGACAGAAGCAGTGTTTCATGAGGAGATGGGCGAGGGCCGGATTTAGACGTGGGGCTCAGAACAGGAGCAAGCAATGTGGAGAAATGCTAAAAGCAGCGAGGGGGTGCAGGACAGGGGTCCTCTAGGCAGATCAGGTACTGACTCACAGAGGAGGGGTGGGGTGGAGGGAAGGGTCCATTTCTGACAGGGCAGCTGGTGGATGGGCAGCTGGTGGACAGGCGGGCACTGCAGAACACAGGAGCCTCTGGAGGCCCCAGGCTGGAAAGAGTGGCCTGGGGACTGTTAGCCTAGAGCAGTGGTTCTCAGCCTTCCTAATGCTGTGACCCTTTAATACAGTTCCTCCTGTTGTGGTGACCCCCCCCCCCACACTGCTGCTTCATAACTGTGATTTTACTACTGTTATGAGTCATAATGTAAATGTCTGTGCTTTCTGATGGTTGTAGGTGACCCCCATGAAAGGGTCGTTCAACCACAAGGGGGTCATAACCCGCAGGTTGAGAGCCACCTGCCAAAAGGTAGGTGTCTGAACATGAAAGGGAAAGAAAGTCAAAACAGCATCCCAGGGCCCACTCTGGGGAGTGAAGGCAGAGGGTCTCACACTCCACAGGAAGTTTAAGGGCGGGGAAGGAGAGCAAAGAGTGAGAATGCCAGGAAAGTCGGAAGCCATCACTGGGGAGGAAGCAGGAGGCTCCCGGGGAAGTGGCAGAAGGCTGTATGCACAGGGCTGGAGTCTGTGCAGGGCTCTAGCGAAGGGGCTTTGAAGAAGGGAAGCTCTGGGCTTGTGGCTGCAGTAGAGAGGTGGGGGGGGGGGTCTGAGTGGGAGGATGGGAGAGTGGTGGGCCGAGGACAGGCTCTGGTGAAAGCACATGCTTCTCAGAAAGAAGGGGAAAGGGCAAGAGGTTGGGTAATGAGAGACCAGGGCATTTGGAGGGAGTCACTCAGAGACTCCTATTTTTCCAGGGAAGTGAGGGGAGTCACCTGCAGGGGCATCAGGAGGGGACCCTCTGGAGAGCACACAGGACTAAGCACATATGGGAAGAATGACGTCCTAGCGCCCCCAATACCAGGTGTGAGGTGCATTATGGAGTGGCTGCCAATCAGAGTGCTGAGAGTAGGAAAGCAAGGGGTCCCAGGGGATGTGGCCAGACAGGAGACCCACAGTCACGTGTGTACAGACACCCTAGCCCCCCCGCCCCCGCCCCACAGCCCAACACTCAGGAGCATGGCTTTGAGCTGATGGGTAGACTTATACTAGTGGGTGTTTACAGACTGTGTTATGTGTGGCTCTGGGCCCTGCACTTCACAGTCCTGCATTTCATCCTCACCCTGACATCCTAGCCCCGTGAACTGACTATGACCTCAGGTTCATCGAAGAAGAAACAGACTTCAGCAAGTACTGGGTCAAGGACACACTTAAGCCCACTGACCGCAAGACCACTGCATGCAAAACTTCAGCCTGAGTTTCTGAGCTCCTCTGTCCCTTCCCCCTTCCAGGCCCTTTGCAGCACTGGGGTGCCTTCCCTGCTCCATCAGGGTCCTGCATCCCTTGGTGTCAGAGCACACAGATCAGCAACTTTTGGGGACATGCTAATGGCAGAGCTTTACCTCTGTGGGGACATTTGCATTTGAATGAAGGTTTTGGTGGTGGGTGTTTCATAGTTTTTTTTTTGGCAAGAGCTCTCTAGCTGTTTAACTTTATCAGGGATGACCTTGAACTTCTCCACCTCAAGACGAGGGAACCAGGGGCACTGCAAGGCCTGGCTTAACATGATGCTGGAGATCAATCCAGGGGCTTCATGCATGCTAGGCACTCTGCTAAGCGCCATACAATCCTAGGCTGTAAGGTTCTTACTGGGGACATTTTAGGCTGTCAGAAGGCCAGCAGGGGGAAAATGTTTTAAGTGGAAGATGAGAAAATAAAGAAAATAGGAGTGGGAAGGGAGGAGGTGTGTGAGTCGGAGGTGGTGGCTGATTTTTCAGCTTCTGCCAAGTCGCACTGCACAGGCATCTGCCTACAGCACCCACGTGGAGTCCCCTCACCCAAGCCAATGCCTCACTTTGCGTCCTCTAGGCCTGATCCCTTTCCCATCCTTAGGCACAGTCCTGTTCTCTTCAGTAGTCCTGTAACCTCCGTGGGCACAGACGGAAAGGGCAGGCTGCAGCAGGAAGGGAGGGAGGAGGGAAGGGAAGGGAGGTAGAGCACCGCGGAGGAAGCTAGTCCAGGTGTCGGAAGACACCCTTCAACCTCTCAGGCTCAGGTCAATAGCCAGCAGGCTCCCCATCCTCCCATCTCAGCCCCACCCACCTTCAGCTGGGCGCCCCAGCCTTATCTGAGCCACCAGCCAGGCCCCACCTCAAACCACCCACCCTCTCATCTCCATGGCAACCAGAGCTTTGGAGCTCCACAGGATGTGGGTGATAAGACTTGCCCAAATTTTCACCCACCTATCCCAGGGCTTTTGTCTTAGACAGGGAGGAATCGAGATTAAGACCCCACTGGACTTGTAGAAATGAAGGTTCACAGGCGGACAGATCCACCGCCGCAGGTGGGCTCTGGTCCAGCCTTTGCTTTCATCCTAATCCAGGTACTACTTTCTCTGTGCGGATACCTGTGCTGGGGGTATTCATATAGCCTGGACTCGACACATTGGTATTCTGCTCACTTTGAGATAAGGACAAAAAGAGCTGAGAGATGAACCCCCCAAGGCCACCCAAAGGAAGCTGGAATTCCACCAGGGCTGTGTTTAAGCCAAAGGAAGTTCCTGTTCTTTCCAATGCATCCCCCAAAATCCTGTTTTGATATGAACTTGGGCCTCTCTGCCTCTCACCTCACCTATAGAGCAGGAACTGAGAGTCAAGGATTGGATGAGATGGTAGGATCTGGCCCTGGAGCATTTGGGATCATGGAGCCGTGTTGGAGAAGACCACAGACAGGAAGGAACAAGTAAACCAAGTCAGCCATGTGGGCTAGGTCAGGCGGGTGGGAGGTCTGACCTCTGTTTCAGTCAGTGACTCTGTCTCTCTTCCTGTCTTTCCTTTTCCTTCTTCATCTTTTCTCCTTCTCTCTCTTTGCTTTCCACTCTCTCTTCCTCTCCCCCCTCGCAGCCCCACCTCCACAGTTGCTGTGGTAACAACTCAATGCCAGAAATAAAGACAGGCTCCAGCTAGGTCACCAGTTCCCAAAACAGCATCCTAGGGTGGGAGAAGGGCGGTGTAGCCAGCAGGGCAGGGACCAGGCGCACTACAATGAATGTGTGTATTGTAGGGCGGGGTGGAGATACAGGACAGCAGGCTTTGGGCCTGCTTAGGGCTCACCAAAGGCCAAGTCTTTAGGCCAAGCTTACCCCTGACCTTTTCTCAAGCGGGCAAAGCTCTGTTACTTCCTCTTCTCTCATGCAATTTTTTCTTAACCTTTTCCTATGGCTTTGGACGGCTGCTCCTATAACCCGCACTGTGTGACACCTGTCACACTGAACAAGATCAGGGAGCCACAAGGAGTAGATTACAAAGTCTATTGGTTCCAGGGCCTGCCCCACCCTCTCAGTAAGAACAGCCCAGCCTCACAGTGCCCCCTCTTCCTTTGACCTCACAACTATGTCTGGATTCCCTCGACTTTACCTAGGTTCTCTCTTAACTGGGTCGGCAGGCCATTTCTGTACACTTCCTTCAGAAGAGGTAAGTTCCTCCTTCCTAGGCCCCTCAGTCCCTCAGGCTTGGTCCCAACATGTTTCTGCTCTGGCCAGACCTGAGTACCTGGGGTACAGCTGATTCAACAGATCTGGAGGGGAGTGGTGGTAGAAACACCCACCCTAAATCCAGCTTTCAGAATTCAGGAGAGGTCCCTGTTCCACTCTCCCCACACAAGAGTGCTGAAAGACTTCCGTAGACGTTGCTCACCCAACCTCAGAAAGGCCAGACCCACAGGAGCATACAGACAGAAGAGCCCTGTGCCCAGCACGCGGTTGCTGAGTGAACTCCTGCACACGGGTGCACACAGGGACTCTGCAGCCCTCCTTGCCAGAGCTCTCGCCCACTCTCCCTGCCAGGACCCCCCCCCACACACATGACACATGGTGCCCAGGACACCTACCTGCACCCGCCCACTGATCCTCCCCTTGGCATCAGTTATGCTGGTGTGGTTTGCTGAACCCATCGCTGTGCTGAGCACGTGGACCCCAAGACTCACAGTGCCCTCACCTGACCCACCCCCTGGGGGCTTCCCCACATCTTCCACTCCCAGGGCACCACCACTGCCTTTCTTCTCTTAGACCCGCAACAACCTGGCAACCAGTCCCCTGGGACGAGATACACAGGTGCGCCTGCCCGGTAAAGGGGTTTGGTGTGTCTGGTGTTGGAAAAGGAAAAGCCTTTAGGACCCGAACGCCTACTGGATCTGTTCAGCACCCAGTCCCCGTCCACCCCTACCCCCAGTACACTAGCAGCTAGCTGGAGAGCCAGGTGAGAACCGCAGTCACACCCTACCACACAGCCTCATTCTTCAGTCGAGTCCCCACCCAACCTGGCCAGCCTCAGGTAGGAGGGGCTCCAGGCTGTAAACCGGCAGCGTTGGGCCCCTCGCTGATCGCTTGGCACTCGGGAGGGCACCTGACCCGGTGGGAGGGAGGCTGGCAAGGATTCCTTGCATCATGAGCAAAGAGATAAATAATAGCGCCCTCCAACGACCCCACCCCTTGAAATTTTGGCCAGATTAAGCTAGGTAGGCAGGGTGGGGGACTCAGGAAACAGATGTTGGGGGGTCGCATGCACTCTTTGCATGACAATACTTTAGATCCTTCTCCCCCAAATAAAGGAGGGGGTTTGATCAGAAACACAGCCAAGCTCCTGTCTAGCCACTGAGGCCCATTCTCCCACTGATCAAGAGTCCAAAGCTGATCCTCTACTAGCATCCTTGCTGCTACCCAAAGCCATGCCTCAAAGCCAGAAAGAAAGAGAGACAGGGGACCCTGCCACCTACCTCCTCCCAGACAGTGGGGCCCAGGCTCTCCAGAAGCCCCCAGAGGCAAAAGGCCTAGGCCCTGGTCCACGGGTGGCCGCGTTTTCTCCGGAATCTAGGTAGGAGGCGGCTCTTCCAGGAACCCAGCCGCGCTTTAGTGAAGCACAAATAACAGGAAGAAAGCCGGCTTAGGGTGGGTGGGGTGGGAGTCGGCGAAGGAGGGGAGCTGGTCTCAGCTCAGTGGTCTGATCTCCCTTCTGAACCCCCGCCCGCTTCACCCGTACCCTGCTGCTCTCGCAAGCCACCAGCTTGGGTTCCCGACGCCGGGGAGTCCGCGTCTGGTGTCTGGTGGGCGGGCAGGACGGGCGGTCGCTGGGCGGGCGGGCCCTTCCCTTCCCCACCAACAACTGATAGTGGCCGGCCCCAGGGTGTGTGTGTGTGTTTGGGTGTGTTGCTGGTCCAGTCCTCCTCAGCTGCTTCTGCAGCTGATCCTTTTGAAACAAGGGGCGCATTAGCCGGCATCATGACGAAGCAGAATTGGCTGCGCTGCCTTTTCCACCTTTCCCATACCCGGGCTCTGCCATATCCACACCCCACAATCCCTCCAACAGATACTGATAACTGAGGGGAGCTCGCCAGGCGCCTGCACCTCAAACCCCATTCATAGTGCTCCACCACCTTCCAGAAGCAGCTGAGGCTCTGTGAGGGTCCCCACCTCTGGGATGGGGGAAACAACAGGGGTACCAGAATTGATCATCCAAGGATTAACCCTCTCCTGAGGGGGATGAATCCAGGTTATGACTACATAAGATTGACATTGGATTTTCAGTAACCTTGATCTCCTGAGAATTGCAGTAGGGGCCAGTGGATAGAATGAAGGACCTGGCTTCTCCCCAGGGAAGATGTTTTTGAAGAGGAAGCTTCCTAACAGATGGCACCCATTCCAGCACAGAGGTATGCCTTTCCTCGCTGGCAAAACGTCAGCCACTCCAGGCTTTGGGGTACATCGGACACCTCGACACTGACCCCCTATTAGCATTGACTGGCCTCATCCCCACCTCCATGTCTGCAGCAGACTTGCCTACCTAGGCAGCCTTGCGTTGCCCTGGTAACTGCTGCCCACAGCCGGTCAGTTGATGGTATCAGCAGCTACTGGGGCAAAGCTAGGATCTGGAGAGGGGACTCTGGGGTTTCTGAGTGGAAAAATCTCAGGGGGAGGGGCGTGAAGGAGACAGGTAAGAATATGGCTCCAGTGTCCTTTTTTTCAAAGAGACGAGGACTGGAGGGGACAGAAAGGGAGGGGTGTATTGGATTAGCGGGAGAAGAGAGGACTGTAACCTGAGGGTGGCTCGGACAGAAGGAGAAATGACAGAGGCAGGTAGCTGTGTGGCTGAGAAAGGGGGAAGAAGGGCAGGAACCCTGGCTTAGCTGCCTGGGTGCAGTCAGGGCGGGTCCTGTGGAAGGTAGAGGAAAACCAAAATCAAACAAACAAACAAAACCCAACAAACCCTGGGGTCGGGGAGGGACATCCAATCCACAGAAGCAGGGAGAAAAGGCCAGGAGAGCTGCATGGGGTATACCTTTAATGTGCAGGAAGCGGGGCACAGCCTTGGAGGAGGAGCTACCAGGCTTTTTCATAGCTAGTCCGGGGCCTCTACCTCGCCTCTCATGGTTTGTCCCTTCAACCCCACCCTTGTAGCCCAGAGTCTGGGTCTGAAAGAGTGGGAGGGAGGGGAGGCCCTCCTCCTAAGCATTATCCATCCCTCTGGGAGACCAGGTACCCAGGGCTCTGACACTCAGCCCTTCAGACTCCTGACTCTGCTCCTGCCTAGCTTCCTTCTCCCTCAATTACCATCCCCTTCCAGACCCCACCCCAGGAGACATGTCTTCCAATACAAGGGTCTCCAGAGGTACGTTGTCAGAAAGGAGAGGTGTAGACAGGAGCCTAGAATGAGGTAGGCTAGGAGCCCTGGGTAGGAGGCAAAGATCCAGAAAGAGGGGAGTCCCTTTCTGATGGAAGCCAGCCTATGGGTAGGGGGAAATGGGGAAGAGTCCAGGGAAAAGGCCAGGAGGAGGGGAACATGAGGGGAGGGTTCTCAGTACCTTCAAGGGCCTGGGGCGTGGGGCAGGAACACGGCAGCCTCTGCGGTGACATACACCTCCATCCCTTAGCGCATCTCCTCTCCGCCTCCCGTTGCCAAGACAACCTCCTGGCAGCCCAGGCCCAGCTCAGCAGCGATGGGAGGGGGAGGAGAAACACTGACTCCTATTGCTTCTTCCTCAGGGGGAGAGGGAGGGGGCCTGCAGAGCCTATAATCCTGGGGCTGTGCCCCCAGCCATACCCCTAGCAAGTGTGCTCTCCCCCCACCCCCCCTCCACCCTCTGTAAGCCAGGATTGGTTCCAGGATTGGCCTGGAGGGAACCATAATTCAGGGCCAGACAACAGGCTGGTTGGAAGGATGACGGCCCTGTTCCAGGCAGCCCATGGAGTAGGTGGGGAAAGGTAACAAGGACAAGGGATTCAACAGCCTTGGTGCTGAGGGATCACACCAAGAAGGTCACTGGTTGGACTGGTCCTGTGGCCATGGGCTCTGCCTCTCTCTCCCTTTGACCTAGACAAAAGTCAGAGTCCCAGACAGCCTCTTCTAGTCCCTCAAGGCCCAAATCCACTCCCGCAACACATCAGTCACGTGGTACTTGGGAACGTCGTTCCCGCCCCCCCCCCCCCCCCCCCCCGCCTCCCCCATCCACCAGACACCTTAGGCAGAAATAGTCTAGGGTCCAATCAGCCCTGGAGCCAAAGGGTCCACAGAGTTAGGGCTCCCTCTATCGACCTGAGGTTGTCAAGGTCATCTCTTGCTAGGAGGGATCTTGGTGTGTCTGTGTGTGTCTCTGTGTGTGTGTCTGTGTGTAGTGGGGGGATGGGTGCATGCTGATGGTGGAGGTTAGCCAGGCCAGGAGACCTCCTCTCCCTTGCCAGTCTCTATCTCCACTCTGCTCATCTCTGTCCTGCCCCATCTGTGGAGAACAGGGTCCCCTCCAGCCCCAGCCTGGGAAGGCCCAGTTGATCTGAGGTTCCTCCTCCATCCTTTTCCCTTTGTATCATGTAAATTCTCTTCCCCGGGAGCTGGCAATGCTGACCCCATGTGCCAGTTGACTCTGGTCCTAGGTGGGCTTCTCCCATACCCTCAACCCAACCCAGCAGGTGAGGAGGCCTCCCTCAGACAGGGCCAACGTACCTCCTGAAGCTCACAGGCCTTGTGAGTAGGGCATCCACAATCCCAGTAGAGGGTGGAGGCTCTTGCCTCTCTTAGAAAGAGGGTTCCAGGCCCAGACACCTACGTCTGGGCTACTTTCTCCAGAAAGGTCACTGGTGCTGGACTTCCTGAGAGGACTGTGGCCGAAGCAGCAGCTTCTCTGCTCATGTCTCACTCCAGTGCCCAGGCCCCACCCCGTGCACTGACCTGTTGGGGGGCGGGTAACACATAGGGTGCCCTATGCTGTCTAAATATTAACTCCTAGAAATGTTGAGCCGGGGCACCTGGACACATGGGGAGGAAGGAGAGAGGACAAAGATCCAGGCCAGAGGAAGAAAAGGAGTATGAAAGCCAAAAGTAGCCGTTTTAGGATGAGTATGCTATCATGTCTGCAATCCTGACACTTGGAGGCCGAGATGGAACTGCTGTGAATTTGAGGCCAGCCCAGGCTACACAGCATTATTAAATATATATATTTAATATATACATATATATGAGAGAAACAAATATTATAAAGTGACTGTTGCTGGGTAGTGCCTTTAACCCCAGCATGCCAAAGGCAGAGGCAGGCAGATCTCTGTGACTTCGAGGTCAGCCTGATTTAGAGAGCGATTTCCAGGACAGCTAGACTACACAGAGAAACCTTGTTTCAAAAGCAACAACAATTCTATACCCCAGCTCTCTTTGCATGGTGTATCTATCTTTCTTTCACCAGCCGCGGTCGCTCTTTTTCAGCAGAGATTAGAAGCCACTACCCCTTCCTTCTAGAAACCAGACTCTTAACCTCTAAGACCGCAGAGCCTCAGCCACCAGCCCCCCGGACCTGTCACTCCCTTCTCAAAGTCCTTTGTGGTCTCTTCCTCGCCACAGCACCAAAACCAGCTTTCATACTTTGATGGAACATTCTAGCTAATTCTCCATGGACGCTCGCAGCTCCAGTCACACTGGACCTTGGCAAGGAAGGGGACCTTGTACTGAGGCTCTGCAGAGATCCAGACTGCAGGACTCAACGGGGTGACGAGTGAGGATAATTTTCATAGCCCATACCTGCACGTTGCCAGGCATATCTCTAGGGCTTAGTACATTCCAGTTCCTGATTTCCAAACTTTTATCCTTCTGAGACTTCATCGCCCAGCCTCAAGGGTACAGCAGCTCTTCTTAAGTTTCCTAAGTGCTGGTGTTACGGCCATGAGGATGGTCCCAGCTTTATCTTCGAAACTTCTTATCTACTCTTTTGGGATATCTATTTTTTTTAAAAAAAGACTTTCATTATATAAGTAGCCCAGGATGGCCTAGAACTTGAAACTTCCTGCCTCGATTCTCTGGTTCCCAAGTGATAGGATTACAGGCCTGAGCCACAACACCTGGGTGCCTTCTTATCTTCATTTTAGGAAGGAGAAAGAATTAAAAAAAAAAATCTCAATGAAAGAGCCGTGCCTTTATGGGTTAATCCCTGCAATTAAAATTTAAGTGCCCCAAAGCTCCATATTCTCCAACATTAATTAACTGGAGGATCCTCACGGTGCTTCAGTACCAAAGGGAGGAAATGAATGCTTAATTCAAAGTGACTGCTCAGGACCCCTTCTTCCCCAAGGACACCTGAGGGCTCTGGCTTCCCATCCTGCCTGCATCATGAGGGCCAGGAACACAGCGCTGGGGCAGAGCCCGAGGAGAGCACACCAGTGGCAAAGCTTTCAGAGCTGAGAGGTGGGAACGGGGTGGTGCTGGTGGCTCATCCCAGCTCCTGGGAGGCTGAGCTAGGACAGATGGCTGCTCCAAGTTTGAAGTTAGCCTGGGCTACATAGTGAGTTCTAGACCAGTGTGCACTGTAGGGTCAAACCAAGTCTCATGAGACTATGTATGTATGAATGTGGGTATGAAGACAATAGACCAGTGTCAACCTCTGGTCTCTTATACACACTCACCACACACATACACACATATCATACACACACACACACACACACACACACACACACACACACACACACACACACACCAGGGGCTGGAAAGATGGCTGAGCAGATGGCTCAGTATCTAAGAGCACTTGCTGTTCTTTCAAAAGACCCAAGTTCAGTTCCCAGCACCCATCTCAAGTGATCCACAGCTGCCCATGACTCCAGCTTCAGAGTATCTATTCCCTACTTCTATTCTCTGAAGTCACTAGGCACGTATGTGGTACACAGACATACATGCAGACAAAACACCCATGCACATAAAATAAGAACAAAATTTTATTAAAAACAAACAAACAAACAAACAAAAACCCAACAGGACCAGTGAAACCGTTTGGCAGGCAAAGGCACTTGCTGTACAAGTCTGATGACCTGAGCTTGGTAGCTGGACCCCACATAAAGGTGGAGGGAGAGAACCAACTCCACTTGTCCTCTGTCCTTTACATGGATGTCGTGGCAAGGGTGTCACACACATACTGTGTACACACACAAACAACAAACTAAGCAAAATAGAGGGGGTGTGATTAGTGTGGAGGGGCGAGTGTTGTATGATATTTTGATTGCGTTTTGACAATAAAGCTTGCTTTGTGTCAGGGGGCAGAGCTAGCCACTAGCTGACCGAAATTAGCCATAGATGTTTTGGAGGACTGAGGGCAGATAGGAGTATTTGACTCCTATAAACTCCTATTGATAAAGAATAATTAGATAAACGCATCAGGCAAGTATCCTTGTTTTGCTAGTGTCTGTAAGGCTGGACAGGGGATTTGTTAATGATGGCCCTCGCAGACCTGTGTGTTTGGAAATTAGTGGATGCATACAAGTGGGTGGGTAGGTAGAGCCTAGGGAGCCTTACCAGGGGTGCCTGCCCATGGCTTCCAAGGACAATACTCAGGAGGGAAACCCATAGAGGGGCTTAGAGAGGTTTATTGCTATTTTTTTTTTATTTTATGTGCATTGCTATTTTGCCTGTATGTATGTCTGTGTGAGGGTTTCAGATCTTGGAGTTACAGACAGTTGTTAGCTGCCATGTAGGTCCTGGGAATTGAACCTGGGTCCTCTGGAAAAACAGTCAGTGCTCTTAACTGCTAAGCCATCTCTTCAGCCCCCCCTTAGAGAAGTTTCTATGGGAACAGGGCAGTGAAGCCAGGGAGATTAGCTTACTATAGTCCAAGGCTGAGGACTGGAGGATGATTCTGGCTTGGTAACTGGGAGGCCCCTGGCCACTGGCATCCAAGGGGCATTGCTGGACAATGGGACTTAAAATAGAAGCAGCCATGTGGTATCTGAACTAGATGGACATCATTCCTGACTTCCTTGCACCAGCTCCTTTGGAGTTTAGTGGACAGATGGTGAAGGGGCAAGACAGAGCAAAAGAGATTGATGTGGAGGATATTCTCAGAATATGGTAGTACTACATCACACAGGATTGGAGGCCGCTCCCTGTGGCTTCCCTCCACCTTCTCTCCCTGGATGGGTTCATCTTGCCCTCTCTAGCAAGAGACTATTGTCAGGAATCTGCTTAGGAATCATCAGAAGCAGCCAGGGCTGCTAAAGTCTCTATGTGGGTCTGAAATTGTTGGGAAGTCCCTTCCCTACCACACACCCTTTATGCCCCTCCAACAAGTTATCACCGGAGATCAATTCCTTTTGAACCCATGCATTTTATTTACTTATTTATCTTCGACAGGGTCTCATGTAGTCCAGGCAAGAACTCAATCTTCTTGCCTTAGCTTCCGGAAGGCTAGGATTACTGGGGTATGTCAGTATGCTTGGCTCTGGCTTCGGCATTGTAGAGTTTCCATGTTAACCTTGTCCAGAAGTCTCTGGTTTATGAAACTCTACCTAGGGTAAGGAGCCTGCCGGCTAACAGGTGTGGTGAGGAGTGGGTTTTCAGCCCAGCCAGGGATGGGCTGGATTGAAGGCTCTCTGAGATGCCCCTTGGCTTCCGGTTCATCCCTGCCCTCCAAAAGCTGTCCTTTCTCTTTGGCATACTCTGTCCCTGCCTGCCAGGCCTCACCTCAAAAAGCAAGAAAGGAAACAGTGAGGGCTTTCTGGAGCTGGCCCCGAGAGGCTTGTCTGTGCTGGGGAGGTCAAAGAGGGAGGGAGGGGCCGAGAAAGGCCTGAGAAGAAAGCCGAGGCCAGACAAAGGGCCCAGTCCACCTTTGAAGCTGCCTCTAACCCAAGAGGGAGGGTGAGGGGTGGGCCAAGGCCCGGCTGGAGAGGCAGTCTAGAGTCTTAAGAATGTCTCAGATTCCTGCGATAATCAGAGAGATCAGAGCCCCCCTCCTTCTCAAAGTCCTCCCAGCCCCCCAAAGCCCCAATACTCCACACCTTGGGGGCCCCAACTCTTTGTCCTCAAGTAATTGCTGGGTGTTGCCTCAGTTTTAAAGTCCCATTGAACTCGCCAGTTATCAGCTGCAGCCCCAGACCACCCGCCCTACACACACCCCAGAAAACTACCCCCAGCGCGTCCGGCGGTCTTCACTGGGATTAAGGCTCTTTGTGATAGGGGGACAGAAAAAAAGCAACCTGGTGAAAAGCAATTATGACGAACTGGAAGGAGAATGTCAATCCTAGGCCTGCGGGACCTCCCTCTTGGCTCTTGTCGGCTCCACCTTCTAAATGGCCCCGGGGTTGGGGGGTTAGGCCCTGTTCCAGCTCTGAGTTGGTTCTGTCTGCCGCAGCCCACCTCTGGTTCAGACTAAACCAGGCCCCGGCCCTACAACTTCTGTTCGGGACTTTTTGAAGTAATTTCTTGGGAGAAGTGGCAAGAAGGTTAGCTTTCAATCTTTTCCATTTCTCTTCATAATTATTCCCCCCCCCCAACATTTTCTTAAAGGGGGGAAACTGAGGCTGAAGATTCCAGGAGCAGAAAGGAGAAAGGAGAGGAGGGTCCCAGACACAATAACCTCCCCCTTGACAAGATTAAAAACCAGCGCACCGTAGGAGAGGCGGTTTTACGGCTTCCACCCTCGCCCCCCCCCCCCCGCACACCTGGAAGCCTCTGGGAAAGCCCACCCCAGAAGCTCGGTGGGGGCTGGGCGCCCTCCCCCTCCACTCCCAGCCTGCGACCGCCTCTAATTGAGGCTTGCCCTCAGGTGTGGCCCCCGCCTCCGCCCCCAGTGGGGACCGAGGAGAACAAGGGGACACATTCTCCCCCCCCACCCGCTTCCGCTCGTCCCAGACCTCCTCCCCCTCCCAGCCCTGCTCACCGGAAAAAAGCAATCTTGCTCCCCGCGAGGTGACTTCTGGCGTCCCCGGGCCGCGCTCCTGCTACCACCTCCCCCCTCCCCCGGGCCTGGGCCCCACAGGACGCCTGTCCCGGCCAGCGGCCGCTCAGGGAGGCGCCTAGGGGTTGGGTTTTCTTCTCTCCTACAGGTAGCAGGGACGCGTCGCCTGAGCCTGGACATCGGAACGCGCGGAGGGAGGGGCCGCCAGTCCCCCGGGCCTGGGCCTCCCGGCACCGCACAGCGGGACGCGCAGGCTGCAGCACCTGTGTGCCCGGGTGCCCATCTTTCCCAGCTAGCGCCTGGCTTCTCGGTGCCGCCAGCACCAGACACTTTGCGGTTGAGTTCTGTGGTCTGATTGCCCACCTTTCTTCAGCGGACCCGGTTGCAGGAAAATGGTTTTATTCTGGGGCTTGGGATGGGAAGGCAAGCCTGGGGCGAGAAATAGGAAGAGTGGCTGGCATTGATTTCTCTCTTGTGTTTCTGGAAACAAAACCAAAAGTCCTTTCCTACTGTCTGGTCAGAAGTTTTGGATATTTGGTTCAAACTGAGCGAGATTCTGGGAGCAAGATTTGAATAGTTTTCTGCAAGACCAGTAATCTGCTGACCTGCCCACTTGTTTAAGGCAGTCGCTGGGAGGCAGGCATTTTAGGTCGGGGAAGACCCTACTTTGTCTAGAATCTGCTCCTGGCCTCAAAAGAGCCTGTACCAGAGTGTGGTGCCCACCCTGGGGTACACAAGTGCTGTTTCTTCCCAGCTGGGAATCAGATGCCCTCTGGGTCCTTTGGGGGTCTGGCTCCCCACCTTCCACCCCAGCCCCCATCTTTGGATGAGTTAGAGAAGAGAAAGAAGGCTGCCGAGGGGCATCTACCCGACACTGCTCACTATGGCCTCCCTAACTACGTTTGGGGCTGGGGCCTCCGAGTACGCTTGGTCCTGCGGGTGGGGGCCGAACCCACGAACTCGAACTGCTTCTGCCTGTCCGCGTGGTTGGGGAAAGGCAGCTGGCCCTGGTAGAGGCGTTTGATGAAGTGGGCCTCGCGCTGGTTCTGGCGGCTTCGGGAGGCCTGGCGCGGCCGGCCCTGCCGAGTGAAAGCCATGAACCAGCCCTCGTGCCGAGCGTTCTGGAAGGCTGTGTAGTTGTTCTCCAGCACGATCTCGGTGAACACGCAGTCTTTGCTCTTCCCACTCGGCTATGGAAGAAAGAAGCAGAGGAGGGGAGGTTGTCCACTCACCCTGGCTGAGTTGTTCGCCTGTGGGTCTATTTGTGTAGGAGCCACGTGGGAGCAAGAAGCCATTTGTGCCCCCCAGGAAACTGTCTGGGGAGATGGGCGCCTCTGCTAGTGAGGCAGCTGTGAGCAGTGTGCACAGGCTGCTGTTTAAATCATTCGGCATTTATGTCCCTTGAGGAAGTGCTAAGAAAGCATTGAATCTGTTTCTTCAAATGCTCAAGATCAGGGTAGTATGCAATTCAGGGCTGGGGGTGGGGTGGGGGCGCGGACATGGCTCTTGAGGATTCCATGCTCTCTGGGTGAACTGTTACAGGGTGGAGAGATGGGTCAGAAAGAGCCGGTGGGACACCTGACCCCACATGCCTTGCCTTCTTACAGGTGAGAAGAGAGAGGATGCCTGGTGAGAACCAGTCAGAGCTGGAAGTCAAGACCAGGCAATTCTGTGTACCCACAGTGCTTTTTGCGGCTTTACCAGTAAGTGTATCTTGCCGGTCACATCCATGGACGCCACTGACCTTAGGAGAACTTCTACCATACGTGAATGCCCCCCGACTTGCAACCCTTATCATGGTTTAGCCCCCTACATGGGCTGCCACTCCAGCACATCACATACAACATCATATAGTGGATAGATCCTTCCTGACTGCTGCTGGGGAAATAGTCCCTACATCAGCACTGGTTCCCTGTGGAGGGGGGAGGGGGCTGGAGAGAAGGCTCAGTGGTGAAGATCACTGGGTGCTCTTCCAGAGGACCTGTTTTGATTCCTTGTACCCACATGAAGGCTGAAAAGCGCAACTCCAGTTCTAAGGGATCAGACACCTTCTTTTGGATGCTGTAAGCATGTGCCGCATAAACATCCATGCAGGCAAACACCCACACACTTAAGAGAAAAATAAATATCTTAAAAAATTAGTAGAGATCTGAAGGGATGGCCGAGTGGTTAAGAGCACTGGCTGTTCCAGCAGAGGACCTGGGTCCAGTTCCCAGCACCCATATGGCAGGCGGCTCACAACCATGTGTATCTCCGATTATCTGATCCCTTCTTACCTCCATAGGCACCAGGCACACATGTGGTACACAGACATGCATGCAGATAAACACTCATACACATAAAATAAAAATACGTAAATCTGTAGAAAGATTAAAAAATTAAAGATTGGGGACAGGGTGGTTGTCAAGAAAATAAGACCTCATTCTGTCGAGCAGAACCTCCCTCTCCCCCTTTAACCAGGTGGGCTAGGTCATTGGCAAGAGGGAGGTTCATCTCTGCGACCTTGCCTGCCCTTACTCCAGTATGGGAGACTCATCTGTCTGCCGCCCTGTGTGCCGGTTCTCCTCACCTTCCCAATCAGCTTGCCCCTCTTGTTCATACAGATGTACTTCTCGCTCTCCGCCCCCTTGATGCGGACCCGGCTGCCAAATGTATCGGTCTCCACGATGAGCTTGGCTATGGTGAGGAAAAGGAAGAAAGGCCTTTGTCTATTGGCTGTTGGCTCACAGACTGTGCAAGGGTTACCCCACCCCCCCAAGCAGTCTGCCCTTTAGAGTCGGACCAAAGGGATGGTGTACAATCAGGCTTGAAGGACCAAGAGGCTTCCTCTACCCACCCACCATACCTCAAAACCCTTAACCGGGGAGCTGGGAAGAAAGCAGGAGGCCAGGCTGGGCGGGGTATAAGTGGTCTGGGCAAGGGTTAGGTCTTACCGAACTTGTTGCCGTCCTCGGCGGTGGCGGAGATGCGACGCCCGGTGACCTGCACGTGCTTGCCGCTGGTTCGGCTGTAGAGCTGGTACTCACGGATTTGCCGCCGGCTCAGCTGGTCGGTCATGGCGCCCTGGTCCCTCACGTACTGGTTAAAATTAGGAGACGGGTGATTCTCCCCCTTTGCGGTTACCAAGGGAAAAATAGTGTCAATTTGCTTTGGGTGACACCACCATTGGTCCATCTGGGGAGAGGGGTAAAGAGGTAAGTGAAGTGGGGCTGGCCCTGGGCCCTGCAGTGTAGGTGACAAGAGGAAGAGTGTCTGTATCCATGATCGTCCCGGGATGTTGCAGGAGCCAGCTGTGGCTTTTGGGGATTCGTGGCTGGTAGTCTTGGGGAATCACAGTGAGACAGCATACATTCTCAGTCATAACAGGCTGCTAGAAGAAACCTAGGTTGTGTGTGTCCTGTCCCCATGTTCCATAGGACAGGTACATGGGACACATAACTCAAAACCAGACCTCCTTTCTCTTTCTCAGGGGTCTTGGTTCCATTAATCGGGACCACTAGATGCCCCCCATCCCACCCCACTAGCTTTGAAAAGTCCAAGAGCCAGCACGTCTGCACAGAGCAGATGTGTTAAATATGTGGGCTTTACTATTGGAGGGCATTTCTTGGCCCCTTAGGTTCATAGTGTCCTAGAGGATCTCCAGAGAGAGAGAGATACTTCTCTAGTGTAGGGGAGTAGGTAGAGGCAGCAGTAAAGGGGGTGCCAGTGACTGCTCTCCTGATTCCTTGCTGGCCTGGGGCAGTTTCCTAGGCATTCAGTGGCCTGCCTCCTTGGGTGGTAAAAGGGGCCATTTTGACCATACATCAAGTCAGTCCGGTGCCACATCTCCACCCTGGAGCTTGCCTTAGCCAGCCTTACCTGAGTGGGACAGCAGCATTACTTACTGCCCTGCTTCCTCCGAGGTGCCTTTGAGGGTGACTTGCCAGATGCTGGTTATAGCCTCACCTCAGCAGGAAACCTTTCCCTGTTCCTAATGCTCAGTGTAATTATCTCAGGCCTGATCCAAAGCAGAGCTAGGACCAGCTCTGTATGCATTAGGGGCTACTCTCTCTTCGATAGAGGGGTGGGGTGTATCAGGGTGGTGGTAGTGAAACCTTAACGTCACGGCCAAGGTATAACCTGCTCAGGGTTGACCCCTTCCAGTTCTTCTGTCTCCAGTTCCTAAAGGCCAAGAGTTGCCAGAACTCTGGGAGAATGGGAGCATCCTAGGGGACCAACCATGCATCCCACCCTAGAGAAACGTGAGGCTAACATCTGTGGTGGAGAATAGGCTGCTTAACCCTCCCAGGCCTCCCTGCCAGGGGTGGGTTCCTGTCTATCTCAGCCTTAGCCTTCTGGCCCAGGTTCAGGATGTCCGCCCCACTTGGCGGGCAGCCTTCTCCTGGCAGTCTCTTCCAGGTCAGGGGCAGATAGCAGCCCCCCCAAACCCCCTCCTCTCCTTGTCCCCCTTCAAGTCTTTCACAAAAGTAGCCCACGCCCTCCCCCACCCCCCACAGCCCACAGCCCACAAGTCCCTCTCCCACAGGACCTTGCCTGTTCCTTTCATGTCCCCGCTGTGGGGGGACCTCCCCTTCCACCACGGTAGACAGCTGCTTGTCAGACAGCCCCTCAAGCATGGCTGTGGTTCAGCCTGTTGCCCCCCCTCCCAGGGGGGTGAGGGGGCACTTCAAGGGGGAAAGGACAGCCTTGCCACCTTCCCTCAGTCCTGAATGGGGCCTCAGCCAGGCCATAAACGCCCAGGCCAGCAGCACCATTGTGCTAATTCCCTTTCCAGAACAGGTTGGACCCACCCCCAGCCCCCTCCCTGCCAGGCTGGGGGCTTTCTTCTTGCTCTCCCTAGATGTGTGAAGCAAAAGGGGGAAGGAAAAAGGGGGGTGTTGTCTCTCTCCCACCCCCCCACTGCTTCAAAGGCAGCCCCTTCCCACTCCAGAGAAAAGGCATTTACCTTAAAAAAAAAAAAAGTCCCCAGTGGATGGGAAGAGAAACAGGCCTCTGGCCTGGGAAAGCCAGGCTATCTCTCCCCAGAGCGGTTCTGGACCAGTGCATTTTAATAGCTGCATTTTTATGGGGGATCACAAAAAAGGAACTGTGCCTTGTCTCGGGCTGGGCTGGGGGCTTGGGGGTGGGAGGTGTGTGTGTGGGGAGTGTGGAGAGGTAAGCCCCGAATCCATCCCAAACAAACCCTTAGGCTTGACCTAGTAACTCTAGAGGCAATGGGTTTCCCTATCCGGTTAGATACTCCAACTGTGCCTGAGACCCCGGGCACCTATAGTCCAAGCATGTCGGGAAGAGTGGATGGTGGGTGAATGGACCAAACAAGTGGTTTCAAACCCAAACCCTTCAGGTACCTGCAGCACAATCCTCACCTGAGCAATGGCCTCACTGGCTTCTAACCGCCCCAGCGCTCTATCCCTCAAGTCTAAACAACACACTGCCCTTAACCATCCAGAAGTCCATCACAAAGGGATGGAGAAAGGGGAGACCCAGGGAAAGCCAGCAAGCAGGGTGGTTCGGAGGGCCCAAGAGGCAAACCTCAGTTTATCCACCATCCTGTTTGTCTTGCCAACCCACCTTCTAAACTGACCCTCCAAATCCCAGCACTTGCTGGGTTGGAAGAGGCCAGTCCTGCCTCCCCACCTCTGAGGTGAGGTGGGAAAGGTGTGGGGGGGGCGCGGGAGAGGGCGCTAGGCTGGGGTGCCTACCTGCGTTTGACAGCAGAGAATCAAGAGCTGCAAGCACCTGTTTGGGGAGACAATGCAGTGCCAGGTGTGAATACCCCAGGCACACCCGTCCCCCCACCTTTGTCTTGCCCCATCTGCCGGATGGTAGTCCCAGGGAGGTATAATTTTCCTGGGGCTGGAAATGGCAAAAGAACTCCAGTCGCAGGCAGCACACTTACAGAGTAAGGTTAGGCAGCAGGCGGGCGGCTCCCATCGCCGGAGAGACTTCTTGGGGCGGTTGCCCTTCTACCCCCCAAACTCAGGAGCGGATGTGGGCAGACGCCTGGGGTAGAGTCCCAGAGAAACCCAGGTCTCTCGGAGCCACAGGTTTTCGGGGATGAAAGGAGACGGAGGGAAGGAGGAAGCTAGCGGAGGGGAGTGCGGGGGAGGGGGGCGTAATTGGGAGACTGAGGTGCGAGGTGTCCACCTTCCGGGCCAGGGAGGCTGCGAAGCTGAGCTGGTCCGATTGGCGTACTCGCACCCTTGGGCTGCCAGCTTCGAGCGGGGGTCCCCGGGCGCAAAGGATGGAGCTGCGGGAGTGTCCTCTATCAGGAGGCTGGCCCCTGCGATCTCTTCTGATTTTTTCCTGACCCGCACGGACCTGCCGACCTCGGTGAAGTGCGGGGCGTGGGGCAGGCACAGGGAGGAAGGCGCCTTGCCCTCCCCCTCTCAGGGTCAGCCGCTCCCGCCCTCAGGTTTGATGCCCCAACCTCATCTCTAAGAATGAGCTGCAGGTACCGAGCTGGGGCTGGGGTCTCGAGTTCTGGCTCGGGGTGGGAATTCCCTGAAGCAGCCTTTAAAGGAGGAGCCTCCCTCCAGGGAGCAGGGGTGGGCTTGGCTTGAGAGACTGCTAGCTTGGCTTCTCTGCTGTCACCCCTTGCCACCAGGAAAGAGGGGTAAGGCTACGAACAGTGGGTGCAACAGGTTGGGGCCAGAGGTGGGGCATCAGGTGTAGCTAGGGGTCTTGGAAGGTCACAAAAACTGGTCTGAGACGGAGATCCCAAGAAGCGGGAGTCACTTTTGCCTGGGCCTGTGCAGTCTCCTGTGGAAAAATGGGACAGTCATTGGCGTACTGGAGGGCCAAATGAGAGGACAGTGAGCCAGTGTGGGAAGCTCTAAGACGTGGAAACCCCTTATTTGGGGGTTGAGACTCAGCCTTAGGCTCCCAGGTCCCATCTACAAGTGTCCCCTAGCAGTTGTCCGGGATGAAGTGCTCAGCAGTATGGACATACGACCCCTAGTCTCACGGAGCTGGGGTACCCAAGCCGATAGGAAACAGGCCCACAGGGAGGTAATTTGTTCAGAAAAAGCCAGCTGGTGATTGAAGGCGCTGCATTTCCAGAATCTAGTCTCTTTCTGTTCCCTGGAATTGTGACCTCATCCCCCAGGGTCCAACCTGCCAGAGGCCTTATTTTCACTATTGGGCTCAGAGACCTTACTGCCTGCCTTCCTTTCCTTTCCTTTCCTTCCTTCCTTCCTTCCTTCCTTCCTTCCTTCCTTCCTTCCTCTTTCTTTCTTTCTTTCTTTCTTTCTTTCTTTCTTTCTTTCTTTCTTTCTCTTTCTTTCTTTTTCCTTCCTTCCTTCCTTCCTTCCTTCCTTCCTTCCTTCCTTCCTTCCTTCCTTCCTTCCCTTTTCCTTTTTTTTTCTTTCTGAGACAGGGCCTCCCTAAGCAGCATCAGCTGGCCTGGAATTCACTGTGTAGACCAGGCTTACCGCCAGTTCACAGACACCTACCTGCCTCCTTCTCCCGTGTTGGGATTAAAGGTGTGCCCCACCGGATCTGACAGGCTTAACTGGATTGTAATGTGACAGACAGCTGAGGTTCTGAGAGCTGCTGACCAGTTCTCTCCTTACAGAAAGGTGGGTGGGTGGTGAACTGGAAGGAGGAGCGATCAGGGGCTGACAGCGGACCTGGCTGAATGAGCTCTGGCTCTGGCTCCCCAGAGTTCAGAGCAGCTAGGAGGTGGATTTATTTTTGCCATTGCCGACTGGAAAGGTGACATTCTCCCCCAGTTCCCTTCTCACCTCTCTGAGTTCTAGCAATCCACAAAGTGATCTGCGCTTCTGCTCCTCCTCTTCTCCCACCTCCCAAGCAAGCTAGAAGAGACTTTCTTTCCTCTGCTCCCCACCCAGGGGCTCAGTTCAGCTCTATCTGGCTGGGTCCCTTAGAGCTCCACTTTCTCTTCTGCAGACTCAAAATGCCTCTGCGGGGGGTCTGGGGGTATATTTGAAGAGGGTGGGAATTATCAGGGAGAGTCGAGGGATTTGGAATCAAATTTAAAGAAAATTAGAGCTGAGGTTGGCTGGGGATGTAGCTCAGTTGGTAGTAGGCTGGTCTAATGTTCATCAAGTTTTGGGTTCCATCCTTAGCACTGCTTCAACCAAGTGTGTTTGCACGCCTGCAATCCCAGTGCTCCAGAGGTTGAAAGCAGCTGGGGATCAGTTCAGGGTCATCAGCTTCCTTGGCTACACAGCAGGTCTGAGACCAGCCTGGGACGTGAAACCACATCTTAAAAAAAAAAAAAAGTCAGAGCTGGGTGTGGTGGTACACACACCTTTAGTTGGAGCACTCTCAAGGCAGAGGCAGGGGGATCTCCTGAGTATGAGGCCAGCCTGGTCTACAGAGCAAATTGCAGGACAGCCAGGACTACAAAGAGAAACCCTGTGTTCCAAAAATTAAAGGAAAAAAAAAAAGTCAAATCTAGAAGGTCAATGATACCTCATCTCTAACAGGATGTGTGGCTGGGTCAAGGGGCGAAGGACCCAGTGCCTAGCATGGTACAGTGCAGCAACACAGTCTGATGTTCTTAGAAGCAGCTCCAGCCTGCTCACCTCTCGGTCCCTGCGGGGCACCCCCCCCCCCATATGACCTCATTCTCACCCAGGCCCGCTCGCTCCCAGGCAGGGTGTTTAAAGGCCTCTCCTCCACCTGAATTCAGTCCAAGGCATCAGGTGGGCTGATGCTGAAGGGGTCAGGTACATGGAGGAGACAGCTAGAGATTTGGAATCCAACGGGTGTGGTGTCATCTGGAAGCAGAGGACAGACACAGGCCAGGGCATCAATACCCTGTGTTCTTGAGTTCATCCGCCAGGAGGCCATGAGAACTCAAGGCTTCTGAGCCTGAGCACCTGTTTCCCGTCACTGGGGACAGGGCCTCGTCATTCACTGGCTAGCCCTTCGTGCAGCCGAAGTCTCCATGGTAACAGATACCAGTAGTGAAATTTAGTCTTGAGGCTCAGCCAGAGTCTGGTACCAGCAGGATGTAGGGTGGCCTGCTTTGTGTGAAGTATCCTTGACATCTCGTCCCTTGTCATTTGGCGCTTTCAGGCCTGGATTTCAGGTTTGCTCTCTTCCTGTCCTGGGGGAGGCAGTAGCAGGCCACGAGAGAAAGAGTGGGGAATGGGGAGTGGGTTCTGGAGCTATCATCTCCATCCCTTACTATGTGACTTGGAAAGTTCATTTCTCTGGCTCTAGGTTCTCTTTTCGAAAACAGGCAATGGCTGCCGTCATGAATGTCAGTTGAGACAAAGGATTCCTGTTGCCAAGGAGGGGAAAGGGAGACAATGGCTCTCTCTGTGGTTCAGCCTCAGTTTACCTAAACTTTGATTGGAGTGAGCTAGGGAGGGAGGGTCTGTTTACATTTACGGAGGGCACTGAGAGGTGTTAAGCAGAGCCAGCGAGAGGTTCTAGTCCGTCTCCACCCTCAGTGCCAAGTCCAGGTGGGGCTGTCTCACAGGTGCCTTATGAGCACAGACCATCCTCCGCAGCAGACTTGCTACTGGCCTCAACCTAGCCATGCTCTTCCTGTAGGAACGCTGGGGCTGGGAGTGGGGTCAGGGCAAAGGGCACCCCTAGCAATGTGGGCTGATATCTGACCCTGCTACAGGCCTGCAAATCCAGGCAGGTGGTCAATGCTGTATCTGTTGGTCAGCCCCATGTGTGGAACGGGTATATTTAAGCGCCCTATGTGTAGAGCCTTGTCTGGGGCCCGCAGGAGGGAAGTCCCTGCTATGTCTTCCCCTGGCCGAATAGGCTTCCCTCACACAGAGGACTGCCCTCTAGCCCCCTCCCTCAGCTTACAAGAGTTCCTGCATACTGGCAGGAAACCCTCTCATGGGTAGAGTGCTCAAGGCAAAGCTTCTGAGGCCTGACACCCTTGCTCCTCCTCTTGCTCCCTGACCTAGGTGCAGACTGCTAGCCTCTCGGCTTTGCTTTTCTCCTTTAGGAAGTGAAGCTAATATCACCCACATCGGGGGATGGTTGTAATGGCTAAAGGAGCAAGTCTGGGACAGTCTGTATACCCTAGGCTTGTAGCTCCTGCTGCCATGGCTGCCTTCCTTCTGGGTGGACGCTTGGAGCCGTCTCCTTCCTCCATTCAGCCAGATTCACAGGAACAGCCTTGTTAGCTTCCCCCCACTTCCTTTCATGGCAGCTGCCTGTTCCCAAGAACCTCCTTAGGTTCTCTTTATTCGCTGGGTTCCTCCCTCCAAAGCTTTTCCCAGGAACTGAAATCATGTTGAAGCCACTTCCTGGGACTTATACGTGGGGACAGTGGGGACAGCTCTTCGTCAGCTTGTTTCTGACCTGGCTGATAGGGATGCCAGGGTGGGGCAGGAAGAGCATGGGTTCCCCCACAAGCACAGCCTCTGGGGTTGTCTTGTGTCTCACTCAGATCTGGGATGACGTCTTGACTACCCTCTGTGAACAGGCTCCAAAGCTACCTCAACATGCTAAGGAGGCTAAAGAGCCAGAGCCAAGCAGTAGCCACCCGCTGTTTTACAACTGTTAGCTGGTCTCACCCTGGAACAGGCCTGTGTCCTGCTAAGTGTATGGGCCTAGTCTCAACTGTAGTAGCCTAGATTGTCCCCCAGTGACAATTGCCTGCTAAGTGTATGGGCCTAGTCTCAACTGTAGTAGCCTAGATTGTCCCCCAGTGACAATTGCCTGCTAAGAGAGAAATGGAGCAGTTTGGGCCTGGGTCAGGCCCTTCCTGGTAGTAAAAGCTGGTTGGGTCCCAAAGTTCTATACTTGTAAACCTCACCTGCCCCAGCTCACAAAGGACAGGGCAGAGGCCAGATGCCTAGGCCTTTACCCAATCCTGGGGTGGAAACCAGGAAGAGCAACCTGGGGCCAGTTTCTTGCTCGCGGTTGCCCTCTGCTGGGCACATGAGCTAGTGCAGCGACAAGGAGATCCACCCAGGGAAAGGACGGAGAGAGATTCTGATCATGCAAATTTTATTGTGGCTTATGCACGCTTGTGGGGGTTCTTCTCCAAGAGCCTCTTGAAACAGAAAGGCCGGGTGGTAGGGCTCCTGTGTGACCCCCACAACACTATTACATTTAGGTTCAGGTGGAGGGGCTGGACACCTGCACCAGAGCAGCTGGTCGTCACCTCCCTGGGACTTGAGAGATACCAAGGTGCTCTTCATTTCTTGGATGCTGACTTCCTAGGTTTGGGTGTAGCTTTTCCCTGTGCAGATGAGGGAGACTGAAGAGTCTTTCTCCCTCCTGGCCTCCCTCTCTCCCTCTCTCCCTCCCTCCCTGGCAGCCTTCCTTCTCAAGGCTCACCTTCTCTTGGACCACCTTCCTCCAGAGGCTCTTTTCCGGAGGGCCGGGCCTGGAAAGGAATAGGGACAGAGTGGGCAAGAGAGAGTGGAGCTTTATGCCATAGATGAGCCCTCCCAAGAGCTGCAAGCAGAAGCAGAGCTGGGGCAGCTCATCTAGGGAGGGGCGGACTCAGACAGCTAAAGGTGCAGGATTGTCCCTCCACCTGGCTCCCCCTCCTGCTGTTCTGTCCCCTCCTGTGTTGGTTTTTTTTTTTTTTTGAAGTGCTAAGGGTTGAACTTAAGGCTTTATGCATTCAAAGGAAACGCTCCACCGCTGAATCTTATCCCCAACCCACATCTGAATCTAATTTTTGGCGGTGTTGCGGGAAGGGAACAGACTTGATTTCTAGCATGCTAGGCAAGTCCTCTGTCGCTGAGCTCAGCCACAGCTTTGCTTGTTTCCTTTTCTGTTCTGTCTCTTTAAGAGTGTTTTCTTCTTAGACTTCCTATTGTTTTTCTTTCAGGTATGAGAAAGAATACCATTATCACCTGGTGGTGGTGGTGGTGCACCCCAGCACTCGGGAGGCAGAGGCAGGCAGATCTCTGTAAATTCGGGGCTGGCCTAGTCTTTAGAGCGAGTTTCAGGACAGCTAGGGCTATAGAGAAAGAGAAACCCTGTCTTGAAAAACAAAACAAAAAAGCCTTTTTTTTTTTTATAACGGGAGGGGGATGGTATAAAAGGGATGGTTAGGAGGTACAGGGGTATAGGTTCAATAGACAATATATATACTTAAATGCATTTTGTTTGAGACAGGGTCTATCAGTAGCCCTGGACATCCTTCCTATAGAGAAGACCCAGCTGGCTTAGAACTGATACACCTGCTTCAGCATCCTGAGTGCTGGGATTAAAGGCATGTGTTACCACGCTCAGCGTCAAAATGTTTTGGTCTCTTCGTTTTCTTCCTTCCTTTCAATCATAGGACAGGCAGATTGAGGCTGTTGTTTTTCTAGACTGTGTTGGACGGGATCTTGGTACAGTTAAGAGGCTTGTTGACATGACTTACGTGGTGGGGAATGAAGAGATTCGTCCTCAGAGTTACAAACCAAAGAGACTCCAGAACTCCAGGGATTCTGAAACGTTCCTGGGGTGTGTGTCATAAGTGTCTTGTTGATGGTCCTGCCTGCTGCGCCGCCATTACTGGCTTTCATCCTGGAGACGAGTTCACTCTTGCCTTGGGACTTCGGTGCCGATGTAAGCAGAGAGGAAAAGTCTCCACCTTTCAGTTTTTTTTTCTTCAGAATTTGCCATCCTTGCATCCAGTCTGCCATTCACCCCTTTAAACTGCTCAAGTGTTTTATCTCGACAAACCGCAGATACCTGATCTTCACATGCGCTCTGCTGTCCCTATAGTGCTGGCTGGTTAAGGGACTTAGAATGCTCTCCGGTTGGACGAAGGCTTGGATTGGATTGAGTCTGAGTTTCTGGTTAGCAGAGGGGGCTTCCACAGCCTTGGGAACCTCAGGGATTTGCCTTGGTTCCTTCTCAGGTGGAGGTCTCTAGTCTTGGTGGCTTATTGTTCTGCGTCCTGAGACTGGTGTTTTATTGAAATTGGTCCGATCTGGATGAATAAGTTGTCCCTTAAATATACTTTAAAGAAGAGCTGATATTAGATTTTTTTACTATAAAATTAATGTTAACCTCACTCACTGCACATAATTTAGCAAACAGACATGAGGATAAATTACTTATGCTTTTCATTACTTTCCAATGTTAATCTTTTTTATATTTATTTACTTATTATATATACATATTCTGTATGCCTGCAGGCCAGAAGAGGGCACTATACCTCTTTACAGATGGTTATGAGCCACCATGTGGTTGCTTTGGAAGAGCAGGCAATGCTCTTAACCGCTGAGCTATCTCTCCAGCCCATCCAATGTTAATCTTTTGTATAACTTTAGCCAAGCTGTTTCTAAAATACAAGACATCAAATAAGCCCAAACCCATGCTCTGTTCTCTTAATTATGTCCCTTTCTAGGTTGCTAGCATGCTTTCAAAGACAACATATGTTCCATTTGACTTACTCCACAGAGAAGAAAAAAAATTAATAGGAGACTGTTTGGTCAACTCTCATTGGCAGACAGTTAGAATGCCACTCTTTCCAGGATGGTCAGGTAAGGCCAGTTTGAGTGTAGATCCTGAACTTTTTGTTTTTGGTGGGGGAGTTACCTCAGGTAGAGTCGGGTCAGAAGGATTATTCATGCTTTAAGGGCTGTGTCAGCCTCTGGAGCTGTTGGATCCCCACGTGCGCCATGTGTGGAATCACATTGCCTATAGCTGCTCCCCAGGACTAGTTATCTCACAGAAGACCTTCTGCTGTTTCAGCTGGGCCTGGTACCCAGGCCTGTCATCCCAGTTCCTAGGGAGGTTGAAGCCAGAGGATCACATGTCCATGGCCTGACAGGGCTATACAGTGAGTTTAAGGCCTGGCTGGGCAATTTACTGATACCCTGTCTCAAACAAAACAAAGCACCAAACGAAGCCAAACACAAAGTTTGGGGCTGTAACCCAGTAGTACCCTGTTTGCTTAGCATGCCAGAAGCCTTGGTTGCAATCCTTGGTGGTGACCAAGGTGGGGAATTAACAGGGTGAGTTACCTTGCTGCCTCCTCCTCTTTTTCTAGCTTTTTTTTCTGGAAATAAAAACCAAGTGTTATTTGGAGAGTCAACCCCAAGACCTAGAACCAGAACACACTCGAGTACTGAGCAGTTCCAACTCAGACCCGCAGAACTTCAGTGGTGGTGGCCTTAGCTGGCACCAAATGCCCAACCTGGGAGGCCTAGCTCGGATCCTCATGCCCAATCTCATTCCTTTCCCCAAACCTTAGCCAGGCTCGTCTGCTTTTGGGGAGCAGCCCTTTTGACTTGTTTGGTAGGTGTCTCTTCTATCGATAAATCCAAATCCACATCTTCATCTTCCTCCTCCTCCTCCTCCTTCTCCTCCTCCTCTTCCTCCTCCTGCCCCTCCTCTTCATCCTCTTCCTCGTCATCTTCCCAGGGTAGGTCTGAAGTGTCTGTAATGGCATGGGAAGTAGGCAGGAATAGGGCAGGGTGGGGAGAAACCAGAACATCTGAGTTAATGCCTAGCTCCTTCCCACCATCCCTTTCTGCTCTAAGTTTATCCCCACGCAAGCACGCGACCACCATCTGCAGCAAGCCATATGCTTTCTGTCCCTTCCTCCGGTAGGGCCCAGGGTGAAGCAGGGGACAGGAAGTCTCCATGCAGACTAGGGGAAGGAGGGCAGGCAGGAGGAGGATGTGTATTAAGAACTGACTGGGACAAGGCTAAAGGTAGACAAGCAGGGAAGGAGATGTAGATGGTGGGGTTAAAGTATGGCTTGGCTCTCCAAGGTTTATGTACTAGAAACCTGGTCCTCAGTGTGCCATGTTGAGGTGGTGGAACCTGTTCAGAGGTGGTGTCTAATGTGAGGTGGATCCTCTTGTTTTTTTTTTTATTTGTTTGTTTGTTTGTCTGTAGCCCTGGCTGTCCTGGAACTCACTGTAGACCAGGCTGGCCTCAGACTCAGACATCCACCTGCCTCTGCATTCTGAGTGCTGGGATTAAAGTATGTGTTACTATCACCAGGCTGTGAGGGGGATCTTAAGAGGTGACAGCATGGCAGGTGGCGTGTGTTGTTGGCCATGTTACTGCTATAGCTTCATGCCTTCTAGTAGCCATCTTTGAAATACTCCCAAATAGGGTCTGGCCTTGTAGCCCAGGCTGGCCTTGAGCTAAGATTCCAGGCTGTGTCACCATGGCCAGTCTTGGAAGACCCTGCTTATCCTGCAATAGTCTCTGAAGCTGAAACAAGGGCCACAACACTCTCGGATACAGCTCAGGCCTGAGGCCTACAGCAAACACGGAGAGGCAAGTGAAGAGTTAAGGCTACAGCCCTGCCACAGCCTTCTAGTTCACTGGCAGTCATTTGCCCTTGGAGGAGTCGTAAAAAAAAAAAGTCAAGACTCTGCTAAGGCCTCAGGTACCCAGGACACTTCAACTTACCATAACATTCCTGGCCACTGAGGAACACAGGTCCTGAACCAGCCCGGAGCTGGAAAGTCACTGGGGGACAAAGCTCCACACCTGTCATTGTGACCTGTGGTGGGAAGGGACATCAGAGCAGCATAGGAGACACAGGGAACTCAACCCGGCCCCCCCAGGGGCTGGTCACACCATGATGTCATCCCAGCATGGAAGAGGCAAAGGCAGGAGGATTTTAAGTTCCAGCCAGTTTGGGTGACATGAGCGAGACCATCCAAAACAAAAACAACCCCAGACACAAAATGATCCGCTTCACAATATGGCCACACCGAATTATTCTCTTTTCTGTTTTTCGCTGAAGAAAAGAGAGAGAAAAAAAAGCTGGTGGTGGTGCACAACTTTAATACCAGCACTGAGGCAGAGGCAGGTGGATCTCTGTGAGTTCAAGGCCAGCCTGGTCTACAGAGCTAGTTCCAGAACAGCCAGAGCTACAAAGAGAAACCCTGTCTTAAAAAACAAATAAGCAAACAAACAACAACAACAACAAAAAGGAATTCTGTGGTGCACACCTGTATCCCAGCACTTGGGAGGAGGGACAGCCGGAAGGACCACTGACAGTTTGAGACCATTTTGGACTGGGTCTCAAAGAACAAGAACAAAATGAAAACAAAGGAAAGGAAGAAGTGAGGTGGCTCAGCTGGTAGGTGTTCAGGGAGGAAAGGGCCCTGCTGAGCAAGCCTGGCAGCCGGAGTACAGGCCCTGAACTCACAGCAGGCTTGAGGAGAGAAGAACTCCACAAAGCTGTTCTGATTGCCACATGTGAGCTGTGCCATGTTCACCGCCCCCCCCCCAACCCAGAGGAGCAATGCTCTTAACCACTGAGCCATCTCTCCAGCCCCCCAGAGGAATCCTTAAGTAAAGAAAGATGTCAAGCTGAGCTCGGGTGGCAGAGGCGGGCAGATCTCTGAGTTTGAGGCCAGCCTTGGTTATAGAGCAAGTTTCAAGGCAGCCGTAGCTACACAGAGAAACCTTGTCTTCAAACTCTGCACCCCCCAAAAGATGTCAATGTATTAAAGTGAATCGAGAATTCACATGATTAAGTAAAGGACCCAAAAGGCTCAAATGCTATTCTCTCAGCATGACGATGTGTACAGGGTAATGGGATGTGGAAGAAGGACCTGGGATCAAGGGAGTCAAAAACATTTGAGGGGCTGGGAAGAAGGACTGGCTGCTCTTCAAGAGGAGCGGACACCCACCCAGTGTTTCACGACCACCCGCCACTCCAGTTCCCAGGCCCCCTTCTGGCCTCTGTGGGAACCAGGTTCAAATGTGTGTGCAGACATACGCAGGCAAAACACTCACACAGGAAAAATAGAAATAAGTAAAAATCTTCTTTAAAAAAGCAGTTGATGACGTTTAAACTCCCTACTCATGAATAAAAGTAAAAGCTTTAAAGCCCAGGAGGACTAGATGGGGGCTTCATTCATTTGGTGAAGGGTATCTGTCAATCATCTCATGGAGAGTCATCTCAAATCAAGGAAGAGGAAAGATCGTCAGCTCACATTTATCTAATTGAAGTTCCCAATCACTCTGGAGATCTGACTTTACGGTGAAGCGAAAGTTAAACCCATTTGATGGAAAACACACCTGCATTCTGAATTTTGATCTTTTCCTAGGCCAGTGATAATTGTGATAGGAGCCTGTGTAGTCAGGGCCATGGCAAGGAGCTTCATGATGCTCTGCTCTCCCCACCCCGCTTTCTCAAAGGCGAACAAATGAGGCTTCTACAGCAAGTCAGGGGGCTAAACTAGGGTGCGTCACGGGATGAGCATAGTAAATGCTTTTCCCAGTCGTGAAAGTTTTCAACTTACAAACCTAGTTTTAAGTCAGGGAGCATTTGTATTATACCAAAAGTCCGAGCCCATGGGGCAAGGCAGTGAGGTTCTAGGAAAGGGAAAAGGGCCCAGTGTGTTGGCATATTATCTGTAATCCCGGCACCAGAGAGGGTGAGGCTGGAAAATTATAGTTTGGAGATTATGAGAGCCTGTCTCAAACAGACAAGGGCAGGCGAGATGGCTAAGCCCTTGCTGCCTAAGTCTGGCAACCTGAGTTCGATTCCTGGAACCCACAGCAGGAGAGACTCAGCTCCTGGAATGCTGTCCTCCGATCGCCACGCGTGCTACAGAAACACACACTTGCCCCACCCCTGAAGAATTTTTTAAAACCTCCAGACTACAAACCTGCCGTTATTCACGAATAATGATTCACTGTGGGACAGCATGAAATTCATCGCTAGAAGGAAGAGCCTCTCCAGACACACGAGCCAAATACCAGCTCCCAACAAGGTCAAACGTGACCCTGTTGGAGAGGCTATTTGGCTTGTTCATGTTTGCTGGCTGTCCACTGTGGTCAGGGCCATGCTACATGGCTGTAAGCCCAGGGCATGAAGGCACCTCCATTTATGTCCAGGCCCCTTGAAGGGTGACGCTAGAGCAGATAGCTTCCCTGGGCCCGAAGGGAGACTCACCATAGGCAGGACAGAGGCCTTCAGGGAGGCAATGGTGACTGGCAGTTTTCTGTCTTCCTGGTTTGCTGGGGGCAGGATTTCCACGCGATTCACCTCGTCTTTGGCTTTCTCCCCCAAGCAGATCTGAGAAGGATGATGGGAGAAAGCTGTTACCTGTTGAGATCAGAGAACCGCTCCTGTGCCAGCCTTTCTCCCCTCCTGGGGAGACACCCACCGTGCTGAGCAACAGTTTACAGCTGTCCTTCCTCTCCTCTTGGGGTTTAAAGGTGCACGTCCGCTTGTCGTGACTGAGCTCGCCGCCTACATGGAGAAGAAAGCAGCATGGGTTTGGGAGGCTCGTGGGCTCCCCCACATCAGGGGCACGGTTCACCAGCAACCCCATTCCACCTTTGCTGGGGACAGTCTTAACCTTACCCCAAAGCATGGTCTTTGGTGTGTTTTCCATCCCACTGCTGGTGCTGTGGAAACTCATGGAGCTTTCCTGGGTAGCTTGATGCAGGTGTTGGGGGACAGAAACGAGTCAGGGGGTAAGGCAGGGTCTTGGGTCTCTGCTTTGGAGCAGAGCTATTCTATCTCCTGAGTAATGCAGATGCTAAGCTCTCAGCCCTCTCTCTGTAAGGAAAACTTGTTTGAGGCTTGGGGAATTATGGCTATAGCCGATAGCCATTGAAAACCCCTAGAGGCCAAGTCGTCCACCCCCTCACCACCCCTCTTCCCCGGGGACCTGATCAGAGCATTCCCAGATCTGAGACAAACACTCAAAACATCAGTGGAGAGAATGGTGATTTTGTCTAGCCCAAGTTTGGAAGCTTGCAGAGAGACTATCTGACAGCCTTGGGGCCCCTCCCAGAAGAACCCCAGCGTGGTGAGGGAGCAGACACCAGGGTTGTGTCCAGTTGGCTCCAAGTCCGACTCATCCCCTGCTCAAGCTTACTGTGCTCCAGGCGTGGGTCATACCTTGAACTGCTGTCCTCATCTGACTTCAGAGATTCACCTAAGGACCAGCTTCCCACACCAGGCTGTTAAGAAGCCTGGGGAAGAGGAGGGGAGGTACCCAATTAGCCTTAAAGAGGTAGCCCTTCTTCCTTCCTTAGTCCCCTGCTGAGCTGGAATCACCTGGCACCTGACTGTTGAGCATCACCTCCAGTGTTTCCCATTGAGCTGGTCTAGGTGGGGCTAAGAGAATGTGCATTTCCTAGTTTCCAGGTGAAACTGCTGCTGTTGGCCTAGAAAGAGGCCCTAGGCCAGAACCACTGTTCACAGCCAGTGGGGACTTAACTGAGGTAACCAAGAGAGAAGATATCTTTGCTACTTGGAGACACCGTCTTCTGGCAGGAAACACCAGCAATGACAACCGCCATACGTTTCTACCTACAGGGTCTGAAAGTTGTAAGGTGCTCCGCATCTTTGCCAACGTGTGGCATTGCTGGTGTTCTTAGATTTAGCCGTTCTAGAGGGTGTTTTTCATTTAGTTTTTCTTTCCCTCCAAGGAAAGGTTCTCCCACTGAGGTTATCTTCGGCCTGATGGTGGTATTTCATTTTAGTTTGTCATTTGCATTTCCTTGATGATAAAGGATGTATACTATTCAATATATTGAATATTAGTGATTGTTGGTTATGAGCAAACTGACATTTTCAAAATGCCTGCTCAATTATTAAAATTGAGTTATTTGAGATTATTTTCTTATTGAGTTATAGAGGTTCTTTTTTAAAAATTTATTTAACTTTATTTTATGTGAATTGGCATCAGATCTCCTGGAACTGGAGTTACAGACAGGTAAGAACTGCCATATGAGTGCTGGGAATTGAACCCTGGGTCCTCTGGAAGAGCAGCCAATGCTCTCAACCACTGGGGCATCTCTCCAGCCCCCAGAGGTGCTTGATATATACTGGATATTTGTTCTGTGCCAAATATATGTACTACAAAACTTTTTTAACTCCAAATTATGTATTGTCTCTCTGTTTTTCTTTCTTTCCTTTTTTTCTTTTTTTTTCCTTTTTTTTTTTTTTCGAGACAGGGTTTCTCTGTAGCTTTGGAGCCTGTCCTGGAACTCCCTTTGTAGACCAGGCTGGTCTCGAACTTTCTTTCCTTTTTTCGAGACAGGGTTTCGCTGTGTAACAGCCCTAGCTGTCCTGGCACTAGCTCTTGTAGACCAGGCTGGCCTCGAACTCACAGAGATCTGCCTGCCTCTGCCTCCTGAGTGCTGGGATTAAAGGCGTGTGCCACCACCACTTGGCTCCTTTTTTTTTTTAAATGTATAGCCCTGGCTGGCCTCCAATTCGTGATCCTCCTGCCTCTGCCTCCTTCAGCAAATCCTACCAGCGTGCGCCACCATAACCAGCTCTTTCCTTCCTTTTTGAGACAAGGTCTTGTTATGTGGCAAGGCTGTTCTTGAACTCAAGATTCTTTTGCCCTTCCTTCCCAAGTGTTGGGATTATAGGTAGGAACCACCACACCTGACTCTAATTTTAGCTTTGACTCTTAGGTGTATGATATATTTTGAGTTAACTTTTCTGAGATGGTGTCATGATTGCTAAAGAAACTCCCTTTTACGCTAGGCATCCATCCTGGTACCCACTAGCCGCTTGTCTCTGACTCCAGTCCCTGGAAGATAAGTTCCCAGGAACCCTGATTTAGTCACCTCCATGCAAAAATATACAATCTTGGCTGGGTGTGGTGGCACATGCCTTTAATCCCAGCACTTGGGAGGTAGAGGCAGGCAGATCTGTGAGTCCAAGGCCAGCCTGGTCTACAGAGCGGGTTCCAGGACAGTCAGGGTAACACAGAGAAACCCTGTCTCAAACAAACAAAACACACACACACACAAACACACATCATATAAAACAAGGATACATACATAGTTGTGCTATACTGCTTTTAGACTTCTGGAACCTGCTGCTGTAGGCATTCAGCACTATTTTGTGGTCACCCTGACTACTTGTTCTGACAGAGAACAGCTCTTGCCTTGCCTGTGCAGATGCTCCAGGTCTTCTTGTGTTTTTTACCTTTACAAATCCTCCCCTCAAGACTGGGAATTTACCTCAGTGGTAGAGTGCTTGCCTAGGAAGTGCAGGGCCCTGGGTTCTGTCCTCAGCTCTGGGGGGAAAAAAAAAGTTCTCCCTTCTCCCCCTTTCAGGAAGCAATCCCAACCTTGGCTCAGAGATGTTGTCTTGCTAACAGCTTTAATAGATTGAACCAATTATAATTCAGATGATTTCCCCAGAGGTCATGAACTCCATAACGTCTCACGATGTAAAGGATGGCCTTGAACGTTTGGTCCTCTGCTTCCAGAGTATCTGGGACTCCAGACTTGTGCTATTCCATCAGCTTGAGTTCATTTTTATTAATGTAGTAGGAAAGGTTCAATGTTGACGTTTCACTTCCTGCTTTTCCCCCAAATGCATAGCCAGCTCCTCTAACACCAGTTCTGAAAAGCCCATCCTTTCCTTTTCCTTTGTCCACTCATCTCGGCATCTTTTTATTTTATTTGTTTGTTTGTTTGTTTATTTTTTGTTTTTTTGAGACAGGGTTTCTCTGTAGTTTTGGACCAGGCTGGCCTCAAACTCATAGAGATCCACCTGCCTCTGCCTCCTGAGTGCTGGGATTAAAGGTGTGTGCTACCACTTCCCAGCCAAAACTTTCAGATTTTATTGAATACAGAGATCAGTGTCAGGTCTAGAGGATGTAATTTCATGGTAAAGTGCTTGCCTAGCATGTGTGAAGCCCTGTGTTCTGTCTCTATAACAACGAACCACCAAAAAGCCCACCAAGAAGACAATCGACATTACAGTGATTTTGGAGTCAGCGAGTTATGAACACATCACAGTCTAATCCATCTTGGCATTATTCAATAGCTTTTAGATATAAAATTATTCATATATATTTCATGTTCTTGGATGCCATGAAAAATGTTATATCTTTTAAAATTTAATCCAATATTTTTAGTACGTACAAATAACCTTCATTAACCCCATCAGTGATCAAAAACAAACTTAGGCAGCCGGGCGATGGTGGCGCACGCCTTTAATCCCAGCACTCGGGAGGCAGAGGTAGGCGGATCTCTGTGAGTTCGAGACCAGCCTGGTCTACAGAGCTAGTTCCAGGACAGGCTCCAAAGCCACAGAGAAACCCTGTCTCGAAAAAAACCAAAAAAAAAAAAAAAAAAAAAAAAAAAAAAAAAAAAAAAAAAACAAACTTAGGCAAATCAAGGGTCTTGGGCAGGTTAAAGAAGCATGTCATAAGACTGGCTTTTGTAGGAAAGAAAGGGAACTGGCAGTTTTAGTTCCCTGGGTGATGTGGAAGCGACATGTGGGAGAGGAACAAACGAGAAGAAAGTGTTGCACATTGGTATGAAGAACCATAAAGAAAGCCATTGTAGAACAGCCTGGAAAGAAAAAAATCCATGAGCAAACAATTGACTTTTAGGTATCGCTCTGTCTTTTGAGTTCCAGTGGGTTTTTTATTATTATTATTTATTTATTTTTTGGTTCTTCAAGACAGGGTTTCTCTGTGGCTTTGGAGCCTGTCCTGCTGGAACTAGCTCTTATAGACCAGACTGGCCTCGAACTCACAGAGATCCACCTGCCTCTGCCTCCCAAGTGCTAGGATTAAAAGTGTGCACTGCCACACCTGGCCTGCCTCCTTCCTCCCCTCTTCCCTCTGGCTCTTTCTGCCCAAGACACTATATATATTCCTACATTGACCTTGAAGTTTGAAACTTCCTGCCTCAGTCTTCCAAGTGTTAGAATTGCAGGTCACTGTTATCACAGATAGCTTTTTCTTTTAAGGGGAAAGATCTCATTTTCACCTCCAAATATGCTGTTGGTAAGATTTTTGCATACCTTTTAAGTTAAGAATGTGTGTTGGGATTACACTCAGTGCTGCATAGAAGGCCCTGGGTTTGTTCCCCAATATCGCCACTCACAAAAAGATTCTTTCTATTCCTTCTTTGCTGAGTTGTTTTTGAGATAAGGTCTCATATATTCCAAGCTGGCTTTGCACTCAGTGGGAATAATCTTCTGATCTTTCTGCCTCCATTTCCAATGTGAATCCCTATGGTGGACTTTATGTTGCACTAGGGACTGAACCCAGTGCTAGGCTAGTACTCTGCCAACCAAGCAAGATATCATGAATTTAGAAATTTATAGTCAGGCAGTGGTGGCGCACACCTTTAATCCCAGCACTTGGAAGGCAGAGGCAGGTGAATCTCTGAGTTTGAGGCCAGCCTGGTCTATAAGAGCTAGCTCCAGGACAGGCACCAAAAACTACCAAGGAACCTGTCTCGAAAATCCAAAAAAAAAAAAAAAATTCTTCACATTTTACTTCTATATCTACTGAGATGGTCTCTAATTTTTCCTTAGTTTATATGGTATTGCATTTGTGCTTTTTATAGAATATTTAAAAAAATTATATGGATGGGTGTTTTGTCTGTATGGTAGATCTGGGCACCTGAGTGCCTGGTGCCCACAGAGGCCAGGAAGGGCAGTTAGATCCCCTGGAACTGGAGTTACAGATGGTTGTGAGCAACCATGTGGGTGCTGGGAGTTGAACCCAGTGCTCTCTGGCAGAGCAGTAAGAACTCTTAACTGCCGAGCCATCACTCCGGTCTCTTATTCTTGAAAGTTAAATCAAACTTGCATCCTAGACTCAGCCGCACGTAATCACGTAATCATGTTGTATTATTCCGTTTTACAAATTGTTGATTTTGACACATTCACATTTTGGTAAGAATGTATCTAAATTCATATTACTCTAAAAGCTTTAAATTAAAAATAATTTATCTGGATGGATATTTTATAAGTCTGTGCACATCTTGGCTCGAGGTCAGACCTATTCAAGGTCCCTGAAACTGGAGGTTTGGACGGTTGTGAGCCGCTATGTGGGTACTGAGGATTGAACCTGGGTCCTCTACAAGAGCACCTACTGCTTTCCAACTGCTGAATCATCTCCCCAGATCCCTAAACATTCTTTTATTTTATTCCTTAATGTCTTTGGTCTTTGAGGAATTTTTGCTTAGTAAAACGAAGTTTTCCTCCTGAGTTTCTATGTGATTGGTATTCATTTTGCAGAAATGTTTTGACATCTCCAGGAATGGGGTCTTCTCTCAGGTTCACCCCAGTATGCGCTACATTACAACCCGCGCCTTGGTTTTGCCCAGTGCTTCCTCTTTCCCAGTCAGCTGCGCTCCATTCTGGAACTAGGGAATCAGAGGAGAATCATTCAGATCCAGGGGGTCAAAAAGTTGTGTTGACCTGCCTCTCAAGATTCCTCTTCTTCTCACAGCCCTCGTCTGGGCTCACACGTCCTCTCCATTAGGCTGGTTGGTTTAGGGACTGGTTACAGAGCTGCTTTGCTGAGGTGTCTTTGGAGGTTTAGAAGCCGGTCTTTGGATCAAAGCCCAACCTCTTACAGGCCAATTCTTCACTGAGACAAAAGAAGGTTGCACTATCCTTCTGGCCATATTATCTCTGCTAGTCATTGGAAGGTGTTTCACGCCTTTCTGTCGCGCCTTCTTGATCTGGTCAGGGAGGGCTTCCCTGGGAGCAGTACTACGCAGAAACCCCGCTGCGCCGGCTACTTCCTCCACAGGTTCAGCACTCCAACTTTGGGACAGGGACTCTGAGACTACCGCGGAGGATAGAGTGAGGACGCTATGCAAATGAACTCAGATTTCTGCCAGCACAGGGCCCCGAGAATGGTCTTTCCAGCGTTGGTTAGCCCTTCGGTAGCAGCCAGAAACCACCAGGCGCATTAAGTCCTTACTGCGCGTGCGCGGAACAAGGACCGGATCTGAACTGGGGATTCTGCGCGGCCCGGTTGCAACCTAGGCGCGGCGTCTTCTTCTGACGCAAGGAACGCGCGGGATCACTTCCGGGGCCGCGCACCTGCAGGTTTTGGTTCCAGCTGCTCTGCTTGGTGTCAGGTGCAGCGGATGAAGCTGGGTTCCCCGCTGGGACTTCACTCACTTCCGTACTACTTTCCACCCTCTGCCTACTGTCTGCAGCAAACGCAACGCGTCCCATAAGCCACATCCTTGTTATCCATCATGATGTGACCTGATCCTTTGGTCCTGGCTTGGAAGCACATTTTGTTTGTTTGCTGGGACAGATAAGGAACAAGACAAGATTAGGATTATCTCAAACAAACAAACGGGCCCTAACACTTTACGGACGGGGACGGAGAGGATGGAGGACTTTTGGGTCCTGCAGATAAGCAAAGAGCATAGTCTACTGACAAGTTGGCTTTGCAGACGAAAAAGGCACGTGGAAGGGTGTGGCTGCGAAGGCCGCTGTTGAACCTGTCTAGACTGGAACGGTTCTGCTGCAGTGTTTATAGCCTGTCAATAAAGTTTCTAATTCAATATTCTTTGTGACTCGTGTCCCAGACTGGATTTAAGAGGTGGTTAATCAGATGAAGTCCTGGCTGGCTGCGTTCCGTGTTTTCACTTCCCCTCTTGTTATCTTGATTTTCCAGTTGAATTGGGCTTTGGACGATTTACTACTAACTGCTCTTGAGAGCTGGAGGGAGGTATGTATTTTCTGACTCTAAGACTATATTCTCGCCCTTAGTAGTTGTGGGAGTACCTGTTGTGTTTCCTGGTGGGAGTTTTGGGACGGGGAGAGGCACTCACAATCAGGATTTAACTCCTCTATAGCTCCCTTACTGCGTGGGTTACAGGTGTGCACCACCACGCTTAAGCTCCTCTGAGCTTTTCCTAAGACTTTGTCCATTAGCCATTTATTTAAAAAATTTGAACTACAGCCAGGTGTGGGTGGTGCACGTCTTTAATCCCAGCTCTTGGGAGAGGCAGGTAGACTTCAGTTCAAGGCCAACCTGGTCTAGAAAGCAAGTTTCAGAACAGTTAGGGCTGTCACACACAAAAAAAGCCCTGTCTCGAAAATTTTTTTAAATTAAAGTATGTATATATGTGCATTTGAGTGCAGGGCCAGAAGTTGGAGCCTACGGAACTGGAGTTACAGGCAGTCGTGAGCTGCCTGATGTAGGTGCTGGGCGTGAACTCGGATTGTCAGCAAGAGCAGTAACTGCTTTTGACCATGTCTCCAACACTGTCCCAAGACAGGATAGGATTTCAATTTGTAGCTGAGGCTGGTTTGATATTCATGGGAATCCTTTTAATCACTGTCATTACAGGCATGAGCCACCATCTCTGGCTTTTACTCTCTTTTTTAATCCTATGGGCTTGTTCTCCAGACCTTGAGTCTCACTGTGTGACTGGTGTAACTTGTGGTTCAGTAGCAGTGTTGAGTGATTCTCCTCTGCTCAGACTGCACTCTTTTGTAACCCAGGGATGAGATGGATTAGGTTACTAGGTGCTTCTGTGTGTTGAGTGCTTTATGAAGTCTTCAATTAAAAGTGTAAATATGGGTGCTGGAGAGACGGCTGAGCGATTCAGAGCACTAGCTGCTCTTCCAGCAGTCCTGAATTCAGTTCCCAGCAACCACATGGTGGCTCACAAACATTTATATTGGGATCTGATGCCCTCTTCTGTCATAAAGTCATATATGCAGAGCATCTTTGCAGACTGTCCCTTTCCATTAGAAAACTGACACTCTGCAAAGTCATTACTTCTTAAAATTTCAAAGCCTACCAGGCATGGAGGCACCTGAATATAACACCAGAACTTATGAGATGAAGCCAAAGAGGCCCAGGAATTCAAGGCTGGCCTTGGTCACAAGTTGAGGCTAACCTGGCCTACACGAGTATATGTATCAAAGAACAAAATTTAAAAACCTAACATTTCAACTCCGAGTAAGATCCCTTCCTTGGTTTGCAATTTAGTAGGAAAATATTACCTTTATTTGGGTTAACAAATATATATGACACAATAAAATTTAAAAATCATCAAAGTACAAGAACACCTATGTACTTAGGTGTTCATAAAAGTTGATTCTGGAATTATGTAGACACTTGTTCTGAGTGTCCAGGGACAGCACAGATACCTATAGTTTCTATGACTAAGATAGAAAGTTAAAGACAACTGGATTTCATATTAGGTTGAATCCCATGAAACTATTAAAGTGAGAGAGAGAGAGAGAGAGAGAGAGAGAGAGAGAGAGAGAGAGAGAGAGAATCATGTAGCCCAGAATGGAGAAAGACCATGATCATGTAGCCGAGAATGGCCGTGCAGTGTAGCCTTCATGGACTACCTTGAATTAATTCATCCTCGTTTTCATTTTTTCTGTGTGTGTTTAAGAGACATCGTCTTGCCTCAATTTATCTGCCTTTGCCTCCCAATTGCTAGGGTTAAAAAGACATTCAATACCACAGCAGGGTGGAAACTTTGTCAGTTGAAGAGTAACAACCTTAAGGTTTACAAAGTTTGGTGGGGCTGTGGAAGATGTTAGCCATAGACACTCCGCTGTGATGCAGCAGAGACACTGTCATCCCTAGTGAGTTTCTTGCCTTTGGGATTACTTTGTGGGAAAGAAGAAAGGACACTGGGATTTTGTTGACCAACTGTTACCTCAAAATTCTTGACACTCTACTTGCCTTATAAACATGAAAACATAGGTTTTTGCCTTTTAGGAATAAGCAGGCAGTACCGACTCCCAAAGGCTCAAACAGCAAGAAAGGCACTAACTAGTACACCCAAGGATGTGCACAGGATTGGCATTTGGGGCTGTGCACACGACTGTCTTGTACTTTTCTGACAAGTACACTTCCTGGCAATGGAGATCCCTCATACTGAAAGCACTGTGCAGCACAGCATCATAAATCCTAGAAACTAGTGTTCTTTATTCGCTTCCTCTAGCCTGTGCATTCTGTGGTATTCCAGGGGAAACATCTGCCCAGCCTATATCAGAGAAGCAGATGGAAGAACTAACAAAAAGGAGCTTTCTTCAGCTGCTGCTTATATGCAGGTAGTCATTTCATTACCTGGTAAGAGGAAGAATGGCTTCATTTGGACAACTCTGGGGAATATAACACTATATGTCAAGTATGTCAGCTGAATCAGTCATACTTTTTAAAGAATTGAGTTAAATACAGTCTGAGTTAATTTTATAAGGCAGAGGGACTTCTGTATCCACTGCTTTTAGAAAAGAAAGCATGGCTGTTTAAATATCTCCATGTTTAATTGAGACACATCCCTGGACACACTACACTTGACTGCTGAAACCATGTCAGTAGAAACCACTGAAGTTTATTGGCGGTCACAATGCTTACACTGTATGCAGCAAACACCCTTACAAGTCTATCCGCAACCTGATCACGCAAGAAAAGATTCACCACACAGTCGCCAGAGGAGAAGGAAAATCAACAGGCTTGTTTGTGAGGGTTGAAGAAAAGAAAAATAAAACCTAATTGATTAATGTCCCATGGGTAAGAGCTGAACTAGAGATGTGTACAACTAGCAGCAACACTTGTGGAAAAGTACAAGGCATAGCTTTCTCCATTGAATTTTCCTCTGTAGGTTCACTTCTCTTTTTTAATATTCAAAACATTTATTATGTTTTTTATTTTATAAAAATGTATATTTTCAAGAGAGAATGTTAAATACTTCATGCTAGGTAGACCTTGTTATTAAGAACCCCTCCTCTGTAGTAACTTCCTCCAGTTCATACATTCATGAGTGCAGGGTACATACATAAATATCCACACATACATCCACACACACTGCCTCAAGGGCTGGGGAAGACAAAGTTATGGCCACACACATCAGGCCTCTGGTGGACTCATGCAAATTGCTCAACAAGAGAGCAAATGGCTCAATTCTCCATCGTCTCCCTTACAGAGACCAAGAATCCTAAAACATAAATCCAATTTTTAACAGCAAGAGGCATCTGTCTGAGGATGAGGGTTAGTAAAATGGGAGAAAGGATGGAGATAAGCAGATCAGAAATTTTTATGGAATTATGTGTCACTGCAGGAGGCTGGGGGACCCAGGGCAGCATCCATGGATGGGAGGATGGTGCTCCCCCATGGCTCAGAGTTCCTAATAACAAGGGTTAATACAGCAACAGGAACGCATCATTGGGGATGGGAAAAGGGCATTAAGAAAAAATATACATTTGGAGTTTTTTCCTTTTTTGCCTCTCTACACTGTGTCACTAAATATATCTCTGCACTTTCACACATCCTTGTCCAATAAAGCTTCAGGCCACCACAATACACATTTTCTTCACTCGCCATACATAACCCCTCACATCAGCATTGGTGCACTAGACTCTGTAAAAATTTTTCACTCACACTTTTTGTTTTTAAACTTGAGTCAATATAAACCTTGTTCAAAATGTTATGAAAAAATGTACATGTTTATACAAGGCAGGTTGTGGCAGGACACTGGGCTCTCCCTGCTTGGGTGGCCCCAGGAGGGGGCTGGAGTCTCAGATGCTTGTGTCTCTGTCTCCTCCCACCACCCTTCCCACCCAGACCCCCAGGAACCAGCAGTGCCCTGCCCCTTAGTGAGTGCACGCACACCCCCGTATTTCCTGGGGAAATAGCTAGTTGACCGTTGCCATTTCCCCCACACCTCTGGAGGAAGGAGCTGGGATCAGTCAGGCCCTCTCCCTTGCAACTGTTCAACCTCTGGACCAGACCAAAGGGACGCTGCTCTGTACAGGTAGAGTCTGAGAGTTGTCAGCTCATCATGTCATTGCTATTCACTCCGTAAGTAGAATTCTTCATTGAATCGTTGACTTCTCGACGGAATGCTGACAGGTTCTGGGTGAACCTGCAGAGAGATTGCATGGGGTTGGGGGGGGGGGGGAGAGGCAGAAATGAGGTCTTTGCCTGAAATGTTAGTTTTCCTAGGCACAGAAATAGCTACTGAGAAGCAGAACACAGGAACTGTGTCTAATCAGTTAACTTTAGTCTTAAGACTGTTAGGGAAAGGTGGCCTTGTTTATGCTTCTACTTTTTCCTGGCAACTTCACAGCAGGCCAGAGATAGTCAAACCAGAGCTGGGAGGGCCACATTGGGCTCATGGTAGCATCACAGGCAACAATAACTGTTCGACAAGAGATGGGAATTAACCTTAGGAAGCTCAGTGCTAAAAGACCAGGAACATAGATAGAGCATGTTGTCTAATATAGAAGCTGCTAACCAGATGGCTAGTGAGCAGTCAGACTGTGAGCTGAATCAAACTTAATGATATTTAAATTTGATTCCCCATTAGTCTAACAAATTTTATGTCAAAATGTTTTCATTAAAATTAAATAATGAAGATAATCTAGAAAATTAATAAAGTTCTTGGAAACTTAAAAATTTTTTTTTGCATTACCAGGGTACAGGAATCTATCAATCTGTGTTAAGTTTATAAAATCTAATTCAGATTTGGTGTTTCTGACAAAAACTTAGCATTTCAGTTCAGGTATGTGTAATCTATATATGGCTCTAAAGATTTAGTAAAATAAAGTTTACATCTCAATTTCAACATCATATACTGACATAACTTTAGACGTTTGGGTTACTTGAGTTACTACCAACACTTGTCATGGAGAAATTCGACACGCAGCTTGCCTCTCTACTAGACAAGCACTGTTTTAGGTAGATCACATGTGCTGAACAGAGATGTTTATGGAACTGCCCTTGTTTCAATGGTTTGAAAAATAACAACACTTCTTGGCAAGATCCAGATACTTACCTGTCTCTGTTTTTCGTCAGAAGATTCCGCTCAATGCCTTCCATCAAATTTTCAAAACACAGATGCATGGCCTGCTGTTTCTCTGGTGGTTGGCTATTGACAATGCTGTTTCTTAGGTCAGAAAAATACTGTGGGTCAAGGAGTAAAACAGAAAATGAGAGAAGGCAGATGAATGTTCTCCAAGGTAATGTCTACCACAATTCAATTTACATTCTAAAATCCAAGCCCTTGACTCACCACAACCCTGAACTTCTGGATCTACCTCCTCTTCCCCAGTGCTGGGGTTGTAAGTGTGTGCTAATAAATCGGGCTTCAGATCCCCTTTCAGGAAAATCTCAGCTGGATCTAGAGCTTAGGTCTCAGCTCCTTTGATGTCTAGGGACAACTTTCCCCTTTAAAAGGACGAATCTCACTACTTAAAGGAAAGTGCTCCTTCATGTAGCACAAATAATAAAAACTCAGAGACAGATATTGGAGTTTAACCTGAAAACCAGAAAAGCAAAGCAGCTAGGCCACTACAGAAGTCTTACTTCTACCGAGGCTGGATGACCTCAGACTAAGCAGCCCAAGCCTCTCTCCTCTCACTTTATATTCCCTCTAGTGCTGGGATTAAGAGTGTATGACTCCCTAGTACTGGGATTAAAGTGAAGGCCACCACCACCTGGATCTGTTTCTGTATTGATCTTGTGTAGCCCACGGTGGCCTTGAGGTCACATAGACCCATCTGACTCTGCCTCCCAAATCCTGGGATTAAAGGTGTATGCCTGACCTTCAGTGGCTTTAGCTTTGCCCCTGGTTTTCAGACAAGATTTATCAAAATACAAATAACATACCATTATACCTTCTCCTTTCCATTAACTGGCACTTGTGGATTTTTTTTTAAAGACAGGGTCTTATGTATCCCAGACTGCCCTCAAACTCACTGCGTAGCTGTGAATGACCTTAAACTTTTGACCTTCCTGCCTTCAACCCCCAAATGCTGAGATTATAGGAATAGGCCACGAATCTACTGTGCAGACTTCAAAGAGGCAAGTAGGAACAGGACATATTTAGTCAAGGGCCCATACCCCCTTGCCAACTGACAGTCATGTGAAGACTTATTACTGTATGAACCTCTGGCTGGGAGAGGAGCTGGCTTTCCTACCTTGCTATTATTATTCTGTATGTGTATGTGTCTGGATGCCCTCAAATGACAGGAAAGTGTCAGATTCCTTGGAGATGGAGCTACAAATGGTAGAGTGCTGCCTGATGGGGGCTGGGAGAACAGCATACACACTCTTCACTGAGCATTCTCTGCTGACCCCCTTTCTTTTAGAGTCAGGGTCTCACTATCTGGTTGTCTTGCTGTATAGACCAGGCTGGCCTTGAACTCCGATTATCCTGCCTCTGCCTCCTGAGCACTGGGTTTAAGTTGTGTACCACTACACCTAACAGCACACACATACGCTCTCTCTTAAGAAGGGGTGCTGGCTGGAGAGATGTTCAATAGTTAAGAGGGCTGGCTGTTCTTCTGGAGGATCTTGGTTTGGTTCCCAGCACCCATATGGCAGTTTACAACCAGGTCCATGGGACCCGACACCCTCTTTTAGCTTCCAAGAGTACCAGGCACAAAAGTGGCATATAAACATACATGCAGACAAAATACCCACACACATAAAATAAGGAAGAAATTTCATTAAAAAGACCGAACTTAGGCTGTCAGGGCTGGTGTAAGTACCGTATCTCCTGAGCCTTTTGCTGGTCCTTGCCTACCTTTTCATTAAGCAGTATCAAGCCAAGTAGGGGTCGAGACATAGACCACTGATTCCTACAGTCTTCAAAGATGATGATGTTCAGCACCGTGGACAGCATCTAGCAGCAAGAGGGCAGAGATCTAGTCAGTGTGCATCTAGCTACTTGAGGTAGGAGGACAGGCTCCAAATAGGCCTTTTCTATGCAGGGTAAACTAGAAAAGTATTTGTGAATCTTCATTTTGGCCATTTGTTTCAAGGAAAATTTTTATGGTAAAATTTTATTTATATGTAAAGTCTTTCCCTGTTTACTCTGACTTGTGGGGAATAGGATGGGGAGAATTTAAGCAAGCAGAAGCTCCCTGTGTATTATTTTTCAAGTACTGGTCTTAGAGAACACAATTTCATGACACTTTAAGAATGTGATTAAATTGTGAATAATTTTACTGCTACTTTTAGAGAGTAATAAATTAATAGTGAAACTGGCTTAGACATTATCAGCTTAAACATGTCATATTACTGACCTGATGCTACTTTATTATCTATTTGGCATTATTATTATTATTTTTCCTCTTATTTTTCAAGACAGGGTTTCTCTGTATAACAGTCCTGGCTGTTCTGGAACTTGCTTTGCAGACCAGGTTGAGAGATCTGCTTGGCCCTGTCTCCCAAGGGCTGAGATTAAAGGTGTGGGCCACTGCTGCCCAGTTTGGCATTGTATTTTTTGCAAGTTACTTTAAAAACTTATAAAACAGAAACAGATACACAGACTGATTTCTCTGTTTGCTAACTCTTTTGCTCTGTATTCTTTGGCAGTGCTGGGAACTGAACCCCAGGCCTTGTGCATCTTAGCCCCGTCTTGCAATTTTTTTGGGGTGGGAGGCGATTTCTGTGTAGCTTTGGCTGTCTTGGAACTTGCTCTGTAGACCAGGCTGGCCATGAACTTATAGAGATCCAACTGCCTCTGTTTCTAAGTGTTGGGATTAAAGCTATGTGTCACCACCGCCTGGCTTTGTCTTGTATTCTTGTTCCTACTTTGCAAAAAGGAGCACATGCTCTAAGAAAGCTAGGTGTGGCTAACTCAAGCTCCATTTCTCAGCAGTGAGGGAGAAGAGTAATGTCCATGGAAGTGAGTGCTCATGAGATAGAATCAAAGAGTGGGGTGGGTGACACTCAGATCATTTCAGATGTTTTCCAGATCAAGAAAATTCAAAATCCACTGCCATTTTAAGAACATGAACATAGTGAGATGTACGTTAGTTGCTTGGCCTTCCCTCTCTTGTAGAAGTTCATCCACTGTGCGACATACCACCACTGCCAATTAACCCTCAGGTTCCTTGCCTGCTGGATCATAGCTGGATGCTGCTGCATGATATGCAGAAAGCAGTCACTCTCCCGGTTCAGGGGTGTTGTCCTTTTCTTGGTGCTTCGTGACAGCTGTTTGAAGAGGTATGTCACAATATGGTCCAGGCAGGAACAGCAGCCTGTGCATACCATGGTGTCTGGAAGAAAGATGTAGGAGGGCAGGAATATTGAGCTGGTGATGACTTGAGCAAATAGATTAATATTGGCTGCACTCCCATAAGAGTACTCAGACTGGGACCTCAGCCAAGGTCTCTGTTATACAAAAGGCCCAGTTTAACTTTGCAATGGAGTGTAATCCATAATAGAAATATTAAATTATTGGCTTAATATATTTTATTTCACTTAAAAAAATTGCTATTCAACGAGTGCTATATTTATGCCAAACACTTTGTTAAATGCTTCCCCTACAACAGGGTTTCTCTGTGTAGTCCTGGCTGTCTTGGAACTAGCTCTGAAGACTAGGTTAGCCTCAAACTCAGGGGATCTACATGCCACTGCCTCTGACTAATGGGATTAAGGGCATGGGCCATCACTAATTTACAAGTACTTTATTTAATATATGCTCTTGAGAACTCTAAGAGGTATGTAAGTGTGGCTTCTGACAACAGATACACCAGCTTAGAGAGATAATGAGACTCATTTAAAACCATATTGCTAGAAACAAGAAAGAGCTGTAGAACCCAGGGGCCTGAAGTATGAGCCCAAGTTACTGGTGGTGGAGGGCATCATTAAATCCAATTTTATATGGTCTGTCAATATTGACCTTGGTTAAAATTGGCTATGTACTGGCTTTTATCTCTAAAGCATCTTGGGGAGGGTCACAGTTTATCTGAGAAACCCGGCAGTGTGTAGGCAGCCTCCCAAGGCAAGGTCTGATACCTTGGGGATGGACTGTCCTAGATATGATTCTGACCTGGAAAGAAGTATGAATGTATCACCGAAGTGGTAGTGAGGTGTGGATAGCTCATAATACATTTTTTTTTTTTGAGAGACGGTTTCTCTGTGTATTAGTTCTAGCTGTCCTGGAATTAGCTCTTGTAGACCTGACTGGCGTTGAACTCACAAAGATCCACCTGCCTCCGCCTCCCTAGTGCTGGGATTAAAGGCGTGTGCCACCATGGCCCGTCAATAGTACTTCTTTCTTTTCTTTCTTTCTTTAAAGATTTATTTATTTATTATAAGTATACGGTGTTCTGCCTGCATGTGAACCTGCATCCCAGAAGAGGGCACCAGATCTCATTACAGATGGTTGTGAGCCACCATGTGGTTGCTGGGAATTGAACTCAGGACCTGTGGATGAGCAGTCAGTGCTCTTAACCTCTGAGCCATCTCTCCAACCCAATAGTACTTATTTCTTAAAGCCCACAATTTTAGGTTCAGGTTCTGCTCCTCAAACAATGAGAACATTAAAATGCAACCAAACAGGATGGTAGATAAAATTAACCCTTTTAAATTCTCAATTTTATTAAAGGCGTGCACCACCACCACCTGGCCTCACAATATATAATTTAAAAGTCCTTTTTATCATGACTGCTCAGCCTAATACCAAAATGGTTGGACTAGAAGGGAATTTGGGGAACTATCTGAGCATAGTTCCACTTCCATAGCTTTTACTATGCTCAAAAGAGAGTACCAATCCCCTAATGCGCCCAAGGGAACGTTGTCTCATGTGTACATTGTTTCTGCTCATTTTCAGTGTGATCTTATTCCTCTATAACCCTTCTGCACAAGCCAGCTGGAGCTCCTGGTTGTCTCTTGCCTATAAATGCTAGTGCTTGCTGTTCCTGCAACTGTCATGGACCTCCTATCCAGCTTTTACACATACACTTTGATGCCAGGCTTTCCCTGACCTCATCTTCTCATGACCAGGAGCTTACTTATTCTTCCATACTCACCCCTGTCACACTATGTAAGGAGTAATTATGGTGAATATCAGGTATCTGTCTTATCCACCAGATAAAAAAACTCTGGAAGGAAAAGGAGTATGTTCTGTCACTGTATCCTGAATGTCTCAAAGTGGCTCTTGTGCCAGGATCAGTCAGCACTTGCTTGATGAGACTACACCATGAGGATCATATTGGGTTGTCAAGGTCAACATTTTACATCAGCAATGGTTTTAGACACTGGTAAATGGCATACATCAGACATCCTAGGTCCTTACCAAGTGCAGTAAGTCCTTCAGAAATAGAAGAGAGGATGTACATAATGACATGAGGTTCCAGGCTTGCAATAAAGTTCATATGGTCCTGGGTCAGGACTTCCAGTAGTGAATAGTAAGACTGGCTGAGTTTGGGGTAATCCTGGGCAAAAAAGAAGGAAGAGAATCAGCTGAATCATTTTGTACTTTAGCACAAAGGAAGAGGGTCTTTAACAAAATAGTTCCTTCAGTTGGGAAAACCAAAAGACAGTTATAGCAGAAAGGAATGAGGTTGCAGTTCCCTTTGTTTGAGACATGATCTTTCTATATAGCCCTGATTGGCCTGGAACTTGCTGTTGACCAGGCTGTTCTTGAACTCGGAGATCTGCCTTCCTCTTCCTCCTGATTGTTGGGATTAAAGGCATGAGGTTGTGGTTTCTTAGGAAAAACATTCAGTCATGGTCACAGGCACACAAAACTAACATGATCTGAGCATGATGCTGCTCAGGGAGCTGAGGGCTTACCAGGAGGTCACTGTGAGGAATAGAGAGGAGCAGTTTGATGAAAGTCTGTAGGGCGTTTTCCAATGCATCATCTCCATAGAGACGGAAGACCCCAAAATTGACATAACTTCCACTGAGAGCAGCTTTCAACATGGAGAAGCAGATGGAGATACCCTTGAGCTTCAAAGCATAGACTTGATCCTTTGGCACCTCTCCTAGTGTCAGGATACGATTGCCTGAGAAAACAGGGAATATTTATACACCCATGTTCATAGTACTTTTACTGTAGTCAGGGTCCTACTATGTAGTTCTGGCTGGCCTTGAACTCACAGAGATGTGCCTGCCTCTGCCTTCTGAGTACTTAAAGGCATTTGTTACCACACCCGTTGTTCACAGATTTTAAGTCATCCCAACCCTCCCATTCCAAAGGCACAGACAAAATACATTTCAGCAGGCCTTTGGTGACATTTGGCAGTCTAATACTTTCGTATAAGAAACACAACATCCCATGGGAATGCTCTCCTGGCCACTGTTAGTCTAATCTGAGAGCACAAACAGTTGGACTCACTTCCAGGGACACGCCTCTCTAAAGCACTCACCATACATTGTTATCATCTTGCTGGTTTCTCGGAAAAGTAAGATGCCATTGGGAGATGAGACATCAAACTGGAGTCGCTGAGATCTGAGCAGGAAATACAGAAGGACAAAACATCAAAGTTTTTTCTTGGCAGATCAGGTTCTCACAGGTGCTCCACAGGTGACTCAGCACTACTGCTACAAACTGCTTCCTCCACTGAGGGGAGAGCCAAACTTTTTATTCAGTGACGGTACCTATTCCTTTTCTTTTCTTTTGGTTTTTTCAGACAGGGTTTCCCTGTGTAACAGTCCTAGCTGTCCTGGAACTAGCTCTTGTAGACCAGGCTGGCCTCGAACTCATAGGGATTCACCTGCCTCTGGGACTAAAGGCATGTGTCACCACGGCCCGGCCAACGGTACTTATTTTTTAAAGCCCACGATTTTAGGTTCAGGTTCTGCTCCTCAAACAATGAGAACATTAAAATACAACCAAACAACAGGATGGTAGATAAAATTAACCCTTTTAAATTCTCAATTTTATGTAAGGTATAGCTTTTATCAGTCATTTGTTGGTACAAACTCACAATCCTTCTGTGGGTTTGCATTTACCCACAGTTTTGGTGGCAAGAGAAGGTGGGGTGCAAGCATTGTTACTACTTTCTAAGAACACGAAGGGACTTGAAGCGCTCTAACACTCAAATATTAGGCAAGGAAGACTACATCTTTTTAACATTTATTTATCTATTTATTTATTTATTATGTATACAATATTCTGTCTGCGTGCATGCCTGCAGGCCAGAAAAGGACAACAGATGATTGTGAGCCACCATGTGGTTTCTGGAAACTGAACTCAGGACCTTTGGAACAGCAGGCAATGCTACCAACCACTGAGCCATCTCTCCAGCCAGAAGACTACATTTTAATAATCTTAGTTGTGGTCCTTGACTGTTCATGAGGCCAGAATTTCTTTTAGCTGCTCTCTTGGAGAGAAAGGCACCTGACTACTCAAGGCCTAGAGGCTCTTCTTGACACTCCTGCCTGTTTAATCACAATCAAGACCTACTTCTAAAAGAAGTTCTGAATCCACTCATTTTCTACATGCTCTCCGTTCCCACTCCTGCCTCTCTACAGTCTACTCTTCACATGGCAGGTAGCTATGGCACCCTTACATGATGTAACCAAAATCACTGACAAAGTTGCATAAAATGTTTAGTAACTTCCTACTGCAGTGAGGATAAGTGTCCGTTCTTCACTACAGTTCTTCACTACCACTGTGCCACGGTTCTAGACAAAGGCACCTCTGCCCACAAACTTGACTTCCTTTAAGTCCTCTGCTCACTCACTAGGATCCAGCCACAAGCTCTGCCTCAAATTACAGCAAGCTTGGCCTACCTTAGGGTATCTGCAGCAGTATTAACTATTTACAACAGCTTTCACTGGAGTTCTATCAGAATCTTATCATTCAGATCCCATTTTAAATGTCAGCTTCTCTGAGAAGAATGGCGCACACCTGTAATCCAAGCACTAGGGAGGCAGAGGCAGGCAGATTTCTATGAGTTTGAGGCCAGCCTGGTCTACAAAGTGAGTTCCAGGGCAGTCAAAGCTGTTACACAGAGAATCCCTGTCTCAAAAAAAAAATCAATAACAACAACAACAACAACAAAATTCATCAGCTTCTCTGAGAGGCTTTCCTTGACCTCCCTCCTATTCCTTTCAATTCTATTACTTTTTAAAATAGCATTTAATCATTGCTAAAATTCTCTTCTGTACTTTGTACTTGGTGGCGGGGGGAGAGTCTATGCTGCAGCCCAAGCTGATCTGATACTCACTATATCCCAGTGTGACTTTAAATTCATAGTAGCCCATCTGTCCAGCATGTACTCATTTTTAGTGTCTTTCTTACTACATGCTACATGAGTTGAGGGCAGAGATTCTGTTCATAACAGCTAAGAAATTCCTTGACAAAGACTGGTCATTCTCAGATACGTATTTTATAAATAATTAACTCTTGAATGTAGGTTTCATAGAAGGTTATGTCCCTTCTGAGTATTTCATACTTCCTCACTATAGTACTTTTAAAAAAAATCTTAGGAGAAATTGATGAATACACTCAGACACAAAGCTAAGGCACTAGTTATATTTTTTCTTTTTACTCTAAAATGTAAGACAAATCTAAAATTTGGTGTATTGAAATTTTTTCTTATCTTGCTAGAGCTGCAGTTAGGCTAATAAGCAACTATTTGTGTGTGGGTACATGTGTGCTTTGCCTATGTGTTTGGAGGCCAAAGGCTCAGATCGGGATCTTGTTTACACTGTTCTCTACCTCTTTTCCTCCTCCCCCTCCCTGAGACAGGGTTTCACTATGTAGCTTTGGCTAGCCTTGCTCCTTGAGTGCTGTGACTAAAGAAAGGTATGTGCTACCATGCCTGGTTCCTCCACTAAATTTAGAGACAAAGTATTTTACTGAACTTCAGAGCTTAATGTTGTGCCTAGACTGGCTGACTGGTACATCATAAGAATTTGCCTATCTTTGTCCTTTCAGTGTATGGATTATGGATATATAACCACAACTAACTTTTATATGGCTTATGGGAATACAAACACAGGTCCTCCTGTTTGCACAGCAAACACTTTACCTGTTAAGCCAGCTCCCAAGCCCTTTCTGTTGTTTTGAGACAGGATCTCACTTTGTAGCCTAGGTTAGCCTGAAACATATGACCATCCTCTTTGCTCAGCTTCCTGAGTGTTAGGATAAGTGTGAATCACTTGCCACCATTAAAAGGTTTAAAGAAAAAAATTAGAAGCTGAAGAGATGGCTCAGTAGTTAAGGAGCATATACTGTTCTTGTAGAGGACCTGAGTTCGGCTGCCAGTGTCGTTATCGGGTGGCTCATCTGATTCCAGATGGAATGTAATTACATTCCAGTTTTGGAGGGAGCCAATGCCTCTGACCTCTGCAAGCACATGCACTCATGTACACACCCATACATAGAATTAAAAATAAAATAAATTCTAAAAAAAAAGATACTCAAAACAGTATATCTTTCAGCCTGGTGGTGGTGGCACATGCCTTTTTAATTCCAGCAGGCAAGATTTCTGTGATTTTGAGGTCAGCCCCGTCTACAGAGTGAGTTCTAGGACAGCCAGGGCTGTTACACAGAGAAACTCTGATTTGAAAAAGTGAAAAAAAACAAAACAAATATATCCTTTTTATATATCACTATTCTAAAATATGATGGACAGAGTACCATCACCAAATGTCAACTTGTGTATGTTCGGGCAGGGAGAGAAAAACAAAACAAACCTGGGTTGCCAAGCCTACTTCTTATTAGAAATGACTATCCTGGTGGTGCAGGGGGCACAAAAAAAAAAAAAGATAGAAACCCTGGGTTGGGGATCTACCTTGGCTAGTAAGAGTGTTTCTTAGCATGCAGGAAGTCTTGGTTTAAGCCCCAGCATTGCAAAAATCAGTTATGTTGGCACATTTCTGTCACCCTAGCACCCAGGAGAGGCAGGAAGATCAGCAGTTTCAGGTCATCCTCAGTTATATATTGTTTAAGGTCAACCTGGGCTACTGAGACCCTGTGTCAAAACAACCCCCGAACAAACAAACAAACAAACCAAACAAACACGACCCGAGCTCATCTGGTGATTTATTTCCTGTAGACAGCAATAGCTTGGTGTGGCTGGCAGTATCCTTCTTTCAAACAAGAACACACACATTTTTAGAAGCTTTCAAATTTGATAGCAGTGCTCTACAATCTGCCCTGGGCACAAGAAAGTGAATCAATCATCTTAGGGGTTCTTCAGCAGTTCAGCAGTTACCATACCGCTTACCTGTTATGAACTAATTCAGCCATCAGCTTGAGCACAGGTGTGGTGCAGGCTGGATCATGGTACCAGAGCTCAATCGCCCGCTGGAGAATTGGCATGTAGGAGGGATAGCTACAAAGGAAATGCTAAGGAAGAAATTCTGAATCCAGAAGACACAGAGCTTAAATTACTTTTCAGCGCTCAAACTCAAACTTACATTATAGCTCTTTACTTTCCTGTCTTGTTTGCTAACCTGGGGAGTTTTTCTATGTACACACACACACACACACACACACACACACCCACACACACCTACACACACTAGGCATGGAGGGATACATTTCAATTCTCAGTGACTTTCTTCTGAAGAACACAGCATATTTTCTATTTTTTAAATATTTTTGTATTATGTGCATTTTGACTGTATGTAAGCTGCCACACTGGTACTGGGAATTGAACTGGGGTCCTCTGGTATTCTCAATCACTGAACCATTTCTCCAGGCCTTGTATTTTGTATTCACTTATACTTTACCACGTACATGACAGGAGATTAACTATTTCTTTTATATTAGTGAAACTACTGGAAAAACAGGTCCTCAGATTTTGGTGACTGTTTCAAGATCAAACTTCCTTCCTAGCTCTACAAGTTTTTATGTCTCCCTCTTGCCCGTCTTTTCTTTCATTAGAACTTGCGACATAGCCCAGGCTGGCCTCAAAGTCGTGATTTCCTGTCTAGCTCTCAAGTGCTGAAATTACAGGTATGGGAGACCATGTCTGGTTTTCTCTTTTTTCTTTTCTCTCTTCCCCACTTCTTGAGACAGGGTTTCTTTTGTGTAGTCCTTGCTGCCCTGAAACTTGCTCTGTAGACTAGCCTGGCCTTGAACTCAAGGATTCTCCTGTCTCTGTCTCCTCCCTCAGGGCTGGTATTAAAGGCATGCACCACAACGCGTGGCTTCCGTATAGTAAAATCCATGTGCAGCAGTTCCACATTGGTACTTGGTTCCATTACTGGGAGACAGTCTCATTTATGTACTAATCAGAGGGCAGCATGTGACCTAAGCCCACTGTAGTATGACTCACAGAAAACAGCAGACCACAGCCAGGTGGCACAAGTCTTTAATCTCAGCACTTGGGAGGCAGAAGCAGGCGGATCTCTGTGAGTTTGAGGCTCTACAAGAGCTAGTTCCAGGACAGCCAGGGCTGTTACACAGAGAAGTACCATCTTGAAAAACAAACAATAAAACAAACAAAAAAAGCAGACCTTTTGGAAAATCATTCTCTTGTCTTACCAAACTTCTTCCCACTTCCCCTTCCCACTCCTAACACATAGCTTCCCTTCAGTTATCGTTTGGGCAGATGTTTCTAGTACGAGTTAGGATACATCCATTCGAAGAGCATCATGAAGCTGGTCTTGGCATTAAAGGCAAAAGCTATTCCTCTCAGGTCTCTCACCAGGCCAACAAGAGTTCTCTGTAGCAGGATGTAGAAACAGAAGAAACACCCCAACTATAATCCTCTGACAGGAATTGCACACAATTACAATCAAATTTTTCCTTTTATAGCAACCCTCCCCCACGAATCCATTTCTTCGTGCTAGAATGGAATCTTTTCACCTGGAAAATTAGTTTTGGAAACCTGATACACAGGCTCAAGTTTTCTTGTAACAAAATCCGAAATCTAAAATCCTCCAAAATACAAAATAACTTTCAGCATGCCCAGTAAGTGGAGAATGCTACATGATGAAACTGTTCATATGGACTTAAGGGACGGGGGAGACAGGTCAGAGCTCTGACCCCTAAGCTCCCTACTGCAGAACAGTAAGAAATGTCCCATAAACAATAGTAAAAACATAGAAGTACCTTCAGGCCAAGTGCACAGGTATATGAGAAACACAAGTGATTTTTGTATTTAGACTTGGGTCCCATCCCATTCTCAAGATATCTATATATCTATCTTACACACACACACACACATACACACACCCCAAAATCTAGTAAAAAACAAAAACAAACCCAAACCCAAAACAAACAAAAAAATAAGCAAACCTTGAAATCTCAAAGATCTCTGGCCCAGATATTTCAGATAAGGGACACACACTCTATACTCAGAAAAATAGTATGGGTAATGGTTCATTATTGCAAAACTGAAGTTAAGTCTTTCCCCCCATGGCCTCATGTGTGCTAGGAAAAGACTCTTGATGACGGTAAATTTTAAGATATTAGAGATATGCAAAGATCAGGAAATCAAAATAACCCAGTTTTTCAAAAGGGAAAAAAGGTTATATGAAGGCAGAAAAGGCATTTTTCTCTTGGTTCTTTATCTTAAAGGAACTCAACTATGCATTCTACCAAGGGGAAAAGAAAGGGAGTATGCATAGTGCCTTCCCTGGATCCTGAGTACCTAGAAATAAGGCTGAATGTGTGGAGCTGTAAAGTGTCGTACTCTCCATTTATGGATGACGTCTAGTAGCTTCCCCATCATCATGCTGCTTCTCAGAGTAGGGCGTGTCGTTTACTTGCATCAAGATCCTGTATCGGGTGCTGGTTAAGATGGCTCAGGGGGTAAAAGCACTCTCTGTGCAAGTTGGTGAACTGAATTTGATCCCTGGACTATGTACAGGTAGAAGGGAACTGACTCCACAAAGCTGTCCCCTACCTCCATATACACTCTGTGGCATGTGCAATCACCTCCTACACTATAAATCCAGCATTCTCTTTCTCAACAGAATTTCTACTTGGGCATCCTGATTAACAGAACAACCGCTTTAAAAATTTATTATATTATTGAAATCCCTGGGAATTTGAGAACATTTTCTTGTTTAGCAAAAGTTGCTGTACTATACTCTAAACAGTCTTCTTTAAGCAAACAATTCTGAGTTGATACCATTGAGCTCAACTTTCTAGCCTAACACACATCAATATTAAAGACTTGTTACAAGGATCATGACAGAAATAATGGGTGACCACTGCAGTTTATGGACAGCCTGGCCTCTTTACTAATTTTACTTGCTTTGAATGGAACTAAGATTACAGGACAGAGCTAGTACTCACTGATATTCTTAACTAAGTTCTTGGTGGCTGATACTGTAGCCTAAATCACTGGTATGTTCTGTAATAGTGCACTCCCCTTAGAATGACTCAGATGCCCAAACACAAGTACAAAGTTGAGGAAGTTATACAGAATGGTACTGTTCTCTGACTGCCTTGCTGTAAAGTCTCTTAGATTTCCATCTTTCGAAACTAAAAAAGTTCTCAAACAGCATTCATTCATCGTGTATGTATGCACATGTATGTTCACATCTATGTCACACTGCATGTCAGAAAACAACTTGAAGAAGTTGGTCCTCTCCCTTCACTGTGTGGGCAATGGAGACAGAACTCAGGTTTGTCGGCCTTGGCAGCAAATGTCCTTACCCACCTTGCTGGTTCCTGGAGGGTTTTACAAGATGAACTGTCAAGTAAAACCTCACATTTATCCCCCATCAACACCCTTTTGCTATTTGGTGTCTCTCTGCTCAGCCTGGGCGCTCTTAGGAATATTGTAGAAAGCACTATGACCAACATTAACATCTTCAGGTATTCCCAGTTTGGTATGGGTATCTATAGGCCAGGAGAGTAAGCATGTATGAACTAATAACAGGAGAGCTAACAATCAAATGACAACTTTAGAGCCAGAAATCAAACTAAAAAACTGACTTGAAATTCTACACATCAATTAAGGAAATTCAAAGACTATTCTTACTGTGTTTGTTTGTTCTGTTGTGGTGCTGGGGTTTTAGCCCAGGGCTTCTAGCACCCTAGGTAAACGTCTTACCACAGAACCACAATTCCTAGGCCCCTCAAAAGATTTCCTTACAGAAATAAGGAAGTACAAAGAACACAATGATAGTAAAAATGTCAAATCAAAATTCCGGGATTTTGAAAATCTGTTTTGGGTGGGTGTGGGGGAGATGGGAAGGATCTGGAAGAAGATCCTTCTTCTGGGAGAGTACACTGTGAACAAAATATATGGTGTGAAAACATTTTTTTTCCAATTAAAAAAGAAAATCTGGCTGGGCAGTGGTGGTGTACACCTTTAATCCCAGCACTCAAAGGTAGAGGCAGGAGAATCTCTGTACGTTTGAGGCTAGCCTGGTCTACAGAGTAAGGTCCAGGACAGTTATAGCTAGTATAGAGAGAATACCCACCCCCCAAAAAAAGAAATAAAAAGGAAAAAAAAAAAGAAGGAAAATCAGTTTTGTGAATGATAATGGAGAAACACCTAAACTATAACATGTAAAATAATTAAGATTATATAGTCTGTTGTCAAATTAAAAAACATTCAAACAAAGAAAAACTTTTGGAATATGCCTAGAAATACTTATAGTTTTACAGCTTTACAATAAGAAAGAGCTAAAAAGAACTGAATTTACTCCAAGAAAAGTAAAAAAACAAAGAGTAGAAAACACAGGTAAGTCTTTTTCTGCAAAGACAAATCACCTACAGAATTGTTCTAGAAAAAGTGAAATTACTAATAAATACCATTAAAAATTAAAATGGGACATAATATAAGATATAGCAGTGATCCAAAAGGTAAGAAGACCATAACCTCATGCTGATATACCTAAAAATATACACAACAATCCCTAATCACTGCTTAAGAATATACTTTAATATGAAAAGACTTTATGACTACTAGATCTTCAATTTAAGTTTCAAGAACACAAGAGATTCATATGCCAACCAGGGGATAGTTTGTAGATAAGCTGTGCCCTTTTGGCAGCTACCCAATCCCAGCTTTACCAGGCTCTGCTTTTGCCCAGAAGCCAACTGGTTCATAGGTGGAGGACTCACCTTTGCCTCTTGTTCATTGAAGCTGTTAGTGCTGAACATCTGGGCCACAGCCTCAAATGCTGCTGTGAGTGGAAGCATGAATTGCTCATACTGATCTTCATCCTCTCCTACAAGGGAAATAACCCTAGGTGTGACTCTGATGTCAACAAGTCCAAGCTGTGAATGCTTGAGGAATAAAATGGTGTGGAAGAGGAGAAGGTCCCAGCGCAATCCAAAGGCTCCCTTAACTATCCCAACGGGTGTTAGTAGTAATTAAAAAGTTAAATGTTAGTGGAAACATGCATTTGTACAAGATACTACACACTGAACATAGCAGCCCAAGGCTGCTGTGTTAGAACAGGTTAGATGCTTCCGGAGGCTTTATTCACATGCACTTTCCTTAGCAGTGCTTCATAAACCTAGGTCTCCGGTCATTTTAGTAGGATTAAAGTAGCTTAAAACCCACAATGACAAATGCCACTGAGCATCACCATCAGTGGTTAGTTGGACCACCAGTGCTACTCGGGAGACTAAACTTCCATGGCTCCTATGCACTGGAGACCCACATAACTAAGCCTCTGATGACCGAGTAGGTGGGTTCATTTATTACTGTGGGGTGGAGGTGGTTCTGGCCAACAAGATGCACTTACCAATCTCAATAATTCTCTTATTTTACAGATGTGGTTATCAAAGAGAGAATTTTATATGCTTCAAAAAAGTAATTTTAGACAAGTATCTCATTATATTGCTCTGGTTGGTCTCAAACCCAGACTTCCTGCCTCAGTCTTCCAAATAGTGGAATAACAGGTGCAAGCTGTGTCCAGCTTGAGGAGAATTTTAAAACCATGGCATATCAAGATAAAAACTTGGCTGCATATTATCACACTTTTCCAGTACAGGGATGTGTTTTTTTTTGTTTTTTTTAAAAACTGTTGAAATAACAGAGAGGGAGTTCTCCTACATCTACTACTCTGTCCTCAGAAAAAATTTAGTACAGGGCCAGATACTTCTTGAGCCACTAGAGTTTGTTGCAGTACCTAAATCCACCATGAGGAGACGCCCAAGTGCTGTGTAGAAGGTAGTCCGACACCGCATGTCTGTCAGGTTGGACTGATTGTTAATACCCAAAAATGAAAAGTGCTCGCTCTATTAAAAAAAAGAAAACAAGTTAAAAAGGTAAAAACATGGGTTAGAGACAGAATGGAAGCCAGTAATATCAGAATTACTGAGTCCTTGCACACTAGCGCCCAATGGTCACTTTTTAAGGATACATTGGTCTTTAATTATTTTAAAATTAAAATTAAATTGGCTGTACTGGTTTATCCCAAGTATATACAGCAGCAGGTGACTTTACTACAGCTCAGGCATCCTGCGCGGTTGATGGTGGGAGTGTAATCTGGCAGAGATGCAGGACCCAGGGCCTCAACTGAAGCACTTGCTTTGCAGTGCTGAGAAGTCTATGTGGGTGGCTGGAGAAGGACAGGGGAACAGGACTGAGAGCACTCACCGTGTGATTGTTCAGCATAAACTGTACCGCGCTAAGCTTCACTAGCTTCCTTACACTACTGTATGTAAAGACAAAGGACACAGTCAAGGAAAGTGTGGCACAAACTAAGACATGTTTAGAATTAGTACACTTTCCTAGAAAGTCTATCTTCTAAACCAAATGAGTGCAATACTGCCAAAGAGTACAAAGTGCTTGTTAGCATTTAATTAATAAGAGAACACCCAAACCAAACTGCTACTTTTAAGAAAATCAATACCACAGCAAGCAATTTCTCTTTAGAGTCAGACTATCCCAGATTTCAAGAGGGACTTTATGACTTAAAGCTCTGAACGAGTACCCACTGTGCACTGTGATTAGACTCCTCTCATATTAAGAAAGGGACTAGCTATGAAAAGTCTTGAAGGCATGAGAAAGTTATTTTTTTTTTTGAGAAAGTTATTGAAGAAATGTACAGTGTTTTTTTGCACTTAACTGGCTCCTAACTGTGGAGCAATCCAAACTTCACAGCAGACGTCATTCAGATCAAGGGCTGTAAGCCACCACTGTGGAAAAGTGAGCCAGGTCCTAGGTCTCCTGGTATTTATCAATCTTAGGACCAGTCAGGGATACATTTATAGTCAATTATTATATTGTGTGGTGCCTCACTTTTAGGGACTTGGAATTATTCTAGATTTTCTGTGTGTATTGCCTTTGGCTCCTAGGAAAATGGAAGAAGACACTTGAGTCCAAGCTACACCCAAGTTAAAGCAGCAGCAGAAAAAAAAAGTGACTTGAACTTCCTCAAAGTCTAGCTTAAAGGATATCCAATGGAGAGGTCATTGAGAAGCTGCAGCGTCTTGGAGGTGATTGGTTCACAACGCCCCCAGTACTTCAAGTTGGTGATGCTGGAGGAAAAAACAAGAAAAAAAGAAGAGAAATTTTTGATGCACCTGATTTCCTTGAGGGACAAAAGAAGAAATGCATCAATCAAAAGTCACCACACATCTGTATCACCAATTCACAGACATCACGACCACAGGAAAAAAAAAAGGGTATAAAATCTCTGTACTTACATTTGGTTGACTAGAAAAATTATCCTTCAGATAATCTTCACTACTTGGTTCCAAAGCTACACTGGCCCATACCCAGGCCCTTGGAATTCTGGGGCACTCCAGGGCTGATTTCTGCAGCAAGGGTAAGAGATTTCTGCGGCAGTGATAACATGCAGACGTATGCAACTCTGCACCTGCACCATCCACTGTCAGCTGCAGAACTCTAGTAGCCCTTGCTTCTGGATCCTTGGCTGGTAGAGTCCTTTAGACCCCCTTTGCTTTTTCCATCTTAAATTATTAACCAGCTCATGGAGATCAGTGTTTAGGCTGGGACAGTTGCAAGGAAGCAAAATGGTACTTTGCACACAGCCCTGGGTTATTAGTATTTGACTCCTAGTGTGTGCTTTGATAAATTGAGCTCCTAAAAAGGGGAAAATATAACTAAGGGACATAACTTAAAAACAACAAAAACAAAAACAGGAAAAGGGCCAATTAGAAGCACCAACTTTGAAAGCGTTCAAACAGCAGGAGCATATTTTAGAGATCAAGACTCCTGGAGAGTATGATGCTTCCTGAGAAGAGTAAACTCCCCATAGGGGAGGGGCAGGCATTCCTACTGGAAATCAGCACCAGAAAACAAATGCCTACTCTGGGCATTCTGGACATCTGAGTGACCGAGAGTGAGAGGACAAATACCAATCACCAGGGAGGAGCTCCATTTTGTGAATGCCTGGCAGTATTTCAACTGGGATTCCAGAGGCTAAAGAGCAGATTTGGTAAAATTCTACACAAGCCTGGAATGCTCTGGGGCCGGGCCATATCTCTAAGCACAGCGTGTCACACACTCAAATGCACAATTCTCTGACGCAAACGATCAAGGCTGGAATAGCAAGGCAGTGGCAGCACAGTGCCTGGGTCACTGCACAGTTGCAACAGGACTGCAGGGCCTATTGCTGACTGTGAGCCACAACACTTACACTTTTCCTATGAAGACACTCAGCACCATCGTCTCATCATTCAACCCCAGAACTTCTGAGAGTCGGCGGTACAGCTGATGTCATGTAAAGTAAGAGAAAATAATCAGATGACATAGATTCGAAAAATCACAGCCCTGAGCTTTCTAAAACATGCCCACACTCAGGTTCAAGATGTAGTACAGTTCTGGGAAGTATGGACTAAAGGGATAGGCTAGCCTCAATGTTCTAAATACTAGATAGAGGCTGTGTTCTCTTATTGGGCCCCTTCAATCCTGAAATTCTCCAAACACTGCCAAAACTACCGGCTGTTCTCAACATTAATTCATGTATAGAGACTAAGAACTGCCAATTTGGGGGAGTACAACAGATGTTTTGACTGGCCATTTGTTAAGCATATGGAGCACTAGAGAAACAGGCCCAATTCGTTGATGATTCTCAGAATTCTACAGACTAAGAGAAAACATTTGGATTATTCCAATACTGGAAATCTGGAGGCTTATTGTAACTGTGATCAACTGTTTTCCCTCCATGCAACTCCACACCCGAGAAGTGAGAAATGAAGCTGACAGTGAGTATGTTACCTTTGAGGATTTCTGCACCTGGTCCCCAATGTAGATCTTACGAAACTGCTCAAAAAAGCTCAGCATGGCCAATTCTAGCTTCTCATTACCCGCCTGAGCCAAGCGGGAATCTGTCAGGTTCATAAGCTGGAGCACCCTGGAGGAAAAAGAGTGATGATTCTCTCAACAGCAGGATATCCTGGGCATTCTAAACAATGTAAGCTACTTCAAAGTCATCACACATCTCTCTTCTTATCCCTCCACTTTGGGAACTGTCTTCTCTGCAGGCTCTAAATGGTGGTGAGGAAACAAAGTCTCCACTTCTGCTTATAAACAGTGGTAAAACATAAATAGAAAGGTAACTGTCTTCTGGAACTTCTGTGAGATTGTGGATCTTCTGCATGCAAATTCATCTATACAGATGAATGGGACTGGACTAGCCAGCTTAGTGCTTCTCAATTTTTTTTTTCTCACTTAGCCATGAAAGGAAGGGAGACACAGTCGAAAGGACCACTTTCAGGAACAAGCAGCACATGTACTACTACCTGTGCCTTTAATCCTTTGCTCTGGACCTTTCTCTCTCCAAACAAAGGATGTGGTCAATGATGAATGAGTAAGAATGGTATCCTCTTTTGAGATAGGGTTTCTTTGTAGACCTGACTGTCCTGGAACTCTCCTTTGTAGATATAGCTGGCCGCAAAGTCATAGAAATCTGCCTGCCTCTGCCCCTCCGAGTGCTAGGACTAAAGGTGTGCACTACCATCCAGCTGAAGAATGCTATTCTTACAAGTGAGTCTTTGGCATTTGACAGAATGAAGATAGCAACTACTTGTGACATATTATGAGTCAATTAGACTCACTGTGTTGCAACATCCAAGAGAACAGCCTACAAGACATTGTCTAAACTGAGTTTATTATGACACACATGTGGTATCTGAAAGGTACTAGATTTCATTCTTAAGAAATCTTTGTTTACTACCTTTAAAAAGTGCTAGTGGGGTAATACCATGCACACTTTTGTCACAATTAGGGCACCCAAAGTCAAAAGAACATTTGATAAACAATACAGGGTACAAAGAGAAACAGGCCCAATTTGTTGATGATTCTCAGAATTCTACAGACTACATTTGGATTATTTCAATACTGGAAATCTGGAGGCTTATTGTAACCGTGATCAACTGTTCCCTCCACACCCGAGAGTGGAGAAATGAAGCTAACTGTGATTCTGTTAGCTCCAAATGGGAATTTTTCAGAAAACTAAGATTTACAGACTGAGATGTCTGGGACCAATAGAAGGTAAAACACCAGGTTCCTTGTAGGTCATCCCTAGGGAAGATATCTGAAAAGTTCAGAAGTCCTAACAATAGCAGCTCTCTGTATGGTCCTACAACAACTTCAAAACACATGGCAACATTCTGGTCCCTCCTACTTGCACTCCTGCAGGAATCTACAGTAGCTTTCCAGAAGCTGCAAGATGTGCAGTATCACCACAGACTGATGCAGGAATGAGACTCCAGCCATCTTATATACGACAAAGGTTTGAAATTGTAGACAAGACTATTCTTCTCATAAACACCATTCTTGTTTGTTTATTTATTAACTTGTTTCTGAGATGGAAAGCTCCTTTGGAAAAGGGGCTAAGGATACTGTTTGGTAGTAGCGCATGTGCATAAGACCCTGGAATCAATCTCTGAAACAAGTAAATAAATAAACAAGAAAGAAGGTTATGTTAGCATGCAGTGGGCTTATTATTACAGTAAAAAGAATTTTTTTTTTTAAGAGGCAAGATCTTACTATGGCTTAGAACTAAGTAGACAAGACTGGACTCAAACTCACAGAGATCTGCTTGCCTCTGCCTCCCCATTTTAACTTGGAAAATCTTCAGTAAGTTTTAACACTCACCTAGAGTTTTTTTTAACAAAAGGAGAACACAGATACAAAATAATGTAAAATCCGGTGGTTGTGACAGGCTGCAGGAGTGACATCAATGAACCAGTTTCCTTTTAGATCATGTCAGCACTGCAAATACAGCCCATATTCTCCAACTCTTAGACACTGCCCCTGAATAGATCAACAGTTACTCCCCTCCATTAGTTTCCCCAATTCCATACATAACATTTCCTTGTTGATTACTGATTAAAATTTAGTATAAATCATAGGTAGAGTTCTTAGTGCATGCACAAAAGAGAGCTAGCTGGCTTAGCATAGTAGGTCCACATCCTCATGGGCATTCAGCTGCCTCAGAAGCACCAGAAGGGCCCCAGCAGGCGCTGAGTTGTCAAGCAGAATAAGAGGCTTCCTTGGGGCACACTTACCGACAGACAAGTTCACCATCCATAGCATCCTGCTCATCAGTGCTGGCGAAAGAAACTCGGCCACCAATCACAGCTCCAATGATGTAAACCAACCATGTCAGTCGTCCTGGAGTAGGAAGAAAACTCCTTAGTGTCCCCTTGCTAATGTCGTAAAGATACTTCTCGCCAGAAGACTATTCAATTCTTTACCCTCACAACCCCTTGCGACAGGGTTTTTCTGTAGTCTTGTCTGTCCTGGAACTCACTCTGTAGACCAGGATGACCTCCAACCCTCAGAGACCCACCTGCCTCTGCCTCCTGAGTGCTGGGATTAAAGATGTGCGCCACCACCACCTGGCAAGACTCCTTAATCTTAAAAGAGTATTCTAATGAAGCCATAAAATTTTACTTTTCTGATAGAGAATGACTACCATTCTACTCTAGTAAGGTTGGTACCGAGAGGGAAACTGATCAGATAGTAGTATTCCTATATCAGACAAGACCATTATTTTTGGAGTGCAGTACTTCCTTGAAACAACCCGCTACAGGTATGATTTGTTATTCTACCCTAGGCCCCTATGACACTTATTCATTCATTCACTTACTCTGTGTGCATGAAGGTAATAATGAATAATCTCTTTTTCTGGCGGGGATGGGGGCACAAATAGAAGAAGCAAGAGGTGAAGGGGCTGACAGTATCTCTGTGCTCCCTGGACGCTGCACTTACCTTCCTGCACTGCGATGTCCATTGGGCTGGCACTGGCACTCTGCAGTAGTTCCTGGTAGGATTGGGCCGACTGGTCAAACAGCTGCACAAGGAGCGCACAGGTCTTCTCATACTCACAACGCCCAATGGTGGACAACTGGTCCAACTGTTGCTGGACCAGACCTGTATCTTCCAGGGGATCTTCCAGGCCATCCCTACTCCCAAGAAAGAAGGCACCCTCTTAAAAACACATGCCCATTAATTTCCCTGATACAGCAACTCTTTCTCACCAACAATAGAGGATCAACATTAATTTTTGCTAAGGAAAAAAATTTAAAAAGTTTTTGTTGCCACAGAATCTTACCAATACCTTAGCATTTGTCTGCCATTGAACCTGGCAGTATTATGTTTCTACCCCTCTGAGCTGTAGGCATTCAGTGTCTTATTTCTTTCATAACAACAACAACAACGAAGGAAGGAAGGAAGGGAGGGAGGGAGGGAGGGAGGGAGGGAGGGAGGGAGGGAAGGAAAGGAAGGAAGGAAGGAAGGAAGGAAGGAAGGAAGGAAGGAAGAAAGAAAGAAAGAAAGAAAGAAAGAAAGAAAGAAAGAAAGAAAGAAAGGCGTTTCTCTGTGTAGCCTTGGCTGTCCTGGAACTTTCTCTATAGACCAGGCTGGCTTTGAATTTAGAGATCTGTCTTCCTCTGCCTCCCAAGTGCTAGCTTATTTAAAACTGTTTTAAGATTACATTTTTACTGTAACTATGTATGTATGCATGCATGCCCAAGGACACATATATGTAGGTCAGAGGATAATTTGTAGGAGTCAGTTTCCTCCTTCTACCACGTAAGCCTGGGAACTGACCAGTAGTTAGGCTTGGAGACAAGCACCTTATATTCACTGGCCATCTTGAAACTCGTAAAGAGTAATTTTTCTTCCCTCTTTTTTTAAATTTACTTTTATGGAGCTGAGACAGAACTTGGGCTTTGTCTGGCAAGTACTCTACTGCTGAGCTACCCTAGGTGCCCCTGGCCAATCTTTCTGAATACTGTATACTTTGGGACTCTAAGTACATATCCTGCATTTGAAGTTACTGTGGCTAAATGAGGTCAGGGAATTCAGAAACTTTCATGAGGAAGGCAGTATGTTTCTCTTAGCAATGCAAAAACTTTGATAAACCCCTTATTTTATTAAGCTCAATCTTGTTACACAGCAAACACATAACTATAAAAATAATCATGCTAAATGGGATTTAAAAAACCCAAAGACTATAAACTGGCTTGGTTTATACCCAATTTCCCCAAATATATATTTGGTACCAAAATGATATAGTTTCCCACCTCAGATTTCAGAATCGTGGCTTTGTACTAGGCCTTACCTTCAGGTTTTCAGACTTTAGGACACCTTGCCCTATGGTGAGATCTCTACTGCTCTATTGTAGCATGCCAGGACCAGAAGCAGCAGCAGTCAAGAGCTGGCTGCTGTATGTTTCCCACATGCTATGTACAATGCTAGGTTATACTGGTTCTCATAAGATCACAAGGTAGTCTTATTACTATTTGTAGTTTACAAAAAAAGGAACTGCAGGAACATACCCAAAAGTATAAGCTATTAAAACCAGTTTCCTGGGTCTAGACTCTTTACACATTTCTCCATCCTCCACCACTGTCTCTTGGAAGCTAGATGAATTGAACACAGGCTTTCCAGTCAACTTCATGAATACTTATATTTTGAAACGTCTTGTCATAAACAGTGAGACCACAAACTTGAGCCTGTATGATGGCTCAGCAAATAAAAAATTTAAAGAAACATTTAAAGAAAATCAGTGGTAAGGGCAAGCACATGCAATGCATTTCTATCACAGACATTGCTGGGGAAGGTAATATCAGGGGACATGAACAAGGTATCGAAGGAAAGACAGACGGCCAAAACTAAACATAGCTTTGTCAGTTTGGGATCTGACTTCTAGAAAGTCTGATACAAGGTTGCTGACTAGGGAATGTGGTGGTAGTCCATGTTTCCTTACCTTAGAATGATATGCACAGATTCCAAACGGGATGTGATATAGGCTTTGGTGACCTCAGGAGTATATGTTTCCAGCATATGGGGCTCGGTGGCTTTGACATATGGCACGGAGGCTGCCAGCCGCTGCCACAGGCTCAGGAGATAGTGCACACTATTTGGGGCAAATTCCCAGTGCTGAGGATCAACAAAAGAATAAAAGAAAGTTTTTTATTTCTGCACACAAAATCCCAAGCTATTTGATACAAAGGATAACAAAACAGCTAAGTTTCTGGGGGCCTGAATCTGTGTATGGTAACTCATTTAAGGCAGCTACTAGTGGTGGTTTAAATGATAAATGTTTCCAGTGGGCTTGGATATTTAAACACTTAGTTCCCTGTGGGCGGTGCTGCTTGGGAAGGTTTAGGAGATATGGCCTTGTTGAAGGAGGTCTGTCATGGGCAGGGTTTTGAGAGTTCATAGTTTTACCAAGTTCATTCTCTTTGCTGTTGAGGATGTGAGCTCTCAGCTTCCTGACCCTATCATGCTTGTCCCTTGCTAACTGCCTCTCTACCACAACGGACTCTTTTTTATTGGTTTCTTTTGAGGCAGGGTCACGCTACACAGCCCTAGATGACCTGGAATTCACTATGTAGATGAGGCTCATATAGATCCACTTGCCTCTGCCTCCTAGGTGTTGAGATTAAGATATGATCCACCATGCCTGGCCCATAATGGACTCATCCCTCTGAAAATAAGCTCTTCCTTCTGTAGGTTGCTGTTAGTTATTTCAGACTTAAGAGTTTAATGAGATAGAAGGTGGGTCTATGCTGGCTCTATAAATCTAGATGACAAGAAAGATGCAGGGAGTGGGTCTAAGACATTAGAATGCAGGAGAATCACTAGTCTCTGTGAACCAGAGCCTAGTGATGAGACCCTGTGTCCTTCAAGCTCTCAGGTGATTGTGATGTAAATCACACAGCAAGAGACCCTAACTGTGCTGTGAGATGACAAGAGGGTGAGGTGAGGGCTGAGTTTCTTTCCTTCTTCAGTCTAGGCCCCCCAGTTCTACCTTGTGCTTTTCAGAGAGATAAAAGAATTCTTCTCGCCGCAGGGCGATGGTGGCGCACGCCTTTAATCCCAGCACTCGGGAGGCAGAGGCAGGCGGATCTCTGTGAGTTCGAGACCAGCCTGGTCTACAGAGCTAGTTCCAGGACAGGCTCCAAAGCCAGAGAAACCCTGTCTCGAAACCCCCCCCCCCAAAAAAAAGATTTCTTCTCTCAGTACTGAAATAAACCCAGGAGGGCTTTTAGTGTGCTAAGCAAGCACTCTACTAGAGACCTATGTCCTTAGCCCTTTATAATTTCTACATGTTCCTCTAACCAAAGTTATTAAACTTGTTTTTCTTGTAGTGCTGGGATCAAATGCAGAGTCTCACAAATATGAAGCAAGTGTTTTACCACTGAGCTACAACTCTAATCCTTTCCTTACACTCTTATAAATTTAAGTAGTCTTCAGTGGGAACTACTTTGCAGAGTATGCTATAGGTATGTGTGAGTATAATAAAATACTCTTTATGACTTCCTGTGATTCTGAGGATTGAAGCAGTACCTCATACATATTAGGAAAGTGCTCAACCACCAAGTTATAGTCAAACTCCAATAATATTTTTATAGGGTTAAAATCAAGATGCAAGAGATGAGATCCCAATAATTAAACAGAAAGACACAGTGGTGAAAGACAAACCTGTAGGCTGGTCACTGTGAAGTTGGCTATCAACCGGATAACCTCAGGGTAGTTTTCCACTTTTACCAATTCTCCCAGTTGGTAGTTACTCTTTAATCGGGCCAGTAGTCTGCAGAACTCATGGTAATTGTTTGGGTCTGATAAACTCTGGCAATGGCATAGAAAGAAAATAAAAATGGAAAATATGATCACCACACTCCAAGAATGCTGTGTGCTTGGCACAGCATGGGAAAGTCTATTTTTCAGCTTTTGGACTGCAAATCCATGATTAAGAACACAGGTATAGAAGGCTTCAACACAAGTCAAGCACTACTTTAAAAAGGTTTGATCACATTTATTATCACATCAGTTCAAAATATTCACCCATGATATGGGATCATTAGCTTCAAGCGTAGAGTAAGAAACAGAACCTAGAAGGATCACACTACTTGTCTACGGTTGTAAGGTGATCAATGGCAGAAATGGACACCATCTTTGATGTGTTTGCTTCTCATAGACCAAAGGGATTAATTAATTTCAACATATGTGAAACGATCACTAAATGAAGCACCTTAGTTATTATAAACAAAAGTGGCACAAGTGTTTTCATGTTGTATCACAAATATCAGATATTTATTGTATACTAGTATATAACTATATCAGTACTACAGGAATTTAAAGGTGCCAGTATATTTGTATTTCCTTAAGAATAGTATTCTTTTTTTTTTTTTTTTTGATTTTCAAGACAGTGTTTCTCCGTAGCTTTTGGTTCCTGTCCTGGAACTAGCTCTGTAGACCAGGCTGGCCTCGAACTCACAGAGATCCGCCTGCCTCTGCCTCCCGAGTGCTAGGATTAAAGGCGTGCGCCACCACCGCCTGGCTTACTATTCTTTATTAATGATCAGGGCAGAAACTTTGTTTTGTTCATATACAAAATCATGCCACAAAGTAAGTCTTAATACAGTTTGTTGGGGAAAAAAAGGCATTTTAAACAGTTTAAGTATATTTTAAAGTATACTGCTTCTAGAATTTCTTTTCCCAATTATAGAGAATACTTGAAAGAAAAGTGGTTATTACATGAATTTTGGGGGAAAAAAGAAAAGAAAATTAATCAAATTATAGATTGTATCTTTGAAAAAGAAATACTTCCCTTCCCACCAAAAGATAGCCTTCTATGTTAGGTTACTCATGTCAATATTAAACACTGAGAAACAAAACTAATCTTTAGATTCTTAATTTCTTGAGGAAGTAAGAATTGCTGGTTCCACCTCTGCTGGCTTGTATCTAATGACCTCTTCCCATGTATTCTAGAGCTATAGGACCCATGTTCCTCTCTGCAGCAAATGCACCCACAACTATCCACACATCTTCAGAAGTCAGACTATGTTGCTTCCTGGGATTCCTGCCATGTGTAGCTCTTGATAATCTTCCTTCAGATTTCAGTCATACATGTATTCAGTGTATACACACATTCTCAGAAACCTTACCTGTGGATTTTCCAGTATTCGTTTAACACCATCAACGAGATGAGAGAGAAACTTGGCCCTCTCAGCATTGTTAAATAGGGATCTCCGGACTGAGGCAATCTGTACTAAGCAGGACAATACCTGCAAGCAAGGCATAGCACAGAAACACTTAGTAAGATGGGCAGCCATGGCCTCCTACAATATTCATTAGCTTTATCAAAGAAAGAAACATCCAATCCAAATTCATCAGAGCAAGGTCCATGGCTACATTCAGCTTGGAAATTCTTCTTAGTATCTTTGATTATTCTAATCACTTCTTTGATTCTTTCTTATATATTTATTTAAGCCACAAAAAATGTCAAGTAATTTATTGCTTCAATAAAGCTTGAGGTTTAGATTTTTTTTGTCTTAATAAAAGCAAGTTCTGCTCACAGAACTATATGACAAAATAATCATGTCAAATCTATACCCTGAAAAAAAAGTTTTCTTCTCTTTCCCACTGTGCTAATTTTTTGTTGTCCGTCTTTCTATATCTAGTTTCTGGTCTTTTCTGCATGTTGCATTCCCAGGAAGAGGGATATTAGCAGTAGCACAGCTGTTGCTTTTGCTTTGGGCTGGCTTCAGCCAGAGAAGCACTAGGGAGGTCAGAAGGTAGAAAGGCAAAGATGCTCTCCTTTCAACCCTCTGGCTGGACTACAAACAAGCAGTTCTTCTATAAACTGCCACAGTGTTTGCTGTATAGCTGTCTCCTAGTATATAGGCTGAGCTCTCCCAGGCCTGTATTCCCACCAGCTGTAAAGGGCACATGTCACCATGTCTTGTTGGGTCACTGTGAGTATGCTCAACTATAAACAGTGTTTTCACTGACTACCCCTCTGGACTGTGCTTCCTTTTTCTGAAGTGACTTAAGGATACACATACACTGAATTTATATTTATGCTAAAGGGAAGACCTGTGTTAGTTTGGAAAAGTACAATGACCAGGAGAGTGATCTACTGCAGAAACACCATCCAGATCCTCCATTACTTACTTGACTGTGTTCCTATGTATATTTCATGTAGAATATTATTTAAGTCCAAAGTCTCCAGACCAATGAGGCTTTAGAACTTGAATAATCTTGTGATTTAAGGTATGTTAATGCTAGATATGATCCCAATTCTTTTTGGGAGAAAGGCCTTTCAGTTTATCATTTATCAATATGCAACTCTGGCCTCAGAGACTTTCTTTTCTTCTTTCCCTCAAATTTGGTATGTGGAAGATAGGATGATTTTAAATCCCCAATACAGTGGTCTCCACATGCCTGGATTACAGAAGTGCCTGAAGGATTTAAAAATCGTCCTATGCCAGTCTCAATGTGTAGCTAGACAAGTATCAATAGCTCACATACTAGCCTGTGGCGTTAACTAGGCTTACAGACGGGACAGAAAGAGCTGGACAGTTAGCTATAACCTGACAAGACAGGACGAGTTAAAAACAATCAAGACTCTGCTGCTAGAACTTTTAGGTTATGACCTCAGCATCAGCATGCTGGGTACATAGCGTACATAATGTACACCTATGCTATATTTCAACTACTACCACCCCCCCAGATTAAAAAACAAAACAAAACAATAAAAACCCAAACCAAAACACCAAAAACAATTCCAGGGTTTTTCTATATAGCTCTGGCTGTCCTTGAGCTTGGTATGTAGACAAGGCTATCTTTGAACTCACAATGATCGTCTAGCCATCATGTTTGATTTATTTCTATGATTTTGCAAAACAAAACAGACCTAAAGATTATTTACCAATGTTACTTTCTAGAACACGTTTGCTTTAGAAACCGTGGTTCTGACTTACCAAAGGTGAGAATGAGGGAGGGATGGAATGATACAGGTCAAAAAACAGCTGCAGAGTTGAAGAGTCTAAGAATGCTAGGGGAAAATACAAAGGATATGACTTTACCATGGTTGCACAAGTCTACTTTTCCCAGCATTATATATTATGGGCCATAATCTTCTGATTATTTGTCCAAAAATATCTATTTTCTTAGAAAGTGATAAACTAGTGAGATTTGTTTTCTTTTTTTCCCTTTAGGTTAAGCACTGATTTTGACTCCTCTATGAAGTGTTTATCCTTTTGACTCTGAAAGAACCCCTATTAATCTTAACCCACAGTTTGTCCTTAGGAAAAAAAACACACACATTGAAATTCTTTTATTTTATTTAAGGTTTTATTTATTTACTTATTTATTATGTACAAAGTGTTCTGTCTGCATGTATGCCTTCAGGCCAGAAGAAGGTGACAGATGTTACTACAGATGGTTATGTGTCATCACGTGTTTGCTGGGAATTGAACTCAGGACCTCTGGAAGAACAGGCAGTGCTCTTTACTGCTGAGCCATCTCTCCAGAGGTATTTTTTATTTGTTTGTTTAAGATTTGCCGTGTACATGGTGGCCTTGAACCTGGGATCTTCCTGCCTCAAGTAGGATGACCACAGGTAAGTGACACTTTATGAAATCTTGTTTTTAAGTAACTGAAGTGAGTGCTTGAGAGATGGCTAAACAGTTAAGAGCACTTCTTCTAGAGACTTGAGTTTGGTTCCCAGCACCCACATGGTGGCTCACAATTGTCTGTAACTCCATTCTTGCAAATCCAATATCCTCTCGTGGCCCCTGAGGGCACCAGACACTCAAGTGGTTTACAGAAAAACGTGTAAGCAAAACACACATATACATAAAATTAAAAAACCAAACACCTCTCAAGTGTCTGATGTTCAGTAATTCTAAGTTCTCTTATGCTTGGGGGAATCTTATAAGACTCTTCTATGAGCTAGGCAGTAGTAGTGCATGCCTTTAATTCCAGTACTTGGGAGGTAGAGGCAGGCAGCTCTCAGTGAGCTTGAGGCCAGTCTGGTTTACAAAGCGAGTTCCAGGACAGCCAGTACTGTTACACAGAGAAACCCTGCTTCAAATAAACCATAAAGACTCCTCTATGAATTCTTACCATGTTGTAAACAAAGGCATAAAAACACTAAGTTTTGTTCAAAGTAAATCAAGAATTACAGGGCCTCTCTGGATTATCCTACAGACACAGGGCAGGCAGACTTAGACTTAGGTTGGAGTTCTCTGTTACCTGATCTCCAGCTGGTGGGGATCTGAACTGTACACAGGTCATCTGAGGACTCATCAGTAGATGTGCCGATGAAATCAAAGTTCAGACAGTTATGGGTGAGTTTGAGCAGCTGCATCAGCAAGCCATGCTGACTTTCATCATTCAAGTTCAGGTTCTTTCCTGATGCCTGGAAAAATTTTCACACAATGAATGAACTCCAAACACTTCTCTTTCCCCTGCTTCAGAAGCAGGCTGCTAAGCTGGAAAAGGAGGGCCCTACTTCAGCACAGTAAATATTTTCACTCCAGAAGATGTTGCACTTTTATTAACAATGTTATCATGAAAAAAAAATCTACTCGTTTAGTATTAACACATATGTAAAAATATGAAATTGATATTTAGAGAAATCCCCTGGTTAATACTTCTTTTTCATAGGTAGTCACAATGGCCACTGAGAAAATCCTAAAGCAATACAAGATGTGGTGTTTGGGTCTGCAATCTTAGTATTTCTAGGCGTGGTTTATTTAAGCTGTGGACAGAGTTCAGAGTAAGATTTACAATTCCCTTCTCTTTGTAAAACTATCATTATCAAACACTTTTCTAATGAGAATTAAAAAAAAAATTTCTCCTGTATATTACATATCTGCAGACTTACAGCTAGATACCAGTCCTTAAATATCTGTGGTAACAGTTTCCAAGGATCTACTAGCTGGCCCTCAGTGACGAGCTGGCTAATTATTTCTGATAGCGAGAAGAAGAATTTGATCCTTAGTTTTCTCAAAAGCTATTTCTCTCAGATGTCAGAGCTTTGTCCAGCAAGGTGCTGGACAATGGAACATTTATAAATCTGGAGTATAGTCAAGTGAGTAAATGATGGGTGTTGTTAATGGGGGCAACAGAAAGAACATAAATTTGTTTCTAGAGCTAAAATTGGGAAATATCAGAAAATGAGAATACAAACACATAAAAGTGAACCTAAAAACCCAAAGGCTATCTTCAAGTACTTCCCATGTTGAAAAAGCCACCTGACCACTGTTACACATGAGTAGGACTCTTCCTGCTCCCTTCCTTAATCTTTGATTCTGTAGCCTAGGCATATTGCATCGTGACAGGTTTACCATTTTCTGTGACAATGGGGATTGTACTCAGGCTCTCAAGCATGGTAAGTAGTCTACCTAACTTTTTTGATTAAATTTAATGCTATAAATGGATGAAATTAAAATCAGTTCTCTATTTAAAGCAGATAATTCCCTTATATGATACTGTCTACCCCTTTAGGTTATTAAATCTAAGTGGATGCTGAAAAATTCAAAACCTACTCTTCTTTACAGATGTTGCTTGTTTATTTGCTTCTTTTAACTCAGCAGGGGACAGAGAGTCACCTAGTTTTGTATGGTAACAATGTAGTCTGAACCTGCTTACAGAACACTTTAAGAATCTTAAACACCATAAAGCTAACAGGCTTTCATTCTGTATAGAAACATTTTATGTGGCCATAGAGTAACAAATTTCCAACTTTATAGTAAACTAGATTCCTTGAAGACAGGAACAAGGAATAAATGTTCACTTACTGCTTTTCACCTAGATGAATAGCGTTTAAATAGGGGAAACCATGCAATCTTTCCTCTTAGTCAGTGATCAACCTGGCTAATTGTTTTTCCTCCAGATGTGTGTAATGATGGTCTCAGTCAGATGATCTCTAACAAATCCCACCCACTCTTACTCTTGAGAAGGGAACAGGAATTAGGACTGAATATAACCATACCTGTTTTAGTAAATTGCAGGAAAGTGTGAAGATATCAAACAGTGACGAGTCTCGAAAAGAAGAGGCTATTTTTCTGTGTTTGGTTAAAGGATGGGTGGTGTCTGCCTGTGTAGAAAAGAATAAGCCAATGCAAGTTTTAAAATTAATTCCTAGATAGAGGGTGGTTCATGTAGACTTCAAATAAACCAGAAGGATTTCCAATAATGCAAATATAAAAACAAAATTCATTTTATTGCTTAATTTATTGTTAAATCAGATCTAGGAAGATATGAAGAATGGGGTGTGTGGGAGTGTTGCTCGTGGCCACCATGATCATTTCTCTCTAGGGTATAGAGAAAAAGCAAAACTACAGAAACTGTCAGTATTTATAGCCAGCACTTACTGTCACATTGTATTGTGGCTTAGCTACAAAACCAGACAGAGCAGCAAGACTGGGCTTTGGTAAGTTAAATCATCAAGGCTGAAACAACTGCCCAATTACAAAACAGTCACTAATGGCCATGAACTTGAAAATAAATGGATGACCTGTGGCCTCACTTCATTCTCTAACCTATTTCAACATAGAAATGGTTAAAAAAAATTATTTATTTATTTTAATGTATGAGTGCTCTATCTGCAAGTATGCCTTTACTCCAGAAGAGGGCACCAGATCCCTCTGAGATGGCTGTGAGCCACCATATGGCTACTGGGAATCTAATTCTGCTGGGAATCTAACTCGGGACCTCTGGAAGAGCAGCCACTGCTCCTTACCTCTGAGTCATCTTTCCAGCTCTGGAAATGAGATCTTAAATGGTTCTAAGGGTCTCTCATTCCACTGTTTTTTTCAGCTGCTATAGAATAGTATATCTTGCATTTTTAACACGTAGTAGACACTCAACAAGTAGAATAAAAGAATTAAGGTTGTCTATAGTATTTGTAGTCTAGATACTTATTGAAACTTAAATTTCTTTGATTTACTGGTCAACACATCCAAGAGGGGTTCATTTGTTTCAGTCACACTGAAGAGTCATAGCAAACCTTCAAATGCCACCTCTAGGTTCAAACAGGAATGGTAAAGAAAAGTGTACTTTCTGATTTGAATGTGCCAACCAATAAATAATGGAAAATTACTTAAAGTTCAAAATATTCCAAGTCTACTGTCCATACCACTGTGCTGTGTATGTCTTACATGATGAAGCTATGCTTTTTGTTTGTTTTTGAGACAGGGTCTCACTATGTAACCCTGGATGCCTTAGAACTTGTTCTGTAGGCGTAGACATGGCTGGCCTTGACCTCGCAGAGATCCACCAGTCTTCGCCTCCCTAGTGCTTGGACTACAGGCGTGTGCCACCATGCCACGTCATTGCTAAATTTTATACATACATAGTACTATACTGTTGTAGTGATCATAAAAAACATGTTACCAGCCGGGCGGTGGTGGCGCACGCCTTTAATCCCAGCACTTGGGAGGCAGAAGCAGGCGGATCTCTGTGAGTTCGAGACCAGCCCGGTCTACAAGAGCTAGTTCCAGGACAGGCTCCAAAGCCACAGAGAAACCCTGTCTTGAAAAACCAAAAAAAAAAGAAAAAAAAAAGTTACCTACGTCAAGCCCATTTTCATTTACTGCCTCATCCCCAACCCCACCAGTACTGGCAACTGAATTTAGGGCCCTGTGCCTGTAGGTAAGCCCTCTACCATGCAGCTATGTCCATCACTTCTGCCAGTGACCAGCTTTGCTAGGGGTTTAGGTCCCAAAGAAGATGTATGGAGTAGGAGACAGACAGGATTTGTGGGTGAGTCCATAAGGTTGCCATCTTTTAAACTCTATAGTTGCCTGTAGAAGCTGGGGTGTGGCTTGAGGAATCCAGCATTGACCTTGACAATAGGCAGCGCCACAAATTCCCCACCCAAAAATAAGAATTTGTCTCCTTTTTAGTAAGCAGATACCTTCTTCAAGCCCCTGATCATCTAACTAAATACCTGACCTTGAGAAAGGGGCATTTTGGGATCAGACACTCCTTATAGAATATTGTAGTTTCTTAGTTTATCCAAATAGCTAAAATTTAAAAGTGAGCAAAGAAGCTAGACAAACACTACTCTGAACATGAGCAGGCTTTAGGAATTTATAAATCTTGATCATCAAATACCAAGCATATGTTACTTATAAGCTGTTAACTTGAATGGGACTAGGCAAAGTTATCATGCTATATGGTTCCAAGGTGTTGGGGATTTTTCCCAAAGAATTACTTTGTTTAAAAAGTCTACCATTGTATGTATTATTATCCTTCACCGAAGTCTACACAAAATTTGCCAAAGGGAAAGGTATAATAGTGACAATCATTAAAAACAAAAGTAAAAGGGTGCTGGAGAATTAACTGTGCTCGGCAAAGTTGAAATGACAGAACTTTGTTGAGCAGCAATGGTCACCATATGGTCCATGCCACATCCCAATCACTTAAGTAAAACACAGGAAAAAAATTCTTTTTCTTAAATTCTTTTTTTTTCAAGACAGGGTTTCTCTGTGTAGCAAGGGCCTGTCCTGGCACTTGCTCTGTAGCCCAGGCTGGCCTTGAATTCACAGAGACCTCTGCATCCCCAAGTGCTGGCATTAAAGGTGTGCACCACCACCGCCTGGTGAGAAAGATGAAAACCTTTTTGTTAAATACTAACCTTCATGTTATTTAGAGGGTGGGGAGCGAGCTTTGAGAGAACATTAAGCCTATGGTTTTTATATTTGGTTAATGGATGCTCTCTTTACTGTACAGGTAACAGTGGTTGAACATTCTGTTAGCAACACAGGATCTGGTATAAGACTATCTTTAGATAGTAACTGTGAAACTGTAGACAAATTATCATGTATCAGTCTTCTTATCCAGAAAATGGGACAGTTATAATACCCACCTCACAAGATTGTTGAGAATAAAATCAGCACATTTTCATTCTAGAGCTTAGAATGGTGGCAGGCCTATCATAGTTACTTGAAAGTCTAAGCTATTTATACTTTGTAACTACTGCTCATAATGGCAACTCCATCTAATACAATATAGACTCCCAATCTGAACAAGCTATAATCTAGAGCATTAAAAGAGCACCAATTCATTCAAAAGTTCTCAGGGTTAATAAAACATCTGCATAATTATTAGCAATAGCAACGGCAATGCCAATGTAATTAATGTGCTGGCAACTTAATGTGAGATGTTACAACTAATATCAATACTGACTTATTCAATAATTATAAAATTCTAGCCAAATATAGAAGCAAACAACCAAAATGATATTAGCCAGAGCAAAAATGGGAAAAAAAGTGAAAAGAAAAAGAAAAAAAAAAAGGGAAGAAAACAACCACTGGTGTTTCCTCTGTAATACTTGGTGACATCAATGGCTACTTGAAAGAATAACTGGAAAAAGAACATTTTATTCACTCCAAAAGAACACCAGCAAGATCTTTAGTAGTAATACATGGAAACTTATATTCACTTATATTTTTAAAATTGTATTTTATATTATCTATTTTTTGGAGACAGGGTATCTAGTTCAGGTTGGCCTTAAACTCTGATCACCCTGTCTACACCTACTATGTGCTGGGATTTATAGAAATGCATCACCAGGCCTGGAAGGTGTGGCTTGATGCATGCCCCAGAAAAGCACTTTACCATTGAGCAACAACCCTAAACTTGGGAACTGAAAAAAAATTTTTTGAGGGGGGAGGAGTGAGAGTGGTGTGATGTGAGGGAGTTTGAAACAGGGTTTTTCTCTCTGTAGCTTTGGAGCTTGTCCTGAAACTCACAGAGAACCGCCTGCCTCTGCCTCCGGAGTGCTGGGATTAAAGGCACAAGCCACCACTTCCTGATTTTTAAATACCTTTAGCAGATAATAATGTATACAGGAGCAGATGGGCCACAAGCATGACACTGATTTCACTTTTAACAGTGCTATTTTATAATTAAACTCTTTCACTAGCATAAGGAAGTTATTTCCTTTCTTTTTAATCTTAATACATAGCCCAGACCAGCCTTAAACTCATAATGATTCTCTCTCCTTAGCTTCCCACATTCTGTTATAGCTTTAGATGACATCATTCTCATCCTAAAAAGTACACTGATATTATCAGAAAAACTGATATGGGAGAGTACTGGTGATCTCAGAAGCAGGCTGATTAAAAAAGAGTGATGTGGACTGCATTTACAGAGGAAAACCAAATGAATATATTTTGTTTAAAAAAGGCATTAATCACTTACCGCAAAAGCACACAACTGCCAAAAAATATCACCCCACACACAGCAGAAAGCACCAATATAAGGAAAAAAATGTGTCACTTACTTCAATAAGGAAGGCTGTAGCACTTACTTGATTAATTTCATTGGTGAGCTGAGATAAAATTGTGACGCCAATGATGCAGTACTCAACACTGTCCTAGTAAGAAAATGCACAGGAGAAAGTTGGCATGGCCTGGCTCTGCAATGCACTCATACTATTTAACTACAGAGTCTTTGCACTAGGAAAACTGCATAGAGAAGGCAGCACGAAAATAGTTTCAACCTGCTGCCTTATGGAAAATAAAAACCACCTTCCATAAAGACTGCTGCATTTAAACTTATTAATGTTTTAACGGAAGTGCTCCAAAGCACCACAGCATAAAAATTATTGAAAAGCAAACGGCAAAGCATATCTTTAGGCAAATCCCAAATACATAACCAAGTTTTAAAGGGGATTTCTTTTATAACATTAAGAAAAAGGTAAAGAGGGGGACTGGAGAGATGGCTCAGCAGTTTTCCAGAGAACCTGGGTTCAAACCCAGCACCCACATGGAGGCTCAAAACCACCTGTAACTCCTCCAGTCCCAGGGAGATCAAAGCCCTCTCTCTACTGGTCTCTGCAGTTAATTACCTATGTATATTACACAGAAAGAACAAATAAAGCAGTAAATTAACATAGTTTGTTCTGTCTCATCCATAACTCAAACAATGCTACTAATTATTATTATTTTTTTTCAAAACAGGGTTTCTCTGTAGACCTACTAAGTTATTAAAAACAAAAATGCTTAGCTTATAGGGATGAGATAAAAAGAGGGTACTCTTAAAAACTGAACTCTTTTGAAGATTATTTGGAAATATCTTTGGAAGCTATAAATACTTTTATCCTGATCGATCAGCTTCAAGGTTAGGAGTCCACTGACAGATAAATGTATTCAATATGTGACAAGATGTGTGTGCTGGGGTAATTACTGAATACTTGACAGCCCCCAATTGAAGCAAACTAAATGCTCATCTATAGAATACCAGTTAATTATTTTATAGCATTTTAGCTTGACACAATATGTAGGAATCTCCAGAATTTATTTAGACAGGATTTATTTATGCTAAATGCAAAAAAGGTCACACATAGGATAAAAAAAGATGGAGGGGAGTATTTCAGATGATATTTTACGCAATGTAAAAATGCAGATAAGCATCAAATCTATTTCTGTTGCTTTCCCCATTTCTATTATAGTACGTGTACATGCACACGCATGCATGTGTGCATACACACACACACACACACACACTCACTCACTCACTCACTCTCTCACATAAGTACACTGTACCTGTAAAAACCTTGTGACATCTGTGATTGCATTTCTGAAGACATAGTCATCCTTCTGACAGTCAAACCAACCCAGCTTTGTGATTCTGGCGTATAACTGGATGAGTGCTTGTGTCACGAAAGTAGCCAACTTTGGCCGAGTAGCAAGGTAGTTGAGCACATAGTTCCCTACAAATATGAAACAGTTTGCATGTTAAGGAGGCTGTAAATACAGAGGGTCGGTTCCCTCCTACCCGGAGATAGGGTTTCTCTGTGTAACAGCCCTAACTGTCCTGGAACTAGCTCTGTAGACCAGGCTGGCCTTGAACTCATTGGCCTGCCTCATCCTCCAAGTGCTGGGATTAGAGGTGTGCATCACCTCCGCCTGGCTAAAATCATGATTTTCTTTTTCAGAAAAAAGCTCTAAGCCTTTGAATTTAGAATTTTACAACACCATAATTAAAAATCTGAAGTTAGAGCAGCCTTAAATGTACTCTTAAATGGCTAAATACTACTGTATATGTAGAACTAAAAAAAAATCCTCTAAAAACTTTTTTTTCTAACCGGGTGGTGGTGGCGCACACCTTGGTGGTGGCGCACACCTTTAATCCCAGCACTTGGGAGGCAGAGACAGGCGGATCTCTGTGAGTTAGAGCCAGCCTAGTCTACAAGAGCTAGTTCCAGGACAGGCTCTAAAAACTACAGCGAAACCCTATTTTGAAAAACTAAAAAAAGAAAAAACAAACAAACAAACACAACTTTTCTCCTAAGGTATCAGTGACAATAAAAAGATGAAAGAGGCTGGGTGTGGTGGTGCATCACTATAAACCTAATAGGTGTGAGGTGAGACAAGAGGAGTTGAGGTACACAGTGAGGCCCCATCTCCAAAACAAACTAAAAACAAAAAGTGAATAAAGAAATGTGTTAGCAACCAAAGGGATGGTTTACAGAACTCTGGGAAAAGCCTGAATCCTAGATACACTTAATCACATTCAACTATTTATCTATTTAGTTACTATTAGCACATTATGAAGCAGATTTCTTTAAGACAAAGCAGAAAGTTCTGTACTTACGGATATCTATTCGCTGTTCCAATGGTAGTGGGTTGTTTGTTCGTGACACAAGCTTGGTAAGGCATGTAGCTGCTAGCAACTGGGAGTAGGATGACTGGAAAAAGAGTAGAAAAAACAGTGAACATTGAGTGTACCAGATAGTCAGCTGCAGGTTCTTGTTTTGAGATGTTTTAATGATGTTTCACAAAGTTTCACCTTGGGACATTTCTGCAGAATAAAAAGAAAATAACTATTGGACAGAATAGTCCGCTGCACTGCATAGTTCATATGTCCATCAGCATTGCTCTGGGGGAATGCATATGATAGCTTTACAGTAAACTTCAGAAAACTATTGCTGAGAAAAACTAGGTCCAAATAACGGAGTATTATCTTACTCTCCAGTGAGGCTTTTAAAGAATTTTAGATTCAGAGCACTAAAACATCCCAACTGGTCATAACATGAAGAGGAATCATGTATGGTGACCTTTCATAAAATCATGCAACAGGAACAGATTCAGAATCATTGAAAATAATCTAGCTAAGGGTCAAAAATAATTGTCCATGAAACTAAGTCTTAAAGACATCCATTCATGTTAGTATTTTTATATAACACTACCAGGCAGAAAAAGATTCTTTTTTTAAAAAAATATTTATTTATTTATTTATTATGTATACAATATTCTGTCTGTGTGTATATCTGTAGGTCAGAAGAGGGCACCAGACCTCATTACAGATGGTTGTGAGCCACCATGTGGTTGCTGGGAATTGAACTCAGGACCTTTGGAAGAGCAGGCAATGCTCTTAACCACTGAGCCATTTCTCCAGCCCAGAAAAAGATTCTTAAGACTAAGAAAAAAATTGTTGGTGGTGCATCCCTGCAATCCTAGCACTCAGGAGGCTGAGGCAGGAGGACAGTTGTGAGTTCAAAATAGCTAAATGCTATATACATGGAGACCCTATCTCAAAAACAGCAAAACAAGTAAAACAACAGGAAAAAAAAAGTTACAAAAGTGACTTGGATGTGATTTGTACTCATATACTTGAACACAGTTTACTGTAAAGTTTTATTCATAATTTTAATAGATTTGCCAAATCACCGAGAAGTTCTACACAGATTAAATACAAGGAATCCAACATTACTGTTTTCATTCCGCTTCTGTCTATGTTGTTAACTGCCAGTGAGAAACTAGAGTCAACAGTTCAGAGTGCATGTGGGCTCTGGGAGCAAGGAAGGAAAGAGACATGTGCTCCATACCAGTTCACAGTGACTACAAGAAAATGCAGATGCTATGTGCAGAAAGCTTCAGTCAGACCAGTATTCAGTCTGACATCACTTTGTAATCTTCAAATATTTAGAAAAAGGGTTAGATCTGTTAGGAAAAAATCCTAAGACGAGCGGCTCTGATGGCGCAAAGAAATACAATTAGGTCAGATCAAACCAAATTAAAATGCCCATCGTTTTATTAAATACAGTGCTGAGTGCATGGCGGGGAGACAGGAAAGCGAGGAGCACATGCAAACCCGGAACCCTGTGTTTCTCCTCTGGGAACCCACCTAAATATCCCGTGAGAGTGGTCCTGACCTCTCCCTGGCATTGGATTTGGAGTCCAGACCAAAGCAACTCCCAGGCCAAGGGGCTGGGATGGGTGCCAGGGGCTGGGGCTATGCTCCAGACTTAACAGATCCCTGAACTGAAGGTTGTTTGAAAAAGGGTGATTTTAACCAACTATAATTTAATTATTACATTAACATTTTGACAATACTAATGAAAACTAAACAGTAAGTCAATTAGAATTTAATTTTCAACAAATTAGCCATTTCACATTTTTATGTTCTTTTGGCTTGAAGGATATTTTTTAGAAGTAAATTATTATTACTTTGGATTTTTTTTTTTTGAGACAGGGTCTAATTTTATTGCCAAAGTTGGCCTTGAACTCACGGCAATTATCTCACTGCTACGATCACTGGAGGCACGAGCTACTCACTGCCCCTGAAGTATTTATAATAAAATTTTTTAGGGATACACTTTTGTTCAGAAAACAATATTGCACCATCATTTCTATTTCCACCTCCACCAGGCTCACAGTAAAACAGCTATTGTTTGTATCTTTTCTTAGTTTCTTCCCTTTTATCTGTAGAAAAGATAATATAGGTATGCATATCTAGAAAAAAACAGGATTCAACTGGGTGTGGCAGCACGTGCCTTTAATCCCAGCACTAGGGAGGCAGAAGTAGGCGGATTTCTGACTTTAGATAGTATGCTCAAAAAAAAGAGTTCTAGGATAGCTAAGGCTACAAGAGAAAAACAAAACAAAAAATTTAAGTTATGCTGTTCCTTTGTCTAAGGAAAGTCAGGCCAGGTGTTGACTCCCCTAAAGCTGAAGTTACTGGTATTTGAGAGCTACAGACATGGGTGCTGGGAAGCAAGCTCTGGGTCCTTTTCAAGAACAGTTGATCCACCTCTTCAGCCTCAGTTGTCAGGGATTCTAATTCTAAAACCTAAACTTCCTAGGTAGACGTGGTCACACTTTAAATTAGCGCGGGAGTCAGAGGCAGTAGGATCAGGAGTTCAGCTACGTAGCAAGTTTGTGGCTCCCCTATATTGTTTTGAGACTGCCTCAAAAAACTAACAAAGCAACACTTTAATTTTCACTGTCATGGTGATGTGTTCTTAGATCTGTTCAGTAAGCAGTAAGAGCTGAGGAGAACACAGTATGTACAACAAGGACTTATGTACTCCCTTATATCCTACAAGGGACAGGAAGTGACACTGAAGCATAAAATCTGCAGCAGGACAGAAATATGTGTAAAGAGTTTATCAATTTCATTGATACAATAGTGTTCAAGACTAAAATGGATACAGATACCTTTAGACTCAGAGCAGAGACTATCCCAGTCTATCCCTAAAGTTAGAACCAGAGCATTTTACTTAATTCTTGTTACTCTTTAGGACTTGTTAACGCTTACGTACACTTCCCCTCTCGAGGAGCAGCTGGCACTTGCTCAGGCAATCAGGGCTGTTGGTGAATTCAACCAAGGCTTTCTCCGCCTGCAGTCGAGTGGTTGTATCTGTTGTTTCATACAACTGTTTGCACAGATTCTCTAGCTGGGCCAGGCTCTGGAAGAGTTCAGTAAGAAATGTCAGTCTAGGCAATCACCTATCTATTGCACTCTTACTTGGAATTCCTGGACAGAGATAGCAATGCTCAGCGAAGCAATAACTGCCACTCATCAGATCAAGTAACCTTTATTTTATAACCATGTAGCTCTATTTGAAGCATTAGAAAACAAAATGATACAACGCCTAGAATACCTATACAGTTTTGAGACATTCCTCTGGAAAACAAACACAAATGACATACTTTCCCTTGTAAATACATACTTCCTAAGTTCTTCCAAAAAAATTTCAAACAAAAATTAAAAACTTATTTTGTCACCAATTGTAGAAGAGGAATTGTTGCTAACATCAAGCACATAAAACATAATTTAAATGCAACACAGAACTTTACATGGTTTTAAATATTTTCTTTTTGAGCAATAGCTGCTAGCTTGCAGCTACCTATATGGATAAAGACACCACCCCTAAAAAGTTTCTAGAACATTTGAGAATATGGCACACACCTTTCTCCCTGAGTCCCGCATGTCTGAAGTGCAGCACAGTCTTCTGATAGATTTAAATTCTTGCTTCAGTTCCACATTTAAAGTGAAAGGCTCAAAATAAATTCAACCCTAGCATCTGCTTTCTTGGAGATAAGACAAGGGACACGCCCCCAAACAAACCCGTCTCTCCAAATCTTGAACCAATTCCAGAGGTGCAGAAATTTGGGCGTGTGCTTTGTTTACAACCAAAGGGACACAAACAAATCTACTTCCACTCTACTTGTGCTCAAGGAAAAGTTGAAAACTAGTTAAAACCACACTTAATTACCCCCTTTCACTGCCTGAAAACAACAGCAAACGTGGAAGTCTTTAACAACGAATGGTTTGGACTTTAAGAACTTTCAACAGTAGTAAGCAAGGCTTGGGTTAAGTAGTTTCAGAAACCTGGATATTAGAAGTGATCACTCAGACAAGAATAAAAATAGTGATATTGAAACAAGGTGTGGAAATTGCCCGAAATGCCTGCCCTTTGGGCAGGATTCCTATTTCATTCAATGTGATGAATAAATCCTTACCATTAAACAAATGACAACGAAGGTAGACACCAGTGTCACTCCAGGAAACCCTCAAAGGGTAAAACACCATCACTCATCCTCAAAAGGGAGCAAACAAGTGACCTGGGTCTCAGTGAGGCTCACTTGTTTCTGACTTCCAGCTACTTCTCTCTAGCTTCAGCCCAAAGCAGAGACATTTGTAGCTGTGAAGTCAGATCAAAGTCTAAAGTTCTAAGATCCCATGATCCCCATTCTACATGGCTCAAAAACACAGAGACAGAGGAGATATCTAACTGTATATATGCCACAAAACACTTAGGAATGTCATTGCATGCTCGTCAGTATTGACAACGAAATCAGTTTATTTATAAATTATTTATAGCCGGGTGGTGGTGGCTCATGCCTTTAATCCCAGCACTCGGAAGGCAGAGGCAAGCGGATCTCTGTGAGTTCGAGGCCAGCCTGGTCTACAAGAGCTAGTGCCAGGATAGGCTCCAAAGCTATAGAGAAACCCTGTCTCAAAAAACTAATAAATAAATAAAATTATAAATTCCCACATTTTTTTTTCTTGTTCTTTTTTGAGACAGGGTCTCTATAGAGCCCTGGTTGCCCTGAAATTCTCTATGTAAATCAGGCTGGCCTCGAACTCAGAGATTCACCTGCACATGTGCCATCCTACTCAGTTAATCCACACATTTTAAAACAAAAGATAAAGTCTCCTTCACAGGTTTTGTTTCAATATCAGACTTCAATTTCCTCATGTAAAATGATTCCCTTATAACAAAAGGAACAAATTATTTAAAACAGGCAACAAGGACACCATTACTGAAAAGAAAAGTGTGGCTTTAAATTTGATATTAGGTAAATGTACACACTCTGAACAGATACCCTCGAAATAGACTTGCAGCTGCTTAAGGTATAATGAGGCTCCTTAAGGTCTGATCAATCAGTTCTAATAGCTTCCCCACATCAACTCTTCTTTATGCTTAATTCAACAAAGTTGTTCATGCTAGGATGGCTAAGCATCCCTTATTACCAAATTCAACAACAGTTCATGGTTGCTGTTTTGGTTTGCTAACTTAGCAGATAAAACACACTAAGGAGTAAGACTGGTAATGAATGAATCTTCAGTTCATGAAATAAGGCTGATTAAAAACAACAAAACCAAAACTGAAGTCTGAAGAACGACAGCTCCACCTCTATGTTTCCAGAACAGTTAACAGTTTGATCCCACAACATCAGTGGCAGTGTCTTAAAAACACAGGGCTAACAGTCACTTTTCTATGCTGACCCAAGTACCCAGAGAAGGCAAAAGGAATGAAGCATGTAAGGTCTTCTGTTCCTAGTATTTCTACAGCAAATCTAACAGCTAGAATGACTTTAAGTCTCTTGCTTTTACATAACCTAAAATAACTTATTATTATTTGATTAGCTATCAGAGCTTCTACTTCCAACTTGAAGCGGCAACAACCCACCATAGCAGGAGAACCGATGGTCACCTCCTCCCTACTGCTACATGGCATGATGCTACTCTTGTCACAAAACAAGCCTCCAGATGTAAAGGACTATTTTCTGTTCCTGAAACTGTCATGCCTATAGTCCACATAGCAACCTCTATCTGTTGCCACCGAAACAGAAAAGCAGTTACAAAATAGAAGAAATAGCAGATAATCTTCAAACTAGCAAAGTACTGCTTTATTACAAGAACCTCAGACCATTAACCCTAGCCTAGAATCAGCCTGATTTTGCCAATAGTCACATGTTTAAAAAATTACCTCATACACGCTTATGTGTATACACACATATAAAATACAAACTATAAAATGTTACCCAATTATGCATATTTCAACAAAAGAACTACTGCTGAGACCACAGACCTCACAGTGTGATGATTTAGTTGAAGAGCTGATTCTACACAAGGAAAATAATTTTGTTTGTACACTGGATACTGTATTACACCACAAAGCAGAAATAGCTTGGAATGTACCTTTTTTATTTTGGTTTTTCGAGACAGGGTTTCTCTGTGGCTTTGGAGCCTGTCCTGGAACTAGCTCTGTAGCTCTGTAGACCAGGCTGGTCTCGAACTCACAGAGATCCGCCTGTCTCTGCCTCCCAAGTGCTGGGATTAAAGGCGTGAGCCAACACCGCCTGGCTTTGGGATGTATCTTAATTAGTTTGTATACTATTGGTTTTCAAATACCTAACAGTTAAATTAGCCTCACTGCTTTAAAAATCTACTTTGGAGATTTCCACTCACAGATTAGGATTTTTTTTTGGGAAGAGCTCAATACTTTTCCATTAATTAAATGTAAGTATTAACTGGAAACAAGCATACCCATGAATCAGACCCGTAGGTGTTGTTTTCAGTGTATCTTTTTTTAAAATTTATTTATTTATTAAAGATTTCTGTCTCTTCCCCGCCACCGCCTCCCATTTCCCTCCCCCTCCCCCAATTAGGTCCCCCCCCCATCAACCCGAAGAGCAATCAGGGTTCCCTGACCCTACTGCTGTCTGATAGAAGCCACCATGACATTACAAAACAAAGGTGTAGGACACTAGTCTTAATGGGAAAACAAATAAACAAATAAGCAAGCAAACCAAAACCAGAGAGAATTTATTAGTAGTCAAACTTTCATAATTAGGATGTTTTAACTATAAAAAAGGAATTGGTAGAAAAAAATTAGGCCATGTCCAATCCATTTAGATCCTCCTCATTAGCATTCTGCACACTAAAAAACATTAGTGTCAGGGATATTAAAAGAGAGGATACTTTTCTGAATTTCTGCCAGAAAAGGGGATACCTGGAGACTTATAAAGTAAATGGGATAGATGGATAAGAAAAAGTATTGAGTCAAGATGGTATCTTATTATTAATGAATTATCCAGTCAACACAGGAATAACTAAAGAACTCTTAAAAACTGGCAATTATTATTGATAGGTTAAAAGATGGTCAAAGAAGGTCAGCAAGATGGCAGATAAAGGTGCCTGCTATGCAAGCTGATGTTGATATCCATTATAACAAACCTGTTCACTCTAGTATGGCTAGGCATCTGTCATATTAAACCCACAGATCTCCAGATTCCACACAAAAGTGTAAGGAGAGAACAGATTTTACAAAGATGTCCTCTGCCCTCAACACACTCACTGTGGCACATGTACATGAACAAACACACACACCAAAACAGCAAAATAAAAGTATATTGTCATTTGTATGTTTATTATATAAGAAAATCTGAATCTAATCTAAAATTAGTTAAAAATTTAATCTAAAGTTAGTTACAACTGAGAAATGAGATTATGGGAGATTTAAAACTTCTGTAATTTGAATAATGTGAAGACTAGACTTTAAAAACTACATTAATTTACTTATGCGTGTGAACTTGCTGTGGCCAAGTGAAGAGAAAGACAACCTGACCTACAGGACTTTGAGCCTTCCCAACTTGGGACCCAGTTAGAGAATGTAGGCTGTCAGACTCGGTGGTAAGTATCTCTATCTACTAAGCCATCTTGCTGGCCCTTGAATTTTTTCTTTTTCAATAGAGAAAATAGAGACTTCTATGAAGCCTTGATTGGCCTGGAACTCGCTATGCAGAACAGGCTGGCCTCAAACTTGCCTCTTCACTCGAGTACTGGAATTACAGGAGTAATTATATTTTGCTTATATCTTAAATTAAAAAAATATTATTTATATGTATGTGCCTAAGTGAGTTTATGAACATCATATTTGTATGGGTGCCCACAGAGGCAAAAGAGTATTGGATTTCCTGAAAGCACACTTATAGATGGCAGCTACCCACATGATTTGGAACTAGAAAAGGAACCTAGCTAGGTCCTATGGAAGAGCAGTAAGTACTCTTATCCAATGAACCATCTCTCCATTCTCATGATTTTACAACTATGTGGGCAGAGAAGGTGCCCAAGGTTATACAGAGAAACCCTGTCTTGAAGAAAAAAAAAGTCCTGGCCCAAAGCTATGGACTAAAAATCTAAGGAATTTTATTTTTAATTATGTGTATATGTGTGTATCTGTGCACATTAATGCAGGTGCCCACAAGGACCAAAAGTGGGCACCAGATCTTCTAGGGCTAGAGTTATAGGCAGTTATCAACTGTCCTATGTGGGTGCTGGGAACTCAATTCCAGTTTTCAGTAACAAAAGTATGCTGTTTTTATTTCTTTAGTTTTGGTTTTTCCAGTTAGGGTTTCTCTGTGTAGCCCTGACTGACTTGTCTCTGTGGACCAGCCTAGCCTCAAACTCAAGAGATCAGCTTGCCTCTGTCTCCCAAGTGCTGGGATTAAAGGCATGTACCACCATATCCCAAACAGCATGCTTTCTTAACTTCAGGCGTCTCTCCAGCCCCCATATCAAAGTTTATAATACTCTATAAGCAGGAAAAGAAAAAAACCCCGTATCTTCTCCTGAGTAAATGGAGCACGGGGGCAAGAGGAGAAGGGAGAAGGGGAGAGGAAGGAGGGGAGGGGAGCGGAGTAGAGAAAAATATATAGTGTAATAAAAACAAACAAACAAAAAATCAAGAAAAAAAAACCAAACCTTATCTTTATTTTAAAGACAATTCAAGCTATTCTTTTTCTTTTCTTTTTCAAAATCAACTCCTTTAATTAGTAATGATCTTATTTAGTTAATAAGGGACAAAGACTAACTATGAAGTCCTGCGTCTGCTTCCAGAATCTTGGGATTACAAGTGTGTGCCACCAAGCTTGGCGGTAATAATTTATTAATAGTGATCAGAAAGTCTTTTTCAGAAGTTAATTAAAAATTGTATTTGTAACTAGTTTCTATTTTGTTCTTAATATTGGTGGTTTTGACTTGTGTTGGCCTGGAGCCTGGAACTCACAAAGATCTGTCTGCCTTGGTCTCCCAACTATTGGAATTAAAAGCATGTGCCACCAAGCCTAGCAACTATTGGTAGTTTAAATGAGCAGATAACCCCCCCCCCAAAATACCCAAACGTCAAAAATCAAAACCAAACACTTAAAGTTTCTTCCTATTTATAAAATTAACAGAAGATAATCTTTTGAAGCTAAAGCTAGCTTGGTTTTATACATTTAATTTGATTTATTTACATATTACCAGTCAAGTTCTCATTAGTTATTTCAGAAAGGCTTATTACACTGGAGTCAATAGTCAGTATGAAAATTACTCTGAATGTTTACATATGCAAATCATTTATTTTTTAAGTTAGTTTAAGAAAAATGTTTATGAAACCAATACACATTAGACATTAATATGTGTTTCAGAGGGCATCCAAACAGCCAACAGCCAAAGATTTGTAATCTCTGGTACCTCCAGGATAGGAGTTCAAATCACAAAGATACTCAATAGAACTGGCTAAAAAGGAAAAGCTAAGGTCACTGTTGGGCTGCACTTCAAGTAGATTCACACACTGTTAGGCTGAGCTGATTCAAACATGCTAAAAACCTGGTGGTGTCTGTTACTGTTCAACTTCCAATACCATAAATGGAATGGTTCCCAAATGGAAAGCCAAATGCATTGAAAGTAGTATGGATAAATATTCTGCTTCCTAGTCTGGGTGCAGGCTATCCGTGAATGTCTACTTCATACTAATGGAGATGTGTACTTATAATTTTTGCAGCTTTCTGAATGCACAAAAGACACAGCCCTCCCCAACTCTCCAAGTATTTGTTCTGTCCATTGCTTTCTTATCGTAATGGGCGAGTGTTCATCAATGCCCTGAACTACACTGGAGACTAGTTACATTCAGTCATACCACTGGAACTAGGCCTCCAATTTGCTCAGCAAATAACTAAGGCAAGGATTCTGGATGCATTTGAGGACACCATACTTTTAAAGAGTATTGAGAAGGAAACATTTTTTTGTAGGTGCTGTGTAATGTCTACTGACTTAAAGCAAGATAAAATGCAAACTTCAGCATGTGATACTGTTCTGCAGAGGGCTGCATGCATTAGATAAGGATAGTAAGAGTGCCACCGTCTGAGACTGCAAAATTCCATACTGACTCAAAATATGAATCAATTCTAACATAGTAAACACACATGATCTTTTTGCATTGTAATAACGTAGCCAAAACATGTTAAATTATTTTATGAGATAAAGTTTGACATTTAATGTTCTTTTTAATTATATATTTACCACATCAGCATTCAATTAATCTGTCACTAGAAGTTGGCTTAAGTTCCTTGTCACAGAACAGAGGCCTACAAGTTGCAGCATTTAGATCTATTTACAAAAAGAGGTTTCACACAAGCAGTCTGAAAGTCTGACCCGGAGACATTTCTGGTTCTGGCCTTGCAGAGCAGGTTTAAAGTTTGAAAACTGCTGAACACTATCTGGTTTTCCAGCTTTCCACAAAAAAATTTAGAAAGCGAGTAAACACTGGCTCTTAGTCTCCTGCTGCCAAGAAGGAAGAGCTTGGGGGTGGGGTGGGGGGGCATGCTCCTACACTTCCCTTAAAGACCTGGCTCATTCCCTGTGCCCTACTGCAAATCCTGACTTAAGTAGTTCACCACAGGATGACAGATGGAACGATCCTGATCGCACAATAGACTTTGGCTTAGCTTTGGTTATAACTCTGACAAATTTTGTTAACAGTCCTTTGAACATAAAACTTAGGTAGAAAAGAATGATTCTAAATGTCAAGCAGCTTGGATACTGATCTTGTAACCATGTGACTGGACAAGTTAATTACAGGAGCTTATTTCCCATGGAAGTGAGTAGATTTAATTATATGAGTGGTTTTTGTTGTTTTGTTTGTTTGGGGGGGTGGTTGAGATATGGTTTCTCTGTAGCCCTGGCTGTCCTGGAACTCACTCTGTAGTCCAGGCTGGCCTCAAACTCAGAGACCCACCTGCCTCTGTCTCCCAAGTGCTTGCTGTCTCTCCTATCAACTCCATTTACAACTTTTTAAGTTCTTTTTGTCTCTTAAAAACAAATTTTGACTTTCAAAGTTCAGAGAGTAATAACAAAAACAAAAAAAGACAAAAACAAAACCAAGAAACACAAACACATCCCTCAAACCACAAATATGAAAATAAAAATATACAAAAAAACCAAAAGCAAAAAACAAAAACAAAAAAACCCAAACAAAGCAAAATGAGACAAAAAGTATCAAATAATGAGTTCATTTTGCATTGGTCAACTAACTATTCCTGCGCACATGGGCCTACCCTGAGGTGTGGTTAAAAGATCCAGTGAGACATCATTGGAAAACAACAGTGTACACTGCTATGAAAATAGAAAAGCAAAAAAAAAAAAAGAAGTATGTATAAGTCAAGCAGGTCACCCCATGAAAGGAAGCAGTCACCTAAGTTATCTGGGAGTCCAAACCTGCAGTTTAAAACAACCACATACAAATACATTTTCCTGCTATTTTACCATTTGTTATGGTTTGAGTGTGCAAAGCTCCCCGTATCGCATGTGCTTGAACACTTACTTGATCCTCAACTGGAAACACTGGTTTGGGAGGTTATGAAACTTTCTAGACATGGCTCACAACGGTATATGGTCATAGAAGCTAAACTCATGATTAGAGGCTGAAGTCTTTTACTTCTTGGTCAGCTGCCAAGAAATATGAACCAGTCACCGCATGTTCTACCAACACAGCCCAGAGATGCTCCCAAATACTATGCCCTCTCCACCACGATGGGATGTATTCCCTAAACTGTGAGACAGAATGAATACCTCTTTAAGTTGATTCTTTCGAGTGTTCTACAACAGCAACAAGCCACAACTAACAAATCAATCCTCTAAAACCTGTTTCTAAGCACAACTACAGGGAGAATGATAACAAGGTGTCACCCCACATCTCTAACTAGTAAAACTAGTGTGATATTATCTTGATATTATCAGATTTCAAAGAAACCTAATAGTGATCTTTATTATGTAGCAAGAATGGTTAAACAGTTGACTTTCAAAGTTCAGAAAGCGATAACCTATTGGCTAGGCATTAAAGGAGTCAAAGTGAGAATGTTACATAAACTTTTACGTCAGGTAGACTTAGTTTTCAAGAGCTATTTGTTTTCAGTTATTAGGCAACTTACACTGTAATGGGATGCTATTGGGTAGTTCACACTGATGATTTTAAATCTATGTTTTTTTTTTTTTAATGTGAAACAGGGTTTCTCTGTGTAGCCTGGCTGTCCTCGAACTCCACCTGCTTCTGTCTCCTGAGTACTGGGATTAAAGGTGTATGTCACCACTGCCTGGCTTAAATCTATGCTTTTAATATTTTTTCACATATTCAAACGTAAGAGTATTTTATGCGAAATTCTATTAAGATAGTAAAAGCTCAATCATTATATACAATAAGCAAAGGGAGTGACCACACATCTCTGAGGTCATTAATCAAGTCTCCTCACTGTGTTGGAATGACTAGAAAGAAAAATTTCAGAAAACTCCAGGGTCAAGTGTTTTCTTTTTCTTCCTTCCTCCCTCCTTTCTTTTTTTCATTTTTTTTTTTGAGATGGGTTTTCATCTATCTCAGGCTGGCTTTAGACTAACTATGTAGCCAAGAATGACCCTGACTGATTCTTTTTACACTTCTAGTCCTTACAGTGTCTCTGATTAACTTAAAATACACTTACAAAGGGAATCAAACTTACTTGAAAAAATGAAAAGACTAGCAATACATTGGAAGAAAAATCTTTGCAAAAACCTGAAACCAGACTGATACTAGAAAAATATAAAGACTGCTTAAAACACAACAATTCCTTTAAAATTCTCACCCCCAAAATAAGAAAACACCCCAATTATATAATCACAAAAAAAGCTGGGCATAGTAGCTTGTACCTGTAATTCTACCACTTGAGAGGCTGAGGCAGGTGGACTGCCCTGAGTCTAAGGCCAGCCTGGGCGACAGAGTTCAACCCCGTCTCAACAAAACAAACAAAACAAAAACAGAAAACAAACAACCCCCCCAAAACTCCCTAAACTAAACCAAACCAAAAACCTTCCCCCAAAAAAATCCCCCAAAGGTGAGAATAGCCACCTCACTAAACATACAGATGGCAGGTGGGTATGTGAAAAACAGCTAACATCAACATCACCTGGGTCCTGTCATTTACTGAGTAGTGAGCTACTGTCACACAAACACGGACAAAACAGATGTTGGCAAAAACGTAAACAATAAAGGCTGCTAGTGAGGTGCACACCGGCACAACCATTTTAGAGGGCACTTCGAAGATACCAACTGAGTTCCTTGGTATATACCTCTCAAAACTGAAAACTCATGTCTGCATCAAAACTTATACACAAACTTTATATAATTTAAATTTATACAGTCAAAACTTGGATACAAAGACACTAAGAACTTAAGTAGACATAAAACCAAATTGAAAAAAAAATGACATACTGAATGATTCCAATCCTGGGAAAGGCAAACACCACAGGATAGAAAAAGTAAAAAAATAGATCAGGGTTGGAAGGATGAAGAAGGAGAACACAGGGGGTGTTTAGAGCAGTGAAATGATTTGGTAACAACAAATACGTAATATCACAGCCTAGCTAAAACCCAAACATGCAGGCTGAAGAGATGGCTCGGAGGTTAAGAGCACTGGCTGCTCTTCCAGAGGTTCTGAGTTCAATTCCCAGCAACCACAAGGTAGCTCACTACCATCTGTAATGAGATCTCATGCCCTTTTCTGGCCTGTAGGCATACATGTGGACAGAACACTGTCTACATAATAAAAAAATAAATAAATAAATCTCTAAAAAAAATAGCACTGGCTGCTTTTCCAGAGGTCCTGAGTTCAATTCACAACCATTCATAATGAGATTTGGTGCCCTCTTCTGGCCTGCAGGCATACATGCTGGCAGAACATTATATATAATAAATTAAAAAACAAAACAAAATAAAAACAAACAAAAAACCCCAAACATGCACAGAGTGGACATGGAAAAACAGAGGAAACTGTGGTGGACAGGAGATGGGAGGTTATGTAGAAACTGTACTTACTCAAATTTTCAGTAAGGTTAAAAAAATAACAATAAAATTAAAAACAAATTTAACAGTGACAATAAAATTAAAAACAGGGCTAGTAAGATGGCTCAGTGGGTAAAGGAACTACTTACTGGCAAGCCTGATGACTTGAGTTCAATTTGTGGGAACCACACAGTGGAAGGAGAGAACCAACTCTTGGAAGTTTCTTCTGACCCCTACATGTGTAAGTAACTCCCCAATAAATAAAGGTAATAAAAATAATGAAAAATCCACCCAGGAAGTGGTGGCGCATGCCTTTAATCCCAGCACTCGGAAGGCAGGTAGGCGAATCTCCATAAAAATATCCAATAAAAAAACTCACAAACTCAAAATCATTATTGCTGAGATCTGCTTGCAAAAGATATGAAAGGATGTTACAGATTATTCACTTTTAGTGGGATATTAGAAACTATGAAATTCTTCTATGTTTAAATATTGAAAAGTAATAATTTGACTTAAGGTAAACTAAATTATATGATTGAATAAAAACTAAAAAAAAAAAAACCACATCCACCCTTACAATTTCCTAGTTAGACAACCCAGGAAGTAAACCAGACAATGGTATTATGAAATGTGGATGGCCATGATGACCTGGCCAGTGTGAGCCCTGGCCACTGCCCTGGGCTTCCCAAAGGCAGATGTACCCTGGACTGAGGACAGCACCGGGATAATTTGTCTCCAAGGCTCCTGACGACAGCTCATGTAGACAATGGGGTACATAAACGGGTACAGCCCATGTAGGCAACATGGTACACACATTCCCAAGGAGGCTGCTCTTAACAGCCTCACAAGGCTGCCACGGAGAAAGGATCCTGTTTGGTTTAAGTGGTTGAGCGAATATCTTTTTTAAAATTTCTGTTTTGTATGTATAGTTGGAAGAGCGTGGGGGCTCACTTGGAGCTGGAGTCAGAGGTAGTTCAATGTGGGTGTTGGGAATCAACTTAGGTTCCCTACAAGCAGTACATGCTTTCAACTGCTGAGCCATCTCTCTAGACCCACTAGTGTTTTCATTAATAAACTTGTTGCAGGAAATGACTAAAGGTAATCTTCCATCTCTTTACTTCCTAAACTGGCATTATGCTCTTTGAACTAATCCTCATAAAGAATGTGTCTGACACACTAGGAGGGGACAATATGAGGACGGGACTGGACAATTTTTACTTAAGTCTGATTAGAATGGGTTGGATTGTCACCAATCCTATTGTGAAGAACTGCTGCAACTCTACCACTTCTAGGGTTTCCCACTGTCTTGACAGCACTGGCATCAACATAATCACAGGACTCATAATCAGACACAAGTTATTTATGTATATAATTATTGTTAAGAGCATAAAGTGAGTCTGAGTACCATAAATATTCTTTTTTAAAAAAAAGATTTGTTTATTTATTATATACACAGTGTTCAGCCTCCATGTATGCCCTCAGGCCAGAAGAGGGCACCAGATCTCTTTACAGATGGTTGTGAGCCACCATGTGGTTGCTGGGAATCAAACTCAGGACCTCTGGAAGAGTAGTCAGTGCTCTTAACCTCTGAGCCATCTCTCCAGCCCCCATAAATATTCTTTAAAAAGGGGTTTTCAAGCTACTAGCTTAGGACACAATGCTCTGAAAAGTAGCAGTAACTCAGAAACACACCAGCTCATCATATATCTAGGGCAGCTAATTTTTTCAAGTGTGATCAAATGCTGAGGGCTGAATTGATATTTAAGCTAAATGGCCAGAACAACAGGCTAATGAAAAGAACACCAACTTCAAAGTCAAGAGGGTCTTGAAGTGGTTTATGTGTAGTTCCAATGGACTACATACATGATATCAGAATCAGCATTACTCTTCAAAGCTCCCTTTCTAACACATGGAAAACAGGATCCATTTAGAGACAGGTATAAGTGCCTACTATGTGCCAAACACCAACCACTCTAAAAGCTTGGTAATATTAGTGAGCAAACCAAAAGATTTTGGCTTCCTGGTGTTAGCATAAATGAGGGAATATAATACTAAACATATAAAGCACATGGGGATGATAAACACCATGAAAAACAGAAACATCATAAGGAAGACTAAGACGACTCCCATCCTGCTGTGGTTTGAGACAAGGTTTCTGTGTCCTAGCTGTCCTGGAACTCACGCTATAAACCAGGCAGGCCTTAAACTCAGAGATCGCCTGCCTCTTTAAAGCATGCGCGACCACTGCCTGGCTGGAAGTAAGATTTTATATGGATACAAGGGAGGTAATGGATGGTTAAGACAGATCTTAGAGAGAGGCAAAATGGCCAAGCGAGGTTAGCCAAATGGACAGGTTCTTCAGTGGATATGAGAGCATACAAAGTCTACCTAAAAGGAAGATGGCTAGTTTACTAGATGCCAATTATGTGCTAGGTACTTTATAGATGTTTTGTTTTCTGCATAAATTTAAAGTTTGTAATAATTCTCATTTAAAATAAAATAAAAGGCACACATGATTTTTACAGCAGTTAGCTTAAAAGAACAGTTTTCTGAGGAAGACAGAGGAATGTTCTATGTATACCACCACTTGAAACAGACCTGATGTAGCTGAAATGACAACAGTCATGTTCCCAGAACACAGACATGAGCTTCCTAAACACCTCAGCAGAACGCCACCAAATCTTACACGTCTGACAGGGAGACAATCTGCTTTTCCTCAGAAGAGCAGAAATGAGCTCCTGTACTTTATGAGCATGAAACACTCCTTCCACAAACGGCACTTTACTAATTAAATCTTCAGGCAAGTATTTCTTTGGAAATGTCCTTAAAAGCCTAGAAATAAGTAAGATTAATGGCATTTACTCTGAGGAAATGAGGTAATTTTAGGTCCATTCAGTCCAACTGGATAAGAAAACATTTTAGGGTATGACTGTGAAATAACATAATGAAACAAAACCAAATTACTTAATATGCACAATTTTTAAAACCTCAAACAAACAAAACTTAGATCCCACCAAATAAGAAATGATCCTAGCCACTGGGTAGTGGTGGCGCATGTCTTTAAATGGGAGGCTGAGCCTGGCGGATCTCTGAGTACAAGGCCAGCGTGGTCTATGCAGCAAGTTCCAGGACAGCCAGGAATGTGGAGAAATCCCATCTTGAAAAAATAAAATGAAACAAAATGAAAATGATTCTAAAACAGATTTTCTATCTTCAACTCTTATCTTTCCATTTGGTAACTAAAGTTGTTCATGGTTAGCTACAGTTTCTTCGGAAGCCCAGGACTTCCCAAACTACAATAAACTGATATCTGTTGTCAAGTCCCTAACAAAATTAGACAACAATGATCATTGTCCCAGGCATGACTGTTGTGGAATAATCCTTTTGTGCACAGTGTGAATATATATTGCTGTGACTGGCTCAATACAGAGCTGAATAGCCATTAGCTAGGCAGAGGTATAGGCAGGACTTCTGGGCAGAGAGAGGAAGTAGGAGGAGATAATCAAGTTGCAGAGGACATGCCAAGGAAACACAGAGGAAGTCGGACATACAGAATGAAAAAGAGATAAAAAGCCTCATGGTAAAACATAAATTAATAAGAGCAAGTTAAGTTATAAGAGCTAGTGGGGCAATTGTAAGCTAACGCTGAGCTTTCATAATTAATAATGTCTTTGTGTCTTATTTGTGAGCTGGCAGCCTGAAGAAAAATCTGACTACACATGACCTCATTTGACTCCTGACAAGAGTTAGAGAACGGCTGCCATACCTTAGAGGTAGATCAGGGAAAATTAAGCACTTGGTCTTTAACACAGGATGCATGAACATGAATGAACACACACACACACACACACACACACACACACACACACACACACACACACACACACCCTTGAATGCTCTTTAAAACTGTCCCCATCGTATTACTTTTAACTAATGGATTTTTAAATGCTAGTTTCTTCTGTCACTTAGGAACAATTAATACATAAAATCAACTTCCACTGAGTGGCAGTCATCACACATCTCAGTTTCTCTCAAGGCCATGTTATCCAGTGGAAAGTAGACATGCAAGCAGTAGCCTCTGTGGGGAAGAACCTGAGGCTGTCTGGGTCAGTCTCTGATGGTTGCTGGAGCAACAACTGCATGCCAAAGGACATCAGATAGTTCTACTCTGAAGACTTGTACTACACCAGAAGCCACTTAATAAAAATGTGGAAATGGATAATAAACTAATCTGGCTTGTGTTAACCTCTGCAACTACTGTTTCAGGTTAGAAGATTTTGGGGAAGACGTGAGCCAATAGTGAAACAAAAGCTAGCAGCAATGTATCCAGAGCTTTCTCCAGAGTCCAGCAAAACTTAGAACATTACTTGTGGAAACATCTGCCTGTTCCCATTTCAGGATCCTGGCTTGCTGATTTGGTACTGACAGAAGCCCAGAAGCCTCAGTACAGCAAGTTTAGACCATATACATTCAGTGTCCACATTCACTAAACTTCTCACTGGCTTTTTTAAAAAAAATATGTATTTATTTATTATGTATACAATATTCTGTCCACATGTGTGCCTGCAGGCCAAAGAGGGCACCAGACAGATGGTTGTGAGCCACCATGTGATTGCTGGGAATTGAACTCAGGACCTTTGAAAAAGCAGGCAATGCTCTTAACCGCTGAGCCATCTCTCCAGCCCTTTTACTGGCTTTTAATGGACACATTTTCACTGAAATAATCCCACACCCACTAGTTTGAGAATGTGACATTTTACTAGCACCCATGATGCTTTCTGGTGTGTAAAATATTAAATATATTCAGGAATATTCTGTTATAGATGCCTTTAGAGGGATGTTGACTATGGCCCAATGCTTATTTTCATAAGGATGGATAAGAAAACAAATCCAAAAAGGCTCAGTCTTCTGTTAGGCTGAATCATATGGAAGTGTCAAAATGCCCACTCCTCTTGACCTTCAAAAATGGTCATTTTTATATGGCTCAAACTTAGTATTTATAAAAACAACAATTTAAAATTTTCTTAGGGTGATTTTTAAAAAGGAAGATTTTATTTTAAGTTATATGTCTGTGAGCACATGTACATGCAAATGCCTTGGAGTCCAGGGTGTTGTATCTCTTAGAGAGAGAATAACAGGTGGCTGTGGGCATCCCAATGTAGGTCTTGGGAACCAAATTATGATCTTCCACAAGAGCAGGAAGTGAACACCACTGAGGCATCTCTCTGGCCTTCTCTATTACTTTCTTTGTCTCTAGGGATTGTATATATTTAAAAACAGCAGTAGTAACAACAACAGCAACAACAAAATAACAGCAATACCAGTGTTCTTAAAAAAAATTTGATAGCCGGGCGGTGGTGGCGCACGCCTTTAATCCCAGCACTCGGGAGGCAGAGGCAGGTGGATCTCTGTGAGTTCGAGACCAGCCTGGTCTACAAGAGCTAGTTCCAGGACAGGCTCCAAAGCCACAGAGAAACCCTGTCTCGAAAAACCAAAAAAAAAAAAAAAAAAAAAAAAAAATTTGATAATAACCACTGCTGAGTAGGTTAGGTGCCTGCTGAGATTACAAAGGACAGGAAACTCAATGTTTTCTTTCTAAATTTTGAGGATAGGTTTTATAGTTCATAAAAGATACCAAATAAGTATACTGAATACAAACCCTTATCTAGGAGCTGGAGCTGGAGTGCTCAGTAGTTAAGTGCTTGCTGCTCTTTTGAGGGCCTTCCCAGCACTCACACAGTGGATCACAACAGTCTGTAATCCAGTTCCACAGTGATCTTAGGGACTCCACAGGTACCAGGCACCCATACTGCACACACACATACACATTCAGGCAAGCATTTCTCCATATAAAATAAGTATTTTAAAAGCCCTCATTTAGTTACAATGAACATTTTTACATAAAAAAAAACCACACACACACACCCACCAAACAAAAAAGAGACTTTGGCCAGAAGAGAGAGATCTTTTCCCCTCAATATCAATGAATCATTGATTGATTTGTACTCTTGGAGACAGTACTTGACTGAAGCATTCAATGATCAACAAACACTTGACATTAAACTGACATTATGTCTGATCCAATTGCCTAATATCTGAGGATATTGAGATTTTTATCTTTATCAAATACATTGCTGGCCCTCAGATAAAGTATGTCTACATGTTCTTTGTCTATCAACATTAGTGGTCTGTTTTAAATCTCATGAATATGGTTTGCATTTTTATTTCTTGTTTTTCAAGATAGGTTTCTCTGTGTAGCTTTGGAGCCTGTCCTGGAACTCACTCTGCAGACCATGCTGGCCTGAACTCAAGAGATCCATCCACCTGTCTCTGCCTCCATAGTGCTGGGATTAAAGGCATGTGGCATCAGCACCTGGCGGTTGTGCATTCTTAAAACCCCAGTATTCCAAAAGCTGAGGCAGAATGATGACAAATCTGAGGTCGGCCTGGGTTACATAATGAAAGTCTGCCTCAAAAACAAAAAATAAACCCCTCTTGATGTCTTTCTGAATATTCAGATCACACTGATCAAGAACTCAGCAATATAAATGTTTACACCATACCAATGTTAACTTTTCCTTTGTTTAATAAGTTTATAACACACTTGCTCACAATAGTGAATAATGTTGAACACATAAATTTTATATACACATACATGCAGTAAATAACAGTTGCTTTCTGTCATTTTGTTTTGTGATACAAAGTCTCAATTATTGCAGGTTAGCTGGCTGCCAGGAACACACTATGTAGCACAGGCTTTGAACTCACAACTATTCTCTGCCAAAGTCTTCCAAAAGCCTGGATTACTGACAAGAGCCACCAAGCCCAAATATAGACTTCTTTATTACAGAGGCATGGATTGTCTGTGATACTTAGGGAGAAAAAGAGAACTCTCATTTAAGCCTTACTCTCAAAACAGGAGGGAACAAAATAAGGAATATTGTCTGTTTACTAATGTAACTCACACGTTAATACTATCAAAATTTGTTTTTCTATCCTTATATATTTTTTCTGCAAACATATGTCCTACAGCAAACATACACTTGTGAAAGAAATGTGCTCAGTTACAGCAATCCAAAGAGTAGAGGGGCTTACATGTTTCTCAGATGATGTGAAGGAGAGTGTTTTGAAACACACTGTCAATCACTCTAACACCACAGCCCTAAAGATTTTATTTAAGGAATATCTATAAAGCATCAAGTTCGTAATTTCTGATGAGCCAGGGAAAGCCATAGTGTATGCCAGTTCTTTAAAAAAGAGTTATTTTCAATTTTATTTTTCTCAAAATATAATCATGAAGAGTGGTAAATATATCATCCAGAAAGAATATACAAAACTCTCCAGTTTATAGTTCTTAAAAACATGGTTCCTGGACCTCTACAGTTTCCTGAAACTTCCAAGAGGTCGGTAAGACCCAAGCTATTGCTCACAATGGCACTAAATACTTTCCATCTTTTTGCTGTACTGATGCTTGCACAAATGGTAAAGTAAAGGCATTAAAGCAATGGCAGACAAATCCAATGGTACTTTAGCACAAATCATGACAGTGACTTCAAAGCATATGGACAGTCTTTGAATTCTTGGCTGCCACCCACTCCTTTAAAGCAAAACAGAAACTTTGCCAATTTTACTTGAGATTATGCTTCATGGTGAAAATCACTTTTATTAAATCTTAACTGGGAGGATCAGAGAGATAGTTCAGCAGGTAGACACTTGCTGCCAAGCCTGATAACCTGAGTTTGATACCTGAGACACACATGGTGGAAGGAGAGAATCCACTCCCATTTACACTCTGGCATGCACAAAATAAGTACGTGCAATAAAAACATTGAGATCTAAAAACACTGCATGCGATGATAAGAGAATTATAAAATACTTCTGCAGACCAATGGATTTTCACTTACCAGAGGAAGGAAATGTTCAGAGAAGATTAGATTATACAATGCAACTAACTTTCACAAACTACCACTTGCAGACTAACCACAACAATCTCAAATGGCTATTAAAATACTCTTCCATTTCACTACAATATTTGTGTGGGACTAGATTTTGTTCAGACACTGTGTTCACATAATGTATCATCAAAGGCTAAGTATGGAAACAAACATAAGAATCCAGCTATATTCTAGGAAGCCAGAATTTCTTTTGTAAAAGAAATTTACAAAAACTGAAATACTCAGGAGGCTGAGGTAGCTGACAGTTTAAGGTCAGTCTGGGTCGTATACACTGGGCCAGTCAGTCTCAAAACCAACAGCTCCCCCACAACACACACACACACACTCTCAATCACTCAACCAGTCAGGGCTATATATTAAGTCAGTCTCAAAACCAACAATCCCCCTTCCCACTTCCTCCAACACACATGAACACGCGTGAACTCAACCTGTCTCTGAAGTACTCAGACTATATAGATGTAAACAATTGATCCCAGCTCTGCTTTTCATCATGAGTTGGCTAGTTCACTACAGTGTGTGAAGGTCAGAGGGCAACTTGTAGGAGAGCTAGTTCTTTTCTATCATGTGGGTTCTGGGGATGGGTGGTGGTTTGAAAGAAAACAGCCCCCAAAGGGAGTGGCACTATGGTAAGGGCGGTCTTGTAGGAAGTGTGTCACTGTGGAGGTGGACTTTGAGGTCTTATATATGTTCAAGACACACCCAGTGAGTCAGTGGATTTCCTGCTGCCTTCAAGTCAGGATGTAGCCAGCCCCATGCCTGCCTGCCTGCACGCTGCCATGCTTCCCGTCATGGTGATAATGGACTGAACCTCTGAAACTGTAAGCCACCACCTCAATCAAATGCTTTCTTTGTGTCTCCCTCTTCACAGCAATAAAAATCCTAACTAAGACAGGATCAAGATCTTCTCTGGACAGGGTAAACCTCAATTCTTTAATCTTATTTTCGTGTATATGTATGTGGCTGTGTACACATGGGTGCAGGTGCCCTCAGAGTCCACAGTGTGTTGCTGAATCCTTGGGAACTGCAGTTATAGACAGTTGTGCATCACCCATGTGGGTGCTGAGAACAAAACCCTCTGCAAACTTCTCATCATTATTTTTTGATCAGATTTATTAAGAAATAGTAAGAACTCCTAAGACTGGGAGGGGCTCAAGGAGAGAAAACTCACTGTAGATTCTTAACTCACTGGGCAATCTCTCTAGGCCCATCTTAATTCTCTTGCCAACTTTCAAAACAATACATTGATTTCCTACCATGCTTGAAGATGATCAATTATTTTATTATGCCTTTAAAGTATCATCAAGAATTCACAGACCTTGACTCAAATGTTTAGACAACAAACTCAGAGCAAATGTGTTTCCTAATTATGTTCTTAAAAATGCCTAAAATAAGTACTCTGACCAGGGAGACAGGTAGGCTAACTGCAGATCTTCACCCCTCCCTCAGCTTCTTTAAATCCAACTCCCCAGTCTCATTCCCATTTCTGCAGCAGACCACCAGTCATGGTCACTGTGGTGATTTAAATAAGAATGCTCACCCCAGTCTCATATATTTGAATTCTGAGTCATCAGGAGTGGCACTACCTGAGAAGGATTAGGAGGGGTAACCTTGTTGGAGTAGGCTGGCCTTTGACTAACAAAGACCCATGTCAGTCAGGTTCAATTCAGCATCTCTCTGCCTATGAATCAGGATGTAGCTCTTAGCCACTGTTCCAGTGCCTGTCTGCCTGCTGCCATGCTTTCTGCTATAATAATGAACTAAACATCTGAAACTGTAAGCAAGTCCCAATTAAAGGCTTTTTCTTATAATAGTTGCCTTGGTCATGGTGTCTCTTCACAGCAACAGAACAGTGACAAAGACAGTTACCCCTCCCCGCAATCTCCAGTGGATCATACATATTTTCTCCTAACTTCCCTCCCCGCCCCACTCAACTCTAGCAGGCACTCCGTGGGAACCTATAGGCCACTCTGGCAGGGAAACAGACTAACTGCAGATCTTCAGCTCTCCCTCCACTGCTTCAAATCCAATCCCTAGTCTCATCCTCAGATCTGTAGATTTTCTGCCGTGGTCTCACTTCACTCTCTGCTCCCATTCCCAGGGGACTAAGCAGATCCTGGCGGAACACTCAGCTATCCTTGCTCCTGTGGATCTCTCAACCCCATCTAGTCCATCCCCTTTCCTAACTGTCAGCTCTCAATACTTGGAAACACATTTTTACCTGGAGCCTTTAGTAGCTACACCTATCAGGATCCCTGAAGTATTTTACACAGCCACCACACTCTCCTAAAAACCAGAGAGGAAACAAAAACCAAAGAACAAAATGACCACCCAACAAAGACAAGGGCAAATATCAGCTCCTAGAATTATAATTACCCCAAACCCAGATGTCTAGATGCCAGAGTAAAAACACAGTAACAGCCAGGACAGTATGTCTCCACTAGAGATCAGCAAACCTTACACAGTAGGCACTGAGTATTCTAACATGGCTGAAGCACAAGAAAAACCTTAAAATAGCCTTTATGAATGATGATACTTTATGATACTGGTCCTTAAAGAGGAAATGAATAAACCCCTTAAAGAAATCTATGAAACAAAAACAGTGGAAGGAAGTAAAGAAAATAGTTCAAGACCTGAAAATACTTGCAAACTGAATCCAAGAAAACACCAAAAAGATCTTCAACCATGACGAAGTAGGCTTAATCTCAGAGGCAGGAATGGTTTGACATATGAAAGCTGATAAATGTAATCTACCATATAAATAAATAGACAAAAACCACATAATCATCTCATTAAATGTGGAGAAGGCCTTTGACAAATTCTAATACCCCTATGTGACAAAAGTCATGAAGTACTAGGGATATAGGGACATACCTCAACATAATAAAGGTAGTTTACAGAAAGTCTATAGCCAACATCAACTAAAATGGAGAGAAACTTAAAGCAATTACACTAAAACCAGGAACATGAAAAGGTTGTCCATTCTCTCCATAACTATAAAAAAGAACAAGTGAAGTCTTAGCTAGAGGAATGAGAAAATGAAGGAGATTAAGGGGAAACAAACTGGAAAGGAAGTCAAAACATCTTTATTTGCAGATGATATGATAGTATATGTAAGTGACCCTAAAAATCCAACTTGGAAACTTCTACAACTGATAAACATGTTCACCGAAGTAGGTAGGAACAAAATTAATTCACAAAAATCAGTAGTCCTCCTATATACAAATGACAAATAGACTGAGAAGGAAATCAGGGAAATAACACTTTCACAATAGCCTCAAAACTACAAAATTTCTTGGGATAACTCTAACAAAGCAAGTGAAAAACTTGGACGATACAAACCTCAATTCGTTTAAGAAAGAGACTGAAGAAGATATCAGAAAATGGAAAGATCTCCCAAACTCATGCATCACTTTGGATTAATACAGTAAAAATGGCCATCCTAACAAAAGCAATCTGCAGATCCAATGCAATACCCTTTAAAATTCCAACACAATTCTTCACAGACCTTTAAAGGGCAATTTTCAGCTTCAGATGGAAACATAAAAAATTCAGGATAGTTAAAACATTCTTAATTAATAAAAAACTGTGGGAGGTTTCACTTTGTCTCAAGTTCTACTAGAGAACGACAGTAATTAAACAGTGGAATTGGTACAAAAGAAGACACTTAGAGCAACATAATCTAATTGAAGACCCAAACATAAATCACCTGATTTTTGATAAAGAAGTCAGAAACACATACTAGATAAAGACAGCATTTTATGTACATGGTGTTCTATTTGCATGTATATTTGCATGACAGAAGAGGGCACCAGATCTCCTAACAGAAGGTTGTGAGCTACCACGTGGCTGCTGGGAATTGAATTCAGGTCCCCTGGAAGATCAGCCAGTGCTCTTAACCTCTGAGTCATCTTTCCAGTCCTAAAAGTTGGAATTCAATGCAAAATTTATATTTCCTTTATAAATTACTCCAAGGCCTTAGAATTTTCTTTATCCACATAACACTCTACTGGCAAAAACTGAGCATCACTGTCTAATCAAAGAGGAACAAAGAAAGACACCTAGAATCAGAAACCAACTTTTTTGTTGCTTTAGGATACTTTAGTTTCTGCCTGATCCTCTATAATCAAACCAAGTTACTAGGTAGTAATTTCTAGTGATTTTAGCATACCTCTCAGTAACTAATAAACTCAAAAAAGAAATAACTATGCCCACAGCTGGTAGTCACTGCACAAAGGACACTGCAGTGACAAGGGGCAGTGATGGGAACAGAAGGACACAGCTAGGAGCATCGTTGGAATCTAAAGGAACTAGACAAGCACAGTTTGAAAAAGACACCAAACCCAGTTACTGTAGGGTCTGCCAGCAAAACATCAATTAAATGTCTTTCCTATTATATACAAGCACTAAGAAGTTTCTTTTTTTCAGAAGTAGAGAGATCAAAATGATTCAGCTTGAACACAATGGTTCAAGGTACTTTAAAAATCAAATAGTTTTGTGATGGAGTTCAAGTTGGTAGCTGTTGTTGTTTTTTGATTTTCAAGACAGGGTTTCTCTGTGTAACATCCCTAGCTGTCCTGGAACTAGCTCTTGTAGACCAGGCTGGCCAACATGACCCAGATAATTATATCTTTTCTTTCCTTCCTTCTTTTCTTTCTTTTTAAGACGAGGTCTCTCTACATAGCTCTGGATGCCTTAGAACTCACTACATAGAGTAGGCTGGCCTAGAACTCAGAGATCCACTTGCTTCTGGGATATTAAAGGTATGTGCTGCCATACCTGGTTTAGTTGTATTACTTCCTTTTTCTTCCCCCTTATAATTTTTTTGTTTTTGGAGACAGGGTCTCTCTGTGTAGCTCTGGTTGTCCTGGAACTTGCTCTGTAGACCAAGCTGGTCTGAACTCAAGAGACCCATCCACCAGCCTCTGGGATTAAGGGCATGTACTACCATGTCCTGCTTTATATTCTTTCTCCACTCCCCCTTTAGTCTTTTCATGACATGGTTTCTCTGTGTAATTTATATTATTTAAGAGTGAATTCTAACAAGTAGCAAAGCTGAAAATGTACTTTTCTTTGGTTAACCACACAGGTAATGATAATCTGCTTTGCTGTATACTCTTTTAATCTTTTTGCTATTATAACACCCTGGTGACTGAAAATACAAATGGCACACAAGTGGACTGGAGAGATGGTTCAGTGGTTGCAGCTCTTCTGGAGGACCTGGGTTCAGTTCCCAGTACCTACATGGCAGCCCACAATTGTCTAACTCCAGTTCCAGGGGATCTGATGCTCTCTTCTGGTACCTGTGGGTACCAGGCACACATGTAGTAATATACATTAATGTAAACACATAAAATAAAATTTACAAATCCTGATTCATTGGCCTGATGGCTAGTATTTAGATAAATACAAGTATGTAACAAATTTACTGCATTTATAAATAAAAGATTCCAAACATTTAGCTGTAGATAAACAAATTCTTTGCGATGAATGTCCACATGCAAAAATGGAAAAAGGGGTTTACTGTATCTTGCTGCAGCTTCCATGATGATATTTTTCTCCTTCCTTCCTCATCCCCTTTTTTCTCTTACATTTTATTTTGGGGGGCTGGAGGGTGGGATCAAAAGGCATGATGTGAAAGACACGAAGAATAAATAGAAAGAAAGTTGAGCAACTAGTGCTCTTTAACCGAGCCATTTTTCCAGCCCCATCTCTGCTTAAAAATAAAGATCGGGCCGGGCAGTGGTGGCACATGTCTTTTTAATCCCAGCACTTGAGAGGTAGAGACAGGTAGATCTCTGTGAGTTCGAGGACAGCCTGGTCTACAAGAGCTAGTTCAAGACAGGCTCCAAAGCAACAGAGAAACCCTATCTTGAAAAACCATAAACAAGCAAACAAACAAATGGTCAGGACAGCATTCCAACATGTACATGTGCCTGGGGAACTAATGATTTAAATAGCTTTGAAGCCTCAAAGTAGTGGAATTTTCAAATTATAGTACATTATTTATTAGAAAACAGTAAAAAACTACCAAAGTCCAGCAAAAAGATGGAGTTGGAGAGATCGTTCAGTGGTTAAGAGCACTGGCTGCTTTTCTAGAAGACTGGAGTTTGATAGCTAGCAACTACATGGAAACTCACAACTTGCTCTATCTCTAGTTCTAGGGGAGCCAATGTGTCCTCTTTGGGCCTCTGCAGGTTCCAGACATGCATATGGTGTAGAGATATACATGCAGGTAAAATATCTATACACATAAAATAATAAAATAATAATAATAAAAAAATCCACAAAAATGAGAAGGCAATTTCACTTCTCTTCCAAAGTCCTAGAATGTGACCTGTTCCTACTATCTGGGATATGTATGATAGGATATCATACATAAAATAATTCTTTTTTGCTCCATAGAAGCATGTCCTTGATTCCCTAATAGAGGTTAGCATACAGTCAAGTTTCCTTGAATGCTCTCATTTTGAATTTTATTTCTTTAGATTCATATACACATATAATGAACAAATGAACAGCCTATAGTTTTGAGACTAGTTGCTAGTATTTTAAGACTTAGATCTCCTCTGGCCTACTTACATGTAGTCTAACTCTTGATACAAACATTTCAAAGTTATGAAGAATGAGAGAGAAGACAGGAGATATAGGCACATAAAAGGACACAGAGTTCTTATTGACACAAAAATCCACAAGAAAGCTTTTCATCTTTCCTTATCTCTTCCCACGAGAAAACCCTGAACACACTCTGAACTCTTTTAGAAGGCTCAACAAGGCAGAGGCATAAGAAAATCCAAAGCAGAACATTAAAGAGAAAAAGATAAAAGAAATCAGAAATACTTAATCCTGGAGTCCTGCACTTAGATTCTGAGGAAAAAAAATATCATAGTTCTGTATTTACTCTCAGAATAAAAGTAAAAGAATTGTAAGTGGCTATTTCTTGAAAGGCTTTGGCATGCACACCCCACACACTGCTGGTTTTTCTCAGTCTCTGGAATTCTAAATCATTTTTAATTCATTTTTCAAACCTATACTACTGTATAAATTATGAAAATACTTTTCAAGAAAATTAAGTCAGCAAATAGGATAGACAGACACATTGTGATCTAAGATTTAGAATAATCTTCTAACGGAAGAAAGAACGTTAAAAAGAACTCTTTTCTGAATATTCCTAAAACAAATTGATGGGGGAATAAACAGACGAAGAGAATTTAGAAAAGGGAAACTGTTTTCCAAGAGGAAAACATAGGATGGGAAGATTTGATAGAGTTCTTGCCTAGAATGTGTAAGGCCTTGGGTTCAATCCCTAGACTCCAGAACTAATCACATCCATTTATCTATGGAAATAAATCAAGGGCAGTTTAATGTTGAATTACTTTTAGTTGCTGGGCATAACAGCATAGAGGCAAGAAGATCTCTGTGAGGTAGTGGCTATCCTGGTCTCTTACAAGTTACAAGCCAGTTAGGGCTACACACTGTGAATATCTCGCAAGCAAACTTACTTAAAACAAGAACTGCTTTCATTTGTCCTAACATAAAAAGAAACCTTTAAGAGGTAGTAGTGATCATATTAGTCAATGTTGTACAGTTCACAAAAGCCCCTAAGAATATGAGCTCTTCTTGCATAACTGCATGCCAATTTCCATACTGATTGTCACAAAGATTTTGCTCTTGCCAATGTTAACAGTATCTGAGTTTAACTGTGCTGGCTAGTTTTATGTCAACTTGATACAAGCCAGAGTTATCAGAGAGTAGGGAGCTTCAATTGAGAAAATGCCTTCATTAGATCAGGCTGGGAGAGGACATTTTCTTAACTAGTGTTCGACAAGGGAGAGCTCAGCCCATTGTGGATGGTGCCACCCCTGGGCTGGTGGTCCTGGGTTCTTTAAGAAAGCAGGTTGAGAAAGCCATGTAAACCGCACCTCTCCATGATCTCTATGTCAGCTTTCTGCCTCCAAGTACTTGCCTTGTTTGAGCTCCTGTCTTGATTTTCTTCAATGATGAATAATGATATGGAAGTGTAAGCCAAATAAACCCTTTCCTTTTCAAGTTGTTTTGGTCATGCTATTACACTGCAACAATGATAACCCCCATAAAGCAAAAATTGGTACCAGGATAGTGGGGTACTGCTGTGACAGACCTGAACATATGTTTTGGGGAGGACTATGGAAGGACTATGAAACTTTTGGCTAGAAGAGCCATCAACCGTGAGAGTTTGGAAGACTGTTGAGAAAAGTGCACACAAAGGCCTGGCTTGTGAAGTTCCAGAGGGGAGCAGGTGAGTTACAGAGACAACTGGGGCTGTTGCAAATTTTGAGTTAAGAATGTGTGGTTCTGGTTAGATGAGGCTGAAGAATCAGCTGTGATTAACAAGATACCAGAATCACTCAAGTGAAACCTTTGCCTTACTGGGACAATTGATACTGGTTAGCTGGAGTTAAGAAATTAGTGGTGCTGGGTAGTGATGGTCCATGCATTTAATCTCAGCACATGGGAGATGGAGACAGAGGTAGGCAGATCTCGGAGTTTGAGGCCAGCGTGGTCTACAGAACTAGTTCTAAGATAGCCAAGGCTACACAGAGAGATCCCATCTTAAAAAACACACACACACACAAAACCAAATCAGTGGTGATTAAGAGGCAACCAACATCATTGAGGTAAAAATGAGAAGTGTTTCTTCAGAGTCAGCACACAAAGCAGCCAAAGTTGTACTACAAACCAGTTGCCAAACCTGGTAGTGTAAGAATCACCTACATGGTACAAGGTTTTGAAGGTATGAAGGGGTCATGAGACTTGGCATTGTGTGGAAGGGCTGGAGTCGTTGAAGAGAGCCCAGGAGAGGCTACTGATGAAAGCAGCCAAAGACCCCAGCACTTAGGAGATGCCAGAACCATGGATGACCATCAAGAACAGCCAACAGCAGAGGACTGGAGTCTGCTGGAGCCTAGAAACAAAACTGTGTTTGCTGTGGAAGGCAGAGCCAGAGAAGTGACCCAAGCATTTGAAGAAGCCTAAAAGATCTCAAGTGGACCCCAGACACTAGACACTGAGTTATTCACACAATTGGGGTTTGGTTTGCTTTGTTCAGATTGTGACTGTGCTCTGATTCTTTGTTCTTGAAGTAAGAAAGTATTTAACTTTGATTTTACAGGAGCCCATAGTTAACTTCATGGTTCTGGTCTCTTTGATCTTATAGGAGTCCACAGTTTTAAACTCTGGATTTTAAGAAACTGAATTTTAAAGGGTTTGAATTTGTAAAGACTGTGGGACTTTTTAAGTTTGTAAAAAGTTTTATATTGTAATGTTTATATTAATGTGTGATCTTGGAAACGAACAAGAAAGGAAAGGGTATGGCTTAATAGCGAAGTGTTTTGTCAGATTGACACGGAGTCAGTTGTGCTGGCTAGTTTATGTCAACTGACATAAGCTAGAGTCATGAGGTGGGAGCCCCAGTTGAGAAAATGCCTCCATAAGATCAAACCTGTACAGCATTTACTTAATTAATGATTAATGGGGAGGGCCCAGCCCATTGTGGGCTGGTGAAGCAAGCACCCCTCCATGGCCTCTGACCTCCAGGTCATGTCCTGACTTCCTTCAACAATAAGCAGTGATATGGAGTGTAAGATAAATAAACCCTTTCCTCTTCACGCTGTGTTGGTCAAGGTGTTTCATCACAGCATTGACCACCCTAAGACACTATTGTTGCAAAATAAACCATCCTTCACTCAAATTCATTCACTGTCAGCAATTAGCTAGGTCGGGTGCAGTGACGCATGGATGTAATCCCATCACTTGGGAAGCAGGTGGATTTCTGAGTTCAAAGCTAGCCTGATCTACTGAGTGAGTTTCAGGACAGCCAGAGCTATAAAGAGAAACACTGTCTTAAAATACAAAACAAGCCAGGCTGTGGTGGCACACGCCTTTAATCACAGCACTTGGGAGGCAGAGGCAGGAGGTGGGTAGATCTTAGTGAATGAAGCAAGTTCCAGGACAGCCAGGGCTACAAGAAAAAAACCCTGTCTTGAAAAACCAACCAACCAATGAACCAACCAACGAACCAACCAACCAACGAACCAACCAACCAACGAACCAACCAACCAACCAACCGAATAAAAACAACCCCCCCAAAGAAAACAAAGGAAATACAACAGTTATACGATGTGACCCTCAACACTTAACATATACGACACCTAAGATAACTAAAATGCCCTTTCCTATGAAAATGTGGGTTCTAAGCTGAACACAGGTTGAAATTACAGAAACTAGAAGGCTGAGGCAGCACCATGAGTTTGCAGCTGGACTGGGCTCACTACATAGTGAAAGCCTGTCTCAAAAGCAAAGGAAAACAAAACACACATAGAGAAAATATTGATTCTAACCCAATGTGGTAATGGAGAAACATAATGTCAACTGAATTTCTTTGTGCTCAAAAGTATGTAAGCACCTCAAACTCCACTCTTTTTTTGGTTTTGTTTTGTTTTTGAGACAGGGTTTCTCTGTGTAGCCCTACCTGTCCTGGATCTAGCTCTTGTAGACCAGGCTGGCCTCGAACTCACAGAGATCCACCTACCTCTGCCTCTCAGAGTGCTGGGATTAAAGGCGTGCACCACCACCGCCCGGCTTCAAACTCCACTCTTAAGACTCATCTTACTCCTTGCTTCAGTATTTTTTTTCTTCATTTTCCACTCAGTGGCCCAGAAATGTGGAAGCTTGCTTTCTTTCCACATTCATAACACTATTAACTGGTTCAGAGAGTGTTTTAAAAAACAAGGGAATGAATGGCCAGGCGGTGGTGGCCCACGCTTTTAATCCCAGCACTCGGGAGGCAGAGGCAGGCGGATCTCTGTGAGTTCGAGACCAGCCTGGTCTACAAGAGCTAGTTCCAGGACAGGCTCCAAAACCACAGAGAAACCCTGTCTCGAAAAATCAAAAAAAAAAAAAAAAAAAAAAAAAAACCAAGGGAATGAAGGTGAGGCGGCTATCTGACATTGACCACTGGAGTACAAATACCTGTAACATACACACGCGCACACACAAACATGCAATATACATATGCTTGTGAAATGATTCCTACCTGATTTAGCCTCTATTTTCTACCCCCACAGGTACTAGACCCTTCAAGGTCTCTTTGAAGCATATACTATTGCTTCACTTCTTCATCAATACTCAATCAGTTTTCTCCATGTTTGCTAGAGTAGTTATTCTGCCACTAGGCTTCTTCATGTCCTGGTCTCCTACCATCTGCCTGACTTTTCACTGTCTCTTAATTTTCCTGGAATGACTGAGGAACATAACTGCAGATGGTCCTTTCTCTGCGGGTATGTATTTATCAACGTGGAGAATGCCAGGCATTATTAGAGCTAGCTTGACCATCCACCATTTTAGAAGAAGCCTCTCTTGGCTCTGTGAAGGAAAACTGACACCTGTGTCTCATGTTCTATGTGTACATGTCATATTTCTGATATCATGTCATAACCATTAGTGGCATACATGTATAGTTTTTGGGTCTTTGAGCTATATCTTATTCACATTTATATCCTCGTAAGCCTTGCAATCTTGATGAATATGATTTTAAAAACTTGACTAATGAATGTTTACTAATGACTTTATTTAGCTACCAGTTTTTCACCTTACCAAATCACCAATATAGTAATACTGTCATAAACAATGGCAGTCCATTACTTAGAAGCCAGCTAACAACGTGACAAGTTATGTTTGCAATCAGAAGTGGCAGAAGCTCTTTTAACATGTACCTTTCTAGAAGCCTCTAAGATACCCCTATGTTTGTGACATACTTTTATTTTCACCTATATAAAGAGCATCACCTAAGTTTGCTTTTGTTCTGGACAAAACATTAAGTTGACTTTTTTCAAGTTATTACATTTTGTTTATATGTACACTGCTTTTTGTCATCATTTGGCCAAGAGAACAGAACATAGGGTAGGATGTAATCTTTTTATTTTTTTGTTTTGCTTTTGTTTTTTGGAGACAGGGTTTCCCTGTTTAGCCCTGGCTGTCCTGGAACTTGGTCTGTTCTTCGAACTCATAGATTGACCTGTCTCTGCCTCTCAAGTACGAGGATTAAAGGTGTGCACCACCATCGCCTGGCTGGAAGTAATCTTAAATAAGTCACCCAATGTCTACCTCTATCACACCTATCTGAAAAGATAATTTAGTTTATTTTTATTGGCATGTCAGAACACAACTTTATAACCCATGTTTCATTTCTGTGTGTTACCTCTTTGGTTCAAAATCGTACTTATTCTAGATCAACACTGTTCAAAAGAAATGTCTATGATAGGGCTAGGGAGGTGGTTCAGTTGACAAAATGCTGTCATGCAAGAATGGGGACCTGAATTTGGATCCCCAGCACCCACATAAAAGCCAGGTGCTGTGGGAGGTATATATAATCCCAGCGTGAGGGAGGCAAACACAGGAGGATTCCTGAGGCTTTCTGGCCAGCTAGTATTGCTAAAATTGGTGAGCTCCAGATTCAGTGAGACTTTGTCTGAAAAATAAGATGGAGTGATTGAGGAAGATACACTATGTCTACCAGACATATCAGAAAAAGTCCATTATAACATAAATATTTAATATCATGGACCATTACTCACATAATATGACTAAAGAACTTAATTTTTAATTTAATTGAAACAGTGACTTGTAGACAGTCATTATCATTGGACAGTGCAATAGAAATCCCAGAATGGCATAGCAAACAAAAATGTATCAAGTAATTTCTGAGTCTGGTTCCTGCCAATCTAGGCTTTGGTTAGAACATGCTGGGTTAGTATTCACCTGTCCCAAAATTCAGGCAATGGATGTGAGGTGTGACATTTTTTCAACGAAGATATATTAGAAGTCTGCAAACTTCTGTGAAGGGCCAAATGATGTTATCCTCCTTTTCCCAACCCCATTAAGTCTGGTAGTTACAACTACCACACTCATATCTAAATCTTCCAAAAGTTTCTTCTAGGGATAGCAATTCTTTATTTAGTCAACCTGTTTCTTGGAAAATTCCATTACTAACATCTCTACAATACCTATCTTACAGAATGGCTCTGAACCTTAAATGAGAACACTGTAAAATAGCAAGCACCTAAAAGTCCAATGAGTGTTAATGTGTAGTTTCTAATTCTATTTTCTCTCAAGTCTATTCTTTTCATTTTGTGGCAGTAATAGTATGCTTTTGTGGGCACACATAAGAGAACAAGTGTGTGAAGTGGTCAAGAGCCAAGGATGCAGGTATCAGAATAACTAAGGGTCTAGTGTTTGTGGTTAACAATTTCTTTTCCTTCCTTATGACTGTACATGCCTGTCCTGGATAGTTTTGTCGACTTGACACAAGTTAAAGTCATCTGAGAGGACAGAACCTCAACTGAGAAAATGGCTCCAAGAGGCTATAGGTAAGCCTAGAGGGCGTTTTCTTAGTGATTGATGTGGAAGTGTACAGCCTGTTGTGGGTGGTGCCATCCATGGGCTGGTGGTCCTGGGTTTTATAAAAAAGCAGGCTGAGCAAGTCAGTAAGCAACACCTCTCTGTGGCCTCTCCAGGTTCTTCTGTTTGAGTTCTTGCCCTGATTTTCTCTGATAAACAGTGATCTGAAAGTATAAGCCAAATAAACCCTTTCCTCTCCAGCTTGCTTTTTGGACATGGTGTTTTGTTGCAGCAATAGAAACCCTAAGTCAGCTCCCTCATACTATCCTCATTCTATTAAGAACTTCCAGTTTTTTAAGAAGCTATAAAGAGACAACTACATTTCCAGAAGTATTATAACGTGAGAAAAGGTAAATAATAATCCCGTTTTTAGGAACATGTGAACAAAGGCATGGCCTCTTATTACAGAGACTTAACTCTAGAACCCAGGCTTCTGTTATCTCTCCAATCACATGGAAAGCTCTGAAGATAAGAGTCCACATCTGTGCATCCTTTCCTGAGTCCCCACAACAACACAACACAGGAGATGGCTTATGGTAGTCACTACAAATCATTCAAGAATGTAACTCATAGTCTTGCTTGGTTGCACATGCCTGTAATTTTAACTACTTGGGAGGCTGAGGCAAGAAGACTCAAAGTTTAAGGTTACCCTAAACAACTTATTGAAAATCTGCCTCAAATTTTTATTTATTTGTTTGGTTTTTTGGGACAGGGTTTCTCTGTAGCTTTGGAGCCTGCCCTGGAGCTAGCTCTTATAGACCAGGCTGGCCTCGAACTCACAGAGATCAGCCTGCCTCTGCCTCCCGAGTGCTGGGATTAAAGGCGTGCACCACCACCGCCCGGCTTTGGGATTAAAGGTTTGCGCCACCACTGCCCGGCTGTGCCTCAAAGTTTAAAAAGTAGTGGCTGGAGAGATTGTTAATGGGTTAAAAGTGTATATGGCTCTTGCAGAGGATCTGAGTTTGGATCCCAGTACACATGCCAGCCATGTAACTATAGCTCCAGGGGAATCCAATGCCTCTGTGGGCATCTGCATTCATGTGCACACAACTAACTACATAGATATAATTTTAAAGTTTTTTTTTTAAATAAAAATGCTGAGAATATAGATGAATAGCAGATCACTTGCCTGGCATATGCAAGGCCCTTGGTTGCTTTAACCTCTAGTACTGTTAGAGCCATAAGGACATAACTTATTATCTAAGAATTCATTTTGGTGTAACCGTCCATGAACATATTATGACCTTGCATTAGGTCACAGAGGTCAAAAGAAACATTTGTTAAATAATTTGTAAACCTAATATTGTGAACATTTATGCCTAAAAAGATCACAACCTTAAACTATAGTTCTAAGTCTCCTGAATGATGTAAAATCATGGGCAAAATTTTGTGTAGGTACACTTTCCTCTTTCTCTCACTACTGACACAGCTTCCATTGTGTTCTCAAAAATTGAGTAAAAATACCCTATATGCTGTTAACTATTGCCTTTTTTGTTGTTGTTGTTTTTTAAAACCTGGCTTCCAAGTTGAAATTCTCAAGTTACTCAGCCTGAGCTGTGAAAGTATGTTTAAAAACTAAATGACAGGACAGGAGCTATCCTGGGGATGGTGGCCGGGTGACAGTATGAGCAGAGGCATCATGAGGGCTTCTGAGTACTGACAATATTAATTTGGGAGCTGCATTCAAAGGAATATTCACTTGATAAAACTTCATCAAGTTGAAAAATGAAAATTTCTAAACCTGTCTTAGGTAGATCATAGTTCAGTAAATTAGAAAAGAAAGGGATTAAAGGGGGTGATGGCACTTTCCTCTAATCCCAGCATTTGGGAGGCAGAGGCAGGTGGATCTCTGTGAGTAAAAGGCCTGCTTGGTTTACAAATCAAATTCCAGGACAGTCAGAGCTGTTAAAGAGAGAAACCCCGTCTTGAAAGACCAAAGAAAGAAAGAAAGAGAGAGAGAGAGAGAGAGAGAGAGAGAGAGAGAGAGAGAGAGAGAAATCACTTATACTGAATGGACGTCAGTAGAGCGTTTAAAAAGGAAAACCCGTAAAGTGGGTGTACTGGGTGAGGCTGGTGGTGAATTGAAGCAGTTGCTGAGGAACCAAAGCCTTCACTCCAACCAACAGCTTGCAAGGAACTGAGCCTATCAAAGAAGGTGCATTTGAAAGCAGATTTTCCATTTTCCATCAAGTTTTGAAACTGCAGCCCCAGCTGACAGCACAGACTGTAAACTAGATCCTGAACCAGGACCATTTGAGATAAGCTACTCCCAGGTCCCTGACCCCGAGAAAAATCTGTGAGATAACAAATGTCTGGCTTTAAAATAAGAAAAAAAAAAAGAAAAGAAAAACACTATCTTCCGTACACATATTGACAGGAACAAAGTAGCTGTACCTAGAGGGAGATACTAGCTTCTTGAAGGTTAATGGTACAGTATTACTTTCAAAATCCAACCAGGACAGAAAACCCAGCTGCTAACTATGGAAGCTATTTCCTGTAAAATATAGACACAGATCTTTTTGATGCCTCTATTACCTCACTCTAAATTAGTGATTTTTTTACCCTAGTCATATACTTTGTTTTACTGCTTAAGTGTTTGAATGGTACCACATGCATATATACATTCCTTAATTGTTCTCAAGGCTTTTCTTACAAGAGGAAATCTACAGATGTGAGAGTTACCAAGTAAGTATAAATAGATGATTTTAAGATGGACATATTTCCCTGGCAGAGTAGCATATTTCTGTAGTTCCTGCCATTTAGGAAACTGAATGAGAAGCACTTGAACCTGGGAGTTCAAAGCCAGCCAGAAAAACACAGATCCCATGACAAAAATAAAATAAATCAAACATTATTTTGTAAATCCACATCTGAGAGGGATTTGGGGAGCCATGAATGGAAATAATGCATTCCCTCTGTCTATATCTGTGTGGCTGAAGTTTGCTTCTGATTCTGGGCAAAGAGAACATGAGAATCCAGTACTTCAGCTTTAGACTCTGGGGTCTTTCTCATTCTGCATCTTTTGCACAGTAGACAGTAAGAATTTTGGCAATTTTTTTGTTTTTCGAGATAGGGTTTCTAGGTAGCTTTGGAGCCTGTTCTAGAACTAGCTCTTGTAGACCAAACTGGCCTTAAACTCACTGAAACCCGCTTGCCTCTGCCTCCCGAGTACTGGGATTAAAGGCGTGAGCCACCACCAACCGACTAGAATTCTGGCAATTTGTTTAGTTGAAAAAGTTATTAAAGTCAGGCCTGTAATCCCAGCACTCAGGAGGCAGAGGCAGGTGGAGCTCTGCGAGTTAAAAAAGATCAGCCTAGTCTACAAAGTGAGTTCAGGACAGCCAGGGCTATACAGAGAAACTCTGTCTTGAAAAACCAAAAAAAAAAAAAAGTTACTAAAGTCATTGTTTATTTTTATGTAAAGTTCTCTCAAAATGGACTAACTGTGCCTATCATTTCCTTACACATTTCAAAAACCTGAAACAACAATCCCTTTTGCTATATAATCAGGCTAAATTTTTGGACTTTGTTAAATTTTAACCTGCCAGCTGTAATGATTCTTCATAACTCCCTAGAGTTACACTGGCAGTCAATATTTAATTACTGCACCTGAAATCTAAAAAAAAAACATGACTACTTTGCAAAGTTTTCCCTGTTATAGTTATAAAGCAGAGATCAATAAATAACCTGTCAACAAAACTCTGGAATGATTCTTTTATTAAATTTATATGTCTAACATATGTATATATACTCAATTAATTATACTGGATTCCTTCCTTTTCTTCTCAATTTCTTTTTAGCAAGACCCTCAATCTTTTCTTTTCTTTTTTTTTTTTCTGGCTGTCCTGAAACTAACTCTGTAGACCAGGCTGGTCTTAAACTCAGAGATCTGCCTGCCTTCGTCTGGGATTAATTGAGAATACCACCTCTGCCTGGCCCTCCTTAATCTTTGCAATACCACTGTTCTCTGACTTACCTTTATCTCTTTGCATTCACTAGCCAGAAGATACTGAATCACCATCACATTCACTCAGCTTTACATAACATTTCTCTCTCTCTCTCTGCCTATCTATTGTGATCGCTAATACATGAGTTTTAGTCTATCTGCCTACCTACCATGACTGTTTAGTTTTAGTACCCCCCCCCCCGTATGGCTCTGTAATTGCACTATTCAAAGCTAGATCACACTTTTCAAGTAAGAAAAACATACATTAAGACCATTCTTGTAAAGACCCTTGACTATGACAATAACAGGGCTCACAGACAAACCAAGTATTATAATTTTTCCATGACTAAAGTTTCATGGCACTTAAAATTCTCAATAAAACACAACCTGAGTTGGGTGTGGTAGCAAACACCTATAATCCCTGCACTTGGGAAATGGAGGAAGGAGGATCAGAAATTCAAGGCCAATACTGGCTAACACATAACATAGGAAGTTTGAGGTCAGTAGGGTTCTATCTCCACCACCAAAATAGAACCCCAAACTGCTACCTATTTTAGAAAAATAACATCTTAAGTCTGAGAAGATCTAATAATCAAAACACTTACTTGGCATTAAAAAAAAAAACTGTTCATCCTGGTGGTTTCAGAAAAGTATAGATTCTCAACTACCTAGTTCTACACAGGCAGCTTCCAACCATCAGCTGTGTTTGTAACAGTGTTAACAGGTACCCCCTTCAGTGTTCTGCAGACTAGCTTCTAACCAACCTGGGGAAGAAAGCATGTTTTTTTATGGCAAGGTTTTATATTAAAATACCACCATAAAGGATCTAAATATTCAATGCTAACACTTAGCTTGGTTGCCTTAAAAAACTCCAAAACCCAGCATGTCTCAAGACTCCAAATTAATTCAGAGTTACACATTAGTCTTAAATAAAGAATAAAAACAAAATACCTAAGAATTTTTCCTTTGTTTAGAGAAGTTGATTAATCCTTTCCTTATTCTATTTATTTTTGGGTGGGTGGGAGGAAAAGAGCCCACTAAAAATGAGACCTTCCTGTGGCAAAAGGCTCTTAGAAAGATGGCTTTGATGCTTCCTGATATTCTAATGCATAATTTCAACAGTATTGCTTAAAAAATATTGAATTGGACATGAAGAGATACTTCTTTTAGAGACAGAACCCACAGATGTACTCCTGTTTAAAAAATTTTTTTAAAAAGCTTACATGTATGAATGCTTGCATGTATGTATGTATTCTATGTGTGTGACTGATGCCTGCAGGTCAGAAAAAGGTGTCTGATCCCCTGGATGTGGAGTTCTGGATAGCTACAAGCCACCTGCTGGGTGCTGGGAGCCCTCTGTGTGTCTGTGTGTGTATAGTCTTAAAAGTAATGACTTCTGTAACCCCTAAAGCAACATTCAGGAGATCAATTCTCAAAGTCCTGGATTTGATCCCTAGCACAACCAGAAAGTTCTGGAATATTCATTGCACATTTTCCCCTTTTAGCAAAGAGACTGGACTCAAAAAAATCAAAAAACTTTGGTTCACTTGGGTTTACTTCTCCCATCTCCCCCACAAGGCAGGATTTCTCTGTGTAGCCCTGGCTGTCCTGGAACTTGCTCTGTAGACCAGGTGGCCTCGAAATCGCAAGATCCGCCTGCCCCTACCTCGTGAGTGCTGGGATTCATAAAGGCGTGCACCACCACTACCCAGCTCACCTGGGGTTACTTTAAGAAAGTCTCACATCACTTCTGTGCTTTGGCACTCTTCCTTTAAGTGTAAGAGTTAATTCTGACCTACCTACTTTTCTAAGATGCCAAAATTAAAAAAAAAACAAACCATGTGACCATCTTCATGTTTTTTTACACCAGTAACAACTAGTACCGTAGCTTCCACACTATTATTAGTACAACTCTGTCGTGTTTTACTGCTCCTTCTGAATTAGGCCACCACACTGCTGCAGAACACCAATCTTGTGGTCTTCCATTTGTGGTTAAGTTTTGAGATATAATTCTATCCTGATAAGTTCCGCCCACTCCAGAGTGCAACTCCACCAATCTTATGCCTGCGAAGCAAGTCTTTAATCAGTTTCTTCTCTGTCAAAGAAACGACTAGAAAGTCCCACCATCCCACTTTCTTTGAACATACTCAGAGGAAGATTAGTCTTTGAAAGTGGGGAACGATGCCACACAGTGTGCAAAATAAAGCCGACTCTGTTCTCTAATCTTAACGTCCCATAACCCCAAACCTGTGGGGCTTGTTACAGAGCAAATCCAAAGGTTCCTGACCATGGATTTGCATCAGACACCCCAAACAGCAAAACCTTTACCTAGTTTGCAAGAAACAGCTTGCACTTGCTCCAGCTACTACTGGGTTAGGTGTGGGCTATCCTTTTTTATTTTTTTCCCCGGGTCTGGCTGTATCTATGAGGAAAAAGTGGCCTGGCCCCAAAGCACCCCCAGTCAGTTCTGGAGCAGAATCAAGACCCTCCCGAGAGCGGTCTGCACCCAACCCTGCAGCTCTGGTTTCAGACACACCCCCCTCCACCCCGTGTTTCACGGGAGGTGTGGGCGCTCAACTCCTAGGCTGTAGCAAGGGGGACGCGAGGGGAGGCGGGCCAAGGCCTCAGCTCCCATTTTGGAGAACGGGGTGCTCGGGCCTCCTGGCAGTGCCAATGGGAAGTGGGAGCGGAGGGACGCTTCGGGGTTGGGGTAGTGGGCCGGACGGGGCGGGGGGGGGGTCTCTCGGTTTCGGGGGCGTGAGGAGGAAGGAGACAGGAAAGAGTAGGGAGAGAGGGGTTCGCGAGGTGAGGCTCTCTTTTTGTTGATCACGGAGGGCCGGCGGTGTGACCTGGGGGGACCCCTCAGGACAGTCAGCGAGGGGTCCTCTCCTTCCCGGCTTGGTGGAGGTGGGGGGTCAAGGGCTGCGCGGAGGCCTCGGGCCGCGGCTGTGCGCGCCAGCCGACCACTCTGCCCTTCCAGCGCCTCGCGTGAGGCATGGGGCCGGGTGGGAGGGGATGGCGGAGGCCCCCGGTCCGGGAGGCGGGAAAGGCCCCGAGCTGCGGGCCGGGCGGCGGCTCGGCCTCTCTGAGCGGCGGCAACGCGGCCTGTCGGGCCCCGGGCGGGCTCGAGCCCTGGGACCCGCGTGCGCCACGCACTCCGTGGCCCCGCTCCCACGGCCGTCCCCTCCCCTGCCGCTCGCTCACCTGCACATGATCCGCCATTTTGCTCCATTCATGCTCCTCTCAGGCCCCCCCTCCCCCCCAGCGCGCACCTCGGCCGGGGCCGCCGCCGCCGCTGCCGCCGCCGTCGCCGCTGCGCCTGCGCGCTGGGGGCTCGGCGCTCTACGCTCGTGGCGTAGCGCCGCTCGGCTGCGCAGGCCCGGGCCGGAGGGCCCAGGTTGGAGAATGCGCAGCGCAGCTGGGACGGCGTAGAGGCGCGGGCAACGTCAGCGGCCCGGAGACGCCGGGTGGGAGGAAGCGGAGGGCCGGGGGAGCGCAAGGGAGGGGAGCAGGGGGAACAAAGCTTTGTTTACATGGGTTTTAAAGGGGCCGCGCTCGATCTCGCGCGCGGGCGGGCACCGCGTGGAAGTGGACCACTGCAGCGCCGTGGGCTGTCAGGGCGACACCTGGAACCCTGCACCCGGGGCTTCGCCTGTCCATGTGCGGCCTGCTTGACTTGCGGCTGGACGTCCCTGCCCCAGGGCCAGAGACCTCCACCTGAGATACCTGCACCATTCGTGGCTTACCAGGACACTGTTTTGTTTTTAAAACCGGGCCGTGTTTGTGTTTTTCTAGCCTGTTCTAGTGGACCAGGGTCATTGTTTTCTGATCTGGGTTTCATCAGCAACCCCAGTAGCGATCGCCTTGTTTTTATTAATGTCTTTTTTTCCCTCCATAAACAGCCATAAATAGCCTCCAATTAGCGATGATCAAAAAATGTAAAGAGCCGCCGTTTAATCTTACACAATCGATTGCTATTTTAACCAGTGCTACCCAGGAGGGGTCAGATACTGGGAGAGGTGCTTAGGATCCCCTGGCTCAGTCTGAAGGGGAAAGCTATCCCTCTTGGGTCGGGTGGGATCCGTATCAGCACGCCGAGGCCGAGTCCCCACCAACAGTTTTCTCTACTAGATTTCTCTACCTATTCCTATTTTCTATTGGATTCCACTCGCTGTTATTAGCCAAGGCCCCCAGATTAAATCAGCAGGATTTCGACAGCATTAGTTATTTTAAGTTTGCTAACAGCTAAACGTGCCTTGTTACTGGGGCTGCCGCTTGCGGCGCAAAAGAGGATGGTAATGAGGCCCACAGTATTCCACGGATATATTGGGCAGGTTTTCAGCAATCGTTCCAACCTCCGTCTTCCTTCTAGCGTGTCTTCTGGTTCGGAAAGGTAGGACAAGTAGGAACTACATTACCCAGACTTCTCTGTAGCTGGGGTTCTGCCTGCAAAATTAGCCCAGTGAATGAGACTGACTCAGAAGATTTAGGAAGCAGAAGTAAGGCAGAGCTTTTGACTTTTTTTTTTTAATGGCAAGCTTTCCCTGTTAATCTTTCTCCTTCTCGCCCTCTTTTTACCCCCTCACTCCCCATCCCTCTTTCTTCAACCTTCCAGTGGCCAATCACTAGTTCCATGAGTGTCAAGAGGCAAAGGGGTGTGTGTGTAGGGGAAACTGGTGTCAGGGGCTTCCTGACTTTGTGTTGCTCTAGGGTCATAGATTCTTGGGGTCTCGGTGGCAGTGACATTTTTTGGGCTTCCCTACATGACTGATTGGGTATACATTATAGCTTTCTGGTTAGGTTAGACTACTTAGGTCTCTGTCCAGTCTCCCCTGATACATTTGGTTCTTCGTTTCTCTTACCATTCTAATGGCACCTCATCCAATTTACCCGGTTTCTCAAAATAAGCTCAGTAATGATCTTGATTATCCAGCCAGCCTCATATTCCTCCCTCCACAGTCTTCCCTTTCATGTCCAGTTGAACATATATCTAATACACACCCCCACTCGACTCCTGTCTTCACCTCTGAGCTTTTGATCCAAGACGTACTTTTCTTCTAAGCCCTACTTTGATTACTGTTATAGCTTCCATTCCTTCCGTACTTCTCCTTGGTAGTTCAATCTCCATACCTCTGCAAAATTAGCCCCACAATACAGATAATTTGCCCTCTTGTTTAAAGTCCTTAAGGGGGCTTTCATTAAGTATCTGTGTGGCCTGACATCATCTCCCCTGGACCCCTTCTCCCCCAGAATGCTCTGTTCATTTCTGGCTCAGTTCTGGCCAGTTTGCTCTTAAAATTACTCAGTGCCTTTCCTCGTCCAAGGTGCCAAGAACTAAATCCTCTCTTAGTACAATATGTCTCCCTTATTCTTGGAGGATACATTGCCTAAAAACTACACAGTAAGGACATCTATATGTTATTTCTCCCATATATACCTGAGATACAGTTTATAAAGTAGCTACAGTAAGAGATGAATAATAGGGGGACTGGAGAGATGGCTTAGTGGTTAAGAGCACTGACTGATTTTCCAGAGGACCCAGGTTCAATTCCCAGCACCCACATGGCAGCTAACAACTGTCTGTAACTTCAAGATCTGACAGCCTCACACAGACGTGCACGCAGACAAAACACGAGTGCACATAAAATAAAAGTAAATGAAAAAGATGAATCATAATAGATAATAGAGTAGGACAATGAAAATGTGCCATTACACCTTTCTTTTTTTCTTTTTTAAAGGATTGCTTGTTTCAGGAGTGTCCCATTTGGTGGTTTTGAATTATTGTCTATGAAACCATAGATCCGGGAGGACCACTGTACATACTTCACGGGGAAAGGGCAGGGGCTAGCAATGAATTCAGGGATGTGTATTATCCTACCCTTTACGGTCAGAAACTGTAGGAGCTGAGGGTAGCAGGCACCAGATCTGTTCTCATCCTCAGTTACTTCTTTGCCCAGTCCTTCATTCTTCTCATGCCCACATCATTCCTTTACCCATTTTAAACCTTTCTCTTGTTGCCCGGAGCTGCCCATGGGGTAGCTGCCCACGCCTAGAAGAGCTTTTGGAGTTGCCTGATCACTGAGTTAGGAAGTCAAGTGCTAGCCCAAACCCCACCTGTCTCTCAGTATGAACCTTGGGAATCCTTTCCTTTGGGACACTTTTGCTTCCCACCGCTGGTGCCTGGAGACTCTCTGCACCTCGGTTGTATATGGGAACAGTGTCTTGATTCCTGCTCCTGTGGCTCCCCAGAGGCCAGGCAGAAGGTACTGTGGTTTACTATTCCCACTTCAGGATTCCCAACCTGGCCGGGTGAAGTTGAACTTGATGAAAGACATATATTCCTTTTAGTAGACTCTAGCTCCTTACCTCTTTCAGACTATGGCTGTGGGAAGAGTAACCTTTCCAGCTTCAGTAGGCCAGGGATGGAATGGGGGTGCCTGACATACGTGGGGCCAGGTTTAATAGTTTCCAAGCAATCTGGTTAACTTGGGCGCCCCCCTGTGGTTCTCAGTGGGATATATCTGGTTTACCTTCAGGTTGGAAGGTAAGCAGCTTGGTTTCAAAAGAAAGCACTTTGTTGCACTTCTGTGAGGCTTGTGCCGCCTACTCCACAGCAGTGCCACACCAGAGCCATCCAGTCAGGATCTGTATTCTTTTTTGGGTCGATTTGCTTTTGATACTTTGAGACATAGTCTTGCTGTGTAACCCTTGTTGGCTTGGAACTCACCATTAAGAGCAGGCTGCTCTTAAGCTTTATTGAAACCTTCTTGCCTCTACCCTCTACCTCCCAAGTGCTGGGGTTATAGCAACCTGCCTTTTTTTTTTTTTTTAAGACAGGGTTTCTCTTTGTAACTCTGGCTGTCCTGGAACTTGCTCTGTAGACCAGTCTGGCCTTGAACTCACATAGATTCATCTGTCTCTGCCTCTCAAGTGCTGGGATTAAAGACCTCTACCACCATTGCCTGAACCTGTGCTTTAGATAAGATGGGTCCATTTGACTTTGAAGGCTATTGCTCCTCCTGCACTCAGGGTGACTTGAAAAACCATTTCTCTCTGAGAGGCAGAGGCAAAGGCCACACAGGTTCCAGTTAGACCAAACTCTCAAGAGCCTAGGGTCTCAAACTCTTTTTTTTTTTACAGTTATTAAATATTTTTTATTTGAGTTCTACATTTTTCTCTGCTCCCCTCCCTGCTTCTCCCCTCTCCTCTCAACCCTCCCCCAAGGTCCCCATGCTCCCAATTTACTCAGGAGATCTTGTCTTTTTCTACTTTCTACTTCCCATGTAGGTTAGATCTATGTAAATCTCTCTCTTAGTGTTCACATTGTTGTCTAAATTCTCTGGGATTGTGGTTTGTAGGCTGGCTTTCTTTGCTTTGTGTTTAAAAACCACCTATGAGTGAGTACATGTGATAATTGTCTTTTTGTGTCTGGGTTACCTCACTCAAAATAATGTTTTCTGTCTCCATTTTCCTGCAAAATTCAAGATGTTATTTATTTATTTATTTATTTATTTTTGTGTAGTACTCCATTGTGTAAATGTACCACATTTTTCTTATCCATTCTTTGATCGAGGGGCATTTAGGTTGTTTCCAGGTTCTGGGTATGATAAGCAATGCTGCTATGAACATAGTTGAGCACATGTCCTTGTGGCACGGTTGAGCATCCTTTAGCTATATACCCCAAAGTGGTATTACTGGGTCTTGAGGAAGGTTGTTTCCTAATTTTCTGAGAAATTGCCACACTGACATCCAAAGGGGTTGTTCTAGCTTGCATTCCCACCAGCAATGCAGAAGTGTTCCCTTTTCCCCACAACCTCTCCAGCATAAGTTGTCATCAGTGTTTTTGATTTTGGCCATTCTTACAGGTGTAAGATGGAATCTCAGAGTTGTTTTGATTTGCATTTCTCTGATGCCTAAGGCTGTTGATTGAACGTTTACTTAAGTGTCTTTCAGTCATTTTAGATTCCTCTGTGGAGAGTTCTCTGTTTAGGTCTGTACTCCATTTTTTTTTTTATTGGATTATGTGATCTTTTGGTGTCCAGTTTTTTGAGTTCTTTGTATATTTTGGAAATCAGACTTTTGTTTGATGTGGGGTTAGTGAAGATCTTTTCCCATTCTGTAGGTTGTCGTTTTGTCTTGTTGACAGTGTCCTTTGCTTTACAGAAGCTTTTCAGTTTCAGGAGGTCCCATTTATTAATTGTTTCTCTCAGTGTCTGTGCTGCTGGGGTTATTAGGAAGTGGTTCTCTGTGCCAATGCGTTCAAGTGTACTTCCCACTTTCTCTTCTATGAGGTTCAATATGGCTGGCTTTATGTTGAGGTCTTTGATCCATTTGAACTTGAGTTTTGTGCATGGTGATAGATATGGGTCTATTTTCATTCTTCTACATGTTGATATCCAGTTATGCCAGCACCACTTATTAAATATGCTCTCTTTTTTCCATTTGATTTTTTTTGCTTCTTTATCAAAGATCAGGTGTTGGAAGATGTGTGGATTGATATTGGGGTCTTCTATTTGGTTCCATTGGTCCTCCTGTCTGTTCTTATGCCAAGTCTTAAACTCTTGAGTCACAACCCTATATGGGATCAGGAAACTGAGCATGGGGGAAGGAGTAGTAAAAAAAAATTGGCAACTGTAAAAGGTTTCTGAGTATGCAAAATTAAAAATTAATTAAAGCTGAATGTGTAACGAACCTAAGGGGATTCTGGCAGCGCTATCCCTGCACTGCTCTGCAAGACTTTGTTGTAGCCCTGGTTCTAAACAGACACCATACACACTGTTTGCTGTGTATAACGTCAAACCATGCAATGCCAAAGACTGCCTGGAATAGCTTAGCTCAGATCCAGGATGATGATAGGCCACAAACTGCTGTATTTTTACTGCACACACCAAGTTTTCTGCTGCTGTAGAAAAATAATGGGTTGATAATAGAAAGAAACCAATATTTTCCTACAATTATTCCTCAGTACCTATAAAATTAGTATGTCCTTGGATTGTATTGTTAGAATATTTGATTTTAAAAGCTGCTCTTTGAGCTGGGTGGAGGTGGTGCATGTCTATAATCCCAACATTTGGAAGGCAGAGGCAAGTGGATCTCTGTGAGTTTGCGGCCAGCCTGGTTTACAAAGTGAGTTCTAGTGAGCCACAGTAAGAGACAAATAATAATAGACAATAAATAGAACAATGAAAATGTGGCATTACACTTTTTTTAAAAAAAAATCTGGAGTGTTTTATTTAGTGTTTTTTAATTATAGTCTATGAAACCATAGATACGGAAGGACCAGTATACATACTTAATGGCTACACAGAGAAACCCTGTTTAGAAAACAAACAAACAACAACAACAACAACAAAACTCAACCAAAAAAAAATATCCCTAAAACAATGACAAAATACTGCTCTTTGAGTTGCTGAGTTGTTTCACAAGAGATTATTACATATATTTTGGTTTGGGATTTGCATAGGATTTATAGCAATTTCTGAAATGACCCTAAACATACTACTGCCATTTTATACATATGCATGTATGTATGTATGTATGCGTGCATGTATGTGGTTTTTTGAAGAGGGGTCTTTTGTTTCCAAGGCTTACTTTGTGAACTAGCTATGTAACTAAGGATGACTTTGAGCTCCTGATCCTCCTGCTTCCACTTCCCAAGTGTTAGGATTACAGGTGTGTGCCACCATGCCCAGCTATGTGCTATGTGAATGTAAAGTGAATTCACAGCATTGATGATTGCAAAACCAGAATATCAGGGCGCTCTGAAGAAAACTTAGGTGGTACCAGTGTTATTGGTACTGTAGTAACATCTGTGATCCCTGCAGGCAAGATGGGAGGCAGGCAGGGGAATTTCAATACTGGATATGTGGCTTAGCTTTGCCTGAGTTGGGAGACTTGGGTTCTGGTCTGGTGTACTTGCAGGAGCCCCCCAGACCACTGCTAGCTTCGTTTTCAATGTGTATACTGTGGGCATTGATTAATGAAGTTTATGAGCAAATATACTCATCTCAGTATGTAAATTTGCTTGTCTTTAATAAATGGTAACACATATACCAAAGACTTCCTTTTAAAAATGTTTCTTTATGTTTGATTATCGGTAAATGCTTGATTTCTATGCCTGTCTTATATACGTGGGTTCCAGTAGACTTTTTCAGGTGGAAAAAGGAAGTGAAGAGTCTGATGTTCTAGAGACAGAGGAGGCCATGCCCCATTTCCTACTCCTAGCCACTTCCCGAGTCAGTGTTCCCACCATGACCCTCGTGGTTCTCCTTGGTGTTTGGCTCAAGCTGCTCAAACCCTGGCAGCAAGGCTGAGGGTGATGAGCTAGAGTAACACACTCCCAAGCCCCAGAGCTACCCCATTTAGCTTTCCGAGCTGCTTTGGTCTGCACATGGCACCCACAGCAGACTGGATGAGCAGTGTGCAACCCAAACCCCGTGCCAGGAGAAACGGGCTGTGTTATAAAAACACCCTTCACAAGGTTATTTCCAGGAGGATGGTCTAGTTCTCAGTTTCCCCAGCTCTTCCAGACTGTTTCTTCAAGCCATCGGGCTCTAAGGTGAATTCCTCCACGGACCCTGTCTTTCCCCAAAAGAGATTCTCTTTCTGCATTGGCGTCTGCCTTCTGATTAAGGCCGGAGAGATGTTGCTTTACAAAGGTTGCATTAGGGCTGGGAAGATGAGTCAGTGGGGAAACCACTTGCAATGCAGGCACGAGGACCTAAATTCAGATCTCCAGAATTTCTATAACTCAATATTAAATTAGCATCTGCAATCCCCGCAGGCAAGGCAGGAGGCAGATGCAGGGACCTCTAGAAGCTGCCTCTCATGGGCCAACTACTCTGACTTATGAGGAGCAAACAGCAAGAGACCCTGTCTCCAGAAGATGGGCAGTGAGGACAGCTACCTGAGGTTTAGTCTCTGACTTCTATAGGTTTGCTTTCACACACACACACACACACACACACACACACACACACACACGATTAAAAAAATGGTTACATTAGCTACCATGATGACACATGTATTGGAGATCAGCCCAGGCTACCTGAGACCCTGTCTCAAAACATCTAAAACCAACCAAGGAAACAAACAAACAAATAAACAAAATCCTATTGTGTTAACAATCTACTTGCCTCCATCTCAGTTCTGTGATCCCAGGTAAGTTGCAGACAGGTGTGCTCATGCCTGCCCTGCCTTTGTCAAGGAGTAAATTATGGCTAGTGAAAGAGAATGGGGAATTCTGAAGCGCCTGTGATTTAAGGTAAGTTCGACCTGAAACCCAAGTGTCTGGAACCCTTGCGAGGAAGAAAACCGGCAGCAGAGATGTACTTGGGGACTAAGTCTTCTCTAGAGAGGATGTTCTTATTTCTAGACTCTTCGTAGGGCTGTATATTGTTGGCAGGTAGTAAACACTTTCAGGGACTAGTGCATGTATGTGCATGTGTGTGTATGTGTGGCTGCCTGGGGGTCCCCCATTGCCAGTCATGTGTCTGTCTTTGTACATTACTGGGCTTTTGGCTTATCTTTGCCTGAGTTGGGAGATGCAGGATCTGGCCTTATAGGCCCTTCAGACTGTCCCTACCTTTAGTCTTCTCTTTTCAATGACTGTGGACTGATTCCCAAGGTCTCTTTCAGCTTGACGTATTCAACATCTTGTCTGAACTACAGAGCCCTCATTACTGATTTTCTAGTACAACTTAATTTTTGGGTCGTTTGCTCTTAGGTTTCAGTCCCTCACAGCAGCTTCTGCAGAAGTGTGAAATTTTGCCTTTTTGGAAATTGTATGTTACTCAGTGGAAATGCAGGAAGGAAGTTTCAGCATGAAGTGTACTCATAAAAAAAAAAAGCACACACAAAGCAAGAAACCACAGGGCCTATCAGCCTGTCGTCATCAAGCAGACTAGAATAGTGTAAAAGACTCTAGGCAGAGAGGAAATGAACTAGAGAGAAGGGGGAACAGGCCCAGAAGAGAGAGGAGAGAGGTCAGAGGCAATGGCAGTGGGGCTCTGAAGTGGCAATGGTCAGGATGGAGGAGGCGGTCGTGAAGCAGGGTTTCCTGCATTTTCAGCAGCACCAGACCTTTGGCAAGGTGAGGGCAAGGCTCGACTGGGGCTGGGCAGAGCAGCTGTGTGAAGGAGGGTGTCGTGAATTCCCCGGGGCAGAGGGGCTGGATTTTTATGTCCCTGACCCTCCTGTGACCATGTGCTCCACCGGTTTAGACAAGAACCTGGGGGCGATGCCTGCCTTCTTAAGGTGCCTTGCCTCCTAACCCAGGCCCCAAATGACCCTCTTGGCTGAGGGTTGTTTGTCCTCGTGGGTGGGGTAGAGAAGGAAGCAGCTGCTGACTTCATCTCTTTTTTGTTTTCTTGTTAATTATTGGATTGGGGGGTAATGTGGAATGGTGCGGAAGGGAAGAGTTAGGGGGCCAGTTTGGGACCACAGTAGAGGTCCCTTTCCCCTTTGCTAAGAAGCTATGCCCCCAGGCTGTTCCAACCTCCCCCTCCCCTAGCCTCTTTGAAGTTAATCTTCTGCCTCCTGCCATTTAGCCCAGCCCCCACCTCTCCCTGTCTTGGTCTCTATCTCTTGGTGTGTCTCTCCAACTTGTTAATTGGTGAGACAAAAAGGGAAGTTGCTGGAAGCGTTGAAGTCAGACCCTTCCTAAGGAATGAGGACTTGTCCTCAGTCTAGGCTGCCCGCTCCCAGTTCCAGTCTGGGTTTCAGTGACTCAGGCTTTTCTCCCCAGTACAGGAGAGATGGGCCTGTTGTCTTCCTGCACTCTGCACCCATAGGCCATTTACTGTGGTCCCCGCCTGGCTTGCCCATCCTGGTCTCCTGGCTAACCTTCAGCTCTCCCATGCATTCTCTCTGTTGTCCTCACTGGCTCTCTGGTTCCGTGATGTGCGCCTCTTTCTCCCCATCCTGTGTTGCTGCCCCAGCCCCCCACTCTCTCCCATGGTGGTTCCTTTTCTCCCTTTTGATGACCGTTTCTCCATCTTTGGCGACTCCCTCTTGGCCTCTACCTGTCATGCCCGGGCTCAGAAGTGGCGCCGGTTCACAGCCGTGTTATATGGAGAGTCTGGCTGTGCCCTAGCCAGACTGGAGCTCCAGGATGGCCCAGAGAAGACGCGGCGAGGAGAGGCCACTCGGAAGGTTGTCCGCCTCAGTGACTGCTTACGGGTGGCTGAGGTAGGCAGTGAAGCCAACAGTCCCCGGGACACCAGTGCCTTCGTCCTGGAGACCAAGGAGCGTCTGTACCTGCTCGCAGCCCCCTCAGCAGAACGCTGTGACTGGATACAGGCCATCTGCCTCTTGGCTTTCCCGGTGAGGGGTACAAAGCAGCCCACAGGCACACAGGGGAGGGCTGCGTTAGATACTTCCTGCAGGCAGGTGGTTGGAAACAAAGCCCTTTTTAGGAGTGTTCTTCCTGATGGGAACCAGAGTTAAAGTGCGGTCAGAGCCGGCAGGCTGGGTGTGCACAGAAAGCTTGGGTCAGAGGGAGGCCTTGAGGTGGGAATTGGTGGTAAGACCTGGGACCACCTCCTCAGGGGCAGAGGAAGGAGCCCCTGGGACTGGAGGAAAAGACAGACAGACCCTGCATGGAGGAGAATGAATTGTATAGCAGCTCTACAGCAGGTGAGGGGTAGTACCCGAGGGACACTCTCTCCGTGTGGGTGGAAGGTGTGGGCTGGCTACAGGGCCAAGTCTTCCTGTCCTGTGGTTACCCTGGGCCCTGCTTATCAGCATCTCTTCCTGGCGTCTTGGTGTGGCCCAAAGGTGGTTGGCGCCCAGCCTGCCCCCCATGTCACCTTTGGCTCACCCTGTCGTGCCTGCTGGAGGCTGAGGGTCTTGGTCTCGACTTTCTCTTTGTGGGATCTGAGTGTTTGTCTGGGGGAAGGAAATGCTTTCTGTCGGGGCGCCGCTGTGCAGGTGCTCTGTGAATGGGGAACACAATGCTGATAAGAGAGGCCCAGTTCTTGCTTCTGAGGGCTGGTGATGGAGAAAGAGGAGCGAGAGACTCTTCCATTTAAGCTCCACCCATAGGGAGCTACATCAGTAGCTTTAACAGCAGGGGCCTGAGGGGAGAAAGGGAGCGCAGAAACAGGCTACACTGGCAGAAAGGATGTGGCCCAGAATTAGGATGAGGTGGCCAAGGGCATAAATGGCACTTTCTAGGGGAGGGGGTGGGGTCTGTAGCCCAGGCTTTAAGATCTGTGTCGTGGTCTTAGGTAACACGGGGTAAGTTTTTTTTCCCCTGAGAACCTCTGGCATGCTTACCTCAGATGGGTAGCATGGAAGGAGGCCCACTGTTTCCTGTAGCTGCCTCTGTTTTTTATCTCCTCCCCAGGGGTCTCCTGTAAGGAATACGCTGTGACCATTAGACCTACAGAAGCCAGCGAGCGGTGCCGGCTCCGAGGGTCCTATACTCTCCGGACCGGGGTGAGCGCCCTGGAGCTCTGGGGTGGCCCTGAGCCAGGCACACAGCTATATGACTGGCCCTACAGGTTTCTTCGGCGCTTTGGGAGGGACAAGGTGAGTGAGGGGCTGACCTGGGCAGGAGGGCCAGAGAGCCACTAGAAAAAGAGAGAATGGGAGAAGGCCAGCCAGAGAAGACAGCAGAGGTGGGAGAACCAGGGAGGGGAAAGGGGTGAAGGCTAAGAGGTCTGGGTGAGGAGAGAGATGAGCTCCGGCTGAGGAGCGGCTGGCATTTCTTGTCAGTCAGTTCATTTGTGAGTGAAAGGGAAGGAGAAAGAGAGTGAGCATTCTTGTCAGGAAGAAACAGTTGGCCATACATAGTGGCACAAAACTATAATGTCAGCAGTAAGGAGGCTGAGGCAGGAGAGGGTTGGAGGCCCGGCCTGGGCTATGTAGTGAGAGCCTTTCCCCAAATAGACAGCAACCAACTCCCAAAATCAGGGTCAGAGGGGCAAGAGCTTGAACAAAAGTCTCTGATGAGGGGGGGACTAGGCCTAGAACATCTATGTTTGGGTGGGGTCCAGAAAACAACAGTGCCAAAAATGTCTCTCCCTCCCCTTACCACAGGTGACATTTTCCTTTGAGGCTGGCCGACGCTGTGTCTCTGGAGAAGGCAACTTTGAGTTTGAAACAAGACAAGGCAATGAGATCTTCCAAGCCCTAGAAGAGGCCATTGCTGCCCAGAAGAATGCCACCCCTTCTGGGCCTCCAACCCTGCCAGCCACAGGGTCCATGATGCCCGCTGTGCTGCCTCGGCCTGAAAGCCCCTATTCCCGGCCCCACGATTCTCTGCCTTCTCCTTCCCCTGGCACATCGGTGCCTGGCATAAGGCCAGGGGGCCCCGAGGGGGAATATGCTGTACCCTTTGATACAGTGGCTCACTCCCTAGAGAAGAGCTTCAGGGGCATCCTGAAAGGGCCTCGACGGCTCCTTCCTGACCCACTATATGACAGCATCCAGGAGGATCTCGGGGCTCCCCCACCCGACCATATATATGATGAGCCCGAGGGCATGGCTACCCTCTCCCTATATGACAGACCACGGGAGACCCTGGGGGAGACATGGAGGGAGCAGCCTACTGCTGATGGGGGTCCTAAACCCCTCCAGCAGGATTCCTCTGTGCCTGGCTGGCCACAGGTAACGGAGTATGACAATGTCATACTTAAAAAAGTCCCAAAGTAAGGGGGTAGCCAAGAGATGGGAGATGTGGTCCCAGGGAGGTCTTTGGAAGCTGTGGAGGCTTCTGCTAGAGACCTCTGGTCTTGGGCCCCAGGCTGTTTACTGTTTGAGTCACCGGTCCTGAGCAGGAAGAGGGCCCTGGAGGGACCCACCCTCCTCCCACGACTTTTCCACTTCCTCTGCCTGCCTTGGGTCTAAAGGGAACTTGGGTCATTTCTGCTAGGAGACAAAAGGATTTCCACAGATACCCTGGTTCCTTGGTTTGTACGGGCCTTATGTGTACAGACACTCCTCCCTTCCTGGGACAACCCTGGCTTCCAGTTAGCAAGGAAGGTGACTGTTGTCCCTCAGTCTCCCAGAGTTTTCCAGTCATTAAACATATTTTGAACTACTCCATTGTGGCCCGAGTACTGTGTGTGTTTGTGGGCTGAGTGCTTTGGCTGACCCACTGAAGGCTTCTTTACCTAGCTGTGAGGTCTTCCCTGGACCTAGGCTGGGGGCCTCAGCATTTGTCCAGAGTCAGCGGCCCAAGAAGGTCTTGGTGCCTTGGTAAAATGTTTATCCTAATGCGTTCTGTTGCTATAACTGGATGTCATAGGCTAGGTAGTTTAAGAAGAAGAGAGATTTTGTTTGTTTGTTTGTTTTTGTTTGTTTGTTTCGGCTCATGGGTCTTTAGGCTGGAGAGTCCACAAACTGGGCATCCAGTCAGGGCTTCTTATTCTTGCTCGGTAATACCACAGAGGGCACCATGTGCCCATAAGGTGACAGTATACCAGAGAGAGAACGTACTAGTGCATGAATGGCTTAATTCACCCACAAAGCCAGTGCCCTCATTGCCCAGTCGCCTCCAAAAGGTCCCACCTCCAAACCCACGAGCATGTAACTTTGGAGACTTTGTTCCCAACACAGGAAATGTGAGGTTCATCCAAAGCACGAAAATCTTCACACGGGTCTACTTTTCCTCCAGGAGAGAAAAATGGCAGTGGATGTACCAAGGGTTGGTGGGAAATCTGGATCGCAGGGTACACTCGGCATTTAACATTTTTTTTTAACATTTATTTGCTTATTTTGTGTGTATGGGCAGGCACACGTGGAGGTCAAAGGACAACCTGCAGGACTCAGTTCTCTCCTTCCGTCATGCGAGTTCCAGGCCACTGAACTCAGGCCATCCGTCTTGGTGACCTTTACCGGCTGAACTGTCTCATCAGCCCCAAGACTTGGAATTCATGATTGTGTCCTTTATGCGCTAGGAATAAGACTTACCTGTTGTGTGGCCTGCATGGATGTGTACCACGTTCATGCCTAGTGCCCACAGAGCCCAGAGGAAGGTGTTGGATTTACAGATGGTTGTGAGCTGCTATGTGGGTGCCGAGAACTCAACTTGGGTCCCCTGGAAGAGCAGTCAGTACTTAACTAGCCACTGCCCTTTATAATTTGAGGATGTCTGTGACGCCCATGGGAGCCAAGAGTCCTTGCAGCCCCGCGCTTTCCCTTGGGGCCTGAGACCCTCTTGTGTCCAGTTTCCCCATAGACTTTGTGTCCTTATGGTTTCTCTTGTGCACAAAACCTGAGCTGGTGGAAAGGGGAATGGTCAGATATTTCTCATCTTAGTCCAGCCAGCCCATTCAATGAAACACCATGTATGTGAAGCTGTAGGATTGATTCCCTGGCTGCAGGGTGTGAGACACTCAGAGAGACAAGGTGCGGATGTCTGTCCTTGAGAAGGGGATGTAAGTGCCGCACAGTGACTCCAAGTTGTGTGTGCAGCTGCATGCCTAAGAGGAGACGGACTGTGGAAGGCTGTCTGGGGGGGGGTAGGGGGTCAAGGCTTTTGGATAAGGAATCCCACTGGGACAAATCGTTAGGGCGTGACTCCAGCAGCTCCGGGAAGGCGTGCTTGGGGCTGAAAGGTGGAGGTTAGGTCCTCCAATGGAAGGATTCCCTGGATCCAGAACGTGTTACAGAGTTAGCTCTGGTGAAACAAGGGTGTCTGCTGGATGTGGCCCATGAAGAAGGGAGGGGTCCAGCGAGAACTTGGTTCCTCACACACTGGGATTAAGATGGCCGCAGTATGTCCAGCCAGAGCGGGGCTGGAGCTAGAGAGGAGGTTCTAGAAACCAGGAGAGCAATGAGCAACAGACACACAGATCAATGCCCTCAAGACCTCACCTAACTTTTGCTTTCCGATAGCGACTGCCACTTAGTGAAGGAGTAAGTAAACTGGAGCGGGTGAGAGAGAGGCAGCTCTGCTTCTTTTTTTTTTTTATTTTTTTTTATTTTTATTTTTTGCTCTGCTTCTTTTGTCTGTGCCAAGGTTTGCATCCAATATGAGTTCCAGGATCTGTGTAAGTCCAGTTCTCCAAGGGGTCCGGTTCCTCAGGTTATGGGCGACAAGAGTGATGCAGGAGTGGGGTAGACGCGTCTCAAAGCAAAGGAAGCCACATTACTAATTTCCTCACGTGGCACTTGACGTGGTCATACTGAGTATAGCCAGCAGAGGGCAGTGTCAGTCTGTGGAAACTGCAAGCAGGGGCTAAGCTTGCCAGGCGCGGTGGGTGCCTAGTCCTGAGGGACGAATTTCCCTGCCTGAAGCATCTGGGGGCAGTTTCAGGAGTCTGCTTTTTAAGAGAGGGTCCCTTAAGACACTCAGGATTCCACTCCGGAAGTGTGGACACGCTTTCAAGATACCGGGATTCTGAGCTGATCCCTGTCCCATTGCGCCCCTCGCCTTCAAGAGACAGAACTTTCTGGTAGTGCTACTTGAGATCACGTGATCTTACAAGGGGCGGTGGTGAACCGCTTGGTTGGGGAAAAAGTGGGGTGAAGGTTGGTAGCTGCGGAAGTCGCGCTCGTTTAGGGAAGCTGGGAGGGGCAATGAAAGTCTTTAGAGGGCTGCTGGGGAAACGCTGACTAGGCATTCAGCGCCCTCTGAGAGGAAACGAGCCAGTGGGTGTGCCCCATTCTGCAAGGGAGCCTTGGGTGCCTCCTAGCCAGCGCTAGCCGTGTCTGGGCCGCCATGATGTGTGCATCATTCATTCAGCAAACACTCCAAAGCATTTCCCACTGTATGTTCCCCTCATCCAGAAGTGGGGATTCTGGAAGGCTCCACAGCCCTAGACCCAACTCACAGGGGAGAACAGCGAGCAGAGATGGCTCCTGATGTGTCAGTGAGACGAACAGCTTGAGAGAGCTCAGACAGACACACGGAGACAAGGCCTCCTTGAAGAACTGCTGAGCCACCTAGGCTGCTAGGGGCGAGTTCGTAGGTAAGGAAACAGATCTGCCTTTGTGGGCCAGGGCAATGGAATCGCAAAGGCCATCAGCTGGGAGAGGGTCTCTGGGCTCAAGGCAATCTGCTTGGTACCCATTGATACCACGAGAAGCTTAACGGTATCTAGGACACTTGGAGACGACCTTAATATTTTAATTGCAATCGTAAGTTGCTTAATGAAGGGACTTGCTCTGAGAAATTTGTCACTACCCGTTTTCACCACTGAATTTTATACCTAGATGACATCTAGCTGCATACCTAAGGTATATGATATGTGTGTATATATGCTTATGTATGTCTCTGTGTTAATATAATTGTTATATAGTAGATGACATAGATACACATGTATATGCACACACTGTATACATCATATATATTCTATATAATATTTCATTATATCTAGAATGTTTATATTATATATATATGTATGGCATAGCTTGTTTCACCTAGGATTCAAACATGTAGAGCTTGTTTATATGTGAAATATGGCATGTAATGGTAACACAGTGGTATTTGTGTATACAAACATCCAAAGATAGAAAAGGAACCACAAAAATACCAGGCGGTAGCTCATGCCATTAAGAGGCAGAAGCTGGCAGATCTCTGTGAGTTAGAGGCCAGCCTGGTCTACAGAGTGAGTTCCAGGCTAGCAAGGCTGCACAGAGAAACCCTGTCTTGAAAAATCAACCAACCAAATAAACAAAAACCAACCAATCAACCAACCAAAAAAAAAAAGCAGGCAGGAGGAATTCTTTTCATCTGCTTTAATCTTACCGGTTTAATAAACAGCTTGCCATTGACTGAGAAGTCACTGTGTGACATACAACTTGGCAGTGGCATCAGGGCAGTGAAGAACGTAGGTCCCCAGCTTAGAGGTGGGTACCCAAATTCATGATTGTCAATGTGCTGTGCCATTCTCTTTCTTTTCTTCTCGGACTCTCTCTTTCCCCATTATTCCTACTTTCTCCAGAGTGTACAAGCTGTGTGTGTGTGTGTGTGTGTGTGTGGTGCAATCTGCATAAACGTGCTCCATGCTTACAGTGGGGGTGTCTCAGGAGGTTCCACTACGGACTTTCAGCATCTAGGAAGGGCCCAGATTGCTTGGGCCTCTCTGGCTCTTCAGGCTCCTCCCTAGTGACTCCACTCAAGCTGTTGCTGCCGCCGCCAGTTTTCATCGCTGATGCTAACCAGCCTCCTGCCTCTTGCCTCCTGGGTGCTGATTCAATTAGCCAAGGTGCCCACCTCCTGCAAGAGCCGTTTATAAAATCAACCGGGGCAGCTGCAGACCTCAGGCAGGGTAGGGCTGGTGGGGGTGGGTGGTGGTGAGCAGAGAGGAGGAGGCACAGGAATGAGAGCCTGGGAGGGGTGTCTGATCCGATTAGGTGTTAGGTTGGCTTGCCCCTGGCAGGCTGCTGTTCATCACTGCTTGGCTCTGGCCCTCTACTGCCCACCGCAGAGCTGAGTCTATCAATCTTCTAGCTGTGGCCGGGGTTAGTGAGGGAGCGGGGAGTGGTATGCAGACTGCCTGCCACACTTCCATGTGTGTAGAGTGCTTGGGACAGCATACAGGCTGCAGTGTGACTCCCCAGGTTCAAGTTCCACTTCTGCATAGTGGCGGCTGTGTCTTTGGAACACACACAGCGCTTTGCACCCATGGAAAAGGAGAGGGTAATGCTACCCATCTCTGAAGCGATGGCAAAAATGCAAGGAATAGGTGAAAGCGGAGGCTCCTGAGACAGTGCCTGGTACACGCAGTGCTCTGGTGTCACCCTCTGTCTCCTTTTCGCCCCTGACAGCTCCCTAAAGCAGCAGGCAAGTTATTCTCATCTTATTGAGGGTCACTAGGTCACAGACAGGCAGATTGCCCCTGGTCTCTGCAGAGTAGGCTTGGGCTTTGTAGTGGTGGAAGGATTTGCTTAAGAGAGTTACCTGCGGTTCTAAAGAGTGAAGAAAAGAGGAAGAAAGGTCAAGAAGAGGTCAGGAAAGTGTTGTCAGTGGCCTCTCCTTTACACCGTTAGAGTGGGGAGGGGGGTTCCTTTGGGTGAATCTGATGTGCACGTGGTCTGCTATGCCTAGGAATGGTGGAGCGGGGCCAGGCAGGCTGTTGCACAGCCTGGAAGGCCTTGGCTAGCAGCAAGGCTGGAGGCCAGGCAGCCTGGGCTAGCCCTCCTTCCTTCTCTCAGCCTCTGCTCACGCCAGGCATGGTGGGGGAGGGAAGGGAGCTGGCCTCGGGCTGGGAAGAAGCACAAGGGGGCCCAGCTAGTGTCACTTGTTACCTGGTGTGGTCAGTGCAGATCCTGGGACCACTACTCTGTAGCCAGAAGGAGGAACTGGGAAGAATGATTGAGGAAGTTGAGAAGAAGTGGGTGTAAGCCCGGAGACTGTTGGAAGCCATGTATGGCAGGTAGGCTTACAATCCCCACACATGGGAGGCTGAGGCAGGGTGGTTAGTTTGAGGCTAGCCTGGGTTACGTAATGAGAACTTGCCTCTAAATAAATGCATGTATGAATGAATAAATTAAAATAAAATAAGGGGTCCAGAAAACACTTAACACAATATAGCTTCTCTCTTTTTCTCTTTCTCTCTCTTCCTCCCTCCATCCCTTCCTACTTCCCTCTCTCCCTTCCTCTCTCCTCTTTTCTCTTTTTCTCTCTTTCTCTCCCCACCCATTTCTTCTGAAATGTTTGGTGTGTCCAACTCCTCAGTGTAAACGAGGCCCCCAGAGCTGCCAGAGGTGAGGATGGCCACCATTTCCTGCTCCTGGAGCCAGAGTGTGACTGGTTAAAACAAAACAAAACAAAACAAAAGCAGCCTAGTATGAAGCCATAGGAGGCACACACAGATAGAACCGTGGGTACGGTTGGCCGTGTTTCCCCTCTGATGCCCTCTCTTTGCCTTATGCCTGCAGAGGGTAGAGCTCTCTGGAGGCCCCTGAGGTTGAGGAACACCTTACCCCTGGAAGTGCAAGGGACCAGATGCCTGAACCTGAAGGGACCTTAGCAACCCTCTGGCCTACAGCTTCATTTCCCACCTAAGGAAATAGAGGCCATGCGGACTTTTCCATCTCTCAGCCATGTTTACATCTTATGAGAATCTGTGCTGGGTGCAGAGGACCGAGTTTCTAATGTGGCAGCTTTGGACATCCATAGGGAGCCGGTTTGAGACTTTGCACTTGAATAGGAGAGGCACCATAAGGACGGGAACTCCTGGTCCCCTATTCCATCTTCCTAAAAGGACAGGTCTCTCTGAGCAAGAATTTCTTCCCTCCACAACATCCCTGCAAGTCTCTAAGCAAAGGCCCAAGGATGTGTGTGAGGCTTGGGTTAACGAAGGGCAACTGAGACCCAGACTATTCATTTCCTGCTGGTCCCTCACTGCTCTGCACCAAAGACAAGCTATATGGACAGGTTTCCTCTGGTAGTGACCCCACCCTGTCACCCTGTGCTCTATTCCCCGCGAACCTCTGCTTTGCCACAAACTTGATCACTGAGTCCAGGGGAAGTGACACCACACAGGCTTGGTAGAGAGAAGGCAGGGGGTAGAGAGGTGAGTTAGGACGAGTCCAGTTGAGAAGGACAATGTGAGCTCATGAGGACCGGGCTTGTATCAAAGAGAGGAAGAGGGGGCTAGAGGTGCCTGGGCCTGGGGGTCATCCCAGGAAGCCAGAGAACAGCACAGAGAGTCTTTCTCTTTTCTCCTCCTCTTTGGTCTCCTAATCCTCCTCTTCTGTTGTATACTTATTTTTTATTCTTATTTGTGTGTATGTGTGAGGGGCATGTGTCCGAACAGGAGTGGAGAGATGGGAAAAAGACTCTTAGGGGTTGGTTCTGCCTCTGCTGTTGAGATAAGATCGCTCTTGTTTTTGCTGCTAAGCTCTGGGCTCTGGGCTAGCCTGCCCTTCAGCTTCCCTTGTCTCTGGCTCCCATCTCACCTGGTATTACAGATGTTTGCCACCATATCTGGCCTAAACAAATGTAGTTTCTGGGGATTAAATTGGGGCTGTTATCTCCTTGACACTCCCCTCCCCCAGTCCCTTCCTTGGAGTAATAAAATGGCTCCTGCAGTTACCAAATGACTGGGGAGGTTGGGTTGTCTGAAGCTGAGGGCTATCCTTGTGAGTGAGCAGAGTGGTGTCCTGATATCACTGTGACCAAAATAGACAATACAGGAGGAAGAATATACTTCAGCTCAGAGTTTCAGAAGTTTCAGTCCGTGGGGGTGGTGGAGTGGGTCAGAGGAGAACAGCTTACATCATGGCTGGCCTGAGGACAGAGCTGGAGGGATACTCATGGTGTTGCCCTCTTAATCGGTTGAAGCCCTGGGAGGGTGATGCCACCCACTTATAGAGGAAGGAGAAACCACTTTAAAAGGATATGAATGAATTCCTTCATGAGACCATGACCACAAACAGAGTTATTTCTCATGGTCAAGAGATAAAACACAATTCCTGGGACTTCTCTTCCCAGCCCACCTCCCACCCCCTAGGGGTTTTGACTCTTGGCGTGGTCCCAGGGTTTCAGAAGTGTCAGTCCATGGGGGTGGTGGAGTGGGTTACTATAGTTAGAGACTTCTCTTTCCTCCCCAGCTGCCCAGACCCAAATAATCACACAGAAACTATATTAATTACAACACTGCTTGGCCAATAGCTTAGGCATCTTCCTGGCTAACTCTTATATCTTAAATTAACCAATTTCTATTAATCTATGTACTGCCACGAGGCTGTGGCCTATTAGTAAGGGTTTCCGGCATCTTTCTCCTCCAGCAGCTACACGGTGTCTTCCTCCTTCAGTAGCTATAAGGCATCCCTCTGATTCCACCTACTTTCTTCTCTGTATCTCTTCCAGCCTGGCTATATTCTTCCCTGACATACAGAGGGGAATCACACATCAGGTCTCCCTCCACCATGCCCTTTCCCTCTCAGTTCTTTCTGGAAATGTTTCCAAAGACATACCCGTGGTGTGTCCCCATCTCCTAGGCAATCCTAAATTGGGTTATTTGTTTTTAAAAATCTTTAATTCTTTATATATTTTAGATGCTTTTATCAGATGTATAATTGCTAAAGACCTTTTCCCATTCTGTGTGTATCTCCTTTGCCAGAACGATGCTGGCCTTTGTTGCACAAAAGCTTTTCAGCATTACAAGGTTCCATTCTTAACTCTGGTTTTAGTGCCTGCAGTGTTGGCGTCCTGTTAAGAAAAGCCGTGGGGCATTTCTTTTCTGTTCCAGTCTATTTGGTGTTCTGTATTCCTCTTGGACCTTGATATATAGAGATAGGCACCTCTTTCTTTAGGCTGGGGAAATTTTCTTCTATGATTTTGTTAAAATTATTTTCTGCACCTTTGACCTGGGTTTCTTCCCCTCCCTCTATGGTTATTGTTTGTAGGTTTGGATTCTTTTTGCCTGGATATTTTTTTAGAGTTTGCATTTTCTTTGACTGAAGTGTCCATTTCTTCTAGATCTGAAATTCTCTCTTCCATGTCTTTTAATCTATTGGTTAGGCTTACCTTTGAGGATTTGTTTGATATCTTGAGTTTTTCATTTCTAGTTGAGCTCAGTTTGAGTTTTCTTTAGTGATTGTATTTCTTTGTTAAATCCTATATTTATGTCTTGAATTGTTTTTACTATTTCATTTAACTGTTTGTGGTTATGGTCTCATGAATGAATTTATTCATATCCTTTTTTAAGGCCCTTAACATAATCCTAATTGCTATTTTGAAGTCTTCGTCATGTGTTTCAGCTAAACTGCTTCCCCCTCCCCCAGGACCTATCACAACAGTGTTCCTGGCTTCTGGAGGAGAGGTTTTGTCTTGGCTTTCGTATTGTGTTTTTTTTTTTTTTGTTTTTTTGTTTTTTTTGTGCAGAAATTTGGGGATCTGGAGTTGGGGTATTTGAGTGTTTTATTGGGTGGGTGTTCTATTCTTCAGTTGCTTGTTGCACACTCGGATCCTAACCAAGTGTGATGGCTGTGGGATCCCTGATAGAGAGTGTTTTCATGAGCCAGCAGGAACCACAAAGGAATGGAAATGTGCTGGAAATAATGTCTGAAAGGGGTGGTGGAAAAGAACTAGGGGGACTCTGGGTCCACACCAAGAGGCAAAATCCCTAGGGGGTGGGGTAGGCTGGGAAGAGAGGTCCCAGGCTTAGTGGTTTATCTCTCAGCTATGGGTAGTAGCCATCTATCAACCTCCACGAGGTTAAATAAGGTGAGTGGAAATCATGTCCCTTTATTCAACAACAAGTCGTCATTGTTTCCCACAGCACCCCATGGCAATCAGATGCCAATGTTCTCAGATGTCTCCATGAGTCATCAAGTAGAACAATGGAGAGAGGACAGGAGGGACCCACACAGGCATACGCGACTCAGGTTCTTTGGTTCTCTTTTGTTTCTTCCTCCACGCTGACCTCAAATGTTCAATCCTTCTGTCCGGGGTGGTAGGCATGCACCGCCTTCCTGGATAATTTCCCTGTTCTTGGCTTCTCTGGCTCTCTCTGGGGCTCAGCCAGAAGCTGCAGGAATAGCCAAACCCTGACAAAGCCCCGGGGCAGAGGAAGGCTTCGCTACCTCTGGCAGCTAACAGGTGCCTGAGAGCTTGGCTCTGGCTCCTTTAAGAGCTTGCCCTTTCCTGTTGGCCCAGGCAGGGAGATGGATGATGGTCTCAGGAGAGGGATGAGAGCTGGAAGAAGAATTGATTGGAGAACAGACAAGTTGGCAAAATCTCTGGTTGATCAATGGAGACCATCTGCACAGTGGGCTGCTCTTAGGGACTAAGAGAGCAACTGGATTCTGGTCCTGGTATCTACTCCCTTCCCCCGCAGAAGGGAACAGTGCTGTCTCCAGCCCTTTCTCAGACTCTAGGAAAGCTCAGAAGCCCTTCCCATAGAGCCCACAAGAAACAAGGCTCCCTGTTCCAGACCTGAGCATGTGGGTTGCTATGATCCAGTGTTCTGGTAGCTGAAGAGATGGTCTGCCCGTACTGGGCAGGATTGTGAGGGGATCCTCATACTGTTTTGTCTAGCTAGGATTCAGTGTCTGGTAGTTAAGAGGTGCTCTGCTCTACCAGGCAGGATTTTGAGGATGTCTTCACACTATAGTGTGTGCAAGTAGAAAACTTCTAAATGTCTATAGAGACGCTGTCGCCCAGGATCTGTGCACACTCGTGGGTCTCTGCTAGAGGTAGGGCGACATCCTGCCACCTCACCAGCTCCTCCTCCGGGAGATGTGTGTGGATCTAGGTTCTGCTCCCTTTACACTGTTCCCAAGGTGGGGTAGCATTTTTGCCTATCAGGCTGTGGGGTCCCTAACTAAGGGGAATGTCTCATAAAGAGGGACAATCTGCAGCCCCCCTCCATTTTTCAGAGGTGCTCCTGTATGGATTCTCTAAAGTTAGTGCCCTGGCCAAGATCAGAACTGATGAGGGTAAGGGGCAGGAGACAGTTACTCCAGGCCCTCTTCTGTGGGATAAACTCACTGGCTCCTTTTACTGGTAGGCAGGCCAGATTTGTAGCTATAAATACAGCTCAACACGCAAAGCCATAAACTTACTCAAACCACTGGGAGATTTTTCTACCTTTTTTTCCCCCATTTATTCTTTTTATTGAGCTATATACTTTTCTCCTATTCCCCGTCCTTCCTCCCCTTTCCCCTTCCACCTCCCCCCCACCCCAATTTACTCAAGAGATCTTGTCTTTTTCTCCTTCCTAGGCTGATCCGTGTATGTCTCTCTTAGAGGTCTCTTTGTTGTCTAAGTTCTCTGGGATTGTGGACTGTAGGTTGGTCATTCTTTGCTTTATGTTTAAAAGCCACTTATGAGTGAGTACATATTATATTTGTCTTTATGGGTCTGTCTGGGTCTGGGTTACCTCACTGGCATCTATCATTTTTTTTCTTTTAATATAACTTGATTGGTTAGTTCTACAGCATGAACTTTGTAGGTGACCGTGGTATGCCACTCTGTTTAAGGTTGGATTCTCCTGCCAAGGTCTCTCCGTTCACCTGTCAGCACTGTGGCTCTTGCTGTGGGGTCCACTGATCTAGGCCAGTGTGCTCGTTCTTCTGTCTCTTGTGGGTCCTAGCCTAATGACACTGGAATATCAGGAGTTTTAGAAGCTGGGGACAAGGTTGCTCCCATTAGTGAGCCATACTTCCTGGAATGCCAACTACTATGTAGTAGTAGTTTTGAACAAAGACAAAACAAGTCTTCATATGGGGAGGAGGACAGACTGTGGAGGGGTAGCAGCCTGGGGACATCAGGGCTTAGAACTGAGATGTGTCTTTTCCAGGAGTTTGAAGAGCTGAGTGATTCCAGCGTGGCATTGAGGTTGGATGCCGTGTGATGTGGGGGGCTGACTCCTCTGTGTAGATCTTTTTGAAGGCACTTTGAGGTGGGGGATGAAAGGATTATAAAATACCCCTAGCATATAATTCATCCATGATGGCTTCCCTCCATGGGCTCATAAAAGATTTTAGCATTTATAAGAGCCTACCTTATAAAAGGCAAATGCCCCATAAAGTGGCCATGGCTGGTGTTCATTATCAACCAACACCCCAATTGGGGTCATTTCCGTAGGAATTAGGTGGCACCCAGAAATCTGATCCTAATCGTTTCCATGTGTGTACGTGGGCATGTGTATTTGACACGTCTTTGGGTATGTGTGTGCATGTTTTTGAGTTGAGGGCAGGAGATTTTTTTTTAAATTTATTCAACAAATATTGATCAAACACTAATAGAATGCCAAATGGTAGTCTTGGTTTTGCGGGATTGGAGAATGACCACGTAGGGCCGCTTGTTTGTCCCAGCCGCCCAGAACAGAAATAACCACACAGAAACTGTATTAATTAAATCACTGCTTGGCCCATTAGTTCTAGCTTCTTATTGGCTAACTCTTATATTAACTTAACCCATTTCTATTAATCTGTATATCACCACGTGGCTGTGGCTTACTGGGTAAAGTTCCCAGAGTCTCTGGCTGCTCCATGGCTTCTCTCTGATCCCACCTCCTTTCTCCCAGCATTCCATTTAGTTTTCTCCACCTAGCTCTGTTCTTCCCTACCATAGGTTCAAAGCAGGTCTTTATTCATTAACCAATAAAAGCAATACATTGACAGAAGGCCTTCCCACACCATTTCCCCTTTTCTGTTTAAACAAAAAGGAAGGCTTTAACTTTAACATAGTAAAATTGCATGAAACAAAATAGTTATCAAGCAAGAATTACAGTTACAATAATTATATCTACTTCCTATCTATTCTTCAACTCCATCAAAGACTCCAGAAGGATATAATATTACCTAAGTAAACAGGAGGTGAATTGTAAGCAACTTCCAAAACTCTAGAATTGATAGAGACATCGTGCTGCCTGAACAGTCACCCAAAGTTTCTTCTGTACTGTTGGGGCATCCGTTTTCAGCCTACAAGTCCATAGTATCCAGTAGACTTTCCCACAAAGCAGGAAATTTCAAAGACAATTCAACCTATATTGGTAGTTTTCAGTCACTTTCTTCTATGTCCTGCAGAATGTCTAGCAGACTCATGAAGTAGGAACCCTGAAGGACCATCTCACCTTTAGGCAAGTTCATCAGTCATTTCTCACTGGTCCTGCATGTCCAGTTCATGAAGCAGTCCAGGCAAGAGCAGTTTCTTGCCCAAATGGCTAACAGATTCCATAAGGAGCCTCTTCAATGCCCATCTCCCTCTTTAAGTTATTGGTGATTCCAGAAGCAGATATGTCTCATTGTCATGAAAAGTCCTAAGTTCTTAAACACTTTAAATGTCATATTTTGTAGTCTTTGAAAGGTTTGAAAAATGCCTATCCATCTGAAATACATCTCTGTACATCTAGAAAACCTAACTAACATGACCACAAACTTGACTATTATAGGTGACTATCTATTACATTACATTTTTAAATGAGCTTCACAAACACAATACCTTAATCAAGAGCAGAAATATGTATACACAGTATAACAAAATTGACCATAAATTTGTATCAATAAACCAAGATCCATACCCATGCAAATCTCATAGCATATCCCCATGTAAATGTAAACACACATTTATAGACAATCTTTGAGTATGTGTGTGCATATTTTTGAGTTGAGAGCAGGAGATTGTTTTTATTCATTCAACAAATATTGATCAAACACTAATAGAATGCCAAATGATAGTCTTGGTTCTGCGGGATTGGAGAATGACCAAAGAAATAAAACACCTCTGTCCCCATGGAGCTTTCTTTCTTTCAAAGTAGAAGGGCAAGAAACAAGGTAGAACGAGAGGTGAAGGTAAGTCAGATGGCAGGAAGAATAATGGAGAAAAATGTGGCAGGGAGAGGAGAGGCTATGACAGAAGAGGTGTCAGCTTCCCGGCTGGACTTGGCTCTGGGGGAAAGGACGAGCCTGTGACTACAAGTGCCAGGATGAGGAGAAGGCCTGCAGACTCCTGGGACATGGCGCTGAAGGAGACCCTTTCTCCATGTTCAAGGTGCATGCCCACCGACACCTGCCTCCTCCATGCATGTTCCTTCTCCACGCAGTGTTCCAAGAATCAGAGAGCTCTCAGGGCCCAGCAAAAGAGAAGCCACAGAAGTGGTGTTTCCTGACCAGACTGAGTAGCTCGGTAAGCTCCTTGCCAGCCAGTTCCTGGATATATTTGTTACTTTTCTAGCTGTGACCAAAATATTAGTAAACAGAGGAAAGTTTTCTTTGGGTCCCACATTCAGAAGGTTCAGTTCCCAGCCACTTGTTTTTTGGCCCCATGGGGAGACAGAACAATATGGCCCCAGAAGCTATTTATTTATCTTATGGTGGACAGGAAACAGAGACAGGGAGTACAAGAAGGAGCCAGGGCAAGATGTAGCCTCAAGGACACAATCCAGTGACTTAACTTACCTTCTTCAACTAGACAGCATCTCCTATTTTTCAGTTTCCATTAATGCTGCCATCCCTTGAATCTTTCAAGAGACTGAAGAATTCATGCATTCAACACAACCATGAATTTGTTCAACCCTGGTGATGTGATTATCTCTGGAAACACCATCACAGACACATCCATGGGTGTGTGTTCTGCCAGTGCACACAGTTTTCCATCCAATCAGTTCAATAACTCGAATTTGCTACCACACCAAGGAATGAGGTGCCAGCTTACCTCTCATAAATTTTTTTCCCTCCTGTGTGACGAAACTTCTGGAGAGGCATAACACACATGTCTACACAACCCAGATAGGGATTCCACAACAGATAAAAGTATGGATACCACTAAAGTCCAACTTGTTGAACCAATGAGTTTTATTAGGCTTACTTACAGGTGTCTGGTGAGGAGTTACTCACAGGATTAGAAATAACTCAAAGACAGCTGTGTCACTAAGACCTGCTCTAGCATGAATGACAATTCACAAAAACTGGGGAATCTGAGCACACACTGCACAACTTATAGGCAGCTCAACAGGTTGGAGTGTCCTTTCCAGGTCTGGGTGGTCTCTCTTTTTTTCCTACCCTAACATCCACAGCTTTCGGGGGGGGGGGATTACCAAACTGAGATGGTGTGAAAACAGTTTGAAGACAGGCTGGGTAGCTGAGGGCTTGTTTCATACAGTGCTTGGACTCCCTCCTTACTTCGTTTAGCTGGTGAGGGTCTTCTTTAGCTAGGTGAGGGGGCACAGAAGAAAATAGCACAGAACTGTCCATAGAATCTAATGGGGGATTGACAGTGCCCCAAGGTGTGATGCAGTGCTACTAGGGGATGATGGAGGAAATAGCTCTGGTGTACTGTGGTCCAGAGGAAGGAGGCCCAGCTACCTGAGCATCACAGGTTTCCAGGGATGGTGACATAGATGAATTCTGAAGATAGAGGAAGAAAATATAGCATTGCAGGCTGAGAGGCCCGTGTTTGGTCATTATAGTATGTTCTTTGAGTGTGGTGGGAAAAGGAAGGACGCCAAGTCACAGGAGAGGCCACTGTGGAGTAAGAAAGGGAAGAGGACATTGTGGTCTACTGTGAGAAAGGCAGAGGTAGCCTGGGGAGGACATTCTATTTAGAGTGGTGTTCAATGTGAGTAGCACCCATATGGTGGAGCAAAGGACCTTGGAACTACAGAAGGAGAAGGCTGGCTCTATTTAATCCCTGTGTTTATAGACATAGAATCGGGCATAGAGGGGAGAAGATAATTGCCCAAGATCCCATGGTTACACGTGGACCGAAACCCTCACGCTTCAGGACTCTTAGTTCAGTGTAGCTGTACATATTGCTGTTGTAAGAGGTCACTTGTTTGTTTCCCAGCCACCTGGCAGCTCAGACCCTGTTGATATATGAGCGGTGGGGCTGCGTCCCCAGCACCCGGCCGCCCACATGGCTAGCTCTAGTTTATGCCCCGAAATAATTACACGGAAACTGTATTCTTTTAAACACCGCTTGGCCCATTTCTATCTAGTCTCTTCTAGGCTAGCTCTCGCACCTGGACTAGCCCATTTCTAATAATCTGCTGTAGCTCACGAGCTGGCTTACCAGGAATGATCTTAACCTGCGTCTGCCTGGAGTGGGAGAATCATGGCGACTCCTTGACTCAGCTTCTTTCTCCCAGCATTCTGTTCTGTTTACTCCACCCACCTATGTTTTAACCTATGAGGGCCAAACAGTTTCTTTATTGCTACCAATGAAATCAACAGATTGATATATGACACTCCCCCATCAAGACCCGAAATAATCACACAGAAAACTATATTATTCAAAACATGGCTTGGCATATTTCTGGCTATCTCGTATCTTAAATTAACTCATCTTCATTAATCTGTGTATCACCAAGAGGCTGTTGCTTTCCAGGTAAAGTTCCAGTGTCTGTCTCTGACGGGGCTACATGGCTTCTCACTGACTCTGCCTTCTTTCTCCCAGCATTCAGTTTAGTTTTCCACGCCTAACTAAGTTCTGCTTTGCTATAAGCCAAAGCAGTTTCTTTATTCATTAACCAATAAAAGCAACACATAGAAGGACCTCCACACCATATTGCTCTGTTCTAACACTTTTGAAGTACAAACTCATTCATCTTCTTTCCCCACCAAGAGAGCTACTGTGGTTATTTCTTTCCCATTCTTCAAATGAAGAACCTTAGGCCCAGTGGTTAACTTATTTAAGGTCACACAGCTAGTATATAGGGATCAGGGATAGGAACTCTTCAGTCTGTGCTAGGGGCCATGTTCTTCCTCCTAGAAGTAACATAGAATCATCTGATGTCCTGGGTAACCAAGAGTGTGGTCCATAGCCCTTATCTAAGCATGGCAACGCTGTTTTTAAGATATTTTCTGTTTTAAAGATCTTTTCAGTTCTACCCTCTACACTGTCTGTCAATGCCTCAGTGCCATTGCTGCTTCTCTTCCTCCTCCTTATTTTGCTTCCCTTCAGGGAGAGATGAACATGGTGCATGGGCAACTCTGGGCAAGTGAGATGGAATGCTATTGTTAAAAGAGGTTTCTGTCCTGCCCAGTCCTACAGCCGTTCAGTCCCATAGAAACATACAGAGGCCACATCAATTATAAACTGGTTGGCCTATAGCTCAGGTTTCTTATTAACTCTTACATTTTAAATTAACCCATAATACTTGTCTGTGTTAGCCGTGTGACTTGGTACCTTTTACCAGGGAAACATTCTCATCTTGCTTCCTCTGCGTCTGGGTGATGACTGCAGACTGAGTCTTTCCTTTTCCCAGAATTCTAGTCTGGTCACCCTGCCTATGCTTCCTGCCTGGCTACTGGCCAATCTGCATTCTATTAAACCAATACAAGTGACAAATCCTCACAGGGTACAAGACCATTGTCCCACACACTATCATTTGCAGCCCTTGCTCTTTGCTGTGGTGTAAATATTTCCACTGTGGCCGGATTCCCTCCATGGGCAACTTTAAGCCCTCATCTGAATATCAATCAGCTTGAAACACTGCAAACTCTACAATGCACTTCAAAATATACATCTCACTTCAGACTATCACCATAGCAGCACCCTCTTTCTCCCAAACTCTTCCTGAAGCCCCCTTTCCCAGGGATCTCCTGCCTTCCCATGTCTCATCTTTGATTAAACTAAGTTTATGTAAATGGCTATGATTTGAAAGTTCTCATCTTAGGATGTTTATTTCCTCTACTCAAAAAGAAATAATAATAAAACATTCATGGAGTTCTGCCTACTATAAACATTTCCTAGAAGGGGCTTTGGTGATTTAGTTCAAATCTTGGTTTTACAGATATGGAGAGTCTGCTTGGAGAGTCAAGAGACTTGCTCAGCGGCACACAGCCAGTAACTTACCATGTTAGAAGCCTACATTCTCCTGGTCTCTGACTTGCTTTTCTAACACATCTGAGCATCTTCTGCTATGTGTGTGTGTGTGTTGATCCAAAAGCAGGTAAAATTTTGCACACCTTAATTGAGAAGTTAAGATGAAAAGGATAAAACTATTGGCACGGAGGAGGGAACCCTACAAGGAAGGTATTTTGGATCTGCCTCTTCAACCTGTAACTTTGAGTCAGAATCTTAAATGCTTTGAGCGTTAGCTTTATCCCTTTAAAATGCAGATATTCTGAATATTTGCCTCACGCATCTCACAGGGATATTACGAAGATCAAAGGAGATAAACGGCCAGCAAAGTGTGTCTACTGTAAGGAAACACAAATGGCTCTTAAGTGCAGATGACGACTTACCACCTCATTTAGAATAAGAGAAATGTAAATTAAAATTACACCGTGGTAAACAATTTTCCCACCTATCAGATGGGCAACAGGCCAGAAAGTTGATACCACACTGTAATGGCGCTGCTGCGCGGAAATAGGCACCCTCATCTTTCTCATGGGAAGAGAAATGCGTATAACCTCTACAGAGGGTAATTTGGCAATCGCTGTCAATGTTTTAAATACATAGCTCTTCTGACCCAGCAATTCCACTTTTGGGAATGTATCTTATAAATATATTTGCATAAGTGCCAAGGATCTGCTTCCAGCTCTTTGTTATGGTGATGTTTGCATCACTATAACAGGCAAACATTTGAAATGTTCAGTGCTCATTGAGAGACGTGTTTCTGGGCTGGGGCTGGGGCTCAGCTGTGGAGGAGCCCTTGACTACTGTCCTGGAGACCCTGGGGTCCACTCCCCAGTAGTGAATAAAAGCAGCTGTCTCTTTAAGATGCTTTCGCTTCCCATCCTGCCGTGATTAGGAGCCATTAAGACACCATGTGACTTGCTGCCTGGTCAGAAGCAACTGTTTCCAATCAGGAGGGACCATGTGTCTTTTGAGAGAGCTGTTTGTGTGGTTGCTCAGTCCACTGGACTTCTTGCTTTTGGGGGGCCGTATTCTGATGCTTTCTTGCTCCTCTCTGAGGGGCATCAGCCTATCCCACCGATATCTTGACAGCCCAGAAACAAATCCTAGCAGACAGAGGCCTATCATCAATTAGAGATAGGCAAGGGACTTACTATCTATAGAGAGATCTGCAGGAGGCGGGGCTGTCGGCAAAGGGAAGCATCTTGTCTCCAATTAAAGTTCTAAGGATTCATCTTCCACTCAGCCCCCCTCAGAAATTGACATTTATTAGGTTGTCAAGTCTGATTTTCCTCCTGGTCCTTTCTCGCCCTCAATATTCTCTCTCTCTCTCTCTCTCTCTCTCTCTCTCTCTCTGTACAGACACTCAAATGAATAAAATACCTCGGTTTTTCAGTTGGGCCTGGTTTCTTGGTTTTTGGTAGATGGGAAGGTGAAGCCTGGAGTGGGGGCGCAGGCCCAACTCTGCTGAGGAGGTAGTGGTCTGAGGCTCATGGTAGGCCTAGAATCTGAGGTGAAATAGGTCTTCTATAGAGTCAGATTGCCAACTGTGTGTTGGAAGAGTCTCCCCTCCCCCGCATCACCGTAAAAAAAAAAGCCCCCCATGTGCCATTCAATCTGAGTTCCATCCCTGGATATTCTCCCCTGTGCATTCATCAAGCCCTGTTCCAGGTCTCTCTGCAGTGGACATATTCCTCTAGCGGGGAAACTCACTAAACACTGACGTCCTAGGAACACTGAACTCTGAGCAAAGAGACTCTGCATACAGTCTGAACTCTTGCAGAAAGGAAGCTGAAGAGCCAGGGATTTGCCCAGCATCACTCAGTGTGCTGGTGACAGTGATGTGGTTGTCACCTGGGTCCTCTGACCTGAAGATCAGTGGACTTCAGTTTATCACAATGGTTTTCTTTGGTAACAAGAGGAAGCCTGGCTGGATGTGAGCTCAGAGCCTCCAAGTGAGAGAAGACAAACAATAGGCACAAACAGGCAAGGCTAGCGTGGAGGCAAGGCTAGCGTGGAGGCAATCCTTCTTCTTCTTCTTCTTCTTCTTCTTCTTCTTCTTCTTCTTCTTCTTCTTCTTCTTCTTCTTCTTCTTCTTCTTCTCCTCCTCCTCCTCCTCCTCCTCCTCCTCCTCCTCCTCCTCCTCCTCCTCCTCCTCCTCCCCTCCCTCCATTTTGGCTTTTCAAGACGTTTTCTCTGTGTAACATCTCTGGCTGTCCTAGAACTTTCTTTGTAGACCAAGCTGGCCTCGAACTCACAGCGATCCTCTTGGCTCTGCCTCCCGAGTGCTGGAATTAAAGGTGTGCGCTACCACCGCCCAGCTCTGAAATATATTCTTTCTTGTGCTCTTATGGTTGAGACTGTCTGTCTTCCTCCTCAGTGAATACTATTCTGCACAGTGTATCCTGTGCAGTGCTGACTTGGTGGTTATGAACCGTCTTAGTCTGTGCTTGTCTTGCAATGTCCTTATTTACCTGTCAGTTTTCAAAAGTGGCTTTGCTGGAAGCAGCAGTCTTGGTTGGAAGTCTTACTTTCAGGCCTTGACATATATTGTTTTATGTTCTCCTGGCTTTTATAGTTGCTGGAAAATAAAATAGAAGAAGCATAATGTTGGAAGAGAGAGAGGGTATAGAATTCAAAAAGGAAAACTCCTCCAACCCTTAGAGCAGCTGCTTTGTGGGTCTTTGAAATTTATAGACCGACAATTGCATACACGGGAGTGTAGAGGGGCGGTTGAACTTGTGGATTCATGTCTTTCCTGTGGTTTATGATAGTGTTGAGCTTGTATTGGACAAGTGTCTGATGCCTACCAGAATTGTTTATTACCCTTACTTCTTTGCATAACAGGGACTTCGGTTGGGCACGCTTAGCTTTAGTCTGTGAGTTGGACTGCTTCTCTTGTGCTCTGGAGATTCCTAAACTCATTGTCCCTGCGGGGGTGACTAATATATTATAGAGGCTATTTCCCAAGTGGAAGTAACCTCAGTACTGTAGTCTGAACAGGTGCAGGACATGGCTTTGTGTTTCCTTTCTTCTTTCTTTCTTTCTTTCTTTCTCTTTCTTTTCTCTCTTTCTCTCTTTCTCCCTTCCTTCCTTCTTTCCTTCCTTCCTTCCTTCCTTCCTTCCTTCCTTCCTTCCTTCCTTCCTTCCTTTCTCGCTCTTTTTTTTTTGAGACAGGGTTTCTTCATAGCTTTGGAGCCTGTCCTGGAACTAGTTCTTGTAGACCAGGCTGGCCTCAAACTCACAGAGATCTGCCTGCCTCTGCCTCCTGAGTGCTGGGATTAAAGCCGTGAGCCACCACCACCCGGCTTAGCTTTGTATTTTCAAAATGTCCTAAGTATTAATATCCTTGATGAAGGGAAGGGGTGAACTTTAGAGTTCTGAGCTCTGCACCAGTCACTGGCAGAGGGATGACTCCAGAGATCGATTCTCTCACCGGCTTCAGGCTCAAGGCTACCAAATTCTTTCTTTTTTTGACTGTCTTTTTTTTTTTAAAATTTATTTATTTATTAAAGATTTCTGCCTTCTCCCCGTCACCGCCTCCCATTTCCCTCCCCCTCCTCCATCAAGTCCCCCTCCCTCGTCAGCCCAAAGAGCAATCAGGATTCCCTGCCCTGTGGGAAGTCCAAGGACCACCCACCTCCATCCAGGTCTAGTAAGTTGAGCATCCAAACTGCCTAGGCTCCCACAAAGCCAGTACGTGCAGTAGGATCAAAAACCCATTGCCATTGTTCTTGAGTTCTCAGCAGTCCTCATTGTCCGCTATGATCAGCGAGTCCAGTTTTATCCCATGATTTTTCAAACCTGGGCCAGCTGGCCTTGGTGAGTTCCCAATAGAACATCCCCATTGTCTCGGTGTGTGGGTGCACCCCTTGCGGTCCTGAGTTCCTTGCTCGTGCTCTCTCTCCACCTGCTCCTGATTTGGACCTTGAGATTTCAGTCCGGTGCTCCAATGTGGGTCTCTGTCTCTGTTTCCTTTCATCGCCTGATGAAGGTTAATATTCAGGAGGATGCCTATATGTTTTTCTTTGGGTTCACCTTCTTATTTAGCTTCTCTAGGATCACGAATTATAGGCTCAATGTTCTTTATTTATGGCTAGAAACCAAATATGAGTGAGTACATCCCATGTTCCTCTTTTTGGGTCTGGCTTACCTCACTCAGGATAGTGTTTTCTATTTCCGTCCATTTGTATGCAAAATTCAAGAAGTCATTGTTTTTTACTGCTGAGTAGTACTCTAATATGTATATATTCCATACTTTCTTCATCCATTCTTCCATTGAAGGGCATCTCGGTTGTTTCGGGCATGGAAGAACACAACCCGCTGATTGACGTGGGGAAGGCTGAGGGAGGAACTGACCTCTTAGGACGGGACTTCCAAGTGTCTATGGTGGTTGAGCCTTAGCCACAAGTGTGAGTCGACGAGTCTGGCTTAGATAAAGGAAGATGGGCATTTCTCAGTATTCAAAAGCCACAAGGCAGAGTGAACTTACTTAGAAATTGAGTGTTTGTAGAGAAGATAGTAAATAAAAACGTAATGCCGGGGGAGGGAGGACAGTCTAGACAGCAGGATGCGGAGGCGGACCAATCAGTAAAGACAGCAGAGAAGGACGGGGCCTGCGTAGGCGTGAGGACAATCTGGGCGTGGTCCTGGAGCAGAAACCTTTTCATTGGCTATAGCTGGTGAGACGTTTCAACAGGAAGAGAGGCAGCGCAGGGCCACAGAAACTTCTCTTTTCTCAAGTAAACAAAAATCATGGGTTGAGGAGGGAAGCGAGGAAGTGCAACAAATTTGAAGAGAAGAGAGAAGACAACAGGGCTTCCAAGAGAGTGGGAATTTTGAGCAGCACAAAGCGACCTGGGGCAACTCCAAAATCTCCTTACATTTTTTTTTTTGCATTTATAGTTTTAAAAATTTGTGCATATTAGCTACTTTTTTTCTGTTGCTGTGACAAAATACTATTATCACAGCGACTTAAGGAAGAAACAAAATATTTTTGGCTTATGGTTGCCGAGGAAGATTCCATGGTGGTGGGAAAGGCCAGGAAGAAATGGGCAGGTATGGAAGCAGGAGCAGGGAGCCCAGAGCTCACTCTCTTGATCATAAGTAAGGAGCAGAGAGAGAACAGGGTGAGACTTCTAACTCCAAAGGCTCACCTCCACTGATGTACTTCCTAAAGCTCCCCCAAACAGCACCACCCACTGGGGGCCAAAGTGTGCGAGCAACTGAGCCAGTGCGGAACATTTCTCCTTCAGACCGCCGCAGGTTCGAATGTGTGTGCGGGAGCAGCTGGAGGGTGCCACAGCACAGAGGTCAAGAGGAAGTTTGCATAGTTAGTTATGTCCTTCAACTATGTAGGTCCCTGGGACCGAACTCACGTCACCAGCCGTGGCCACAGGCATCTTTCCCAAGCAAGCAATGTCATTGGCTCTGACATTGCTTCTGACAATATAGAATCGCTGTCTATATTGGAGGCACTGAGGGGCTTGGGCTGGCTTGGAAGGGAGCTTGACAAGGAACTCTCAAAATACTTTAGGTCAAGAAAACCTCAGTTGTTCCTATAAAGGATAAGATAAGCTGTAGCCAGGGCAGAGAGTGCGTTAAATTTGAAGTTCTCCCATGACCCACTAAGGGTAGGTCTTACATAAGCAGCTGGAGGGGAGAGAGGGGCCTTCTGGGTAAGATGAGCCCTCCATCTCGGAACTAGTGCCATTGCCCCAGCTGTGTTCAGTCAGCAGAATCAAGGCCAATGGGGTGAGAAGGAAGATGCAGAACCAGACAGGTGTTTACAGAGATGTGGCCAGGCCTCTCACTGAATGGGAGGGAAATTTCATAATGCCTTTTTCTCATCCTCTTCCCTCTCGTAGACACTTAGGCAAGTCTGACGGTGTAGCTTGTGTCTCTGACTTACTTTGGTTGACAAGACACATACAGATATAGAGATGCACACACATCTACACATGTGTGCGTACCCCTTCCCCTCCAACGCACAGCATGTGAGTTTGCACATCAAGGAATCTTTTTGAAGGGAAAGGTGCAAGGCAAAATGGCTTTATAAAAAAAAGACACTGTTGCCAAGCCTGGAGACATGAGTTTGAGCTTGTCCACAAGGAAGGAGAGAATTGATTCCTGCAAGTTGTCCTTTGACCTCAATATGCAGGCTGTGGCATGTAACCCTCCGCGCACGTGCGCGCGCGCGCGCGCACACACACACACACACACACACACACACATTTTTATTTTTAAGAAGTAAAACCAAAACTAAAACCCCCAGACACCTCGGGAGACCATGAACTTTTTGCACAGATGTTACTGTGGGATAAGGATAAAGCATTTTCAAATTCCCTTTTGGGAAATCCCTCTTCTGACTGTTCTCTGTCGGGCTCACTCTTTGCATTTCAAGGGTAAGTTTGATTCCTAGAAACAGCATCGAGTTATTGAAAACCATGTATGATGTCTAAAATGAGAGATTAAGGTTCTTATGGCCTCTGATGAGGTTTAATATGGCTGGGATAAGGCTTACTTTTTCTGTTTAAAAGGGAATATACTTCTTCCTTCAAGCATATAATAAGGGATGGTGAGTAAAGTTCTTAGGATAGTTTTTGATCTATGGGCATTTTATAATTGGTAATTATTAATATTCCTAAAACAGGGATCCTGAAATGAATGGGAACGTTGATGAAAGAAAGGCCATGTCCCCCAAGGTGAAGGCTTTGAAGGGACAGACTTTATCTAGAATTAGAAATTTTGCTAAGTGTGTTAAAAAATAGCATATTCATAACCTCATAATCTTATCTCTTATTCTCCTTTATCAACTCCATAGGCAGGAGGACTAGAGGACTTGAGGTCAAAGAGGAGAATTGCTGAAGGAGGTCACCTGGGGAAGAATGAAGCCAACCCCTAAGTCACTCCTCAGGACCACCCATGTCTGTCCGTGGTGACAAAGAGGCTGCGAATGCTCCCCCCTCCTCTCTCCCTCCGGGCTGGGATGCTGACAACAGGAGACGGAAATGCTGCTATTAGAAGTTCTTGTGTTGGACATAGACTTTTGTCTATCCTTAAGGACAAGAGCAAATTGCTGCAGAGAAGTGAGCAAAGGCGCAACTTACAGCTTTGCATACAGAAGAGACCAGATGTCCTCTCCCGAGGCCAGGTCTTCACAGAAGGAGACTGGAGCCAGCAGAAAGGCCGTGGGTGTTTCTGTGGAAGGAATGTGGAGAGAAGCAGCTCACCCAGGAGACACTGAAATTCAATCCCCTCCTGCTCAGTCAGAGGCAGAGCCAACCCTGCAGCATGGCTCCCTCCTCAGGGGGCACAGGATGAGCTTCCTGGCAGGAGCTGTGCAGGGTGGAGGTTCCTGGGACCACCTTGCCTCCACAGGGAGCCACAGAGAGATCTTATCCTCATCTGGACTCTGCTCCAACTCTGGTAGCTTCCTTTTCTAAGCCTCCATTTCCTACAAAAGGAAATGGCTGATGGCTTGGAACTTTATCAGTGTTTCCCATATTTTGGGTTCTTTCACTTTAGCCTGCAGATCTATACCAAGACACAGTGTGTGTTCATATTTGTACGTGTACGTGTGGACAGCCATATGCTGCATGAGGATCTTTCAGGCAAAGATGGATCCAACCCATGGCAGTCAACTCTCAAGATTATATGGGTTAGGGTGACATACCATCCTTGGTTTGGGTAAGAATGGTGTATAATGATGACATTTTCTAATGATGCATTTCTTTTTTTTTATAAAAATATTTATTTATTTATTATGTATACAATATTGTGTCTATATATGGCTATATATATATATATAATGCCAGAAGAGGGCACCAGACCTTAGTACAGATGGTTGTGAGCCACCATGTGGTTGCCGGGAATTGAACTCAGGACCTTTGGAAGAGCAGGCAATGCTCTTAACCACCAAGCCGTCTCTCCAGCCCCTGTAATGATGCATTTCTCAGAACATATCTCTCTCATCAAATGATGTATGGATATATATATATATATATAATATATATATATATATATATCTGTGAATATATGTCATCTACCTATCTTAGCTATCACGTATGTACATATGTGCCTATATCCATCCATCCAGCCATTTATCTTCTTCCTATGAGCCCAAAATTGTAAGAATCAAAGTTATAAAATATGAAATTAGGTGATGAGTAAAACTCTTCCCAGTTCTGGTATTTTAAGCCTATTTTTAATATTTAAATTGATCCTTAGAGAGCCTCACACTTGCATACAATATATTTTGATTATCTCCGCCCGTGCACCACTCTTTACCTCTCCACTCTCTCTCTTAACTTCAAGTCCTCTTAAAAAAATACCCGGCTGTTCAAGTTGTGCAACCCACGTACACATGGTGTGTACAGGAGCATGGCCAACCTACCGGGGACCACACCTCGCAAGAAAACTGACTCTCTTTGCCCCAGAAGCTATTAACTTTCAGCGGCTCCTTAGCTGGGGGCGGGGACTTGTGAGCGCCTCCCCTCTCCATGCTGGCCGTTGATTGGCTTGATCTTGTTCAAACAACCACAGCTGCTCGGAACTCAGGAGTTCCTGGTCCTGTTAGGTCAAGAAGACATTGTTTTTTCAGGTCCTCCCAAACTTCTGGCTCTTACAGTCCTTCCATGCCCCTTCTCTGACCCTTGGGACTAACCACTGGTTTGCTGGTTTCGTGCATAAGTCAATATTGTAGGGGTATGTCCACATAAACTCTCAGTGTAGAGTTCAGTTCAGAATCGTTATCCTGTGACTGTTACTCGTTCCTTGCTCTCACGATCTGGGATTGGCTGGCTGCAGAGGTTTCCAGCCCATATCACTTTGTCACCTTTGTTTTTCTTTATAGGCAACTCTAAAATACTCTTTATTAATATTATCTTATTTTATGCATATGGGTGTTTTGCTGCGTCTATATCTGTGCATCCTGTGAATGCAGTGCTGGAAGAGGCCAGAAGAGGGCGCTGAAGTCATTGGAACTAGAGTTACTAATGGTCATGAGCCTCTATTTGGTTGCTGGGAATTTAACCCAGGTTCAGTTTCCAGCTAATGCCTTAATGTCTGGACCACCTCTCCAGGCCCCTCTACAGATAGTCTTATTTTCTGTCGTGCCTTATAGTTTTTGAGAGTATGGGACAAAAAAATGGTTCATTTGTCTCTCATCCTTCTCCCCACGTCTTTACTTGCTGAACTTTTACCCTTTACATTGACCCAATGAAAGTCAAGTTTCAGGTAAACAGGGGTCATGTGGCTACTCCTCTCTCTTGGAAGTGGACTTTCGTATGATTATTATTATTTTTTTTAAATCTTTGGGGATTTTTTTCTTCACTCGTCCAAAGCCCAGGGAAACATTTATGATGTTAATTTATTTTTTTCTCATCAGTTTTTTGCTCTTCTTTATGAGGAAGATATTCTGGACACTTCAGCCGCCATGTGTCCTGAGAATGAGAGGTTCTCCTGCTTCTTCTCAACAGAGAATCCTTACATCTTAGAACAGTGACTCTCAACCTGTGGGTTGCAACTCCTTGGTGGGGGTGGAGTGAGGTGGAGGAGGGGGTGGGCTCAAGTGACTCTATCACAGAGCTTGCATATCAGATATCATGACTATTAGATATTTACATTTTGATCCATAACAGTTATGAAGTAGCAATGAAATAATCTTATGGTTGGAGGACACAAGAACACCAGGAACTGTATTAAAGGGTTGTGTGAGGACCTGACTTAGCAAACTTCGTTTTAAAGAAGGGGCTTCATATTAAGCCATATAATGAGCTGGGGGTATGTGATCTCAGCTCTAGAGATATGCTGTCATAGCAGAAATTTGAACAGATACCCTAAAAATGACCAATTAATTTAGGGAGCCAGGGCATAAAATTTACCGAGATCCAGATGTTCTTGGGAGGCATCCTGTCTTCGAAGATACCTTGTCAGTTATTAATGGTTCTTTGTTAGGTTTTCATGCCCAAAAACTGACCAATGGGTTCAGAAAATACCTTATCCAATGCACTCCTTACACAATCCCAAGACAACAGGACCCAAACTCCCCTGATTATGGCGTTGCCCCTTTAAAAGTTCTAGCCTCCCAGGGCTCCCACCACACTTTCTGCACCCACCATGCTGGGGTGCTGGAAAAGTGTTGGTCCAAACTTGAGGTTGAATATTATTAAAAACCCTCATGTAATTTGCGTCAGAAATCTGGCTCCGTGAATTCATTTGGAGACCAGAAACTTGGGCATAACACTTGCAACATTAGGAAGGTTGAGAACCACTGCCCCGGAGACCACAGGAAGTTACAGGCTATAGAAGGAAGAGACATTATGAAACTGCGGGGCAATACTCTTCATTTGGGTGTGTGGTAGGGTGTGGGAAAATTATGTAACTCTTTTTTTTTTAGATTTTTTTTTCGGTTTACAATTTGAATTTTTGTTTGCGAGCCTAGCTTTTAATGTCCAAGGCATCTCTCTAGCCCTGACTTTTACCTTTATTTATTTTTCCAACATAATATTTTTATTGATTATTTGGGAATTTCACATCATGCACCCCTATCACATTCATTTTCCTGCCCATCTATGTCCATCCCCATCCTTGTGCTTGCCCCTCCCCCCCAAAGAAAAAGAAAGAAGAAAAGAAAAAAAAACGAGTCTAATTTGTGCTGTTCATACACTCACTGGAGCACGGTCAAACTCCCAGTGGCCAGCCCCTTAAAAAAACTGAGTCCTTCTCCACATGCACCCCTGCCCAAAGCTGTCAGTTGCAGAGAGCCACACTTCAGCATTCTTACCACCATTTTTAAGAGTTCTCTTTGATAGCTTCCTTTTTAAGCTGTTACTTTTTGGGGGGTGGCTGTCGAGTTGGGTAGGAGTTGACCCAGAAGCCTTCTATGTCCCTCCTTCTCAACTATGTGCCTGTAGTTATCAACATCACTGTGAAAGTAGCTTCCCTGCCCTTTACAGTCAGCGAGAACACAGAACACGGGCTTCTACATGACTTCTGGTGATAGTGTGGAACTCGAACATCCACATAGACTCCGGCGTCAGTTCATGCCAAGGATCTCTGCTTTGTCTCAGGTTGGTGTAGGAGGGTCTTCTGTCTATGTGTTACTTTCGTTGGTTAAATAAAGAGACTGCCTTGGCCTTTTGATAGGGCAGAAAATTAGGTGGTGGTGGGGTAGACAGAACAGAATGCTGGGAGAAAGAAAGCAGAGACAGAGGGAGCCACCATGGAGCCAGTCGCTAAGTCAGACATGCTGAATCTTTCCCGGTAAGCCACGAGCTCGTGGTGACATACAGATTATTAGAAATGGGTTAATCAAGATGTGAGAGTTAGCCAATATGAAGCTAGAAATAATGGGCCAGGCAGTGTTTAAATGAATACAGTTTTCATGTAATTATTTTGGGTAAAGCTAGCTGGGAGCCGGGCGGCGGGAAGCCTGCTGCTCCTCAATACAACATCTGGTGGCAGAACAGACCATGGACATCAATACGGCTTTCTGCCAAAGCATGGGCCATGGACACCATCATAGTGTTCAGTGGCAATATTGGGCAAAGGACATAAACGTGGCTTGGGGGTAACATGGGTGATGGATACTAATATGGACCCTGGGGGTAACACAGGAGATGGGCATCGACAAGGCCTCAGGTGGTAGCACAAACCAGAGATGGACCACAGACATCAACCTCACTCCAGGTGGTCACACAGGCCACAGACATCAACATGGATCCAGTCTGTGGCGCAGACCACGGACATCCCCATGGGCTTAGGTGGTAACCTGGGCTATGGACATCAGCCAGCCCCTCGCTGTTTCAGAACTACAGACCCAAACATGGCTGTTAGCGATAGCATGGACCACGGACATCAACATGGCCTCAGGTGGCTGCACTGGGCGACTCTCAGGCAGAGTACGATTGCTGAAGGCTTGATTCCCTGGAGCATCATTTGTTGCTGGAGAGAACCGGTATCATCCAGCTATAAGGCCTCACACCAGGCCCAGCACTCACTGAACTTTAATGAATTTAATGAGTGTTGGCTGCTTCTGTTTCCTCTCTTGTTTTAAAGATTTATTCTATATTTTATTCATGTAGCGTCTCTTGCATATGTGTGCCTGTGGATGACAGAAGAGGACATCAGATTCCCTGGAGCTGGAGTCACAGATGGTTGTGAGTCACGTGCCATGGGTGCTGGGAACTGAATTCAGGTCTTCTGGAAGAGCAAAAAGTGTTCCGCATCACTGAGCTAACTCTCCAGCCCTCTTTGCCTTCTAAAAAAAAAAAAAAGATTTATTTTTATTACTTTTATTTATGTGCATGTTTGTGAGCATACGCTATGTGTGTTTGTGCCAGGGTAGGGCAGAAGAGGGCATTTGGAGCCTCTGGAGGTAGAGTCAATAGTAAATCTTGAGCCACTGAATGTGGGTGCTGGGAACCAAGCTTGGGTCCTCTAAAAGAGCAGCAAACCTGTGAGCCATCCATCCCTCCAGCCCCTGTCTTCTCTGTGGCGGTGTCTGGGGTTCCAGGTCACGCACAGTCTACCTGTGAGTAGGAAGCCTTGTTACTTCATTTCTGTTTCTCACATGCAAACATCCCCCTCCCCCACCCCCTTAGATGAAGGGGTGGACTAAGTGATTTCCAAGTAGGCTTCTCACCCACGTGGTCTGAGATGCTAGCACCAGCGTGTGAAATGGCAAACCTGTCCCTCAAATAGCTCAGTGTGGAGCTGACTGGAGAGCCCAGTCCTGATTTGCTGAAGCTGAGTCTTTGGGATTTGGCAAGTGTGTCCCCAGGAGAGTTGCCTTCTAAGTGGTGGTTGGCTTTCCAGGGCCAGCTCATAAACATTGATAACCCCACAATGAAGTTCATTTGCATTGGAAATGGCAGGAAACAATATTGTCCCGATGCTAGTAATTAAACAAAACAGAAAAGCAATTCAATTGAATAGGCACTCATTTTTTATTTATCTGGAATCATGGTGCTTGAGGGAAGCAGGTTAATGGGGGAAGGGGCGAGGGATGGATACAGGGGGCAGTGTCCATGGGAATATATGTATGGGGGGAGGGGCAGCTGTGACTTTTCTTCTGAGCTCTCAGGGGGTTTACACTGAGGTCAGTGGTGGAAGTTCTTGACATTTCTTCTTGGGTTGGAAATGGAAAGGCTTTCCCTGTATTCACTTTAACTTTTCTTTGAGACAGTGTCGGCCTAAGTCTTCCTCAGATTTGACGGCGATCGTGAGAACCTGGATCAGACATGTTCACCTTTTGGCGTCGTGTTAGGAGGATGTTGTCGTCTGTGTTTTCCCGATAACACTGCTACGTAGCTCCAAAAACAAACAAACAAACAAACAATAAACAAACACAGAATCTGCCAACAAATACGACCAGATTTTAAGTAAGTTTGTGATTTTCTTTTGGGCAGCGTTCACAGCTGTCCTTGGCCATGGGTGGGTCACAGGTCGCCTGTGCTTGCTGGACAGAACAATGGAAAGAGGAGAGGGGAAGAGAAGAGGCAAGCGGTGAATTGATCCTTGACATTATACGTGAATGGTCCTGTAAGGTTTTGCTGTGCTGTATACATAGCATTTTAAAGTTTAACCCCTTCCCCCCAATCCCACACAAATCCAGCTAGGATTTAAACAAAACAAAACAAAACAACCTATGGTTTCAGGATGGTAAGGCTGCTGACTGGTGACAGCAGGGGTGAGGGAGTAGGAGGTAGACAGAATCCCTGGTGAGCAAGCAGATCAGGAGAGGGGCCAGGATTCGGGAATAGAGAGGGAGAACTTTCAAGATGGCTGGCTTCTTCTCAGCCTCTGGACCTGAGTCAAAAATCCTGAATGCTTGAAACAAAGGCCTCTGGGCTGAACTGGCCAATCAGTTCAAGGCTGGATCAGAACCTGTTTTACACAGCAGTTGTGGGCCAATCAACCGTCCCGTCTTTCTTCAAACTGACCAACCCTAAATCAGCAGAGGAAGAGCCCTCAGAGACTTCAAAAACTCCAGCCCTAGAAAGAAGCTGGGCTCTGACTACTCCCTCTTCTCCGCCTGCTTGTGCCTGCTGTCTGTGTGTTTCCCCACCCCTAATAAAAGCTTTTCTTCAATTGCACATCCTGTCTCCTGGGCTTGAGATTTCGCCACTGCTCCCCATCTTTTCATTCTTTAACTGGCGCAGAAAAGAACGAATAAGAACCCCTAGATAGTAACAGACTGGCCCCATAGTTGCCCTTGGAGCTTCTCAGCCAACTATGTACTTTATTACACAAAACCACTTCCTGTTTGGGCCCTGTAATTGCCACAGTGTGAAAGTGTTCAAGGGTTGTAAAGGCATCCCTTGTTCAAGGCAAGAACCAACAGAGTATAGTGTGATAACACAAGGAACTGACTGGACAACGGAGACAAAGAAAGGGAGGGAGTCGCACACTGTGGCCAACTTCTGTGCTTTAGATGAACCCATCTTAAAGGTACCTTCCAGCTCTGCAGGCTGGAATGCCATAACTCTGACTCTGTTTAAGTGACTTTTCAGCCGTGGGTATCTTTTCTACTTCTTGCACACTGATGGCTCCTGAAGACGAGTTGAAAGGCAGTGGCTACGTATTGTTTAAATTTGCACCCACACACTGAGACAATGGGGATGTTCTATCGGGAACCCACTAAGGCCAGCTGGCCTGGGTCTGAAAAAGCATGGGATAAAACCGGACTCTCTGAACATAGCGGACAATGAGGACGACTGAGAACTCAAGAACAATGGCAATGGGTTTTTGATCCCACTGCACGTACTGGCTTTGTGGGAGCCTAGGCAGTTTGGATGCTCACCTTACTAGACCTGGATGGAGGTGGGTGGTCCTTGGACTTCCCACAGGGCAGGGAACCCTGATTGCTCTTCGAGCTGATGAGGGAGGGGGACTTGATCGGGGGAGGGGGAGGGAAACGGGAGGCGGTGGCGGGGAGGAGGCAGAAATCTTTAATAAATAAATAAATTAAAAAAAAGAAAGGCAGTGGCTAGTCACCCAGGGCCACAGAGGGACTTTGTACGGCAATAGCTAGTCACCCAGGAGCACAGGGTGTTAATCCCTGAGTCTGCTAGACCATGTGTTTTTGTCTGTCTTCCAATGTTGGGGCAGAACCAAGAAGGAGGGCTTCTGGAAATCCAGGGTGGAACCTGAATCTTAGCCTTTCTGTTTTGAGTGTGTGATATAGGTTACAGCTTCTTAAGCCCTGGGAAATGACTCTATGTGGAATTGTGTAACCGAATGTGAGTTTGTGTGTCCTCGGCTACATTGCCTGAATTGGCCATCTCCTGTGATCAGATTGGTGACTTTCGTCATCAGAGAGCCTTCATCCAGCTAAACATTAGGTGAACATGGGGATTTCTACTGAAGAGAAGGAGGAAGAATTGTAGGAGTCAGAGGGGTCAAGGACATCTCAAGAAAACCCACAGGAACAACAACCCAGACTCACAGGAACTCACAGAGTCTGAACCAACAGCCAGGGAGTCTGATTGTGGCTGACCTAGGCCCTCTACATATATATATGACAGTTGTGTAGCTTGGTCTACTTGTGGGACTCCTAACAAGGAGCAAGGGTTGTTCCTAACCCTTTGACAGACAGGCTCTCGGGAACCCATTCCTCATACTGGATTGCCTTGTCCAGGCTTAAGGAGGTGCTTAGTTTAACCTCAACTTGATATGCCATGTTTTGTTGATACCCATGGGAGGCCTGCCCATTTCTGAACAGAAACAGAGGAGTAGTGGATTGATGGTGGTGGCGGCGGTGGGGCAGAAGGCACATGGGGGGATAAAATGGGAGGAGGGGAGGGAAGGGAAACTGCGGCCTGGATGTAAAATAAATAAATAAATTAAAAGAAAAATCAAATGTCAAAAATCAAACAAGTGATGTATCAAAGATGTTCCTGGCAGCACGCGCCTGTGTTGTAGCCTGTGACTTCACTGCAGCCTGGTTCTGCACACACCGTATGCACACGTTGCATGTGCAAGCCATCATGTCATACGGCACCCACGAATGCTGCCCGGAGCAGCTCGGCTTAGTTCGAGACTGCTATATGCTATGCATTTCAGTTTTTACCGTGTATGCAGTTCTCTGTTCTTAAAGAAACATACTGATTTGATTATGAAAATAAAGACAATTTCCTCACAGCCTTTCTTCAACATGTAAGTATCAAATCAGTATGTCTTTGGGTTGTATTGTGCTAGGATGTTTGATTTTAGAATTTTCTATTTGAGTTGCTGATGCGGTTTGTGAAAAAAAATCATCCCATGAATTTGGGCTAGAATCTACAACAGTTTCTGAAATGGTCTTGAATTAGCTGTTTTTTTCCATTGCTGTGATCAAGTGTGTGATAAGGAGCCGGCTAAGGAAGGAAGGGCTTATTTTGGCTCAGCTGTAGGAGTATCAGTCCATCACAGCAGGGAAGGCATGGCAGCAGGCACAGCAGGCTGGTTATTGTAATGGTTGATAGGCAGTGGAGCAGGATTAGGAAGCTGGGCCAGGCTGCAGAGCCTCAGAATCCACTCTCAGTGACTTACTTCCCCTAGCAAGGCTCCGCCTCTTAAAGGCTCCACTCTTCTCCAACAGTATCACCAGCAAGAGATCACGTGTTCAAACACGTGAGCTTATGGGGGACATTTCACATCCTAACCACAGCAGGTCCTAGACATACAAACACATATGTCTGCTATATACTTAGAAGTGTATTTAGAAGTGGTATTTTGAGTGCTGATGATTATAAAATCTATTATTGATCCACTTCGAACAATGTTGAAGATACTCTGCCTTCTGCTGTATCAAATATTCAGTCAAGATTTAAGTCTTTATGTGAAAATAGATAAGCATGTTTATCTCATCAGTAACCAACTTTATAAATCTATGATAGATGATTAAATTATACATCAACCAAAGCATTATTCTAAAATAAATTTAACTTTTCTTTTTTTAACCTTTAAAAGTTTGTTTGTTTTGTTTTTCTATACAAATGCCCGCCTGCATGTTCCACACACTCATGAGGAACCACACACAGGCACACCGCACACACATACTCACCTAAGACTAGTCTTGAAGTCTAGCACCTTTGGTGGAGGGCAAGCTTGTTGCTTTTTGATTCTATTGTCTTAGACAAGACCCTCAGGTTTGTGATTGGTGAATCAACAAGGGTGGAAATGTCCTTTAGAGGTGGGCAGAGAGGATAAGGGGACAGGTGTGCACTCCCTTGTAAATACCACAGCAGTCACAGATAGAAGGACCCCAGGGGCTCCTCTTCCTAAGGCTGTGTGGCCTAGCCCTTCCCATGGAAAGTCCCTTCTTCCTGTGGCTTGTTGATTCCGTATGTTAGCTGCTTTCCCATCACCCGTGAGCATGATTAATTCTTGACAGAAACACCTTGAGGGAGGAAACATCTGTTTTGGTTCGTGGTTTTAGTCCATCACGGTGAGAAAGGTGGATCCGTGTCTGAGGAGCTCGGTTTGCGGGCCAAGGCTGTTCACCCACAGCACACTAGATGAATACAGCGTGCCAGGACCTAGAGGCTGAGTGTGACCTCCCAAAGCCTTCCCCTTGGTGGCTGACCTCTGTCCTCTAGGCTCCCTAATTTGAAAGTTCCACAGCCTTCCAAACCGGCTGGCAAACAAATATTCAAATAAATACGAGCCAATAGAGTTCATGTTATATTGAAACCGCAGTGCTCTGGCATCCAGAGGATTTCTTTCACCGGACTCGGGCTTCCAGGATGGTTGGTTTTCTCCATTTTCTCCTCTTTCCCTTTGCCTGGGTCTGTTCCAGACTGGGTGTACAGTAGCTTTCTCTGAATGCGTATATGAATGAATGACCCACTGTATGAATGAGCGGCACAATGAATGAGACTAAATATCCAGTTATCAAAGGAGTGAGGTATCCTGGGAAGGTGGCACCCATTGATGCTTTTGATCTTGTACCTGTTCTTAGAACTGAGATGGGAGGCTCAGAAAGAGGCTTCCTTCTGGAGCAGCTACCTGCTGAAGACAGTCATGATCTTGCTCCATTGTTTCAGAGGCAGGGGAAGGGGAATGGGAAGGGAGAAGTCCTCCGAGACTGGATGTGAGTCTCTTCATTGATACCATAAAACAATCCCACACCAGTTCAGAAGAATGGATAATAAAAGGTTTTTTTATTTAAGGGGAAAACTTACAGACCACCGTCCTAAACAACAGTCCTCTGAGTGCAAACAGGAACAGAGAGCAGAATGAGAGCTGGAAGCAAGAGAGCAGGTTCAAGGTTCCTGCTGCTTTTACAGTATAAGAGACCACACCCCAGTGGACTGGTATCTTAAAGGCTATTGGCTGAAGGAGCAGAATGTGCTCCCACAGCACTTTATGTCTCCTGTACAAACAGGGGGAAGAAGCAGGCTAGTGGAAAATGGTCATATATGGTTCTCAGTGGTTTTTTTGGTTGAACAACTATTAGGTGCTGAACACATGCTGGTTGCTGGGGCTAAAATCCCAACCCAAAGATAACATTATCTCCCAAGAGAAATTGTCTCATTTAATCCTTAAAGCAACTGTGGGAGGATCAGATGAAATATTGCCCAGGAAGAGGGTCTATAAACTATAAAGTGCTGTAAAATGTCATGAATTGTTAAGAGGATGATTACTTTCCCTCCCCACGGTTGCAGCTTGCCCAGCATCCTTCTGGTGCAGAATTGGCACTCACCTTACCTGTCTCCTTCCTAGCTAATTGGGGAGGCTCTCCAGGCCTGATTTATGCAGACACTCACATGTTCTCCCACTGAATATTATTCTAATCAGACACCTCATTATTGGAAGCCAGCCTCCTCGGGCTGCCTGGACAGGATTATTACAGGATATTATACAGACCATTTGCATGGTCACCTTCAGGTCATTTCCATCACTTTAAGCTACTTACAGGCCCATTTTCTTCCCCATAATATTTGCCTAATTCGATTACTCTGCAGCCTCTGCTGGCTCCAAATGGAATCAGAAGTTACGACTGGGAGTAAAGTCAATTGCATCTGGACACACTCTTAGTACTCTAGACCTACCTGGTTCCTGGTGACTGTGTTGGAACTAGGTGTCCAGACCCAAGGGGACTTCAGAGCTGGGGAGGGGGCAGGAAGGAAAGAGGCCAACTTGTTGGTTGTAGCAAGACTTCATAAACTGGGCATGGTGGTGCAGGCCTTTAATCCAGCACTCAGGAGGCAGAGGCAGGCAGCTCTCTGTGAGTTCGAGGCCAGCCTGGTCTACACAGTGAGTTTCAGGACAGCCAGGGCTATGTAAGGGGGACCCTGCTTCAAACTCACACACGCATAAAACCTCAAGAGGATGTATTTTATAAGGAAAGATTCTGTTTCTGCCCTGGGTTCAGGTGTGTGTATGTGTGTGTATGCGTGTGTTGATATCTTGTTTGTACAAATAAAGTTTGCTTCAAGATTGGAAGATGAAGTTAACCACTAGCTAAGCATAGAGTATGAGACTCAATCTCAGGGTTGTGAGTTTGAGCCCCACGTTGGGCATCAATATGTAACATGAGTTCTAACAGGCCTTAATAATAAAAGTCCAGAGTCAGATATTGAAGAAAATACTAAGAGATCAGAGAGATGAAGAAGTAAAACCATAGCCAGCTTAGCTGGGTGGTAGTGGCGCATGCCTTTAATCCCAGCACTCAGGAGGCAGAGGCAGGTGGATCTCTGTGAGTTCAAGGCTAGCCTAGTCTATAAGAGCTAGTTCCAGGATGGGCTCCAAAGCTACAGAGAAACCCTGTCTCAAACAACAACAACAAAAAAACCCCATAAAAAACCCACAGCCACCTTACCTACTTAACTTCCCAGCTGAAAAGAGACTGAGTTCCTGTCTCCTCCTGACTTATCACTTCCTCTCTCCAGTCAAGCATATCACTTCCTATCTGTCTGTACAGACTTCCAGAGTTCTGTGGTTAGCCAGTGGCTAGCTCCACCCTATGATGTTCAGACAAGTTTTATTTGTGCAAACAGGATATCACATGTGTATCCACTAATGAGTCTTGTCTGAACACATTTTTTTATTCTGTTGGCATTCCCCTCTGTGGGTTCTGAAGGGTCCAGTCCAATACTTTTATTCACATCCCAGTTCTGCACAGGGTGAAAAGTTTGAGCATACAAAACAGGAGCAGGGGAGAGTGAGATAAGGAGATGTTCGTCAGAGGGAACTGAGTGACAGACAGGTGCAAGATGTTCTGGGTGCTATTGCACAGCTGAGCAATCGTAGGTAAGAGTTATTTACTAGACATTTCAGAAAGCTGGAAGGATACTGGATACCTTCACTACTAAGAAGAGACGAATGTTTTAAGCGAGTCAGACATATGTGACTTGATTTGAGTATTGCATAGTATATCTACATGCCCATTAATGGAACCTCATTTATATGAGCAATTCTTTGCATTGTTTTAATCTGCAGGAGAATATTCATATGCGTAAGGATGGATACACATGGAGGTCAGAGGATAGCCATAGGTATCAGTCTTTACCTTCAACCTGTTGGAGACAGGTTCATTTGTCTGCTCCAACACATACCAGGGTAGCTGGTCTGTGAGCTTATGGAAATTCTCCTGTCTTAGTATCTAACTTGCTAGGAGTGCAGTGATTACATGGATGTTACTATGCCCCAGCTTTTTTTTTTAAAATCCTATGTGTTGTTTACATCACATATCTTGATCCCATTCATTTCCCCATCCCTTCACATCTGCCCTCTGCCCCTTTACCCCCACCCTCCAAATAAAGCAAACGTTTTAAGAGAAAAAAGGAAAAAAAATAAAATCTTGTCATGGAAGCTAAGGGTGACACAGTGAGCGAGTCATGAAGTAAGCCCCTTTGCCCATATTTTTTTACTTGCCAGTGTTAATTGCAAAGTCGTTGGTTTGGTTCGAGGCCTCTGGTTTCTTCTACGCTATTGATGCTGGGCCCCTACTAGGACTTTTCTTGGATATCCTGTTGTCGCCCTGTGTTGTGGAGATCCTGCAGCTTTGATTCTACAGGTCAGGTCTCTTCACGTGCTCCAGCAGATCATAGATGGACAGATGTTGGGGCAAGCCAAGTCATAACCCTGGTTCTGTGCCTGGGCAACTGCAGGTCATGTGCCCAGTTTTTAACTCAGTTCTTATACTTGGACACCTAGGGCTTTACTGATTAAACTATCCCCACAGCCACATTTTATGTTCTCATATATTACTTAAAGGGAAAATAAAAATTACACAAATGATTCTCAACTACGGGCCTCCCAGGAAATTATGGACAATGTCTGGAGATATTTTTGATTGTCACATGGTCAGTTTTTCACTATCATGGTGGAATACTTGAACTTGGTCTTGGGTAGCTATGGTGATTAGAATGAGAAGTCCCTTATAAGTCTAGGACATGGATGCTTCCTCATCAGTTGGTGGCTGTTTGGGAAGGATTAGGAGGTGACGTCTTGGAGGAAGTGATCACATGAAGAAAATAAAGCAATAAGCCATGAGCCACAGGGCAAAACATAACTAAGAAGTATAGGCTAACTTAAATGTAAGAGTTAAGTGGCAATAAGCCTGAGCTATTGGCTGAGAATTTATCATTTACATTGTCTCCAAGTGTTCCATCCTCTCTGGTTCTGACACTCTTTTGCCTCCTTTTCCATAGGGTTCTCTAAACCCTGACGGGGCGGGATTTGATGGAGACATTCCATTTAGGGCTCTCTCTCTCTGCATATTGTCTGACTGTGGGTCTCTCTATTTGTTCCCATCCGCTGCAGAAGAGTGCTTCTCTGATGGCTAAACAAGGCGCTGATCGATGAGCACAACAGTATGTCATTGCGAGTAATTATACTGCTATGTTCTTTTATTTAGTTTTTACCATAGGTCCCTGGGCTATCTAGTCATAGTGTCAGACATGGGTTCCATCTCATGAAGTAGGCTTTAAGCCAAATGAGATGTTACTTGGTTGTCTCCACAAGCTTTGTGTCACCTTTGCCCTAACATATCTTACAGGCAGGATATCATTGTAGATCAAAGGGTTTGTAGCTGGCCTGGTGTTTACTTTTCTCCTCTGGTAGTATACAGAGTGCCTTCCTGTACTGAAGATGGTAGCACACAGGGCTGAAGGCTCTAGGTAGGCATCAACTCAATTTCTCTATGGTCAATGAATTGTATAGGTGTTGTCTTTCGCTGTCAGTTTGTGGTTAGCACCCTACAGTCATGGTCATTAATATCCATTAATATAAATGGACTCCACTCACCTATAAAAAGATACAGGCTAACAGATTGGATACAAAAACAGAATCCATCTTTCTGCTGCATACAACAAACACACCTCAACCTCAAAGACAGACATCACCTCATAATAAAGGGTTGGGAAAAATTTCCAACCAAATGGACCTAAGAAATGGTGTAGCTATTCTAATATCTAACAAAATAGACTTCAAACTAAAATTCAACAAAAGAGACAAAGAAGGATATTTCATATTAGTCACAGGAAAAATCCATCAAGAGGAAATATCAATACTGAACATCTATGCCCCAAATACAAGGGCACCCTCATATGTAAAAGAAATACTTCTAAAGCTTAAATCATACATTAAACCACACACACTAATAATGGGAGACTTCAACACTCCACTCTAACCACTGGACAGGTAGATCAGACAAAAAATTAACAGAGAAATAAGGGAACTAACAGATATTATGACTCAAAAGGACTTAACAGACATCTATAGAATATTCCATCCAAACATAAAAGAATATACCTTCTTCTCAGAACCTCATGGAACCTTCTCAAAAATTGACCACATTCTCAGTAACAAAACAAACCTCAACAGATACAAAAATGTTGGAATGACCCCATGTATCTTATCAGATCATCATGGCTTAAAACTAGAATTCAACAGCAACACTAATTCCAGAAAGCCCACAAACCCATGGAAATTAAACAATGTTACCTGAATCATCAATGGGTCAAGGAAAAAATAAAGGGAGAAATTAAAGACTTAATTTCTGAATTAATTTAATTTAATCTGAATAAAATTTAATGAAAATGATCACACAACATATCCAAATTTATGGTACTCAATGAAAGCGGTGTTAAGAGGAAAGTTCATAGCACTACATGCCTACATAAAGAAACTGGAAAAATCCCACACTAGTGAATTAACAGAACATGTGAAAACTTTAGAACAAAAATAAGCAAACTCACCAAAGAGAACCAGATGGCAGGAAATAATCAAACTGAGAGCTGAAATCAACAAAATAGAAACAAAGAAAACAATACAAAGAATCAATGAGACAAAGAGTTGGTTCTTTGAGAAAAATCAACAAAATAGACAAATAGACAAACCTTTATCTAAACTAACCAAAAGGCAGAGAGAGAATATCCAAATCAAAAAAATCAGAAATGAAAAGGGGGACATAACAACAGGCATGGAGGAAATCCAGAGAATCATCAGGTCATATTTCAAAAACCTGTACTCCACAAAATTGGAAAACTTAAAGGAAATGGACAACTTTCTGGATAAATATCACTTACCAAAATTAAATCAAGACCAGATAAGTAAATTAAACAGACCTATAACTGCTAAAGAAATAGAAACAGTCATCCAAAGTCTCCCAACCAAAAAAAGCCCAGGACCAGATGGTTTCAGCTCAGAAATCTACAAGGTTTTCAAAGAAGAACTATTTCCAATATTCCTCAAATTGTTCCACACAATAGCAACAGAAGGAACATTGCCAAACTCTTTTTATGAGGCTACAATTACCCTGATACCCAAACCATATAAAGACATTACTAAGAAAGAGAATTACAGAACAATCTCACTCATGAACATTGATGCAAAAATACTAAATAAAATACTGGCAAATTGAATCCAAGAACACATCAGAACCATCATCTACCATGATCAATCGGCTTTATCCCACAGATGCAGGGAAGGTTCAACATATAAAAATCTGTCAATGTAATCCACAAATAAACAAACTGAAAAATAAAAACCACACGATTATCTCATTAGATGCTGAAAAAGCTTTTGCAAAATACAACATTCCTTCATGATGAAGGTCTTGGAGAGAGCAGGGATACAAGGAATATACCTAAACATAATTAAGACAATATACAGCAAGCCAATAGCCAACATCAAACTAAATGGAGAGAAGCTCCCAGCAATCCCACTGAAATCAGGAACAAGACAAGGTTGTCTACTTTCTCTATATCTATTCAATATAGTTCTTGAGATTCTAGCTAAAGCAATAAGATAATAAAAGGAGATCAAGGGGATACAAATCAGAAAAGAAGTCAGACTCTCACTATTTGCATATGATATGATAGTTTACATAAAACAACCCTAAAAATTCTACCAAGGAACTTCTACAACTCATAAACACTTTCAGTAATGCAACAGGATACAAGATTAACTCAAAAATTCAGTAGCTCTCCTTTACATAAATGATAAATGGGCCAAGAAAGAAATCAGAGAAACATTACCCCTTCACAAAAGCCACAAATAGCATAAAATGTCTCGGAGTAACTAACCAAACAAGTGGAAGACTTTTATGAGAAGAACTTTAAATCTTTGAAGAAAAAAATTGAAGAAGACATCAGAAAGTGGAAAGATCTCCCATGCTCTTGGGTAAGTAGAATTAGTAAAAATGGCAATCTTGTCAAAAGCAATCTACAGATTCAATGCAATGCCCATCAAAATCCCAATAAAATTCTTCACGGACCTTGAAAGAATGCTACTCAACTTCATATGGAAAAGCAAAAAACCCAGGAAAGTCAAAACAATTCTGTACAATAAATAAATTTTTGGAGGCATCACAATCCCTGACTTCAAACTCTACTACCAAACAACAGTACTGAAACAGCCTGGTACTAGCATAAAAACAGACAGGAGGACCAGTGGAACTGAATCGAAGACCCGGATATTAATCCATACACCTTTGAACACCTGATTTTTGACAAAGAAGCAAAAAATATCAAATGGAAAAAAGAAAGCATATTTAACATGTTGTAAGGAGGATACTTGTTCATCCTGGCCACCAAAAACCAAATAAACAAACAAGTAAATAAAACCATATAAACATTTTGACACCGCTGCATGACATTTATTATGGAAAAGTTAACAAATGTCCATTTATCCCAGATAGGGCAGACAGACCATAGGAACAATTCCAGCATTTACTGGAGTTACAGGAGCATGGGTGAGGGGTTGTTAATAGGAGTGTGGGTGGGGGTTGTTAATAGGAGCGGGAAAGGGTGAGGGGTTGTTAATAAGAGTGGGTGGGGGTTGTTAATAGGAGCGTGGGTGAGGGGTTGCTAATAGGAGTGTGGGTGGGGGTTGTAAATAGGAGCATGGGTGGGGGGTTGTTAATAGGAGCGGGAAAGGGTGAGGGGTTGTTAATAAGAGTGGGTGAGGGGTTGTTAATAGGAGCGTGGGAGGGTGGGGGTTGTTAATAGGAGCGTGGTTGGGGGTTTGCTTACAGAGCTATGAGAGCCTCAAAGGCAGTAGAGTCACAGAAAGGCCCACCTCAGAATTGGTAAGGACTGCATTCCTGGAGTTCACTGACCAATTTATGGGTTGAAGGGGCTCTCTTCACCTCCTAGGATTGTTTATTGCTTTGTGACTTAGGGGACAGGGCCTTATGAATCTTGTGCCTTTCTGTACTTTTCACGTCTTAGAAGTTTCTTGAACTTCATGAGTATATCAGTTACTTTCTGCTGCTGTGATAAAACACCGCCACGGCAATTTAGGAGGAGGAGTTTGTATGAACTTAAGAGGCCTAAGAGTTCATTGTGGTGGGAGACATAGCAGCAAATGGCAGGTACGCTGGCAGGAACAAGAAAGTGGGGGTGGGAAGACGGAGACAGAGAGAGGGAGAGAGAACTGGAAGTAGGGTGAGGTTATGAACTCCCAAAGCCCATCCCCAGAGATGCACTTCCTCCAGCTAGTCCACACCTCTTTATAAGTTCCCCAATGCTCTACCATCTGGGGACCAAGTGTTTAAACGCCTGAGCCTATGGGGTATATTTCTTATTTGACCTATCATGCTGAGCCTTCTAAGTGTCCATAGTGCCAGGAGGTGGTGGCACTCGCCTTTAATCCCAGCCCTTGGGAGGCAGAGGCAGGAGGATCTCAGTGAGTTTGAGGCCGACCTGGTCTACTGAGCGAGTTCCAGGACAGTCAGGACTGTTACACAGAGGAAACCCTGTCTTGAAAAAATAAAAATACCAAAAACCAAAACAACAACAAAACAAGTGTCCATAGCTTCCCAAGTTTAATGAGCTTCCCCTCTTCTTCTAGATGGGGATGTTACAATTTGGAAGAAATAGCTACACAGTGCTGTGTGTGTGTGTGTGTGTGTGTGTGTATTTACATACGAAGTTTACATAGTCTTACATATTTTAAAGTATAAAGTATCACATAAATGTCTAACTTGCTTTTCTTCCTTCAACATTATTGATGATTTTTCATTTGATTCTTTTTTATTAATGTAATTTTTTTAATTAATTCATTGGGACTTTTGCATCATGCACCCCAATCTCTCTCATTTCCCAGTCCCTCCATTCTGTCCTCTACCCTGTAGCCTCCTTCCCACCTTCCCCTTGGGTCTACCAATAGAAAATGTATTAAAAAAAAAAACAAAAGAAAGAAGAGAATACCTTGCTCCTCTGTCTTTCCTGTCTTGCTATCACATATTCATTTGCTGTAGTGGCACTGGGAGCTGCCGTGTGTTGCATAGTAAACCCTTTTGCCCAAACAGCTTTACTTACAAATGTTCATTGCAATGAGTTCTTGGTCCGGTTCAAGGCCTCTGACTTCTGGTGCACCATCAATACTGGACCCTCACCTAAACTTCTTTTGGATATCTGGCTATTGCCCTGAGTCATAGAGATCCTGTGGCTATGGCTCCACAGCACTGGCCCCTTCACACCCTCCAGCAGGTCATAGATGGAGTAGATGATGGGGTAGACCAACTCAAAGCCCTGGATGTGGGCCTGGGGGTACCTGAGTTGGTTAGTCTGGGCCTCCACCAGGACTAGACCCCTCAGGTAAGGGTCAGGGCCAGCTCTCCCTCACCCATGCCACTGGGACCAGCTCTCCCACCTATAGGGATAGCTCTCCTGTTATGACCGCTGGCAAAGGGGAGGGTAGTTTTCCCAGGGCCATCGAGGGTCTTGGAGCCAACTCTCCTATGCTTATCACACTAGGGTCAGTTCTCCTTGGGGGGCGGGCAGCTCTTCCACTGAGAGGACCAGTGAGGGCAGGACCAGCTCTCCAGTGCCCAGGTTCTCAGTGGTAACACAGGCCATGGACATCATCATAGACCCTGGCTGTGATAGGGTCATAGACCCAGAAACTCAAGGCTAGACATTGTCATGACTCTGGATGGCAGCACAGGCCACTCAGACTGTGATAATCCCAGTGGTCATGTGACCCTTGCATAACAACATGACCTCAGGCAGTGGTCCAGACCCTGGACATTCCCGCAGCTTTTGGTGGGAACACAAGCCACAGACACCAACATAGACCCCACCCACAGACCCAGACATGGTTCTTAGCAGCAGCTCAGGCCTGGGTACCACCATGGCAGTGCAGGCTATCCAGATTAGTATGACCTTGGTGGCAACATGAACCCTGGACGTCAACATGGTCTCAGGAGGCGTCCCAGACCACCAGCATCTAAAGACCTTTGGTGGTAACATGGGCCAGAGACATCTACACAGACCCCAGCTGCGGTAGGGACACAGGCACAGTCCCGGAGAGCAACACAGGCCACCCGTATCAGCCCGTTCCTTCCCACATCACTTATGCTTTTCTCCACAGCACACCAACTGCTCTGCCTCTTCCTGATCCCATTTCGTCCCCACAGACCTGCTTATCACAGTGGTGCCCACTGGGCGGGTGGCTGTCTTCCACCTGCCCAAGCCACTTGGCCCTGGGAGGGCCCGTCTCATGTGATTCTTATAATCTTGGTTCATTTCTCTTAATTACACATAATTTTCATTGTATGCCAATTCCAAAGTTGTTTATTCATTCTCATGTGAATGATGTTTCTTTCCACCATTACCGTTGGGCATCCAAGTATTCGTTTATTCAAGGAGACATGGGTCTTCTCTTGCTCTGACTGCTACAATTTTCTAGAACATACCATAGTGTCTGTTGATCTTAGGAGATGTTTTCCAAGACCCCTAGTGGTGCTTGACAACTTTAAATAATAATAGAATAGAATAATTGTAACAATACACTAATAAAAGTTATCTAAGGCATCTGAATAGCCTATTTTCAAATTTTTCCATTTTATTCTTGTCCTGGTTAGGTTTCTTTATTTTTTATTTTTTCCTTCCTTCCTTCCTTCCTTCCTTCCTTCCTTCCTTCCTTCCTTCCTTCGTTCCTTCCTTCCCTCTCTCCATTCCTCCCTCCCTCCCCCCTCCTTCCCTCCTTCCTTCCATCCTTTTTTTTCTCAATGTGACAGAAGTTTGGATCATCTGGGAAGAAGAAACCTTAATGAGAAAATGCTCCATAAGACTGGCCTCCTGACAAGTCTATGGAGGCATTTTCTTGATTAATGATTGATGTGGAAGGACCTAGCTCACTGTGGACCGTGTTTCCTGGGCAGGATATAGAACAAAGCCTGTTGAGGTAGCCGTGGAGAACAAGCCAGTACTCAGTGTTCCTCCATGTCCTCAGCACCACCTCCCGACTTCCCTCAGTGATGGATTAGAAACTGGAAGCTCAAATAAGCCCTTTCCTCTCCAAGTAGCTTTGGGTCACGGTGTTCGTCACCGCAGTAGAAAACAAAGTAGAACAATACTTTCAGACCACAGGTGACCACGAGTAACTAAGATGATGGGAAGAAGAACTGTGTGTAGGAGGAGACTTCTGTGTAGTCAGGAGCTGAGTTGGTGGACTATGGAAATTTTACATCAGCATTGACACTGTCAGGCCTTTTGCTTTGATCTGGTGAATATAGACTGGTAGGTGGTTGTTTTAATATGTGTTTCCACATGACTGGTGAGGCTGAGCATCTTTTCACGATTATAATACTTTATTTTCTTCTGTGAATTGACTGCTAAATGTTTTTGATTATCTTATCATTGGACTGTTTACCTTTTTCCTATTGATCTGAGTGTATTGTGTGTGTGTTTCTCTCTCTGTATGTGTGTGAATATCATCCCTCCCTCCCTCCCTCCCTCTCCCTCTCTCTCTCTCTCTCTCTCTCTCTCTCTCTCTCTCTCTCTCTCTCTGTGTGTGTGTGTGTGTGTGTGCGTGTGTGTGTGTGTATGTGTGCATGCGTGTGTATGAACATGTGTGTTCTCATTATTAATTCACCTTGGGAATGCAGTTAACTTATCTCAGACTCTGAGCAAACCTTTCATTTGTCCATGGAGTCTCTTGTTCTGTCTAATCCCCCTCCCTTTCTCTCAAATTTAAATTAATCACCTTCCTTTTTCTGGGCAAGCTAGGACTTCTAGAAGACTCCAATAGGAGGGAAACAGGAGGGTATACTAGAGGAAGAGACTTCTGGAAGGAATGGAAATCTCAGTCATCGAGGTGGAAAACTTCTTTGAGGAGCGTTGGGAACTGCGGCCTCAGACCCTGGGGGTCTCTTAGAGGTTTGTGGCTATACTGGGTGGCAACTCAAAAATCCTGCTAACGCAAGTGATTCCAGAGTCTTCATTCAAATTTGCACATGTAAGAGCACAGGGAGACATTATTAGTGACTACAGTGGGATGATAGGAAGACCCAGAACTCTCAGGTCAACTAGGCCATGGGGACCCTGCTTCTGGAGTCTGTACCCCTGATCCCTGAATTCAGTATACCTTTGTTGTTTTCTGCAAATGCTCCCTCTTTTCCTATTGCCCTGAAGGATTTGGGGGTACCAGTCACTGAAGGACCTTAATAACACCTGTGCTGGCTAGTTTTATGTCAACTTGACACAAGCTGAAGTCATGTGACAGGAGAGAGCCTCAATTAAGAAAATGCCTTAAGATCGAGCTGTAGGCAAACCTGTAGTGATTGATGGGGGAGACCCAGTGCATTGTGGGGTGCCCTGGGTTGGTGGTCTTGGCTTCTATAGGAAAGCAGGCTGAGAACGCCATGAAGACCAAGCCAGTAAGCAGCACTCCTCCCTCCATGGCCTCCACATCAGATTTTGCCTCCAGGTTCCTGGCCTGTTTGAGTTATTGTTCTAACTTCCTTTGATAATATAGAGTGTTGTGGAAGTAAGTGTAAGCCACATAAGCCCCTCCACCCAAGTTGCTTCGGTCATGGTGTTTCATTGCTGCAATAGAAACCCTAACTAAGACAACACACTACTAAAACCTACTTGTAAGGAATACTCAGCTTCCTTTGGGAAGCTCCCCTTCTACACAGGTCCCCTATTGTCTACTTGAATTGAGAGTTGACCATCCCCTGAGTTTCTCACTCAGATATTACCCTTGTAACTTTTTTTTTAAAAAAACATTTATTTCTGTTTATAAGTGCTATGTCTTCATGCACACTAGAAGAAGGAATGTGATCACCTTACAGATGGTTGTGAGCCATCATGTAGTTGCTGGGAATTGAACTCAGGGCCTTTGGAAGAGCAAACAAGTGCTCTTAACCCCTGAGCCATCTCTCCAGCCTCATGCTCATAACTTTATGTGAGTATTAGTTACTGTTCTCATTGCTGTGGCTCACTGTTTAAGAAGGAATACGGTTCATCAGGGAAAGCTTGGTGGCAGGAAGGTGATGTGATGGGCTACATTGTGTCCACAATTGGGAAAGGGGGAACAGATAGGAAGTGCATTTGGGGATTTCAGCTCATCATTTTCTCTAGCAAATCTCCATCTCCTAAAAGTTTTATAAGATTCCAAAGCAGTGCTACCACCTAGGGACCAAGAGTTCAAACCCATGAGCTTTCAAGGGACATTTGATGTTCACACCCCAACCGTGTGCATCACCTCCTATAACAGCTTATCAGGGTCTCGGAAACAAGGGTGTGTGCTGTATTTTCCTGCCTTTGTCCTTTGAGGAGTAAAAACTGCTCTTATACTAAATTGCCCCATTCTGGTTTGGTGCTGAGGTTGAAGGGAGTGATTTTCTTTTGAATCTTCTGTACTGTGTGCCTGATTCATCTTTCTGTGCCCGCGTGTCTCTTGTCTCAAGGCCATTTGGGAGAGTGTTTTCTGGGATCTGGTAGTTGAGCATATCAGCATGTCACGGTGCATAGTCCAGCTTGAAGATAAGCATCTAGTCGTAACGCCATCAAAAGTCTCTAATTTCAGGTATGCAGACACACACCGCGGTGTAATTAAGGGAGGGTCATCCTTGGAAAAGATTTGTGAAAATGGTTGATAATTGCAAGGACACAGAGTTAGTCTGAAGGCATCTTGACTCACGATAACTCTGAGGCTTCTTTATCAATTCATGGCCAGGTGAACATTACTCCCAAGTGGTAAGCCATTGGCTTATCAGGCTCTCTGACATCTTGTGACTCTCTATAGCCTCTGTGGGGCCAAATGAAGCATCACTGGCCAGAGATGGATCATGTTTATTTCGCTGCAGTGCAGACTTACAGGTTGGTAATGGCATGACATTCTTTGAAGTGCCCTCAGGATGGTGAGCCCAATACCATGGGATATTTTCCTAGTAGAAGTTGTATTGAATTTGTGATGGTTGCTTTTCAAAGACAGAACACAGATAAGAATTAGAGTGGCCTCATGAAGGTTGGAAGCTATTGCTTGTGCCTTGAGAAAAGATACATTGTGAGTCATAGAGACACTCCTTTGTGGGAAGAGAGGAGCGGGGATTGGCTGGTTAGAGCAGTAAGGGAGGTGACAGTGAGTTCTGTGCCACCCCTTTCTTCACGCAAAACACTTGATGTGTGGAGTTGGTGTGGGATTTCTCCAAGGCCTGTTACCTCCTGTTGATTTTGCAATAGGGTAATTTCAAAATAGGGCTCGCTCCTGGAGGAAGTCACCTGGGCAAGTATGAGTCCTGTATATTACGATGCTTAACTATAGATGTTCTTTAGTGACTGACAATTGTCTGAGGGTCCCTGGTTTGCTGCAGCAAGTGCATGTATATTTGTCATGTTAGATGAAACATTAATGTCTTCTAAAAGGAATTATTTATTTAATTTTGTATGTGCGTTTTTGCCTGCATGTATATCTGTGTACCATGTGTGAGCTTGGTACCCACAGAGACAAGAAGAGTGTATCAAATCCTCCAGGACTGGAGTAACAGATGGTTGTGAGTGTCCATGTGGATGCTGGGAATCAAACCCAGGACCTCCGGAATAACAGCAAGTGCAATTCAACGCTGAGTTATCTACGTAGCCCCCTAGATCATCTTGGCCACAGAGCAATGTGGTCATGGCAAAATCTTAGCAAACCTGCCAGCATTAGTGTCAACAGTATTCACTGGTTTATAGAATGATTTCAGCCCTCCTGATTTCATAATCCCCATGCTTTGTTCTTTCAAATAAAAGTAACAGCCTGTATTCTAGATACACACACACACGCACACACACACACACAATGCCAAGAATGCGCCAAGAATGCACCAAGAATGCTCCAAGAATGCCCTCTTTATTGTATTCCAGGGTAGCTTATATAGGCTCTCCTTGACTAATGGTCACGTCCTAACCTCAGCTGCAAGCCCACCAGAAATCACTCCCCTGCCATCAGGAACTCCTGAGGGTCTCGTGCTCAGAGCAGCTGCAAAATAAGTTGTTGGCTGAGAACAGCTGCAAGCATAGGAAAACAAGTTGTGGGTCACAGGAAATTCAGGGTCTGGGTCCACAGTCCCCAACACAGTGGGTCCTGCCCTCAGGAGCTTGCAGAAGCCTGATGATGGTCACAGAAAGGAAGGTGAACTCTGGGTACCTGTTGGTAAGCAAGCCTTTGATCTTTCTTGCCCCCCCCTCCCAATGTCCGCCTCTCTGAGGATATCTCTAGGCACTGCCTCCACTTCTAAGGCAAACCAAGGCCTCTCATTCCTTCCCAAGAGGCTCTGTCCCCGTCTCTTATTTCTGGGGTTCACTCTCACTCTGCATGTTTGAGGTCATGCCAACAACAGGAGCACTGTCCTGCTGCAGTCCTGAATGTGTATGCTGGCCTGCCTCTAATCATTGCTTCAAAGGGTGGCAGCCAGAGCCCTGGAAGGGTAATGTTGCTGATTCTTCAAACCCAGCTGGAGGCCACTTGGGAGCCAAACACCACTTCCCTGTCCCATCTGCTGCCTTGTAGCTTCAGAATGTGAAGATAAACCTGTCATTTCCAGGAGCTACAGTCTGCACCAGCCGCACCCCCCCCCCCCCCCCCCCCGTCCCTCTGATTCCTGAGCAGAGGTTGCTCAGGGATTTGACCTTCCTCTGCAGGAATCTGCTCTGGAGCTGTAAGAAGGGCATCAGGATGTCTGGGTCATCTTTGGGTGCAGAGATTGACACCCGCTTGGAGTCAGTGTTCCCTGAGCCTGTGGCCCAGGCTAGCAGATGCTCCCTGTGCACTGTGCTGAAGAGAGAGCAGAGGGTGTTTCTGGAGAGCTGGAAGAATTGTCATAAGAATAAAGTACACTTGTTGAAGGCTCCTTGTGCTACACAGTGTGCCAAAGCGATATGCATAGAATTTCACTTTCTAGAGTAGAGGAATAAACAAACTCATATCTATATTATGTATACTGTATATATAATACATATATACACATATGTTATTTTTTCTTCCTGTATGCTTATTTAACAACCCACATAGATATATGAGAGCAAATGCTGGGGGACACACACTTATTTCTTGGACTTTTTTGATATGATCTTGCTGAGAAAATATGGTGAGCCCTGAATTAGTCAGGGTTCTCTAGTGGGACAGAGCCAATAGACCATTTAATGACATGTATATTTCAAAATGCCAATACATTAAATAAAAAATTGTATATCATATATCAGTATATCTAAATAAATTCATAATATAGTTAATTATGTTGCAGATACCATCCAGATGCCCCAGAATTCAATCCTATTCTGATACTCTACTGGGTATTAGTGTCAGATTCCATAAAATCAAGGGCTCACTTCCACAATGCTGTTCTCACCCTACCCATACTTTAGATGACATTATAAACTCCAGGTCTTTTTATCCGTGTTTCTTACCAACCACCTACAAATGGGGATTTCCATAACCTCTTCTTGGGGTGTAATTTGGTAGAGAGGCTCAAGGACTTCAGGGAAACACCCTCTAGTTTATTGTAGCTGCATTTGGGAGGACAGGGTGGGAGATCTGTGTAGCCATGCATGTGGGAAAGTATGTGTCTGTCCTTGGGTCCATGGGTTTAGCTGTCTGGAAGCTGTCCTTTTGAGATTCTGAGGAGGTTTCATTGCATACACATTATTGATTAAATTAGTAGACTCTCTCCACAGCCTGGAGGTGGTCCATGAAACAAGGTATTGCAGTAACCAGCCCCCTTATTCTGCCCAGAGGCTGCCAACCTCCAGTTCTTCATCAGCTTACAGAAAGGCAGGTATCGCTTTGGATATTTTAAGGATTTTAGCAGTTGTGTGCCAGAAAACCAGAAGACCAAATATATATGTCACACTATGACACCATTAAATCCCCAGCTCCTTTGATGCAGGAATCTCCTATTAGCACTATTTTATAGAGGAGGGCCTTGAAATACATACAGACTAAGTTACTTGCTCGAGGCACAGTATCCCGTGCCTAGTCGACCGTGACCTGACTGTAGGCTGGTCTGCATTCACAGCCAGTTCTTCCTGCCACTTGCCTTATGAACTCACCCTGCAACTTTCCTTCTCCCCAGATCTCCTCAAACTCCATAAATGTCAAGCCTGATTTAGTCGAGAGATGATGGCCACAATAACAAATTCCTAAGACAATCAACTTAGCAAGAATAAAGGTAAATTTTGGCTCTATGTTTCTAGAGGCTTTAGTCTAAGGTCAGATGAAGTAGTTACTTTTAGGTCTGTGGTTGGTGTGCTGGGTGGCAATGGTGAGGAGCATGGTTGAGCTAAGTACCTATTCGTCACCAGCCTGGAAGCAAGAGAATAAGGTCCCCCAGCCACCTTCAGGGGCATGCAAACAATGACCCAAGATCTCTGGCTATTTCCCACCTTCCAGAGTTTCTATAATTTCCTTGAAGTGTGACATTGGAGACCAAAGCTTTATTAACACATGGATCTTTTTGGGTCACTCATTCAAACCACAGTAGATGGTAATGGAGGAGTTTTCTGTGTTTTCCACAGCCCATGGGGATTGGCAATGTATCAGCCAGGGAGCTGGTATAGCACCTATCCTATAGACAGACACTGGGCTTTACCTTATACCTGGGTCACCCCACCAGATCAGGAGCAAGTGTGGATACTAGCAACTCCTCTCCTCTAGTAAATCCCTGGTGTCCCCAAGTAACTAGAAGCTCTTCTTTCTTCAAGCCCTTCTAGGCACAATAGGTCCATCATCTGACCATTAAAAGAGCTTAGTTGTTTCAGCCCCTCAGGGGCATAAGGCTCTCTCTGTCTTGTTGCTTGGAGAATGATCTTCCTGGATTTTTTTTTCTTCTTTTAAAAAAGCTGTCACATGTTTTCTTTATGTTCAGAATGATTTTATTTTCTGCTTGTGTGGATGTGTAACTGAGGGTGTATATAAGCAAGAGTGTGTCAGTGTTCATGGAGGCCAGAAGAGGGAGCTGGATCTGGGGGATCTGGAATTGCAGGTGGTTGTAAGTCACCCAACTTAGTTGACGGGAATTGAACCTGGGTCCTCTGGAAGATCAGCAAGAGCTCTTAACTGCGGAGCCATCTCTCCAGTACCGTGGTGATTTTTTCACTTCTTGTGGAAGTCAGAGATGCTTTCTGCTCTTGCATCCACTAGCTAGGACTCTGCTTAAACCCTGACAGACCTCTCTGAAATCAGGGAGAACTCCTGCTGGGAGACCAGATCCCCTGGACTCACAGACATCAATTGTAGCTTGATTAGACTCAAAATTGGGCTTTGTTATCTGGGCCCAGGAGTGGGGCTCTGCTTGAGTCCCTTCTCTTGATCCTAAATTGCATTCCTCTCCCATATGGCCCTCTAATAGCCTTCCAGCATGTCTTGCATCTGAGGCCCATAGAGTTTACCAGTTGATTCTATCACAAGGTCCAAATTTCCTTTTAGGAAGTGATGGTCCCCTGGGGAAGTGTGATTTTAGTCATCCCTTAACAATTCATCAGGTGTCCTGGTCTGAGATGAGGTAAGTCCGAGAGGACTGTGGGGAGAGAAAGTCTGCTATAACAAATGTCTGCTTCATCTCTTGGGCAGCCCTGCAACCCGGTTCTTCTCCTGGACTCTGTACTCTTTGGACTGGTATAGCAGCAGTCTTCAAGTGAGAGAGGTTTTGCTTCTCTGGCATTTAGTACTATCTTGAGACATTTTTGGTATTACAGTTAGGGGTATCTATTATGGTACACATGGCTAAAAGCTGTATCCTTTTTCTTTCTTCAGGCTCTACTAAGGGAGATGTTAGGGGTAAGGAATTAGCAATGCCTCCTCTACCCTCACCCCATCTAGTAGGTAGAAAAGCCAGGACATAACTCACTCTCCTATATAACACACAGGGCAGTCCTCACAGCAGAGTTAGTTACCTGGGCCCAAATGTCAGTGGCACTGAGGTGGAGGGAGGGTGCTCTAGGTTCAAGGTACAACATTTGTCCTTGAGACTGTGGCTAACCTGAACCCCGGTTTCTTGAATGTAAACTAATTTACATTCAAGGCTTGGCATAGAGGGGAGCGCTTGAAAAACAAGGAGCTCAGTGGGTAAGCTGTTGAGACCAGCTCCCAGTCACAGTGGGGTGCTGCCTTGGTGTGGCTGGCTCTGCTCTCTGGGTTGTGCTGTGCTCAGTGGAGGTGCTAGTTCCTTTGGTGTCTCCTTAGAGCTTGAGGTCTGGATCACCTGACTTGGCGTTTTCTAAATCCTGAGCTGTATTAGTTAAGTTTTGGTTGTTGTGTTCAGCATGACCAAGAGCAATTTCCAGCCGAGAGAGTGCATGTTGGCTTACAGTTCCACAGGGACTAGAGTTCATCAGGTGGGAAGGCATGGCAGCAAGGGACAGGGATGGTGACAGGAACAGAAAGCTGAGAACGCTCGCTGGGAAAGTTCACATACCAACAAGCACAAATAGAACACACAGGAAGTAGGGCTGCTCTAGAAGCTTGCTCTCAGTGATAGACTTCCTCCAACAAGGCCACACCTCTTAAAATTTCCTAAATAGTGTCACCAACTGGGGACCAGGTATTCAAATGCCTGAGTCTGAGGAGTGGTTCCCCCTTCAAACCACCATATAAACCATCAGTAGACTTCAGGGGAATGGGGCACAGAGACTCAGATGCATGTCCAAAGCCTCTTCTTGTTCTTTTCTTCATATTCCCCAGGCTCTTACCCCATCTTTCTTAGGCCTGCCCAAAAGTACAGTACCCATGCTCTTCAATCTTTCTCCTGCTTGAGATTTGAGAGCTGGACATAAAGGTCTTTGACCCCGCACCACTGAAAAACACCTGCAACCACCATGCTCCAGGGTGAAACTGGCCTAGGTCTTCAGAGAGAAAGGCCCATCTTTTCCTCTGCAGAGGGAAGTGAAAATGATTTCCTCTGCATGATAATGTAAAGCAGAATTTCTTACCAAAGCAGCAAAACTTAAACTCAGACCGAGTTCTCATGGGCCACCATCAGTGAAAAGTACAGCAGGATCCATGCAAAAAACGGGGTTCCTAGCCATGACCGGGAACCTCCCAGATTCAAGTCCTCTGTGTGGTGGAAGTTCAAAGGTGATTTGTGTAAGGCTATGAAGGTGAGAGGTGTCAGAGCCTGAATAGAAGACAGAACTGACTTGTAGGCCATTTGGAGTTGACCTCATCCCACATCACTGGGTCTGGGAACTGGGGATGGGGGTGGAAAACATTAGGAATGAAGCCCAGTCCACCCAGTCCATCTAATTGCTTTTGTGGCTAGGAAGGCTCTTACCTTCAGGCCCCGACTCTCCACTTGATTGCCTGCTAGGAAAAAGTATAGCACTTGATAAATCAGTTCACATCCATTATCTCACTAGACCCTTGCTTGCCCTGTGGAGGGGGCGGGGCTGGGATACATCTTTCTTGCTTTACCAATATTGAAACTAGGGATTGAGAGGTTAAGTGACTTACTCAGGGTCACATGCCTACTACCGAGAGGGCGTTAGGGCCCACGTCTTTCTATACCAAATTCCTTGGAGAGTATTGGGAGGCTGGTGAGTGGCTCTTCCTGCTCTACCTCTGTTCTGTTGCTGGAAAATTCGGGGAGACTCTGCCCTGGGTACCCTTTCCTTTTTGCATCTGGATTCTTTGTATTATTCTATATCCACTCATCTACTCTCTGACTGCTCCCTGGTCCCTCTCTCTGGCCCTTCCATCTCTTAAGCCCCACACTCATGCAGCCGCTTGCCAGCCTGGCATCTCAGCTGGTTTGGCCCACCTGATCCACACATCTGTCTCCTGGAGTTTGGGCTGTGATTTACACAGAGGCAGGGAGAGGCTCTGGCTGGGGTCTGGATGCTCGAGTTTGAGAATGCAGTTGCTTCTTCTCTGTCGCCCACTCAGATGCAGTGTGTGGTTGGGTCTCTGTCTTCCTCTCTGCAGAAGGGATGGTGTTGTTCTGTATTCCCTTAGCTTGTACATTCATTCTGTCAAAGAAAAAAAAAAGGTTAAAAAATAAAGCTGAACTTAATCTCAACAGATACTTGGTATGTTCATTTGTACATAAGCCACTTTAGGGCCCCCAGCCCTGGCAATTTACGTCTCCTTGGTGATTTTTCCCTTAGACTGACCTGGTGTCTTCTCTTTGGTCCCAAGGGCCTTTCTCCTTCCCTCCTGGCTCTAGAGATGCTCCTGGCCTGGACCTCCCCCTGTCATCACAGCTGCAGGCTTGTTTCCTCTGCAAAGCTGTCCCCAGAGTGGGGCTGAGAAGGGGGGGGGCTGCACAAGGGACAAAGGAGTATGTGCACCTGTAACCAGTAGGGGGTATGACCACCTGCTGATGCAAAGCCAAAGCCCAAAGTAAATTTGCAGATTCATACACACACTCAAATATGTATGTGTTCTGTGTATCTTCCTTGGCTTTGACTCTGCTCTCTCCTTGCTCTCCATGCCAGGGCATCTTCAGGCAACTTTCTTCTTCATTTCAAGATAGTTTAATATACACTTTATATAAAGACCTAGGCAAAAGTTGGAGGGTGAGGGGATAGGAGAGACAGGGAAAAATTTTGTTCTTTATCCCACTCCCCATCACTGTTCCCCAAGGTCAGACCCTGGGCCCCCAATTCTCTCAACAGGGCCCTGCATTTCCTAACGTTGATGTCTCATAGAGAAGTCAGCCCTGTTTGTTTGTCTCTTTTTTGTTGTTTTCTGCAGACCCAGGAAGTTAGGGTGAAAGGCTACCATCATCAGAATGATAGAAGGATCCAGAGAATGAGACGGGATATCTGCTGGGGACTGTGCCCGCGGAGCTAGTTCTCTCGCCTCCTTCTACTGCCTTTAAACGGGACTCTGAGGCTGCTGGCTGGTGAAGCAGCTAGAGAGAGAATGATGAGGTGCTTGGGAGCTGTGTGCTGCATGCCTGCCTTAGGTATAGTAGACCAAGAATGAGGCAGTTTCTTGCCTGCCTCATGGAGCACGTGACTTTGTGGTATGGTGGCTTGGATGAGTTAATGTGGAGGAGGCAGACTCCAGCCAAGAGGGCAAGGATAAAGATCTGATGAGAGCCTGGAAGGGTCAGGGGAGTTCCTGGAGGATGCTGTCTGAGCTGCAGGGTGTCTGTGGTCAGAGAAGAGACACAGGGACATCAGAGGCAAACGCAGAGGAGCAGAGGTGTGGCACTGACCCAGGGACAAGGTGAAGGGGGAGGGGTCTCTTTAACTGGCTGCAGGGCCTCTCTGGAATCAGCGTGCCCACTTGTCAAACGAACTCCCTCAGTGTGACTGTGAAAAGTGAATGGAATGGTGGGAACCCTAAAGGTGAATGAAATGACCCTGCCATGTGTGCTTTTCGTCCATTGTCAAGAGCAGGAGGGAGGGGGACAGGGCTGGGTCAGGCCTGAGGGAGGCAAGTAAGGTTGCAGATGTAGCGTTTAAGGATCTTCCATCTTCTCCTCAATTCCATTCTGGCCAGGGGAAGACCTACCAAGGGGTGTCCCTGACAACTCTGAGGCCTCTCGACTGCTGCTCCTGGAGGTTCTGCCTCCTTACTCAGCAGGTCCTGAAGTTAAGAGCTGGCCTTCATTCATGTGGGAGAATCAAAAACTTTTTGTGGCCAGTAGACTTAGTGTCCTTTGAAAGGCCTGACTTTTTTTTTTTGTAGGTTCTGTCCCCTGATGGTTGGGATGTCCTGTTCTGAACACAGTCGTTCTCAGAACTGCCCACTCACTGACAAGGGCAAAGGTGTCTTTGCTGACTGACTGAAATCATTTATCTACATGAGAAAATACTTATTTTTTTTTTTAGGTTTCTGTTTCCTCCTTTCACTTTTCTTTGGAGTTTCCCTCATCTTTTCTGTTCCTCCTGTCCCAAGATAGGACGTGGACTTCTAGTCATGTGATCCCCAAACTTGCGTGCACCCGAAACACATTTCTAACACATCTTTAATACAGACCAATGACAACAAGCGTTTGAAAAGAGGCCCAAATGCTATGAATTAAAGAATATAGGTGCAATTGATAGAAACTGGAGGCAGAGGCAGGTGGATCTCTGTAAGTTTGAGATTAGCCTGGTCTACAAGACCAAGCTCCAGGACAGGCTCCAGAGCAACAGAAAAACTCTGTCTCGAAAAACCAAAAAATAAAATAAAATAAAATAAAAAATAAAAAAAAAATAAACAAAGCAATCTAGTGCCATTATTTATTTAGCTACTTTAGTGGCACCATATCTAATGCCTTTATAGGCGGCTCAGTGCTGTCACAAAGAAGTGGTCAGTGATCTCCAGAATGGATGTCTGTTGAAAGGATGGACGGATGTGGTCCCTTTTTCTCTCTTATTCTCACATGCTGTCTTCTGCTTTCTGCCATGGGATGATGCCGGGTGGGAGTCTTTTTCACCTCGAATATCCCAGACTCCAGACAAGGAGGTTTCTGTTTCTTGTAGTGTAATTCTGTTATAATAGCATAAATAGACTCAGATGGCAGCTCAAATAATTGTGGATTTATTGAGCTGAGTAGGCATGTGCCTTGTGGTCCAATCTGTATGCTCCTGGGAATGAATCCAGCAGAGAGTCCCCCGCCAAGGGTGAAGGGGGCATGTGGTGAGTGCAGGGGCCTGGATGAGAGATAGAAGAACAGATTGTATGGGCGTTCACTAGGGGACCCTATGCAGTGTTAGAATCAGCTAGCCAGGTATGAGAGCGCCAAGACAGTGATGGCTGCTAAAAGCAAATTATAGAGTAGTATTCACGTGACAATATCATTTATGAACATCCATTACATTCAAAATGATGCACTGGTTGACAAGGGTGCGTGTGCACTTAAAGAATGCCGCAGACACATCCGAACTGGTGCCTATGAGCAGAAGATGGACTGACGTGGTGTTGCTATTAGTTTTAAATGTCAACTTGCTACAGCCTAGAACCATTTGGGAAAAGAGCCTGAATGAGGAATTATCTAGATCAGTTTAACCTATGTGTAGGCTTTGGGGAGGGATGTCTTAACTGTTAATTAATCCAGTAAGACCCAGACCACTGTGGGTGGCACAATCCCCTAGGCAGGGGCTGCTGAACTGTGTGGGTGAAGAGGAAGAGTGAGCTGCCTTCAGTGAGGAGGCCCCTGAAAGGCTGCCCATGCTCCAGCAGACAGCCCTGTACCTATGCATGTGCCAACAACACCGCATGGACTCTGCGGGTTAAAAAACAAAAAGAAGGAAAGAACACGTGGAATCAGGAGGGAATAACGGTGGTGAAGATAGGGGAAGAATTGGAGGGGAGGAAATGGAGGCAGACTTGATCAGAACACATTATAAACATGTATGAAATCATTAATAAAAGAAAGAATTCAAGACAAAAACCAGCTTCAGTGCCAAATGAGAAGGAAGCAAGCAGGCAGCCCAGTCCCATTTGTGTTTCTCTGTTCTCTGGGTGTGCTGTGACAAGCTGCTTGAGTTCCTGCCTTGGCCTCACCTCCACCATGGACTCCTAAGCTGGAGCTATCAGCCTAATAACCCTTTCCTGATGTGGGAGTGTCATATATCAATCTGTTGATTTCATTGGCTCTAAGCAATAAAGAAACTGCCTCGGCCCATTTCATTGGTTAGAAGATAGGTGGGAGGAGTAGACAGAACAGAATGCCGGGAGGAAGAGGAAGTGAGGTCAGACTCCACAGCTCTCTTCTCCAGAGCAGACGCAGGAGAGACGCCATGCTACCTGCTCCAGGGAAGACGCACACCATGCCCCAGCTCCGACCCAGGATGGACTTAGGCTAGAATCTTCCCGGTAAGCGCACCTAGGGGCGCTACATAGATTATTAGAAATGGGCCAGAGCAGTGTTTAAAAGAATACAGTGTCCGTGTAATTATTTCGGGGCATAAGCTAGCCGAGCCGGGCAAGCGGCTGGGGTTTTGGGGACACAGCCCCGCCGCTCATATTACTACAAATGACGCCCAGACGTGTGGCTAACTAAACCCACTTAAAAAACCTGAGAAGGCTTAAAAATAAGGGAGAGAGCATTTAACACAGATTTTTGCTGTTTGTTGGTGGCGTGCTGTAGAGAGATTTCCTGATTCAGCAACAGCAGCAGAAAAAAAGCTGCGTTATTTTAAAGTGTGGCTTCCCGGGGCTGTGCCGCCAGTGCAAACTCTGGCTTTATGTTTGTGTTCCCGCTTGGGATCGGAAGGAGAGTGCTCTGAGACCGTGAAGATGACTCATAGCTCCCCGCCTGCTCCTGGGCAGAAGGCAGAATCAGGCTTAGGCAGGCGGAAGAGCATGGCGGATTCCTGCCGCCATACAGGGACGTGTTTTCAGACTGCGCAGTGCTCTGCGTGTCAGATCTGGATGTAACTTGGATGAAAAGAATTTCTGTGCTGCACGCTCAGTCTCAGAATTAAAGTGCTGAGTGCCGCTCCTACCTGGTAGCCTCAAGAGGCTTCCTGACTCAGCTTTAGCTGCAAAACTCTGCGGCTCATTAAGAGGTCCTGCCACAAAACACTTAAACAGTGTTGATGAAAAGCTGAACACATGCTTTTCGGTTTTCAGCCGTAGCAGGAAAAAAGCTGTGCCGTTTAAAAATGCCGGCTTTCTGGGCTGTCCTGCCAGGGCAAACTCTGACTGTTTGAGGCAGGAGGGCCGGCTACCGAGAGAGGATTTGAGTGTTGTCTGTTGTAGCTCGCTGGCTGGCAGGGACCTTGCAGCCTGTACCTCAGCCATGAGGCTGGAAAGCTAAGGAATGGACTGGATCTAGCTGGCAAAGCCACGCCTTTAGTCCTACTGATATTGCTTGGCAAATTAAAGGCTCTTGTCGTCAGAAAAAGAGAGATATACAGTAAAGAGAGATTCAAAGACAGAAAATTTCTGAATGGTTTAAAGTGTGTTAAAAATATATGCAGACTAAAAGTTAAAATTCTTAAAGCAAACTTCTGTGACTTCAAGGTGTGGTAGCACACGCCTTTAATCCCAGTGCTTAGAAGGCAGAGATAAACAGATCTCTGTGAGTTCAAGGTGTAGTAGCACACGCCTTTAATCCCAATGCCTGGGAGGCAGAGACAGGCGGATCTCTGAGAGTTCAAAGACAGCCTGATCTACAGGGTTATTCCAGGTCAAAGATATATGCTCAAAAAGCAAAAAGTTAACCTAGGAATGTCACAGCTTAGATTCTTAAGCGCCTAGTGATTTAAAGGCGCAAATCAAAAGTGCTCCTGGATAGTAAAAAATTGCAGATTCACAATAGGACAGATTCAGACCACTGAATGAATCACACTGTTGGATGAATGTACGTAGGCTTGGGAGAGAGAAGAAAAAGAATATAGAGAATAAAGTTAATGGTTAAAAAAAAAAAGGTAAAGTCTTTAAAGAGACAGAATAAAGTAAAGTGATAGAGTAAAAGTAAGCCGCGTAAAGATGAAAAATTCACAGAGAGTCTGGATTCTTTGTATTATTGTGTTTTCTTTAAAATTTTTGACTCTGAAGGAGCTAAGTACAGAGAGACATTTCATTACATGGGCTGCCAAGCTAAACCAGAATGGATATAAGGGTATTACGATTTCAGAATTTGGGTCTAAGGATATGATGCTTTGGAGAGAGTCTTCTTTTGTTTTCACAGAGGATGAGACTCTATGGATTTCTTCTATTCCGATTTGGTATGATGGACCACGTCCTCCTGAAGGGTTGCTGTGAACATCTTCAGAAAATTGCTTTGCTCAACTGCCAACTGAGATAAACCTGGCACACAGGTTACACCCTAAATAATCTGATTAACAGCGCCCCCATTCAGCAGGAAGCAGTTTGGAGAGAAAAAACTGCGCCCATGTTCCCAAATATTGTTTATAAGTGTTCTTTTACATTTAAAGGGGGAAATGATATAGGTATGAATAATTTGCATTGGTATGGATTTTAAGGTCAATTTTGTTATATGTATAAATGTTTCTGATGTAACTTTTACTTGATAACTGTTATATGTAATTTTGCTATGTTAAGGTTAAAGCCTTCGTTTTTTTTTGTTTAAACAGAAAAAGGGGAAGTGATGTGGGAGTGTCATATATCAATCTGTTGATTTCATTGGCTCTAAGCAATAAAGAAACTGCCTCGGCCCATTTCATTGGTTAGAAGATAGGTGGGAGGAGTAGACAGAACAGAATGCCGGGAGGAAGAGGAAGTGAGGTCAGACTCCACAGCTCTCTTCTCCAGAGCAGACGCAGGAGAGACGCCATGCTACCTGCTCCAGGGAAGACGCACACCATGCCCCAGCTCCGACCCAGGATGGACTTAGGCTAGAATCTTCCCGGTAAGCGCACCTAGGGGCGCTACATAGATTATTAGAAATGGGCCAGAGCAGTGTTTAAAAGAATACAGTGTCCGTGTAATTATTTCGGGGCATAAGCTAGCCGAGCCGGGCAAGCGGCTGGGGTTTTGGGGACACAGCCCCGCCGCTCCCCTTATTACAACACTTTCCTACCCTGTGCTGCTCTTCGTGAGCAACATCTGTGAAACCAGAACAGATGAAGTGGGGATGGCATGAAGGGGAAGTAACAGGACACACAGGAGTCTCCCGTAGATCAGGAGCGATCTGGCAATGTGTTGTACGCAGAAAAACGCAAAGGACTTGACTGAGTGGGGAAATGCTCAAAAGTAAGGAAGGAGAAAGGAAGCCGGCATTTCTCTGAGGATGGCTTAGAGCCAGAGGAGAGCCCAGAGTGAAGAGAGGGAGCTGAGCACCCAGAGGAGAAGGGGGTTTGCTTTGAAACGGACTCTAATCATTTGGTCTCAGGAAAATGGGAACAACACAAAGCAGCTATGACTCCTAATTACAGGGTGACCAGCCAGCCGTGGGCATTCCCAAGGATCTGGCTTTCATTTCCATTTGGTAGCTCTCTAGAAAGCAGTTCGGCGCTCTTCAGGGGAGCTCCTGCACCTTCAGCCACAGGTCAGAATCAGAGTGGGCGAGGCTGGTAGGCACTCAGGTACATAGCCTGGTCTCTAGGCTCACATTGTGGAAAATAGTGAGTTTTTTTCTCATATAGCTCAAAGCAGAGTGTACAGGATCACTAGCACCACCGTGCCTCAGTCTCTTCAGCCATGGAGATAACAGTACCAGAGGCTGAGACAATGGCATTCATTTCTCATGACTCTAGAGGCTGGGAAACCCAGGCTCCAGGGGCTGGCAGACTCAGTGTCTGGTGAGATCTTGTTTTACAGATAACTATCTTCTTGTTGTGTTCCAACAAGGAGAAAGAGGTGAGTAAGCTCTCCGGGGACACTCTTGCGTGAACATTAATCTCACGGTGAGGCTCCACCCTTATGACTTTGCTGCCTTCCAAAGACCCTGTCCACTGATGCCTTCCCACCAGGGTTTAGGATTTCAGCTTACAGATTCTGTAATAACATAGACATTCAGTCTAGAGCACAACCGCTCAACCTTCACACTTATCAGCATATACACATTTGGAGGTGTAATTGATAGGAGGGACCCAAGGATAAGAAGTTCTGTAAACTAGTTCCAAAGGCTTACGGACCACATGGTAAGGTGTGGTTACACTAATTCCACTTTTTGAACCAGCTCTTGATCAATTGACTGAATTTTGGTCTTAGTTACTGTCTTTATCGCTTTTCGGCTACTGTGATAAAATTCTGTGACCAGAAACAGCTTATGGAAGGAAGAGTTTATTCTGGCTGTGGTTCCAGGGCTGGGAGTCTATAATAGTAGGCGAGGCAGTGACAATAAGCGGCTGGAGCAGGAAGCTGAGAGCTCACATTTTTAACAGCTATCACAAAGACTGAAGTGGATCAAGACTATGGACTCTCAAAGCCTGCTTCAGTGACCTACTGATGGAGGCATCAAGGCTCCATCTCCGGAAGGTTTGACAACCTCCCCAAAACAGTGCCACCAGCTGGGAACCAATTGCTTACATACACGGAGGTGGGGGAAGATCACTTCTCATCAAACCACCGTGATTACTTTGGTGTCACTATGACCAAAAAAAATAACTTAAAGAAGGAAGGATACATTTTGGCTCATGGTTTCAGACTGTTGGGTCTGTGGTTGCTTGGACAACCAAGTAGTAGAAAAGGAGGTCACAGCAGCAGGGAAGCGTAGTGTAGGATGTCAGAGTCCAAGACAGACAGGAGGCAGAGAGTGATGGGAAGTGGTTAGAGATACCATACTGCTAAGAACCTACCTCCCTAAGAAGTGACCTACTTCTTCCACCTCTCAAAGTTTTGAGAACGTCCTAAAATAGAGCCACCAGCTGGGGACCAAGCATCCAACATGTGAGTCTGCGGGGGATATTTCAGATTCAAGCCATAACAGATAACAATACTTTATATCTATATGAAAGAGTAAGCCTTATTATACACACATTTTCCATATATTTCACTCACTTCTCCCAACCACCAGAAAGGAGATATAATTATTATTCCCATTTTGGTGGTAAAAAGATTGAAGTCTAGAAGGTGGAGTGTCTGATGTCACATTGTTCTGGTTTCCCGTTGTGGCCTTTCCTCTGTGTTAAGCAATGGGTGTGATGGATATCACCCCTACACTTGTCACCCAGGAAGGTGTTAGTCTACTGTTTACTTTCTTTGGAAGAGTACATGGGTCATACTTGCTGGGCTCTATCCCTAGCTGCCTCTGGGAGGGAGGGACCAAGACTATAGCCCCCATTCTGTGGGTGCCACCCTGTCCCTCTTGGAACTCAGTGTTAACTCTCCATGGTGTGCCCTACTTACTGGGAAATGGAGCAGTTTAGAAGCAACCCAGAAAACAGAGAGTGACCCATATAGTTCCACCATTCCCATCTCAAGGCTCAACCCTGGCTCTCAGCCTGGTTCTAGGTGAAAGACCCATGGAGGCCATGATGGTGGAATGTGCGGGGTGGTAGGTGCAGGGGTGGGATGGTGGTGGTGGTGGTGATACTCAGGGTTTCTTGATTTCTGCCAGGAATTTTTTTGCCTGTTAAGTTCATGTAAGGAGTCCTATGGTTCCTGTCAGCCTGAGTGAGGTTTCTGGGTCTTCCCCAGGGGACATTCAGCTCTAAGGCAACCAACTCTAGGTTCCAGAAACAGAGCTTTCCTTTTTTAGCCATCCCCCTCCAGAGTGACCCACTTTTGCCGCTAATACCTACAGGTACTTTGGCCATTTCCCTGAGTTGATTTTCTGAAGGACAGGCTCCATGTCCCATCTTGGTTTCTTTCTGTGACCTGAAAGCTCCTTCCAGGGACACCATGCATCTTTGGGAATGGGAAGGTCTCTAAGGGCCCAGGGCCACTAAATAGGTACCCCTGGAGTCACACCATGCCTCCTCCTGGCCTGGGACCCTTCCCTGGTTGTGAGACAGGGATGAGAAGTTCTGTCTCTGACTTCCGAATCCCTCAAGACGTGCGATGGCAGAGGGAGAGGTGGGAAAGAAGGCCAGGGTGTTGGGTGATCCAAATTATATAAACAAGATGGAAGGATCACATCAGCACACCTGTTTGATCATTGCTTGAATGTGTTGCTCTGGAGAGCGGACTTGTGAAGCTGCAGGTCTAGCTGGAGGGCCTTAAGGATGTGTGGGAGTCGGAGTCTGCAGTCGTGGGGTAGGCATAGGCAATGCCTGTTCTGTGATGATAATGAATGAAGAGCACTAGGCCCTCAATCGGAGCAAGGCACACTCCTGCTGTTCTCATCTATTTTTTGCTGCTATAACTGAGTGTCATAGACTAGGCTTTTCTTTTCTTTATATTTTTCTTTTAGAATACAAGATTTTTCTTGTTTTAAATCTGGAAGCTGGGAAGTCTAAGAGCATGGTGCCAGTACCTGCCAAGAACCTTCTTGCAGTATTATAACACAGTGAAGGGTATCACATGGTGACACAGGACAAATAAACCAGCATAGACCTGTCTCGTCTTCACGTACTCTGTACACTATAATATATACGCGTGCCCACCCCCGCAACCCCATCAGGGAAACAGTGTGGAAAGGTGAGAGTCACAGGAGTCTTGTTTATGATATAAGGGAGTCCTATATGCCAGAGACCACATGGGGTCCAGCAGAGCGGAATCTGGAAGGCAAGGGTAGGCCAACCTAGCTGCTTCTAGATCTAGGCAGCCTGGGAGACAGGGGGTTGCTTGGGCTTCAGGGTATAGCACTGAACGATGCGGTCAAGGTCAGAGGTGCAAAGGGAGATCAGGGCACTGCAGGTGTCTCAGAGAACTGGTAACATCTGTCTTCCCTGTTGCCAGGAACCCGAGATGCACTTCTCCCCCTCTCTCCCTTACCACGCATGCTATCACCCCCTGAAGTTTGCCTTCATACACCATCACAACAATCATGGGGTACCCCTGTTGTCCTAGAGATGAACCGAGAGACAGCTGCCCTTGGCAGGGTGTTGGGCACCGAGAGCTCTGGCTCGCAGGCTCCTTCCTTCTTCATCTAATGACTTAGCTCTCTTCAAGGCTGAGAGACTGAGACCTCTTTGTACTTCCACCTGTTATGTTCCAACTGGAAAGTGGCCCTTAGGACAGGGCAGTACCACAGGCCATCACAGATGTCATCTGTGGAAGGTGGGAGAAGCCTCACAGGGTCAGGGACGTGGCTGGGTTAGTCTCCATCTCTCTGTGGCCTAGCACCTAGCCTATAGGAGAGGCTCCAAACGTTTCTGAAGAATGATCGAAAGCGTGTAAGCACTTTGTAAATCGCAAAGAATTTACCAAAGTTACTTAATATGCTTCTCCAGAGAGTACGCCCGGGGCGAACACTTAGTGAAGGAAATGGAGCTGGATTTCAAGGTAAAGGCCAGGCTGGAGCTGGTCCTGTGGGGATGCTTTTCAGGGGAGGAGGTGGAGGCCATACCTGCCTGCGTCATCTCCTCAGGCTCCCTCTGCTCTCAGTTCTACAGTGATACAGCCTGTGTCAGCCACCCGGTCATCTTTTCATGGGGAATTTGCTGTCCCCTCCCCTGTAATGCTTTTCCTGATTATAAAATCAATTATTGTAAAACAAACAACAAGGAAATGTTTCACGTGGAATGAGAATGGTCTCTTCCCATCCACCCACCCATCTATCCATGCATCCATGCATGCATGCATCCATCCCATCCATATGCGAGATGAGGTAGCCACTTTTAGTGTATGTCTTTACAGATATTTTCTGGATGCACGCACCAACTTATTTACTTTATTTATTTATTCGTTTTTTTCAGAAGCACAGCTCGGTAATTTTCTTATATCACCTAGCAACATATCATGGACATTGTTATTTTTTAAATCTATACCGCATTCGTTTTAATGGCCATTGATGTTCTGCGCTATGCACCAGGCATTGCGTATTTAACCAGTCCTCTGCTGATGGGCTCTGGATGGGGTGAAATGGAAATTGCATTTTGAAGGAGTGAGTGTGGTGGGGGTGATGGCTAGCTACAATGAAGGCTTTCTTAATGGTAGTATTTCAGGTACAGTGTGAAGCAATATTCCTCTCCTCTGCCTTCCATCTCGTTCTCCCTGAGCTGCTATTATTGAGATGGTGAAATGATCCCTTGGTTTCCTTTCCCAGAGGGAGTGAGGCGGTACCCCAGGTCTTGAAGTATCTGCACCCACCCTCCTGCCTTTTCCAGAACTGTGAGCCTGGCCCTCCAGCCTGGTGGGATTTGGCCGCTTACCTACTGGGCTCAGACCTTCTATTTGCTCAGCTTGGGGTTTGGCAGAGGGTCTTGAGTCATCCTGGGGGCTTAGGGGAGGGCAAACAGTGGAGGTGAGGACCAGATGGAGTGGGGAAGGTAGTGGCTTGTTGGAGAGGGGGTGATTAGAGAAGAGGCCATCCTATCCCAAGAGAGGGCAGCCAAGAGGACAGCACTGCTATTTGTCCTGGCATTTGGCATTTGGGAAAGTCAATGATGGAAACAAGGCCTCCCGCTCTGGTGACTGTGAATATTCATGAGGGGTTTTCCCCTTGGAGCAGCTGGAATTCCTCCAGACTCTAACCAGCTCTTTTATCCACTGCAGGTCTAGGATGTGGTCCTTCGACACTCGCCCTCCCCCCCCCCACCTTCCTCTGTACCTCCAAATCTTTTGGGTATGGCGGAGGTAGAACAAAAGGGACCAATCCTGAATTCCCTAGTGAACAGGTTTGGATCTGATCTCTCCAGCCCTATTGCCCCTTTTCTCTTTGGAAACTCAGGACCAAGGTTATCATCTGGAAAGAACCTGAGGCAGAAGGTGGAGAAAATTACAGGGCACTGGACATAAATCTTAGACATGGTTTAGAACAAATGGGGGAAACTGAGGCTAACAACATAATTGCCTAGCACAGGTCATCTGGTAAGGTAACAGAACTGTAGATTGAAGAACCAGGCACCGGACAACTTACTGCTCCGTGCTCGTAATGCCAGATCAGCTCCCTTGCTGTGCCCCCAACATGCCCAGGTCTAATGTGCATCTCACCAGCTCAAGTGGATTTGGAATCGCCAGGGGACACCCCTCAGGTTGTATCTATGCGGGTATTTCTGGAGAAGCTTCACTAAGGTTGGGACTTACCGAGTGTGAGTGGCATCATCCCATAGGCTGAAATCTTACAGGAGGGGAACTCCTGCTTTCACTGCTCTCTTCTTCTTGACTGGATCCACATTGTGACAGGCTGCCTTGTGTGCCTGCTGCCACAGCCTTATTACCTTCCCCGCCCTAATGGGCTGTACCTTCACGTTGGTTCTTTCGTGGAGCCTGGCCTCTGCACCAACAGCTGCCTCTTGTCCCTGGACGTGGAAGCTCCATTTGGTTCCCAGTCACTCACTGTCATACTTGGCACAGATGTCCTATGCCACTTATCCTTATAGAGGCACAAACTTTCTAAGTGTCAGGTGGGGCTATCTCTTTTACATGGACTCAGAGTTGTGTGGGCCTGATGCCTGGGACTGGCTTATAGGGAAACCAGCAGAGAAGGTGCAAGTGAGGACTGTTTGACTAGGGAAGACAGCCAAAGCTGCCAGTGTGGATTGAATTAGAATGAGATGCAGAGAAGAAAAGAACCCCGCAGGTCATCTCTGGGCCATTGGATTTACACTCTCTTTGAAATACAGTCGCTGAAACTTTTTCTCAAGTGAAACCTTATCCACCGCCGTTCAAATAAAACTACAATAGTAGTGCTGTTGGGGTGTGGGTAAGATGAGGAGCCTGGACTCAGCTCTTCAGCCACCATCCCTAAGCAGGTAAAACGATACCCTCCTCAGCTGACTTACTATGCAGATGAAGGGAGGGAGCGCAGATAGGCATGGGGCTTGCCTGAAGTGATCCAGCCTGGTGGTGGCAAAAAGTGGGGATGCTCTGGTAGGCCCCGCCCTGCTCCTGAGAACCCCTCAGTGTTCAGAATATCCTTCTCTTCCTCTTCCAGACTTCTGGGAATTCTATCTGAAATCCAGATGAGGAGCCCCTGGGCATCAAGGAAGGATACTGGCAAAGGGGAAGATGTGCAGAAGAGGGTTTTTATCCAGCCTGGGGTTTGTGGACCCCAAGAGGGCAAGCAGGGGTGCATCAGCAAGGATTGCAGGATATACAGATTCTCACCCAATCTTACTTTCCTGTGCCTCCCAGTGCCTCAGTTTCCTCATCTGGAAGAAGAATCCCCAGTGTTCTCAGCTTTTGCAGCCTGGTGAAGTTGCTGGGAAGGTAACAAGTGCTTTGCAAACTCTGGGGGTCTGAATGAGACAGAGCGAGTGCATTCATGCCTATTCCCTGCATCCCGTGGAGCAAAGGAAAGAATACGACTGTCTTGCTTGTGGGGGTTTGATCCATTTCAAGTGAGAACTGCCCCAGACCGGCAGGAGGGTGGCCTGGAGACAGTGGGTGTCAGATACCTCTGAGTGTGGAGGTGGGTGAGAGCATCAAAACCTTTACACGAAGACCAGGAACAAGAAGAGCTGCTGTGGTGGTACAGGAGTTCCTCCCTGCTCTCTTCAAGCTGAGTTAGGATTCCAGCAGGGAGCCATGAGTCCATTGAGCTTTGATGGCCAGTAGCTCTGGTCATTTAAAACATCATCCCTTGGTCTTGTCGTGAAAGGACCTCTAGCAGAGGCTCTTAAGTGTCAGAACATTAAATGTCATCTAAGGCATTCAAGTGACTGCGCCTTTACGTGAAATAATTTTGCTTCTGTAGAATCTGAATTTCTGAAATCACTGGTCTGTAGAATACTGTATGCCATATTTGTCCCAGAGCTTTAGTTTCTTTATCAGTGAAATGGGAGAGCAAGAGGGAGGAAAGAGGTTCGACATAATTATCACTAAAGGATACTGTAGTTCAACATTGATGCTTCAAGTCTAAGAATTCTTGTAGAAGTGGCCCTTTCCTACTCTGGTAACAACTCTTTACTAAATTCCAAGGCAACCCCGCCACCACCCCTTCCACATTTTGATGAGAGGTTCTTGAGAACTGATCATATTTATTGAAGTGGTACCCAAAACCCCACCATACTTTTCTCATCTGCGAATGTCATATGTTGTGAATCCATTCACACATTCATCTACCATTCATCTACCCATCATCCATAGATCCATCCATCTGTCCATGCACAATGCATCCATCTATGCATTGTGTCTGTCTACCACTCACCTACCTATTCATTATCCACCCATTCAGTTATCTTTCATCCATTCCTTCCATACTTAACTGTATGTATTCACCCACTCAATTATCCATCATCAACCTATCCTTTTATAAGTATATCCATCGTCCATCCATCCATCCATCCATCCATCCATCCATCCATCCATCCACACTGCCACCACTCACCCATCTACTCTCCTCCTGTCTATATTCCACTGTCTACCCATCCATTTTTATAAATGTCTACTTGGAGTGCCCATTACAAACCAAGTACCCCGCCTAGAAACATACAGATAGGAAGATGTAGCTTCTTTATCAAGCAACCCACTGGTGGAGAGTAAATGGATGACAAACAGCAACTATAATACACGGCACAACAGAGTTTCCGAGTTAGACTTGATTCCTGTTTTTACTATTCACTTCCCAGTTACCTAGGTGCTTTTGTGTGAGTTACTTAATCCCCTCTGAATCCATCTTTCCATTTGTGAAGCAGAGATAAGCATACAGGGCATACTGAAGGTAAAATAAATTTCAATAAGCGTTATTCTTTCTCCATAAGAGAGGCATCCAAGCACAGCACGGCAGCGCAGGATAGAAGAGCATGCTGAGGCTTGGATGAATCAAAGACGCTCCCTAGCATGGTGGACATCTGAGAGAGGCGCACTGAAGGGAGACGATTCCGTGTGAGCCGAAACGGGACTGCTTAGGGTATCACTACAAAGCAGAGAGCATGGCTTGATTATGGAGGTGTGAGGCGTGCCAGTTGGGGGAAAGATGCATGGCTGAGCTGTGTGAAGAGATTACTGGCTGCTAAGACTAGCCTTTTTGGGGGAGTCACAGAGGGTTTTTGAGCAGGAAGAGTGGGCTGTGACTCCTCAGTTCTTTGGGTAGAGCTGGAAATTCCTCCATGAACCACAAAGTAGGATCTGCAGCCGCTACCATCACAGTGTGAAGTCCTCTTAACATGTGGTCGCTGTTAGCGCCTGCTCGTGGTTTGGCTGCAGGGCCTCTTGTTTATCACAGCAGTAGAGATCAAGGACAGGGATGGAGGGAGGTTGCGACAGGTTCTCACGAATGGTGGTCTCAAACTCCCTGTGTAGCTGAGGATGATCTGGAATTTATGAGCTCCCTGCCTCCACCTCCTGAGTGCTGGGATTACAAGTATGCACTACTGCACATTGAAAGTGCAGGCAGAGAGGGGAAGAGGCCTTCTTAGGACAGGGCTTCAACCTGACATTCCACGAGGCTATCTTGCTGTCTGCTTGTTCTGCCAGCTGCAGATCAGGCTCCCATCTGTACTAAGCCTCTTCTTATCTCTTCTCCTGCCCCCTCATCTCAGCTCACGTCTGTATCTTTGGACACTGCCAGTTTATCTCCCTGTCTATCTGCTAACTCTTGTTCTCTGCTCATCCTTTCCACTACCCACCCTCCCTCGCCATCCTCCCTCCTCCCTCTGGCTATTTCCTTGCTGTCTGTCCCGTGGCTCTCTGCCTCTGCCCATCACTATACTTCTATCTGTTACCTGCCCCCCCCCCCACCTCCCGCCCCACGACTTCCCTAGTCTCTTCCTTCTCTTCCTGTCCACATCCCTGCCCCTTGTTTCTCCCTGCAGCCCCGGTAAGAGGTCTTTCCCAGCATCTCCACCCGTATCTCAGCAGGCGGCCACGGAGTGGAGCAATGCAGGCAGATGGGGGACTGAACACAGTCTCTTGAGGCGAGGGTCAGGCCTGCTAATTCGCCCGCTCTGGGTGGAGGAAGTGGAGGCCTCATTCAATTATGTCACATCCACTCAGCCGCTCCACCCAGATGATGCAGTGCAGCCCGCTCGACTTTCCCTGCCAGGACTTAATGGAGAGAGATCTCCTCCTGCCTGCCTGACCACAGGGTCCTCCTGGAACAGGAATGGGTCCAGCCAGTCTGGCCTTGAGACTCTGGAGCTGCTGTGATTCCCTGCTTGCTCTAATTACACCGAACGACCAGTCTCTGGAGTTTGTTCCTTTCACCTTAATCTCCCCGGAATTGAATCTCAGTGGCCCTCATTCCATTACTGCCCCTGCCTCACGGGCTCACTGCCTGCAGGAGCCAGTTCGCCCTGCCTCTCCCTTCTTGACATAAGGCCCATGGTTGTGTTGGTCAGAGAGGTGATCAGAGGAACAGGGGCTGGGACCCAGGCCAACACTGCTTTTCTGGTTTGGAGTACAGGGCTGAGGTCTCTGCAGAGGAGCTGGCACCTTGAGTCTTCACTGAGCCTAGCTGTGCCAGTTGTCATAGAAGATTCCAGAGAAGTCCCACACTTTCTTCCTTCCTCAAGAAGCTTGGTTTAGAGGGACAAGAATTGCAGAAGGAAATAATTCCATGCTGCCCTTTCCATAGGCAGATGTGGATTCAGAGCTCAAATACCCGGTGAGCGGCGTTTATTGGCTGCAGGATCTGTATATTACACCACTGGACCCTCACTATTCGCCTTCTCTATCCTCAGGTGGAACAGCTGAGGCATGGAGACAGTGAGAGGCTTGTGTAGTTGGTGTTGACTGGTGCTCAGGGCCTTGAACCAAGCCTGTCTTTCTTCCTCAGAGGCTGATATGCTGGAAAGCTTATGAAATAGGACTCCGTGGGCAGAGGGTAGGAGAGAAGACCCCAGCACAGAGAGTGAGCAGAGAGGGGGACTATGAGAGGTTTATAAGGTCTTCTGTGGGGTACAAGGGAAAGGGGGCTATGTTTGAAAGGTCAGGCATTGTGTAACTCACAACAGAGTCTGATCCTCAAAATATAGCAAAGGAAAATCCCATAGAGAATTACCAGTAGCTAGACCAATATGATGGGGTGAGTTGTGTCCTTCAAAATATATGTCTGCATTGAAAGTCCAGTGGAAGGGTACATGGCTTTACTGGGAAATCAGGTCTTTGCAGATGTAATGAAGACTCTCAATATGAGATCACCTGGGATTCATTGTGGGTCCCAAGCCCAATGACTCATGCTCTCGAAAGAAAGGCTAGAAGAGACGTGACCTAGAGGAAGACCATGAAAAGTGGGGTCATTGCTATTGTGAGTCAAAGAGTGCTGGGGGTCACCAGAAGAGGCAGAAAGCACTCTCTCTGTGAGATTTGGAAGTGGGTTCAGCCTGTCTGTATCTTGATTTCGGACTTTTGGCTCCCATAACTGAGAGAATACATTCCCATTGTAAAATACCATTTTAAGATGTGCTACAGTTGTTTATGCTGTAGTTTATTTGTTAAACGATGCAAAGATGTGCTGCATTCTTTCATGTTGCATTGTGGAGCTGTGTTACTTTGCCTGCCTAAAACACCTGTTTGGTCTAATGAAGAGCCGAACAGTCAATAGCTAGGCAGGAGAAAGGATAGGCGGGGCTGGCAGGCAGAGAGTAAATAGGAGGAGAAATCTGGGAAGAGAAGATCAGAGGAGCAGGAGAAGAAAAAGGACATCAGAGGCTAGTCACCCAGCTACACAGCAAGCCACGGAGTAAGAAGTAAAGAAAGGAATATATAATAGAGAAAGGTAAAAACCCAGAGGCCAAAGGTAGATGGGATAATTTAAGAAAAGGTGGTTAGCAACAAGCCAAGCTAAGGCGGGCTGTCATAAGAAAGAATAAGAGTCTGTGCAATTTATTTGGGAGCTGGGTGGTGCGTCCCCCCAAAGAGCCAAAGAGTAAAACAGCTAACCTCATATTCCTACTGCTCTAAGTCACCCAGTGTGGGAGGGTTTGTCCTGGGAGAGCTGCAGGCAGGAAAGGTTAGGGGCCCATGTTGTTTCAAGGGCAGATGAAGACGGAGCACTTTCTGAGGACCTATGAAGCCTACTGGGGCTCCTCACACATGGCTTACACCGTAGGACTGGCTGAGAAGACAGTCTCTTGCTCTTTGCTATTGGCCAGGGAGAATCCAGGAACCCCAGAATAAGGGTCTTCAGTGCAGCCGAGGTTAGTAATTTTAGGTGGAACAGAAAGCACGTCCCACTTCACTTAGGCAGTCAATCCACAGAGCAGCCCCTGAGAAGAGATTTTTCTAGAAATATGCTATGGCACTGATATTGTTTGGGGGAGTCTTTAAGCGTGGACTTTGAGAGTTTGGGCTTGGGTCTGGTGATGTGGAGAGTTGGGGGACTGACCAGGGGCCAGCAGGTCAGTGGGGGTGTTTTCTTTTATCTATCTATCTATCTATCTATCTATCTATCTATCTATCTATCTATCTATCTATCTATCTAGATTTCTGCCTCCTCCCCGCCACTGCCTCCCATTTCCCTCCCCCTCCCCCGATCAAGTCCCCCTCCCTCGTCAGCCCAAAGAGCTATCAGGGTTCCCTGCCCTGTGGGAAGTCCAAGGACCACCCACCTCCATCCAGGTCTAGTAAGGTGAGCATTCAAACTGCCTAGGCTCCCACAAAGTCAGTACGTGCAGTAGGATAAAAAACCCATTGCCATTGTTCTTGAGTTCTCAGTAGTCCTTATTGTCCACTATGTTCAGCAAGTCCAGTTTGATCCCATGCTTTTTTAGACCCAGGCCAGCTGGCCTTGGTGAGTTCCCGATAGAACATCCCCATTGTCTCAGTGTGTGGGTGTACCCCTCGCGGTCCTGAGTTCCTTGCTCGTGCTCTCTCTTTATCTGCTCCTGATTTGGACCTTGAGATTTCAGTCCTGGCTGGGCGGTGGTGGCGCACGCCTTTAATCCCAGCACTTGGGAGGCAGAGGCAGGCGGATCTCTGTGAGTTCTAGGCCAGCCTGGTCTACAAGAGCTAGTTCCGGGATCCGGGACAGGCACCAAAGCTACAGAGAAACCCTGTCTCGAAAAACCAAAAAAAAAAAAAAAAAAAAAAAAAAAGAGAGATTTCAGTCCTGTGCTCCAATGTGGGTCTCTGTCTCTGTCTCCTTTCACCGCCTGATGAAGGTTAATATTCAGGAGGATGCCTATATGTTTTTCTTTGTGTTTTCCTTCTTATTTAGCTTCTCTAGGATCACGAATTATAGGCTCAATGTCCTTTATTTATGGCTAGAAACCAAATATGAGTGAGTACATCCCATGTTCCTCTTTTTGGGTCTGGCTTACCTCACTCAGAATAGCGTTTTCTATTTCTGTCCATTTGTATGCAAAATTCAAGAAGTCGTTTTTTACTGCTGAGTAATACTCTAATATGTATATATTCCATACTTTCTTCATCCATTCTTCCATTGAAGGACATCTAGGTTGTTTCCAGGTTCTGGCTATTACAAACAATGTTGCTATGAACATAGTTGAGCATATACTTTTGTTGTATGATAGGGCATCTCTTGGGTGTATTCCCAAGAGTGGTATTGCTGGGTCCAGGGGTAGGTTGATCAGTGGGGGTGTTTTCTTGGATGGATAGTGGTGCTGTCACGATACTTTCTGAAGGAGAAGTGATCATATAGGAAGACAACTGTCCTCAACTTCTGCTCTCCCAGAAATCAGCCCTACGGCCACTTCCTTGTGTGTAACTGTAGGTTAAATAAAGTAAGGGTTTTGCTCAGGGCAGGCAGATTTCACCCAGGTCATTTGTTCTGTGGAAATGAGTGGCTTTTCTAGCTTCGCTTCCTCTCTTGCTAACCTTAAACGGCAGCTAGGACTCATGCCTGTGAGTATTAAGACCCATTTCCCTGAGTGGTTCCTGGATCCATTTTCAACTTGAACTCAAAGGGCAGAATTAGGCGAGATAAGCCTGTGTTTTGTTTCCAGGGCTTAAGACTGCCAGAAACCTCCGTGGGCATTGCTGACAGTGGAGGGAGAGGTAATTTAACATAGGGCAGGGACACAGGCTTGCTCCTGAGGCTCTTCCTGTCGGAGGCTGGGTGCATGAATGGGGGGCAGAGCGATTAAAGTGTACTCCATGCTGAGGAAGACAGAGTGTGGGCCATTTATTTGACCACAGGCTTCTGTCTAGAATGTACCTCTTCCCCGCCTGCTGATCCACAGCTCTTTGGTTTTATTTTTTTCTCCGTGGATGGTGAGATGCTTTCCCACATACCCTGCTCCTGAGTCATCCTTCTTATCAGAGGCTTCCCCACCCCCCACTGCCAGCCAAAGTGGGACCCAGGTAGCCAGGAAGCCTCTCTCTTCTTTCCATTTGGTCTCTAAGGGACAAGCTCCATTCACTCTCTTCTCCTTCCTTTCTGCCATTCTCTCCTCCTTTTTCTCTCTCTCTCCCCCTTTTTTCTCTTTCTCTCTTCCTTCCCTTCCCCATCCCCTCCTCTCTTCTCAATAAACCCCACACCCAAACTCTGTCTGCATGGTGTATTCTGTCTGTCACCCACTGTGGTCATCACCCACAGTGGGACCTGCCAGGTTCCAACTCTACCAGATCATAACACAGCCTCCTGCCAAAGTCATGTCCTTATTGATGACTCACTAAATCCAATTAGTGCTGTCGAGGTGTGCACAGGTGTGGGGACATCTATGGAAGCAGAGGCAACCTACACCCCAAGGAAGAATGATTCTCCCTCTCCCAATAGCTATCAATTGATAATAGCTTTCCAGTTAGTGGTGGGGTCTTAAGGTCTCCCCCATCCATGCTAGACTTTTCTCTGGCTTGATCTTGTTTGGGTCTTGTGCAGGAAACCACAGTTGCTGTAAGTACATGAAAACCTAGAGCAGAACTTACTTTTGCAATTTTGCTATATGGTCAAGTTGTTAAATATGCCTTCTAAATATTTGTGTTTATTCCCATAGACCTGGGCTACTCTCAGTCTTGATCAGAACACCTTCTTTTTGTATTGGGCAATGGTCAATTCAATTCAGAGACTCCCAACTGGCTAAAATGCCGAGAATAAATGGCTACCTGTTTGCAGCTCTCAATGGGACATCTTTATCTGTTTCCCTATTACTTTATTTCTTAGCTGGGCAAACACCCAGAGCTGATGCACATAAACTCCCACAGGTGAGCTGGGCATATTGGACACACCCACTTGTCTTCAGTCCATTTGCACAGCTGCTGTCTTTCCTCCTCCAAGGACCATGAGAGCAGTGACGTCACAATGATGGTTTTATGTCTCATCAACACTTGCTATGTTCTCCAACCTTCTTCACACATCTGTTTATGGTCTTCCCATACCTCCTTTAGGATTGATCTATTATAGCTTCCCTTCCTCCAACCACACTTTTGCGAGGGCCTGGAAGGACCTAGCTCAGCCTTAGGTGAGGACGCTGAAGCTGTCCAAGGTCATACAGCCAGGGCTTGGCAGAGCCAGGGCAAGGGCAAGACCTGGAACTAGCCCTGTTAGTCAGGCAGGATATGCACTGGTGTCCTTTTGAATTTGAATAGCCTTTGCCACACACTAGCTTCTCACTTTTCTGGGACTTGAACTGGCTTCCAAGGGATGTGTTTGGGGATGTCTTTTTCAGTAGTAGGAGTGTGCTGTGGGAAGTGACTGAAGAAGGAACACATGAGGCCTGTTGTCTTGGCTAGGGTTTCTATTGTCGCAACGAAACACCATGACCAAAAAGCAAGTTGAGGAGGAAAGGGTTTGTTTGGCTTACACTTCTACAGCTTTGCTCATCATGGAAGGAAATCAGGACAGGAACTCAAATAGGGCAGGAACCAGGAGGCAGGAGCTGATGCAGAGGCCACAGAGGAGTGCTGCTTACTGACTTGCTCGTCATGGCTTGCTCAACCTGCTTTTTTATAGAACCCAGGGCCACCAGCCCAGGGATGGCACCACCCACCACGGGCTGGACCTTCCCCCATTGATCACTAAATGAGAAAATGCCTTACAGCTGTATCTATCTCGTGGAGGCATTTCCTCAACTGAGGCGCCTTCCTCTCGGATGACTCTAGCTTGTGTCAAGTTGACACACAAAACTAGTGAATAAACGTGTGTTTGGGGGCGCCAGGTTACTTTCCTGTTGCTATTGTTCTGTGTGTCTTGCACATTTGTGTTCACACGTGTACAAGCAATCTGCCTCTCACACAGTCTGGTGGTACTGGAGCCCCAGCCTGCTACCTCCTCTCTCTCTTCTCTGGAGCTCTTTGCTCCTGGAGTTCCAGTATCTCACTGTGTTCCTGGATGCCGTGTGCAGCCGTAAGGGCTCCTCTCGCTAGATGTCACAATGACCTAGTACTCCCTGCAAACCTCCTTCCTGGTCCCAGTCACCTGCCTTTCCTTCTCTTGTAGTATCTCCTTTCTCGACTCTCTGTTCTCCTGGGTCCCTCAGACTTTTTCTGCATCTTTCATCTCTCTGGCCCAGCATCCCTTCACCCGTCTGGAGCTCATGCCTCAGTCCTGTCCCGTCCCCAAATGATGACATCTATCAGCACATCTATACTCCAACCCTTATTTCTGTTCTCCTAGTTGACTCTGGCTGGCCATTGTCAGAGCCACGCTTCACTTTACATGGAGCAAGAAGATTGACAGGGGCCGCTTTTTTATAGTACGTCTTTCACCAGAGGACTTTTTCCCAGAGGCTCAATTCCTTGCCTGCCTGGCCCTCCCCACCCCAGAGTTGCACAGAAAGCCTTTGCAGCATCTCCAAGAACAGAGGACAATTAGCTTGGTTATTCCATTCCACAGCGTGTTTATTCTTCACAACGTCATGTTGCACACCTCAGGTAGATACACTTTGGTCAATTTTAAAAAATGATAAAATAATAGGGGAGTTGTAATGGTGAAAATCAGAGGTGTCCCTGCTCCATTCTGAGCGCAGAGATAAGCAGGCAAGGAATGGCCTCAGGGCACTCTGCGGCTCTAACTATCCAGGGCCAAGGTCAGGCTTTTTTCCTTAGGGAGCCAGATAGGAACTGGGCTTCACACTGTAAAGGAAGCCTGCGGTGTAGTTGTAACGATTCAACTCCACCACTATAGTGTGTGAACGCAACTGTACGTTGCACTGTCTGGGAAAGCAGTTACGTCCATCCGGGCTTGTGTGTTGAAGTCTTGTTTGAGTGCTTCAGATTGTATCCATATGCAGACAGGGCCTTTAATGAGGTAGTAAAGCTGAAATGAGGTCGCGATGCTGGACCCTAATCCAAGGTGACTGGCATCCTTACGAAGGAGGAGATAATGACACAGGCGTGCACAGTGGAAGGACCATGTAAGGACACACGACAAGAAGAGAGACCTTAGAAATGGACAACTCCTTGCCCCTAGACCATCAGCTTCCAAGTCCTGGAGGAAACACATTCCTAGTCTTCACACGTCCTCGTCTATAGCGGTTTGTCGTAGTAGCTCGAGTCTATAAACAAGGGAGTACAGCTGTTCTTATGAACGCTGAAGTTTGACTTTTGTATTATTTTCACACATCACCGTTTGATCCTTAAAATGCAAATGAAACAAAACAAATACCCCTTCCATCCTCCTCAAAAGAGCTAGCGAACGCTGAGACAAACACTGGATTCCAGGGCAAGGGTCGTTCTTGCTGCACGGAGCAGGGCTTAGCTTCTGCCGTCGCTTCTACGTCCCTGCTGAAGTACACACACCGCTGAGTGCAGCTGAAATTGCAGGTGTTCTCCTCAGGTATTTCAGTTTTTCTCCCTGAATCGTATCATGAGAACCTTGTCTCTGGGAATTAATCGTGACCCCTTGTTCATGAACTGTCTCCCCTGTATTGTGATTACAGCGCAAGGTGGGATCTTTAGCCGGTCCCATGGCAGGTAAAAGATGAATACACCATGCAGACAGAGCTTGAGTGTGGAGTTCATTGAGAAAGGATAATGGAGAGGGAAGCAGGGGAAAAAGAAAGAAAAAGAGACAGAGACAGGGAGCTGCCTCCTCAGAGAAACAGCAGAGAGAGGAGTGGGCAGAGCTTGTCTCTTAAAGGAACCTGCATAGAATTAGGGTACTGCTTGCCATATGCAGAGAGATGACACACTGTGCCAGGTTCCCAAGGGGCAGGGCCAAGGTGTACCTAGATGCTACACCCTGTCCAGTCTATGGGTACAAGACTGGAGGCCTTTTCTCAAAATGCCTAGAAAATAGGCTTCCTGACATTTGCCGTTACCTCTGTGGGCTCCTCAGAATTCTAACACTGCAGACTCTCATCCCATCTGTCCCCGGATTATGCTCTTTCTGGTTCCCAAGACGTTCCTTGTGGTAGACAGAACGCAGCCTGTGCAGTTACTGCATCTCTTAGCTCCTAACCATCTGGGATTGAGGTTGTGAACCAAGGGAGGTGAGAGGAGACTGCTCCATTTCTGGTCCTTGGGTGTCTGAGTGCCATTCCTACGCTGGGCTTGGGGCCTGCATGTGGAAGCCCAGTTTGGCTTGTATGTCTTGAGGCCTGTGAAGGAAACCAGCATCCAGGACAGACCTTAGCCTCTTGATCTGATTAGGTAAAACAGGCTTGTGGGATTCTGGGACCAGGTAGACCCTTTTCCGCTTCACCAAGGGAAGAGAAAGCAGCCCCGAGAAGCCCATGGCTCATCGGCTGCATAGTCAGAAACTTGGTGAGATCTCTTCCAAAGCACAGTTGTTTGGTTGATGGATGCCTTGCTACCTGAAGGGCCTTCAGGAGTGCTTGTCACAGGAGGAAAGGCAGACAACACAGCCATTCACAGCCTTCTGTGAGCATCAAGTGTCCGTACTGTTTCCTGACCTTCTACTTTTGGCAGGAAAGGCCTACTTCCTGTTCCTCTACCCTCGTTCTTCATGTTGCCTTCCGTGTTTCTCCTCTTCTCCCTTCTGGATCATCTGCAGTTGAGGCCCAACATGAGTTCCAGTTCTTGAAGGCCTTCTTTCCCACTGAGGCTCTTTTTGGACTCAAATTGTCTGATTTCCATACTCTTGGTCAGTGCTAACTGCACAGGGTTGTACTGTATCTGAGGAAGACGTCCAGCATCGCATGGATCCCTGCAGAGGACCCCAGGGTGGGAGCTGTACTGCGGGTGCTAGCGTGCGATCTGTGTGGTGATACTGCAGGCTGTCAGGGCAGAGGGTCAGTAGAGAGAGACTGAAGGGGAAGAGGAAAAAGGAAGGGAAGGGCTGGAGAGATGGCTCAGAGGTTAAGAGCACTGATTGCTCTTCCAGAGGTCCTGAGTTCAATTCCCAGCAACCACATGGTGGCTCACAACCATCTATAATGAGATCTGGTGCCCTCTTCTGGCATACAAACATGCATGGAAGGAATGTTGTATACATAATAAATAAATAAAAATCTTAAAAAAAAAAGAAAAAGGAAGGGAAGAGGAAGGGGAGGAGACAAGAAAAGAAGGACCAGGAAATAAGGAAGAAAGGGGAGGAGAAAGAGGAGGAAGGAAAAAGGAAAGTGGAAAGGGAGAGGGAAGGAAAAAAGGAGGAAGGAAAGGAAGGAGGGAAAGAGTTGGAAAGGAAGGAAGGCAGAAGGAAGGGAAGAGAGGAAAGGGGGTTCAATGCTAAAAAGAGTTTCTGTTCCTCAGAAGGGCATAAATTTAGACTCTGGGAGAGGCAATGAACAGTGTGTGTGTGTGTGTTGACAGCCCGAGGGACACCGGCTCTGGGTGGCTTGGCCTGGGAAGGCCAGTCCATGCTGGCAGTGATGGCACCTGAGCATGTGTGATAAGTGGGGTGGGGCAGGAGAGACAGCCTGTCCCTCAGCCACACTGCTGTCCTCTCATATTCTCCTGTGTCTCTCAGCGATGTCGAGTGGAGACACTAGGGTAGAGGAGGTGGTGGCAGGGGCTGTCTGTTGATGCCTGTGGTGACAGGAGATAAATGAAGCCATTGCAAAGAGCAGCTCCCTTTCTAGAGCCGGAGCAGCTCAGCTCTTGACTTCACTGCCTGGGGGTTTTAATTAAATGTCAAATATAATTTAGAGCTGGCGTGCTGATGGGTATGTGAATGTCGAGTCCCGTGTCTCGTCTTCATGGGTCCCCCTTGTACTTGAAGGACTTGGAGGGGGAGTTAGTTGGTGCCCCATGAGGTGTTTGATGTCCCCTCTCCTTATCCCGTTTTGAAATGATTGGAAGAGTTTTATAAAAAGTTGTAATTTACATGTATGTTATATATAGAGAATGAGCCAGATTGGGATCTAGGTAATTTGGGACTTACAAAAGAGTATATTTATCTGCAGCTCTGCCTCCCATATCAGACTTACGGTGGCAGGGCTATTGACCTACATTCTCTGCGGCACCTGCGCGCAGGGCCCGGGGTCAAGCTAACCCATTCTCTAACTTCCATCTGGGAATTTTGTGGCACTGAGGAGGAGGGTGCCAGGACAACCTTTGAGGGGATGAAGGCAACCAACAGGGTATATTCTCAGGGTGCATATGAGATCACCGAAGCTGGGGAGCAAAGTGACCTAACTGAGATTGGTGGCAGAATCAAAAATGCCCTGCCATTTTTCTGAGTAGTGGTTGATTGAAGAATTGATTGCAGCGCCCATGAGAAGAACCATGTGACTTCCTTTCAATTTAATTCAGGAAGTCCTAAATAATGACTTTAATAGATAATGTAGATACTATAAAATAGTGTGATGCCCTACTCACGGGACACCATCTATGTTGTTATTGGGGTCTTCCAGTCTTTCTTTGATTGACACAATTCTTTTTCTAAATGGGAATAGGATCATATTACTTCCTTGCCGAAAGTCTGGAAACATTCCCTTTGACTGCTTTTTGACTCTGATCCTCAGTTCCCGCGAAATCCTTTTCCTTCTACTCTAAAGCACATATTGCATCCATCACCTGTGCGGAACCTGGCATGGGCCACAGGCATGATGCACCATGCAGTGGAACCTGGCGTGGGCCATAGGCATGATGCACCATGTAAATCTCTTCCCGCCTGTAATCTCACCTCTGGGCTGGTTAGGACTGCATTAAGCTTCAAGGTCAAGCCTCTGTAATAACAGACTTTAAACCTCACGACTTGACATGTCCTGCATTCTAAGGAGGCAGAAAGTATGTTTGGGTATTTAGAAATCTCCCAGAATTCACTGACTGAATCTGTCGGTGACTTTTGCAGGTCACTCTTACTGCACCCGCCTTTCGTCCTATGTTCAATACATGATGGTTGTGAGATGGTCTTTACCTTCAAAGGAGGAGCAAAGGAAAGGGTGGAGGTGGGGTGGGAGTGGGGAGTGAGGTGGGAGTAGAGGGTGAGGGGGAGCAAGGGTCGGGTGAATCCATCAATGCGGCTCCAGAACACCCCAGGAGCAGGTTCCTTAGTTATCCTAGGTTAGCATAGCACACTCACTGCTAGGTATGAGAGCTGATAGAAACCTAACACTCTGGCAGATGGACATAAGGATTCTATGGTGGCCATGGGGACCACTTGCACCCTAAGCAATTGTATGAGTTTCTTCTCTCACAGCTGTGATAACACACCTGGAAGAAACAACTTAAGGAAGGGTTTTTATGTTGTTAGTTTTAAAGGCAGAGCCTCAGAGTCCAGGCTGGCCGTAAACTCCTCACGTAATTGAGACTGGCCTTGAACTCTTGATCCTCCCGTTTCTACCTCCTAAGTACTGGGGTTCTACTTTTTCTTTAATGCTACACTGGCCAAGGAAGAAAGACTATATTCTGTATTGTGACCCTAGAACAGTGGTTTTCAACCTTCCTATTACTGTGACCCTTTAGTACAGTTCTTCATGTTGTGGTGCCCCCAACCACGAAATTATTTTCATTGCTACTTCATAACTGTAATTTTGCTACTGTTATGAATCGTAATGTAAAGATTTGCTATGTAGGATATCTGATATGCAACCCCTGTGAAAGGGTCATTTGACCCTCAAAGGGATGGTGACCCATAGGTCGAGAACCACTGTCTAAAGGCTATGGTTCATCATGGTGGTGAAAACGGCTGGTAGCTTGGCAGCAGGAATGTGTGGCATTCAGGAAGCAACAGCTGACCTTTCGGATGTAGCCTAGGTTTGATCACAGGTACCCAGAGAACCTCTTTGAATCTTCCAGGGACCAAGGCTCCACCCCCTCTGTGGACATGTGGAAAGCAGGATGCTGCAGTGTTCTTGCCTTGATTGACATTTCCCTGCGTGTTGGTCTCTTCTTTCTCCTGCCTGGCATCCGAGACAGATTGTCTGAGGGCAATCCATCAGTTTCTGTTGTTGCCCTCAGACCCTCCCCTCCCTGAAGACTTCCCTCTGGGAGCTTCACCAGTCATGATTTGCATCTCTGTGTCTGAGTGAATTTTCTGGAAGTTTCCTCTGCCAGCATTAGCTGGTAATGGAAGAACTCAAGTCATGCTAATGAGAGTGGCTTGATAGAAAGTTCAGCTCCCCAATAACTGTGGTGGCGTTCGTTTTGAGCCATGCCTTGTCCTGGTTCCTGGAGATGCTCTATGGATGCAAGAGTCCTTCAGACATCCACTGAAATAGGTAGCTTAATAAAACACATCTCTGGGATCCTTGTCCTTGTTTCTAGTTGGTGTTCCTCGTGCCTTTCGTGTGACCCATGCACACTCTGACCTTTGGCTCAGGTCTGCTTCTACTATGACCTCAAGTGGAACAGGCTCTCCATCCCTTCTGTACCTGCAGAGATCAGCATGGTAGTCTCTGTTAGAGCAGACCCTCAAAAGCCCTATAGAATGTCCCTGTAAGTGGCTGGAAATATGAGATGTTTGCAGAGTTCAAGAGAGCTAAGAGAGCTAGGTGGTGTTGCAGAAGTTGCTTCCTGCTGACCTGATTCCATCTTGAGTATTTTCTACTCTCCTTGTAGACAGGGTTTAGAAGAGTAAGTCTGACCGGAAGCCAGGAGTAGGAACGACATTTGTTACCATGGGCAGTTGCTGCAATTCTCTTCCCTGCCACAATTCATGTGACAGGATGCAAGCTGGCTAGATCTCTCGGCCCTTGCATGAAGGACAAGCATTTTTTAATGTTATCAGATCACCATGGATGTCACATGAGAGGAAAATAAATTGCATAAGATTTCGATTTCTCTGTTATCACAGGGTGATCTATTGCAGCCTGCATTACCCACTAGCTCTTATTTTTTTTAAACTTTTGCTGTTTGGTTCTAGGTGGTAGGGAGAGAGAAGTCCCTGCCCTTATCCACTTAACATCCCTGCACTTCTGCAGAAAAGTAGGCAGCTCCAATGGTGTATAACCATTTTCCACCCAGGCCATCTGTGGCAGCTTCATCTCAGTTTCTCTCCTTTGGTGGATCAGCTAGGCAGACTACAGGTTCATGATACTGTTTATGGTGGAGGCCTTTGAGACCTATTGTTTTTCAACTCATAGTTATGAATATATTTTCCACTGTATTAGTATGCAACACACATATATGAATATGGGCATGCTGCAATTAATATTTATTACTGGCAATATATTCTGATATCTTGTACTCTGTTTTGTTAAAAAAATATTCATTATGAACCATCGAGTTGATTTACACGACCCTCCAGTGATGTATGTTCTCCAGTGATACACATCCTCTAGTTTGAAAAGAACCAATGCAGACATTAAAGACTTTTAGGAGTTAGAACATGCAGGCGAACATTGTGGGTTACGGTAAGAGACTTCCAGGAGGAAAGGACGCTTGGCCAGCATCCTAGAGGATGGGGAAGGACCAGACCCACAAGAAAAGCCATTGTAGAAGAGAAGACTGTGAGCAAGGCTTTGGAGGACATTTTTCGATGTTCGAGTTTCTCTGTATAGGAACAACCAGATGAGCGATCACAGGAAATGTGGAAGTAGGCTAGGGTGATATTTGAAATAGATGACACCTAGAATAGGTGCTTGGTGAGCGTGGGCTCGGGCTAATCAAAATACACACCCATATGAGCCCCTAGAGTGGTGGCACCATTATCAGCCTGACTACCACTGTGGAGAAGAGACATGAAGGAGAGATGTTAGTGTGTGGCTGGAGGTGGGTGTCAGGAGGGGCAGAGGTAAGAATGGCAGTGTTGGGTCTGAGGTCCCTGTAAAATGGGACCTTGCATTCCTTGCTGCATGCTCCTCTAAAAGGGTAGCCGTGGGCCAGTGAGATGGCTCAGCAGGTTATGGCGCTTGCCTCCAAGCCTGATGATCTGAGTCTGATCTTCAGAACCACATCATGGAAGGAAATAACCGACTCCACACTTGTCCCCTGACTTCCACACAGGCACTGTTGCCGCATCGTTACACGGCTTGTGTCCCAGGAAACCGACTAGGAGCAGCGAAGGATGAAGAAAGGACAGTCACATGGACACAGAAGAGCTGGGATTGGGTGGACTGGACTCTTGATGGAGAAGTCTCAACACCCTGGAAGCTCGGTGTGTTTATTTTACACCAGCAGTTTTCACACTTCCTAATGCTATGACACTTAATACAGTTCCTAATTTTGTGGTAACCCCCCCCATCTTAAAATTATTTTCGTTGCTACTTCACAACCATAATTTTGCTACTATTATGAGTTATAATGTAAATATCTGATATATAGGATGTCTGATATTTGACCTCTGTGAAAGGGTCTTTTGATCCCAAAGGGGTCATGACTCCATAGGTTGAGAACTACTCTTCTATACAGCTTAACAAGAAGGCGGGGTTATTACACAGATAACCAAGGAACCAGGGTTGAACAAGGAGGCAGGTTTAGCTAATATTGGTAAGGAGTCTCAGTAGAGGAACTGTCTTCTCTTTATAACTATCCCGGTGGGAGAAATCTGCAGTGACATTTTCTTCACTCACTGTGAACACTCAGGACAGCTTTGCCACTCCTCTGTGCCTCACCTGAGGAAGGCTTTGCCACTCTCTCATTGGTCCTTGACATGGCTGTGCCCATGTCAAACTATACACCTTTACTCAGGGCTTCACTTGCTACCTGCGCATCGCCCAGGAAACGTAATCAAAGGGGCAAACTTACGGTCTTCGCACGCATAGGCATGTGTGGCATGACTTGGCCAACAATGAGCCACATATACAGAGATGTCTTAGGGGATTATAGTAAGACCATAGAAAAGCTGGGACATCGGTTTTACCTGGTAATATCGGCACTGCATGCTGTAGCATGATCCGTTGCTTTCATGTTGTGGGTAATGCCGGCATCAACAAATACGCTACCTCCACTGAGAGCATCTAACCATTATAAGCAACTCAGGGTTCTTGATCACGATAGCAAGTGTCTGTGTTTCCGACTTGTGCATTCAGCATACTCTCCCTTTTTCTGTGGCTGTTTAGATTGTGCTCCTTATTTTAAAAGTTTACTGTAAAAAAATAGTGGGTGGCCTTAGGTCAACAGTAGCCCCATGCATCTTGTGCTTACTGTGTCTTGACTGCATCAAGAGACCACGTAGAGGGATTGACCTGGGCCATGCAGGTTTGTGTGTGTATACTCGGTGATGCTCCCACAGTGATGGAATTGCTGAACGACACACTTCTCAGAAGGCACCCTTGTTGGCAAGTGACACTTCACTGTAATTTCCACCTCCTTAAGATTCTGAACATCTCAGGCTCGGGTGAGGGTCCTGCCAAGGTGAGCCACGGGAGAGATGCGGTACCCAGCATTTTTTTTCCTTTTTATTTTTTTAAAAAGAAAACAAACTATCTTTTTTCATTATATGTACCAATCCAAGTTCCCACTCCCTCCCCTCCTCCCATTCCCTCCACTTCCCTCCCCATCCCACCCCCTCCATTCCTCAGAGAGGGTAAGGCACATTGCTTTGGGGAAGGTCTAAGGCCCTCCCCACTATATCTAGGCTAAAACCATCTGGCCCTGGGCTTTTATGGTTGGGAGGCCTTTGATGACAGCTTCTATTTCCTTGCAGTTTATAGGTCTATTTAAATTATTCACCTGGTCTTGAGATTTAATTTTGGTATCTGGTATCTATTCAGAAAATTGTCCATTTTGCTTATGTTTTCCAATTTTATGAAGTACATGTTTTTGTAGTATGACCTAAAGATTCCCTGGACTTCCTCAGTGTCTGCTGTTATGTCCCCCTTTTCATTTCTGATTTTGTTAATTTGGATGTTCTCTCTCTGCCTCTTGATTAGTTTGGATATGGGTTTGTCTATCTTGTTGATTTTCTCAAAGAACCATATATTTGTCTCATTGATTCTTTGTATTGTTTTCTTTGTTTCTATTTTATTGATTTCAGCCCTCCATTTGATTATTTTCTGTCTTTTACTCCTGTTGGGCGACTCTGATTCTTTTTTGTTCTAGAGCTTTCAGGTGTGCTGTTAAGTCACTAGTGTGAGCTTTCTCCACTTCCTTTATGTGGGCAGTTAGTGCTATGAACTTGCCTCTTAGCACTGCTTTCATAGTGTCCCATAGGTTTGGGTATGTTGTGCCTTCATTTACATTGAATTCTAAGAAGTCTTTAATTTCTTTCTTGACTCAGGGGTGGTTCAATAGTTCACTGTTCAATTTCCATGAGTTTGTAGGCTTTCTGAGAGTAGTGTTGTTATTAAATTCTCACTTTAAATATTGGTGATTCAATAAGATACAGGGTGTTACTCCAATTTTTTTTTTGTATCTATGGAGGTTTGTTTTGTTACCAAGTATGTGGTCAAGTTTAGAGAAAGTTCCATGAGGTGCTGAGAAAAATGTATATTCTTTTGTGTTTGGGTGGAATGTTCTATAGATGTCTGTTAAGTCCACTTGAGTTACGACATCTGTTAGTTCTCTTATTTCTCTGTTAAGGTTTTCTGGTTGACCTGTCCATTGGCTATAGTGGAGTGTTGAAGTCTCCTACTATTAGTGTGTGGGGTTTGATGTGCGATTTAAGCTTTAGTAATATTTCTTCTACATATGTAGATGCTCTTATATTAGGGGCACAGATGTTCAGGATTGAGACTTCATCTTGATGGATTGTTCCTGTTCTGAGTATAAAGTGTCCTTCTTTATCTCTTCTGATTGATTTTAGTTTGAAATCTATTTTGTTAGATATTAAGATACCCGCTTGTTTCTTAGATCCATTTGACTGGAAAACCTTTCCCCAACCCTTTATTCTGAGATAATAATGTCTGTCTTTGAGGTTGAGGTGGGTTTCTTGTGTACAGCAGAAGGCTAGATCCTGTTTTCATATCCATTCTCTTAGCCTGTGAATTGAATCCATTGATATTTAGAGATATTAATGACCAGTAGTTGTTAATTATTGTTAACTCCTGTCATTTTTTGTTAATTATTGTTAATTCCTGTTATTTTTCAGTGGTAGTGGTTGTGTGTTTCCCTTCTTTGAGTTTTGCTGGTGGAAGGTTATCTGTTGCTTGTGTTTTATGGGTGCAGTTAGCTTCCTTGGGTTGGGGTTTTCCTTCTAGTATGTCCTATAGGACTGGATTTGTGGATACATATTGTTTAAAACTGGTTTTGTCAAGGAATATCTTGTTTTCTCCATTGATGATGATTGAGAGCTTTGCTGGGTATAGTATTCTGGGCTTGCATGCATGGTCTCTTAGTGTCTGCAGCACATCTGCCCAGGACCTTCTGGCTTTCATGGTTTTCATTGAGAAGTTGGATGTAATTCTGATAGGTCTATCTTTATATGTTACTTGACCTTTTTCCTTTGCAACTCTTAAAATTATTTCTTTATTCTGTATTTTGTGTTTTGATTATTATATGGCAAGGGGACTTTTTTTTTGATTCAGTCTATTTGGTGTTCTGTAAGCTTCTTGTACGTTCAAAGGGACATCCTTCTTTAGGTTGGGAATGTTTTCTTCTATGATTTTTTTGAATATATTTCCTGTGCCTTTGAGCTGGAGTTCTTTTCCTTCTTCTATCCCTATTAGTCTTAGGTTTGGTCTTTTAATGGTGTCCCAGATTTCCTGGATGTTTTGTGTTAAGAATTTGTTAGACTTAATGTTTTCTTTGAGCAATGAATCGATTTCCTCTGTAGTATCTTTAACACCTGAGATTCTCTTTTCCATCTCTTGCATTCTCTTGGTTATACTTGCCTCTGTAGTTCCTGCTTATTTACCTAGATTTTCCATATCCAGAATTCCATTTTTTATTTTCTTTATTGCCTGCATTTCAGTCTTCAAGTCTTGAACACTTTTCTTTACCTTTCTTGGTTTTCTTTGAGGAATTTATTGATTTCTTCCATTTTTTTTTTGTTTGTCTTTTCCCCCATTTCTTTCAGGGAGTTATTTCCTCTTTATAGGTCTCCATCATCTTTATAAAGTTACATTTAAAATCATTTTCTTCTACTTATTCTAGGTTAGTATGATCAAGTCTTTCTGTTGTGGGACCACTGGGTTCTGGTGTTACCATGTTGCTTTTTAGGTTGTTTGATGAATTCTTGCATTGGCTCCTGCCCATCTCTTCCTTTAATGGATGCCAGCAGTGTCTTTGTGGCTTGGTCCAATCCTTTCAGTGACTGTCTTTGAGAATTGTTCCTGGTCTGGTCTGTACTGTCAATGTCTTTGTCTCAACCTCTGAGGTCTCTCTTAGCCTGCTCTCTTGGTCTTCTCTCCATGTTTACTCTCTTTGTCCACTCTGTGCAGTCACAGCTTGTGCTTTAGAGTCCTCTCTTGGTCCTCTCTGAGGAAACTCTCCTGCTGGCTGGCTAGATAAGCAGAGGCAGGTGGGGGAGAGGCCCAGGGTTCTGCCCCACTATGGAAGGCCTAGAGAGTAGGGTGTCCTGCTGGGTGGCTGGTAACTCCCTTCTTGGTCCTCTCTGTATTATCTGTGTTTTAGAGTTTCACCAAGATTGTAGGAGGATAGGCAAGTTTCGGGGCAGGATGGAGTTTGTAGCTTATCAGGTGTGGTTGAAGAGAGTGGGTATTGGGGCAGCCTGCCTGCAGCAAACTCTCCTGCTGGCTGACTAGAGAAGCCTAGTAGTACCCAGCAATTTTAAGTGATGGGTCACAAAGAGGACCCACTGTATGTTTCAGGAAGCACACAGGCAGACAGCCTGTTTAATAGTCTATGCTCACTCAGTCTTGTTGGAGCAAGGACTTTGAGGACAAGCAGAACCAGGGTCTTCGTATAGTTCCACAGACTTCTTTTACTTTGTGTTTTAAAACCCAGTGTAGCACTGTGCTAGAGAAGATTGCTCAGCTGACAAAGTGCCAAGCTTGAGGACCTGAGTTTGATCCCCAGAACCATATAAAAATCAGGTGTGGTGGTGTGCACTGGCGGTCCCAGTGGTGGCAAGATGGCGCTCACTGGTCAACCTGCCTAGCTTACTTGGTGAGTTCCAGGCTAGTGAGAGACGAAGATGGATGACTCTTGAGGAATGATGGCAAAGCTTGTCTTCCAGCCTCTGAATGCATGTGCAGACATATGGACAAACAGAATCTGATGAAAGAGCTTCCCCTTCCATCCAAATGGAATCATATCGAGAGCACATACTGTGGACGCAGGGATGTCCCAGCTAGGTCTCCATTGCTTTGATAAACACCATGATTAAAATAAATTTTGGGGAGGAAAGTGTTTACTTGGTTTCCAGGTCACAGTTCAGCATCAGGATAAGTCAGGGCCGGAACCCAAGGCAGGAACATGGAGTCGGGGACTGAAGCAGAAGCCACAGAAGAACACTGCTTGCTCTCCAATGCAGGCTCCACTTGAATTTTTACACAACCCAGGACCACCTGCCAGGGCTGGCAGCACCCACAGAGGATGGGGTCCCTCCTACATCAGTCATCCACCGAGAAAATGCCCCACACTGATGGAGGAAGGTCATTGGTTAAATAAAAAGAAACTGCTTGGCCCTCATTGGTTAGAAGATAGGTGGGAGGAGTAAACAGAACAGAACGCTCGGAGGAAGAGGAAGTGAGCTCAGACTCCACAGCTCTCCTCTCAGGAGCAGACGCCTCAGAGAGACACCATGCTTCCCGCTCCCGGGAAGATGCACGCCATGAAGCTCCGACCCAGGATGGATTTAGGCTAGAATCTTCCCGGTAAGCGCACCTAGCTGTGCTACATAGAATATTAGAAATGGGCTAGTCCAGGTGCGAGAGTTAGTCTAGAAGAGGCTAGATATAATGGGCCAAGCAGTGTTTAAAAGAATACAGTGTCCGTGTAATTATTTTGGGGCATAAGCTAGCCGAGCAGGCTTCTGGGGTGTTGGGGACGCAGCCCTGCCACTCATATTACTACACCACACAGACCAATCTTTTTTTTTTTTTCTGGATTTTCGAGACAGGGTTTCTCTGTAGCTGTTGGTTCCTGTTCTGGCACTAGCTCTTGTAGACCAGGCTGGCCTCAAACTCACAGAGATCCGCCTGCCTCTGCTTCCCGAGTGCTGGGATTAAAGGCGTACGCCACCACCGCCCGGTTCCACACAGACCAATCTTATGGAAGCATTTTCTCAACTGAAGTTTCCTCTTTGCAAGGAACCTAGCTTGTGTCAAGTTGACAAAAACAGAAAGCAGAAGACAGGAAGAGCCACGTCTGGCCTAGGAATTTGTGCATGGGTGCAAACTTGTGCACGGGGTGTGTTAAGGAATGTGTTTCTCCTGTCTTTCCGAAGAAGGTGCGTTTTTATTTAAATACCAGCAACATAACGGAACTGCTTAAAGGACATGATGTCAGCGATGAAGTTTGTGGAACCTAACTCGTAGCTCTCTCAGTTTTACAATGGTGTAAAAATAAAAATTTTCATTAAGTCGAAATAAAAACAATAATACAGTCGTGACATTTGCTGTGGGCTGATTACCTGCCAGAAACTCTGAGAGCTACTTCACATCTCATTGAACCCTCACAAGCATCTTGGGTGGCACATCCAATTACCATCCTCATTTTGCCAAGAAAAGCGATGAGAGAGTGGGCAGAACTCAGCTTATGATGGCGCTGCAATTGGTCCACCACACAGAAAGAGCAACTGTTATGGCGGCCCCCCCTCCTCCCTGGAAACATGAAAGTGTTATTCCCAGGCCCAGAATGGCAAGGCATGATGGGAGTGGACAATCCTGCTACCCTTGTGTGAGTATTACTGCAACGAAATACTCAGGGCAAGATACTCATGAAGCAAAGAGGTCTACCTCGCTTTATTTCAGAGGTTCCAAATTCTAAGTCTGGCTGCTCATTTGGCTTGGCCTGGTTTCACCTCATGGTAGGAATAGGAGCAGGAGCAAGTAGCCCAATTTTAAACTGGGAAGCAGAAAGAAGAAAGGCCAGCTTATTTATTACTATTACTATTATTAATTATTTTGGTTTTTCGAGACAGGGTTCCTCTGTGTAACAGATCTAGCTGTCCTGGAGCTAGCTCTTGTAGATCAGGCTGGCATCGAACTCACAGAGATCCCCCTGCCTCTACCTCCCGAGTGCTGGGATTAAAGGCCTGTGCCACCACTGCCTGGCCATGCTTACTTTTTTAAAATAACTGCCCTTCCTTGAATACCAAGGGGTCACCTAAGAACCTCCTTAATCCTTTTTAGGGCCTAACTTTTTTTTTTAAAGGACTCAGTGACTTAACTTCCTTCCAGCAGGCCCCTCCTTTTAAAGGTTTCATCACCTCCCAATACTGTTACTCTGAGAATAAAGACTTTAACACATAGGCCTTAGGGGGACACTCAAATCATACCCAAACCCTGGAAACTCTATTCTTAATTTGAGTAATGCTGTCTTCCCTACAAATACATATTTTCTTCTCCCCTCCCCTGATTTGTTTCTGCCAAAGCTCCTTGCCATTTCAAGGGCTAGAGTTTAGGAATAAAATAATCCCATCACTTTCTGTCTTCCCTCATTTCCTATTGAAATAAAAGGAAATGATTATATTTGGTTGTTGTAACCAAATACTCAACACTAGATAATTTATAAGGAAAAAAGGTTTATTTTCAGCTTGCGGTCCCAGAGGCTAAGAAATGCAAGAGCAAAATGCTGACATCTGTTCAGTTTCATGAGTGTCTCATGCTGTTGCGAATCTTGACAGAAAAATGGAAGGGCAAATGGGGCTTGTGAAGAAGAGAAAGGGGCTCAGAGTGCTGAGATTGCTAGTGCATTCCTGCAAGGAAAACACTGGGGAGGCTGGGGAGATCCCTTGGTCAGTAAGGGGCTTGCTGTGCAATCACGAGGACCCCAATTTCATCCCAACACAAATGTGAAAAAGCCGGGTTTGATGCCATGTGCTTGTGTTCCCAGTACCGGAGAGGTTAAGACAGGGTGTGCTAACAACCAGTCAGCCTGGGCTGGTCAGTACGGCTTAGGATCCAGTGAGGGACCCTATCTCAATAAACAAGGCAGATGGCTCCCTGTTGGGCCGCATGAGGCCTGGGCATGAGGCCCAGCATAACTTCTTAAGCCTAACTTGAGTTTGGTGACCTGGCCCGCCTCTGCCCAGCCACTGCTAACATGGCAGAATATTATCGGCCCTTGTTCCTTGCTCCACCTCTGCCCATTCCAGGCTTCCCACCCCCTATCTCAGCCTATACAAGTTTTTGCCTAATGCAATTAAACGAGATCTTGCTTTGACAGACTCCCAACTCAGTGTGTGTGTTTCTCCCCAGTGGCTGGGGGGGGAGGGGTCTGGGTCATTGAAATTCACCATCCCATTCAGCTCCGGGGAAAAGTCCAGCAGGTCCGGCTCTGCTCCCGCCCTTTCTGCCAGAGAACCTGGCAGCTCCTATGGAATGACACCTGAGGGTGACCTCTGACCTTCACATGAATACACACACACACACGTTCCTTGTATGCACCTGTATGTGCAACAGCACACACCTCACACCCCCCAACAACACACACATACACAAAAGCAAATCATGGATCTTCTCATGAGGACTCTGCCCTGTGACCCAAATGCTGCCCCCCAAGGTCCAGCTTTCTAACACTACAGAGCAAATAAGTTTCAGCATCGGTTCGGAGCAGATGATAAATTTCAAGCTCTCTCTCTCAAGTTTGATCAGTCTCCTCTTTGGTCCAGAACAGTAACGGAAGATGGGGGAAGGAGGTAGGCAAACATTAGGAGGTTCGAGTGGGCATCTGGGCTCCTTTGTTCTACCAAGCAGAGCTACCAGTGCTCAAGGGAAGCTGTGATTTGAATGAGAAATGTCTCCAATAGTCCCAGGCATTTGAACTTTTAGTCTCCAGTTGGTGGTGGTATCTGAGGAAGTTCAGGAGGTGCAGCCTGACTGGAGATGGGCTTTCAGAGTGTCCAAGTTTGCTTTTTAGTGCTGGGATAAAGATCATGACTGAAAGCATCTTGGGGAGGAATCAGTTTGTTTTGCTTATAGCTTCAGTCTATCATGAAAGTTAAGTAAGGACAGGAACTGAAGCAGAGGCCAGGGAAGACAATTGCTCAGTTTGCTGTCTTTTACGACTCTGGGCCACCTGCCCATGGGCGGAACTGCTCAGAGGGCTGGGTCCTCCCACATTAATTGTTACTTAAGAAAATGCCAATATGATGGAATCATTGATAAGTTTGAAATCCCCGGTTATTGGATATTTGCCACCGCTCATGTAATAAGCCAACCAAACCGAATTAATAAATGAAGATTTAATCTGAGCAAAGCACTCCCTGGTGGCCCAGGAAAGAGGAGAAAAGCACTAGGGGAAACCATGAGGAGGGGGCTTTTAAACGCCCACTTGGGGTAGAGGTACCAATGACAGGCTGGAATGAGGCAACTCCAAGGGAGGGGCCGCTGCTTGGCACCCTGAGGGCGGGGTTTGGAAGGGCCCTTGAGCTGGAGATTCCAGTCAAGTTCTCTATTGAAATTCCCTCTTCCCAGACTCTGGCTTGTGTCAAGTTGACAAAACAAACAGGAAGCAACCAACCAACCAACCAACCAAATAAACAAACAAATCAACCAGCGCAAAGCCTATACAGCCTTACCTATTTCCAGTTTGCTCCTGCTTGTGGGTGGCATGTGACCTCACAGTTTTCTTCTCTGGCCACCGTGTCTGCCTGCTGCCATGCTTTCCTGCTGCTATGCCCAGCCAAAAGACCTCCAGGGAGACCGACTCACCGAAAATGCAAAAGCAAGATTTATTGTGAGCACAATACAAGCCGGCAGGGACCTCATCAAGACAGCTGGTGCAGCAGCTGCAAGAGGAGGTACCTCACCCTCCTAGAGGACATTATTTAAGGGGAAAAAAACCAAGAGTTACATTAAGAGGGTGTGTGCTGGCAGGTGATCCTATCTACAAACGGTTGCAATGTTAGGAATTTCCTTTGGATGGTCTGTTTCTGGGTGGTGCCTGGGTAGTCTAGGTTTGTGGTCTTTAGCGGAACCAGGTATTGCCTCAGGGTAAACTACGGAGACTGAGGCCTCTATTGAGCTTGTCATGGTTGGGTCTTACACCTGTCACAATAGGTCTTTATCTCTCTGGAACAGTAAGTTTTTGATCACTGTTCTATCGCAGCTGCAGAATAGTGACTGGTACAGAAGCTTATGTATCTTACTTCACCCTGAGATTCTGTCAAACACAGGTCCTCCATGCTTGCAACAACCTTTCTAAGCCTCCCCTGAAAGCCAAGCCCACTAGGGACTAAGCAGTTGAACACATGAGCCTATGGGGGCCATTCTCATTCAAACCACCACAGCTACCAGATTTGTATCTGCTTGGGCTTGGCAGATGCTGATGAGAAAGAAGAATGGTCTACCCCTCACCAATAGGCGTGCGCCTCACCTGGGAAACACGCTAGAGCTGACCCTGTGGTTAGGGATGCAGGTGAGCTGACCCTGAGGGCATGAGAGCAAGAGAGCTGACCCTTGTCTGCCCTGTGGAGTCATGGGTGAGGGAAAGATGCTCTCCCCTCCTCACCCATGCAGGAAAGGAAGCAGGCCCTGGGGTGACAAGAGTTGGAGAGCTAACCCTGACCCTTACCAGCGGCAGCACATGAGAAAGCAGACTCTGCTTCCTGTCCAAGCAGAGCTGCCCCTGTTGTGTGTATGGGGTACAGGTAAACCAGCCCTGAGGGCCAACCCAGCAAGGTGAGTGAGGGGATTGGATCTGAGGACCCCAGAGCAGGAGAACTGGCCCTGCTCCTTGCTGTAGGCTGTGTTGGGTGAGCTAGCTGAGGTGCTGGAGAGCTCACCCAGGTAGTAATGGGGAGGGAAAGCTGGCAAGCTGACCAACCCACATAGCTCCAGAGCCAGGGCTAAGCATTGGCCCACCTCAACATCCATTGAATTTATAAACTGTTAAAGCATGTGAAGGGGCTGAACCTGCAGATCCAAAACAGCAGGAATTCCACAACACAGGATGACAACCCGATATTCAAGAGGAGCCCCAGTGAGAGCTCATTATCAGGTGGTGGAGCAGAAACCAGAGGTCTCAGCCAGGCCAATGACTCCAGGCCATAAACACTTGCAAAGATGAATGAACCAAAGGGCAGACTGTGGGACTGAATGGGCCACACTATAGCTTCCAGGATAAGAGTCTTCTTCTTTTTAATTTTTGTTTTTTCTTTTAAATTTGGTTTTGATTGTGGGGGCAGAGAGAGGTTGCAAGGGGATGGGGAAATACGTGGGATCAGGATGCCTAATATGACTTCCACAAAGAATCAATAAAAGTAAAACAGAAAGAAAAAGAAAGAAAGGAGGAAGGAAGGAAGGAAGGAAGGAAGGAAGGAAGGAAGGAAGGAAGGAAGAAGGAGATGTGTTTCCTTCCCTCATTATCAGTTCTTATCCATGTGACCTGGGGCCCCTGGAGCATGTCAATCCACTGTCTCAATCCAACCTGCAGATGATTGATGGCTCAGAAGATTGCTATGAAAATTAGACATAATTTACGTAAAATGTTTAGCTTGGTACCCGGCTTCAGTAAATGGTCTCAATGCAGTGGAATAAACCTGTTGCCAGGAGAACTGAGTTTCTACCTGGGCTCGGGACCTTTTGGATGAAAGAAAGGTTCAGTTTCATGCTGTCTGGAGTCTCGGTTTCCTCGTCCTTGTCTGTGGAATTAGCAGCTAGGTCTGGATGGAATTTGAGTTTCTTCCAACCCCAGGGCTGTTCTTGTCCCCACAACTCTGGATGGAACACTTCCTTTTGCTCTCTCCTAAACTCAGCTTGAAATGCTAAGAACTAGATTTCACTGGCACTCAGAGAAGAGTGACCAGAGGGCAAGAGGGATGCACCTAACAAGCAGGACAGAGTGTCCTTGAAGTTGGACCTCCCCAGCTATCAATCCAGAAATGATGGGCAATGCAGGAGGCCCTGTTGTTCTGTTATTCTCAACTTTAATTACCATAATTCTGAGAAGGTTCAAGGTTAAGTCTTCACGAGGGGCCATGTCTTCATTACATCCACCAACAAGGATGCTAGGAAACCAGCAGTCAAAATTCCTATCAGCTCACCATGTGGGGAGGACCATGCTGACAGATGGAGGTGTGTTCATGGCATGGCTCAGAGCCTACCTGAGCATCCTCCTGGTGCTAGGCTCCTCTTTGCTGCTGATCCCATGGCTACTTAGCCACAGTTGCAGTTATAGCTGTGAAGATGTCTTTTACTCCTAGGGAGGGAGTGGAGGTGGGGGTGGGGATTTGGGGGGTGAAGTGGAGAGGGAGAAAGCTGATAGATTGATTTTGAAAGGGGCACAACAAAGGCAGATTAGAACATACTGGAGATATTGGTTTTCAGTATGTATGTATCTTGGGGTCTTGGGGGACTAATGACCCTTTCACAGGGGTTACCTACACCCATCGGAAAACACAGATATTTACGTTACAGTTTTCTTAACAGTAGCAGAATTACAGTTATGAAGTAGCAACGGAAACAGTTTTATGATTTGGGGGTCACGATAACATGAGGAAGGATATTAAAGGGTTGCAGCGTTAGGAGGGTTGCGAGCCGCTGCTCTGGGGGGAGTACTGTGTGTGAGACAAAGAAGATATGACAGTGAGTGAGAGGGGCAGGCCATGCTGGTAGGATCCACAGAAGCCTGGTGTGCTGGCTCATCTTGGTTGTCGACACATCTTGGAAGAGGGAGCCCCAAATGAAGATTTGCCTCCATCAGGTTGGCGTGACGGCCTGCCTGGTTGGGCATTCTTGACTGCTGTTTGGTGGCACTCTGGATAGTGGTATCCTAGGCAGGTGGACCTGGGCTATATAAAAAAGGCATCTGAATGTGACCCTGGGGTAACTCAGACAGCAGCATTCTGGTCCTTTGTACCCTCTGCTTCAGTCCCTGCCTCCAGGTTCCCACCTGAGCTCGTGCCCTGGCTTCCCTGGATGATGGACTGGTATCCATAAGTTGAAACAAACCCTTCCTCCCCCAGTTGTTTTGGTCAGTGCTTCATCACAGCCACAGAAAGCAAACTAGGGCACCTGGCTGTCACTTAATAAGACCCTTACCTACCCACTGAGCCCAGATAGCCAGCGACCTCTTGGACTCTGTAAGTGATTATGCAGTAATTTCAATGTGGATTCTTGGCGAAATTCCAAAACAGGACTGACCCGAGTGATTTGTGAGTTCTTGGAAAAGAAAGATGATGGCGAGAAGCCAGCATGAGTTGTGTAGAACAAAGTGGATCAACCCCGTGCCTTCTCTTGCTTCTGATGGCTGTTTGATTAGTAAATCAGTGAAACAGGAACTTGGGCTCCGCAGGGGCTGCTGGGGTGGTAGCCAGAGACTTAGCCCTCTCCGGCTGCTATCAATGTACTTTCAGGATCACAGGTGGCCTTTGTTATGCCCAGATCATGGAGTCCCCCAAAAACCAATTTAGAGACCGAGTCCTGTATATAAAAGCAAAGAGCCTTTATTCTTATACAAGTTCGCGAACCTGGACTCGCCATGTGTCTAACATATTGGTGTGATTGGGGAGTCCCGAGCTCAGCTGGGGTGTAGTTTTTATAATAGCAGAGGTTGGGGTGAGGGATTTCTAAGGTTCAGAACTCCTGACTGGTTGATATTTGTCTAGGGGTGTCCTGGTGAAAAGGGATGGGTGTGTGCTGGCAGGTGATCCTATCTTTAAATGGTCTGTTCCTGAGTGGTGCCTGGGTAGTCTCAGTTTGTGGTCTTTCTTGGAATCAGGCATTGCCTTAGGGTAAACTACTGAGACTTGGGCCTCTATTGAGCTTGTCATGGCTGGGTCCTATAGTCTTGTGGGCCATCCCTCCCGTATTTTGCTGTTTTTATTCTCAACTTAGTTCAGCAAAGGGGTCTCTGAGAAACTAGCAAGTGGGCTCTATTCTTACACTGGCATACTGTAATAGTAGTTGTGGCTGAGGTGGATAGCAGGAAAGAGCTGTGTCCTCCCTATGAAGTGGCTTATAGTGGGAGGAGGGACGTTGGTTCTAGCACCAGGGGGAGGAAAATGTCATCCAGGGTTCATGTGGAACTCCACATGGGCCTACGGGGAAAAGCTATGCACTTCTGATTAAAGGTGGATACAATACTTGAGTCCTGTGCCAACTTCCCCACCTTAAGAGCCATCCTGCCCCAAGTTGAACAGAAATCCATATCAAAGTCAATCATGGAAGCCAGCCTCTGAGTGTTTGCTTTCTCTGTGGCTAGGAGCCAGGTGGCCTTGAGGAACTCTGTATAACCCCAAGGAGTCCTCAGAACATCTGTGAATCAGGCCCTTAGTGACCTACGGGGACCCAAAGCCACAGTGACTGGGATCTTAGAGGACATGACACCTCCTTTACTACTCCTGGACTTAAAAAAAAATCTATCTGGGGTCATCTGTTGGTTCAGGAGCAATAGTGTAAAATCAGTCCTGGCAGCCTTGTGAATAAGGGAAAATCTGAAGTGTAGCTGGCTGAGTGCTCGGGTGGATGAAGAGCTGCAGAGTAATTCTCCCTAAATGTTGCACCTCAAACCTCAATCTCCTCCACCGAGAGGGGCCTCTCGCCTCGTACCTCTCTGCCCTGACCCGGTTCAATTTCTTGATTTCATCTATGACGTGGACGAAGGCACAGAGAGCAGGATTATTAAATTTTTAGATGCCAGTTAGAAGGGATAATTGAAGTCCAGAGAGATAGCTGAGCGTTTGGAAGCATCCTGACAAGCTGAAATGAAGCCCGAAACAAACAAGATGAAATTTAACAGGGACCAATATTAAGCCCTATATTTAGGTAATAAAAATGAATTATGTAGGTACTCTATCGGGGGAGTATGACTTGGGAGAATTTCAAATTAAAGTCCTGCGGCCGGGCTTTTGTAGTGTTGATTGCCTGATGGGGGCAGCAGAGAGAGAGAGAGAGAGAGAGAGAGAGAGAGAGAGAGAGAGAGAGAGAGAGAGCGAGAGCGCGCGCTGATTTTGGTAGTGCAGGAGGCTGGCAGATAAGGGACAGCACAGAACAGCAAGGGACAAGGGACCTGAATGGGACCGGTAATCCCGCAGACCGGGAGGCGGGAGGTGGGCAGGTGAGGACTGCATTGTGGCAGTTAGGCTCTGAGTACGCGGGTGACTGTGTCCAAGTGAGGCCAGGATCTCTACACTGAAGGTCACTCTGTCCCAGGCAGCCTGCGTTGACCTGTCTCTCCTCTTCTCGGCTGCACCCACCCAGGCTGTGAGGTGACTTTCAATGGCCACAAGCTCCATGGGGGCAGAGACTGTATATAATGCAGTGACATAGACAGGAAATAGACTGGGGAGGGTGGAAGGGAGGATGTGGGGGATCTTTGACAGTTCTGGATTTGATACCTGAATACACCAGTGAGGTTCCCCCAGCACAGACCCACGCATAGGTGTCATTGCTGATTCCTGGTTCTGATACTAGTGTTTGGTTACTAAACCAAATAGTAAATTGTTACTATTCCGGGAACTTGATCCAAGGGTCCAGGACACCGCTCTGTGCTGTTTTACAACTTCTTGTGAATCTGTATAGTTTTTAATGTTTAATTTAAAAAGCTAAGCCCTCCTCTGCAACGAGTGTGGGGTGGGAGAGAGACCTCCATTCTCTTGTGGAGAAAATGAATGGTCAGGGCCGTCTGGAATCTGGGGGGAGGTTTGTATCCAGGAGCCCCCCCCCAATCCTAGGTGTCTGGAGAATTGTGAGAAGGGAGCTTGGGCCTTAAGATTCACTAAGAGGGCTGGATATGGTAGCCCATGTCTGTACTTAGAATTCTGGACGCTAAGGCAGGTGGCTCTCAGGTTTGATGTCAGCCTAGAAGACAGAGAGTTCCAGATGAGTCCAGACTACATGGTGAAATCTGCCAAAGACAAACACCTCTCTTCAAGCCCCCCCCATCCCAAACCCAAAACAACAACAATAAACAAAAAACAAAGTCAGGAGACAAGGGCTGTTTTCCAAACAGACCTGAAGGTGCTGGGTGGCGGGAGGACACAGGGCACATTCTTGGCTGCTGGTGATAGTTGAGGTGCTTTGAGAGTGATTTTTGGGAGGGGTTGATTCAATTTGAGCAAACTTTCCTAGAATTCTCCAAGAACTGTTAAGACAAAGCTCAGGTTTAAGGCTTGGGAACCCGGGAGGGTTCAGTGTTTAGGCAAGCAGCTCCTTTTCAGTTTCAATCTCTCCCTGCTGTGTGGGCTGAGCTAAACCAGCTACGAGGTCTCCCAGCAGGGAGGCCAGGTCTTAACTTTCCTTTCCTGTTTCTGACCCCAGCCGGAAGTAGCTCAGTGCCTACAGGGAGTTGCTTTCCCTTTTCTCCTGAGCCCCCGAAGGCTGCAGGCCTGTTTGCCAAACCAGTTCAATTAGAGAAGCGAAGTGCAAAGTTCTTTAGCTGGTGACAGAGAGGCAGTCCACCCCGACATCCTGGCTGCGGGCCAGGCTGCTTTCCGGTTCTTCTTCCCTCAGGGTTCTTTGGCTGGGGGACTGGAGGGAAGGCTTCTCCTGGCCACCTAAGGGGGCTTGAATCGTACTTAAGCCTCACCGCGTTCCTGGAGCCTTCACTCTTGTCTATTTTTCATCGTGTGTGTGTGTGTGTGTGTGTGTGTGTGTGTGTGTGTGTGTGTGTGTGCATATGTCCGCGCACCCGTGTGTATATGAATGTGGAGATCCCAGGCTAACTCTTGGATTCTTCCTCATGAATCTCTCTCCACTTTGTTCATTGAGGCAGTTGACACGGAGCTTTTGAATATGCCTCGGTGCGGCCTGGCAGCTTACTAAAGGGGTCACTTCTTTCTGCCTCTAGAACGCTGGGCGTATACATGAACCACGAAAACCCACCTGGCATTTCCTTGGGTTCTGGAGATCCAGATTCCAATTCTCATGCTTGTGTGACAAGCACTTTAACTGTTGAGCTATCTCTCCCCGTCCCTCCCCACCATTGTCTTTTGCCACAGAGTCTTTGAGGATTCCCGTTCTACAGCTGACATCCCAGTTACTATGCCACTGGTGCATGGTGCGTCCACAATTCACTCTTGGAACTGCATTCTCCTGGGCTTGCAAGGCTGCCTCCAGCATGCTGCGACTGGGTCTCTGCATGACAGCCCCTTTGACACTTCTGTTTCTCTTAGCACCAGCTGAGACCTGCAGGGCCCTATTGTCCCAAGGCTCAGAACGCCAAGGAGCAAGAACCAAGTGGTGGTATATTTTTATCTCTCCTGGCAGCGAATGTCCAGAGATGATTCTGCTAGGGGAAAGGAGGGACTTGAAGAGACTGGAGGATCCTGTGAGGCTCATTCTTCAGTTACGAGGAAAAAGAAGAGGAAAGGAGGCTGACCATACTCAAACTAGAGACCTGTTGGGGAGGGCATGGAAATGGATTATGTGTTGGGGTATATTTCCACACCCAAAGCTCGGAGCGTTACAGATGGAGCTGGGATGGGTTTGCTTTGGAGAACTGTGCTCATCCCAGGAGAATGCTGAGGTGAGACAGGAGTGGCACAGATGTGTGTGGGAAGTTGGGTCACAAAATTCTTCTGACAGCTCAACTGGTGAGAAACCATGGCTAATTTCTTTCTTTCCTTCTTCCTTCCTTCCTTCCTTCCTTCCTTCCTTCCTTCCTTCCTTTCTTTTTACTTTTTTTTTATTCTTTGGGAATTTCACATCATGCACTCCAAGCTCCCTGATTTCCCCAACCCTCCATTGCTGCCCTTCATCCTTTTAGCGTACTCCCCTAAAAAAAAATTTAAAAAGAAATAAAAAAAATAAGCTGGGTGGTGGTGGCACACACCTTTAATCCCAGCACTTGGGAGGCAGAGGCCGGCGGATCTCTGGGAGTTCAAGGCCAGCCTGGTCTACAAGAGCTAGTTCCAGGACAGACACTTATAACTACAGAGAAACCCTGTCTTAAAAAAGAAAGAAAGAAAGAGAGAAAGAAAGAAAGAAAAATATTAACCAACCAACCAAACAAGCAAAAAACCCACTTTGTTTCTGTCTTTCCTGATTCTCCATCATATCTTCATTTGCCTTAGTGGCACTGGGAGCTGCGGTGTGTCACACAGTAGACTATTTTGTCTAAACAGCTTTACTTGCAAATGTTCATTGCAGAATGAGTTGTTGGTCAGTTTCAAGGCCTCTGGCTTCAGGTACATCATCAATAATGGACCCTCACCAAAACTCCTCTAGGATATCCTGCTGTTGCCTGGAGTCATGGCGATTCTGCTGCTATGGTTCCATAGGACAGGTTTCTTTATGCGCTCCAGCAGATCACAGATGCTGTAGATGTTGGATGGGTTAACTCAGTGCTTTGGATGTATGTCTGGGTGGTAGCTGAGTTGGTCTGCCTAGGTCACTGGAACTCCCCCAGGTAAGGGGTAGAACCACCTCCCCAATGCCCTGCCCCGTGGCAAGGGGTGGCAACTTACCCAAGAGCAGGGACCAGCTCTCCCATGAGTGGTGGGCCCATCGCTAACTTCTTTTATAGTCTGCTTCAGTCTCTGTGTAGGGAAGGATCAGGTAGGGTAATAATATGTCCCCCTCCCCCACTTGGTTCTCCACCAATGCAGTAAGCCAGATCAAGCTGAATTGAACAGGTATAACAACAGGTATATCTGAGCCAAGCACCTGCCAGGTGGGTTCTCCTGTTCCAGGGATGGGACCAGAGAAGTCATGTCGCCAAATGAAAGCAGTGAGATTTTATGAGTTGTAGGCAATGGGTGATGATGTGTCCACTATATGCTGGGTTTGTGCCCAAGTATGGTAAAAATATGGTAAAAAATTGAGCCCTCGGGCAGAGACTTGGGTGGCTGGGGCAGCTTTAGGAGAGGAAGCTGTAGTAGTAGCTCTAAGAATGCAGAACTGGGCCTTTTGGTGCCTTCTCTGTGCTCAGAGGCCCTCTGAGTGGCAGGGTTTGGAGAGAGTGAGAAAGACAGGAGTGGGTCTTGATGGATCATGTAGGGGCGAGTTGGAGGTTCCAACCAAACAGGTAACACATGCGATCCAGTCGTGCTGCGCTAGCAAATACGCATTGAAGGCACCAGACCCGATTCACTGGGGCAAGGTGCTCCTGCTGATTGAGGGGTTCATGAGAGTATATTGAGGGCCTCTAGTTCCCTACCCCTCTCCCACCCCTAATGCTTCTTGATTTCTGAAGGAAGCTGCTGCCACACTGCGCTCCCTGGGCGAATGGGTTGCAAACTCCGAAGCCACTGATGTCTGAACAAGTATGTCAACATGTGGGTACCATTCCTGGGCATGCATGGCACAGGGCGGTCCTAGAACCTGGAGGGAACAAGGGGAATGTGTGTCTCCCAAAACTGTTTAGATGCAAATTGCTCCAAACCTTGGTGTCTTCCCAAAGAAGTCATCTGCAGATACAACGTGCCTCCTTCTCCTTGAAGAGATCTCTCCTGATCCAGGTCCCCAGGGTCCCTATGTTCTATGAATCATAGGACACAGTACATTGAGCATCCCTGAATAGTGTTGGACAAATACCCCTCCCTGGCTTCTTTCACTCATCTGACAAATGGGTATAATGTCTTTCTTAACCATTTTGAAGCATCTCTCTGAGGGGGAAGTAAGATAGTGCCTTTTTAAAATTCATTCTCGGCTTCATTCCACAATGCATTTGAGGCAGCTTCTAAAAATACCTGTGATAGAGAGAGATAAAAATAAATACTATATGAAATCATCCACAATTGTACTCGAAGCACGTTTTTCTTATTGTCACTCATAGCTGTGTGGAAGTGATAACAGGAAGATCCCCAGACTCATTTCTTACTTAACCTTGGTCTTTAGGGGCTCTAACTGAAAAGCAGGGCCCCACATGGGAATCTCAGACCCCGAAGCTGTCTAGCCATGAGGTCTGAGGACTGGTTTTGCCTCCCAGGCGTTTGGGTGGCTGACTAGGGTCAGTCCTGACTCTTAGCAGCTCCTACTGGGAGCTTTCCTTCATTTTCCATTATCAGCAATGCCCAGTCTCTTCTGCCTGTGACCTCTCTACCTGGACCTGGACTGGGTGCTCGCACACTGATAATTAAAATGCCTGAGACTCTCCTACAGGGGATCCAAAGAGTCTTGGGGTGAAAACCACTGGCCAGGGTGGGCTTGATTTGAGCAAGCCAGTACATTTTTTCTCCCTCTAATTCTTACCCTGTAAGATGGGCATAAAGATCCATAGCCACCCCGTCTCCCGCAACAGGGCTGGAAGGATCTGCTGAGACAAATTGCTATGCAAATGCATGGAATCACCATCACTCTTCAGCGCCATTGGAAAGTGATTTCAAAAATATCAGGGCCATTAGGATTTGGGAACAGATAGGACCCAAAGGCTCTTTCTTAAATACTCCACCAGGGTTTTTCAGTTTCTTTGTAAGACTGGAAAACCATACTGCAAATTTCAGACCTTCCCGTGGAGACCATGGAAGGCCTGTCACTCTCAGGGCACGCGCTGAGCAAGGAATATGTGCCTAGCACTGAGGCTGGCAGTCTAGGGTAAGGCTGTGTTACAGGCTGAATGATGTAGCTCACATTGACATGTAGAAGCCGTGAGTCCCAGAACGCAGGCTATGACTGTATTTGAAGACAACAATTTTAAAGATGTGGCCGAATGAAAATGACAACGAAACTGGAATTTTAGTCACTAATTCCGTATGACTGTTGTTCCTACAAGAACAGGAATTTTGGGCACATCTAGAGACACAGGGGATGTACATGCATAGAGAAGGAGCAGGTAAGACCAGGCATGCACTGGCATGCCTGTAATCCTAGCATCTAGGTGGCAGACAGGGGATCAAGAGTTGGAGACTGTGCTCAATACTGAGCTCCAGACCAGGCTGAATTACATAATGGGACCCTGTCCTAAAACAATAACAACAACAAAGAAATAAAGCACATGTGTGGATATAGAGAATGGCATCCACAGCTATGGAGAGAGATCTGAAGGAAACCCAACTCTACCCATACCTGAGTCTCAGACTTCTTGCCTCCAAAACTTCCAGAACGCAAATGCTTATTGTTTAAGCCCTGAAGTTTGTGGCATTTTATTATGGCAGCTTGGGTAGACTAATATAGACACATATGGGAACGTATGAACTTCTCCTTTGTTACTTCTAGTGCTATTTATAACACAGGAAAGTCAAGGACATATGGACACACAAGAATGATGCAGTTTCTGCCCTCATGAAGCCCCTGAGTCCAGCAGAGACTGCTGCTTCCTTCTAGATGTGGGGCTGGGATTAACACCATAACAGAATAGGACGGCCCCCTCATTATGCATGCAAATGCAATACAAGATGGCTTTGCATGGCACGGAGTAGTGTTGACTTCAAGTGATGGAAGTTTAGGGAAAATATAAATCAAAGAACATGGAAGGGGCAGAGTTGGTGAAGGGAGGTTCAAAAGATCAGGGTAGACTCAGTTTTAGGGCAGTTCAGTAAGAAGTAGGTTCGTGGAGGATGCCCACCCCAGGGCTCCTGGCTGTGTTCCAAGAGACTGTCTAAGACAGACTTCCAGTCTAGGGAACAGCCACCCTCTGCTGTTCTGTAGTCGCTGGGGCCTGGCTGGTCCGTCTGCGGTTATTTGTTGCTGTTTTTCCAGGCAGATGGGGACTGCTGGCTGTTCATCAAGTTAGCAATTAACAAGTAATTCATTAGACACCTAATAAACAAATTATTAACCTGGCAAGCCATGTCCAGCCTCTGACTCGGGAGAGAAATGGCTATTAATAAGGTCTTGGAGTGGCAGTTGTGGTTTAGTGGTTAAGGTACTGGGCAGGGCGACAGGCGATGTGGGTTCTGGTCTCTTGGGCCAAGTAGCTTTCCCTTTCTGGTTCTTATTTGACTGCTCATGCAGTAGGGCTAATAGAACTCAATTAGTGGGCAAATGAAGTGTCAGGAACAGTCTATATGAATGTAGGGCATTGGATTATGTAAAATCAAAGTCCTCAGCCCACCGTATGCTATTTCTCAGCCATCACCATAATTCCCCATCTGGCAAGCACAGTCAGACCTTTATGTCCTTGGCTTCTGCATTCATGGATTCCAAAAGAGTGCAGATAAAATGTGTGTGTGTGTGTGTGTGTGTCTGTCTGTCTGTTTGTATGGGTGCATATGTGTGGAGGCTGGATGCCAACATTGGGCCTTGAGAATTATTTTTCAGGAAACATTTACATTGTATTTTTAAAATGAGTTAACTTTTGTGTATGAATGTGGGTGTGTGTATGCCGTGTGTGGAAGTCAGAGGACAACTTTCAGGAGTTGCTTCTCTTCTTTTACCATATGGGTCCTAGGGATCGAACTCAGGTTGTCAGGCTTGGTGGCAAACCCCTTTACCCGCTGAGCCAGCTCACCAGCCTTGTTCTTTTGAGAAATGGTCTCTTACTGGCCCGAGGCTCACTGATTAGAACAGATTAGCTGGTCAGTGAGCCCCAGGGATCTACTCCTCTCGCTTTCTCCAGCACTGGTTTATAAGTGTGTGCTAATATGCCTGAGGTTTTTTTCCTCCTCAGTTTGTTTATTTATTTACTTATTTAGTGTGTGTGCGTGTGCGTCCGTGCACACTCTGGGGACTGAACTCAGGATTTTAAGATTGGCAGCATGCCATGCATTTTAGTTACCGTCTTTCTGCCTCTGCCAACCTCCTCTTCTCCCAGACCTGTCTCTTTTCCGGATGTGTGACTTTTGTTGTGTGACACATTTTGTTAACCAGGGCCATTGATGTGACCACTGGATGGGAACTATCCAGTGGGGTCTGGTAGAGTCACTAGTGGGTACACAACCGAAGGCAATGACCCTCCCTCTCCCTGCATCTACCAGTAGCAAATAGCTCAGGAGTGAGGGGCAGGGGCCCTGAGACTCTCCTTCACCCAGTCTTGGCTAACAACAGGCTAATTCTTGTACGTACCCAGTCCAGGCACTCCCCACTCCTGTGTGTTCATGATTGTAAGGGCTGTATCCCTATTTCTCATCCAGCTGTTGCATTCTTTCTTCGCCATCTTCCGTCGCTTTCTTGGAGCGTTATGTGGATGGTATAAATATCCTGTTTAGGACTGGCCACCCATCTGTCACTCCTCAGCATCTTGCTGTAGTCGCTGCATCCAGCAGCATTCACCGGAAAGAGGAGCTCCCCTGTTTATGTCGGAGAGTAGCTCTTGTCTGCGAGCACATGAGTTTTAACAGGCATTTTGATGCTGTCGTTTCAGCTAAAACAACAGTGTTCCGTTGGTTCCCTTCTAAGGTTGTGACCTCCTCCACCATGGGTTTTTGATTAGGTTTACAGTAGCAGGCATGGATTGTCTCCTGTGGAATGGATGGGGCCTCAGAGCCAACCACAGAGTGGTTGGTTATCTCTATAACAGTACTGCCACTATTATGATAGCGCAAGCTGACACTCCTTGCCTGGAGATTGGTCTTATAGGGTTCACAGCTGGGAAAACAGTTGCTTCTTCTCCCTCGGCACTGGGGATAACAAGTAGATGCCACTAATTGTTTTTAACCTAGGTTCTGGGGATTGGGAACTCAAGTCTCATGCTTGCAAGACAAGTACAATATTGACTGCGCTATCTCCCCAGTCCCAAGCACAATAGATTTTTAAAAAATAATTTTGGATTTGTTGTTCCAGAAGGTCTATGAAGGCTGCTGGGGTGGGGACAAAGGCATTGCTACTTGCTTTGCAATTTGTTTTTTGAGATGTGGTCTCTCACTGAACCTGGAGTTCATTGACTTTGCAAGTCTAGCTGGCCTGCAAGCTCCAGGGATCTCATCGTCTTTGTCTCCCTAGTGCTAGGACTATAGCTATCTTTTAATGTGGGTTCTGAGAATGTCAACTGAAGTATTCTTGTTTGCGTGGCAAGCATTTTACTGATGAAATAATCTCCTCAGTCCCACACAGTATAATGCAGTTTATGGTGGGGATGAGAGCTTTAGAATTTCTCAGTAAAAAGCAGACTGCCAGCTAGGGCCGGAAGGGGAGGGGCTCCTAGGACAGCACGGACTTAAAGCGTGACTTCATTGCATTTTGCTGATTATAGAAATAACATGTGCTCACCCCTCTGTTCTGCAGAAAGGGGAAACTAGAAAGAAGAATATAGAGACAATCTATAATCCTATCACTCTCTGATAACCGCTTTTGATATTGTTATGTGTGCCTGGTGAGGGTTTTGACAGACAGAGACCATGGGAGATATTCTAGGTGTAAAGGGGCCTCAAGTGAAGGAAGGGAGGCTTAGGAAGGTGATGGTCACATTGGGGGACAGATCTATGACTATGCAGACTGGCATTGGGGTTGCGGGGCAGAATGTAACTAACGGCTGGAAGAGAGGAGAAAGTGCTGGAAGTGGCACCAGGGTTCAGACCACAGGCTAAGAGGGAGAGGGATGGGTAAGACTGGAAGCCTTAGCCTCAAGCAGGGCACCCGCGATATGATGGAACTTACTGTATAGATGTCCTTTTGAGAGATGCTGCAGACCTCTGTAGGAAAAACAGACAGATGGAGGCCAGGAGGGTAGGGGTCCATTCAGGTGTGTCTCAAGGGACCCGAGATCTGTCCTGTTTTGATTCCCCATGTAGCAGATGTGACCTCCCTTCAGATCCTTGCTTCATCTCTAGGGGATAAGCTATCCACAGGTATATTTTTGTGTCATACAATAAGTAACAGGGGAGCTTAAAATAGCAAAACCTCTTTTCTATAGCATATTAAAAGGAATGAGTAATGGACATTTCAGGTTACTCTGTTTAATGGGTGAGGAAATTTAGGTTCAGGGAGGTGACTTGACTTACCCAAGGTCATGCGTCTAAGGGTTTTTTTTTTTTTTAGTCGAAGACTATGAAGGACCTGACACTTTTTCTCCAGAGTCTTTGTAGATCAAATGTTTGGCTGCAATGTTGGTCTCCCCAGGTTATTGTGTTTGGCACATAGTAGATGCTCAGCCAATGTTAGTTATGATTACTGTGATACTCTCTGCTCATTGGAGTCACAGAAGTAACTTGAGTTTGGTGGTTCTCCTGTTCTCTGCCACGATCAGTTGCTCTGGAGTTAGCAAGAATTCATAGTTAGTCCCACGTCACAGCAATTTCTTGGCCCCAAGAGAGTCAAATTCAGATGTCCTTAAAGGACCTTTGGCTTAATCAAGCACCCAAGTTCTGCAGGTCACAGAATGCCCTACTTTGATCCCCTGTGACGTCCATCAGATAGTCCTTCTGGTTCCAGTATTAATGGATGGGCCTATATGGGTTCTGAGTAATGGGTTATCACATGTCAAACATATGTATTACCTCTGACCTGCCATCTGTCCCCTAGCTCACATTTCTCCTGCCTCATTGATTGAGGAGTCCATGCACTCTGGGTTGACATACACTCATGACCATACACGAGTTAGGTTAGATGTCTAAGAGATGTATCATCCAGCCTATCTATTGTTCTGCCTTTTACTTCTAGCTGCTCCCTGTGGACAAAGGGAAGATTCTGTCTCCTTATCCAAGTCAAAGATGATAGTGTATGGAATACCTGGTGCAGACATTGTGACCAGAGACCCGAGTGACAATATTGCGAAGGAATGCCTGCTCCCCCAAGCCTTCTTGGCAGGAATTTCTTTTAATGAGCAGTTGGAGTCCAGTGGGGTGGTCTTTGCCTACAAACCCTTACTTCTTATCCCCAAGGATGTGGGAAAGTGCCTCTCTTTTTAAATGTATCATAGATACCACACTGTCCTTTCACGTGGATGGGCAGGGACAGGTCAGCTTGAGTGCCATTTGAAGGATGCAGGGAATTGCTATATAGCCACCTCACCAGGATCCCAGAGAGATGGGGACTCAGGATTCATGGAACTGGCACTCACAAATGAAGGAAGTGAATTTAGAAGCTCCAAGTGCCTAATGCAGCTGTTTTATGAGCTGCTATGAGCAGCCTCCGCTTGATCAATGAACCTCAAGTGTGTGGTAAGGAGAGGGAGTGGCCCAAGAAGGCTGTGGATTTGCTTCTTCATTTCATTCCAACCCTTTTCTTCTGGTGACTTGCTTCGCCTGTGAGAGAGCCATTAGCTTGCATTAAGGCCCAGATTCTGCTAACATTTCTTCCAAATGCATATGTTTCAAAGAGGGAGAGAGAAGAGAGAGAGAGAGAGAGAGAGAGAGAGAGAGAGAGAGAGAGAGAGAGAGAAGAAATAAGAAGGCATTGACAAATCTGATGATTGATTGCTATTGATATCAAAATAGGAAAACAAAAACAAAACAAAACAACAACAACAACAACAAAACCCTGATCAACTTTGCAGGTTCTGGAACACATGCCGCATTGGCAACTGGAACTAAATAGATTATTACTCGGCTTCGGATCTGTTTCCCAGACTCACTTGCAAAGCTGCAGCTGGCTTTGGTCAGTGTGATGGAAGGTCAGGTGGTTAACTCAAGATGTCCTTGGCCAAGTTGTCCCTCGGTGGAGGGGGGGGGGAGCATAAGGGACATCAGGTGAATGGAGACACTGACTACTGATTCTTGATTGTTCCTTCCTTGCACACACAGAATGACCACAGCAAGGAAGGAGGTTTCTTTTGCAGGGAACAAGAATCCTCTGCAGGTTTCTTATAACCAATTTTCTGTGGGTTGCATCCTTCTTATGTATGCTTGGGGAGGGGGGGGTCACTCAGGCTTGGAATTAAAGTTGGTGCTTCTTTTTTCTTCTTACAACTAAAGAAAATTATTGAGGTCCCTGGGCCAGAGTGCAGGGTTGGAGGATTACACCACTAATGTGTAAGAAAGAGGAGGCTTATTGGGTCAAGCAGGAATTCCAAAGGGTTGAACTCCCATTAATGTGCTAAATCTTTGTAGAATTAGGCTTTAAAGTCAAGAGCATAAGCCAATCTAGTCTGAATTAAAAGAATTTAAACAGTAAAAAAAAATCCTCTGCAGATTTATCAATTTTTCCTATGGAGAACAGAACAGTGGGAAGCAAATACATTTATTACATGAATCAGTTAGGTCTTAGAAACTCATAGGACAGGAAAGAGGAGATGATACCAGGTCTAGAAGAGGCATCATTTGTCCATCCATCCATCCATCCATCCATCCATCCATCCATCCATCCATCCATCCATCTATCCACCCATACAGCACTTCTTTTTTCTTTTTCTTTTTTTGGTTTATTGAGACATATTTCTCTGTGTAACAGCCCTGGCTGTCCTGGAACTCATTTTGTAGACCAGGCTGGCCTGGAACTCACAGAGATCCACCTACCTCTGCCTCCTGAGTTCTGGGATTAAAGACAAGCACCACCACAGCCTGGCCCATCCAGCACTTCTTAAATATCTATGTACCAGCCTCTGAGGGTATAGTGACAATGAAGATACAGGTTCTACTTGCGTAGAGCTTTGGCCTGAAGGGGTATGACAAAACCATGAACCTTTCCAATCGGGTGTGAGGAAAGCTAACAGGGATACCCACAGTGGGACCAAAAGGCCTAGTCTGTCCATTTGTGAAAGGGGGTGCTCTTCTTTCCCAAAGAGACCCATGTGCAGTAGACATGGGATACTCATTCCTAAAACAGACGCTGGAAGGTGGGCTCCGGAACTCACTGCTCAGAGATGTGTGCCATCCGAAAAACCCTTCATAGTCTCTTGTCCGTGCAGAGTGTCTCATATGCATCAAAGTGCTGTCGTGTTCAGCATCTCGCTTGATCATCCTGCCTCGAGGTTGGCAGCAGTGTAGGCGACTGCAATCCCAGAGGATCTAAGGTCACATGGCCAGCTGGGGGCAGAACGGGCTGGCTCAGTTCCAGGTGAATTAGATGGAAGACGAACGGAGAGCCTTGAGATGCTGTACAGATAGGCAGGAGAGCAGAAGTTCTCACGGTGCACACACCCTCCTCCATTGTTGTGACAGAAACAACCTGAAGGAAAAGATCCATTACAGCTTATGGTTTTGGGGGTGGCTGTGTTGGTGGGAACTTGTGTAAATCTTGTTTGCATTTTGCTAGGTCAGGAGCTAGAGGGTGCTGTGCTAGAATCCCAGGTGGATATAGCTTCCAAAGCCCATCCCGTCTATTTCTGCTTGTTAGGCAGAGTCTTAAGGTTCTACAACCTCCCCCAAACAGAGCCACTGGTTGGGGACGAGGTGTTCAGACATATAGACCCGAAGGGAATATTTCAGCCTCACCTGTCCCCCCTTTCTGGGAAGGAACTTCTGCTTAGAAAGCAGCACTCCTGTTCTCATTTTGTGTCCAGAGGCCCTTGTGAACCACTTTCCAGACCGTGGATAGAGAGCTAGGGCGTTTGAGTGACAGTCCATCTCAGACCTAGTGCCGATGCTCCACCTCCTTGCCAGGCTTGGCTAAATAAAGACATGGTCCCAGTAGGGAGTCCCTGGGGCTGAGAGCTCTCCTGGGGGTGCCAGGCAGCAGGAGCTGCTCAGGAGTCTTTGCAGAAGCAGTCGCTGCCCCTGTCTGTCTTAGCCTTGAGTAACCTGGCAGATGGCCAGTGCCCGAGAGAGGCAGCCGGGTTGTTCCAGGCAGCTGGGGGCTGTCAAGTACAGCGCTGGTCCTAGCACAGGGCTGGGTGTGGTAAAGACATGCCAGCCACCAGCAGCAGAGGAGTGAAGGCACAGGGAAGACAAGACAAGGCCTGGGATTTTTAGCTTGCCATACATAGCTCTGCGCAAGGGCAGCTTCCTAGATTGCTTATGCTGTGATGGTTAAGTGTGCAGATAGTAAGGAAGGGCGGGGCGGGGTGTAGCCTTTTTTTGAGGTCTGATGAAGGGAGTTCAGGTCACCAGCCGTTCCAGGCTTTCTTGGAGGACATATGTCCCAAAGTGCCTTGGGTACTTTTCCCCTGCCCACCCCTACCCCACACCCAACAGTCACCCGTCCCGGAGAAATCTTGAGCGATATAACACATCAGCAGGTTGGATTCTTTCTTTCCTTCCCAATTCCGTAAGACAGTCAGAATTCACTCCCTACCATAGGGTGAGGAGGACTGGCTTTCTGGCCCCAGATTTGAAACTTGCTGCCATATGTTGTGACCTTGACTGTGCCGTGGATTAGCTGTGTCACGGACAGACTTCAACCCAAGTCTGTCCACTTTGAAGGGAGTCTAGTTTTGGTACCATGTTTCTCTGGGATGCCGTAAGATCTGGATGGGGAGGGTGTTCCTTCTGTGAGGGGTACTGTGTGTCTACCAGAGGATACGTGGCTTTTTAAGGCGGCAGCTGCTTCCTGCTTCCCACACCTTTCCCTCTAAGAAATTGTAACAAGCAGGTTTTTCCTTCTCTAATGGGCTATACTGGAACTTGGGGAGGGGGCTCCCTGGGATGCGTGAGGCCACAGAACAGTCCTTGGGGCTTGAGAAAGGGCTAAGTAGAGAGAGTCTACCTTCGGCAGAGATCCTACCTCTGCAGGGGATGAGAGGCACTAAGAACACTGACTGAAATCAATTAGAGGAATCAATGCCTCTGAGTGCAGGATGCTCTCTTCCTCATCTGGTCTCACTCACCCTAGCATGAAGCCTTGTTCCCTCTCTGAGAACCAGAAGGTTTAGTTAATCCCTAGGCTAGCTCCTTCCTTTTGGGGGGCCACACCTTGGGATCCATAATGACTTGGACCAAGGCTATTTTAGTTGGGGTGCTCCTGTCATCAGAGGGATAATCAGGGCTCAGAACACAGGGCTGGACACTGTGAAGCTGTTTTATGGGGACAGGATCCTTTCTAGTCTCAAGTCTTGAACTCCAAGGGTGAAGCCAGACAGGTGCAAAGTATAAGTAACAAAAAGAACTTTGAGTAACATGATTTTTTTTTCTTTTTACACAGACAGGGAAGGGAGAAGGGAATTATCTCAGATGTTCTTAATTTATAGGCCAGGAGAGCTGCTGTCATTTTGTTTATTCGTATGGAGCCCGGATTGTCTAATGCAGTACCCTCAATTTCAGTTGCCTGACTTTATCCCACTTAGAATAGGACTTTGTGTAAGCTAAACCACTAACCTAGCCCATGGGGCTATTATTAGAATTAAAGGAGTATGAACTTATATTCCACCAGCAAGTTAACTACCCGCCCCCCCCCCACTCCCCATAACAAAGCCTGCAAAATGAGAGTTGGTGTCCTTAGCCAAGCCCTGGAGTAGATGGCAATTTCCTTCCCCCATTCATCGTGTTCAAGCTGTCACCAGCATCCTGTTGATTCATTTTAGAAATGCCCTGTCTCTGGCAGCCATCTCCTCTCCATGCCCTCTGCCATCTCCTGTTAGGACCCTCCTCACCTCAGGCTGACACTGTCACAAGTGCCCCCCAACGTCTCCACGGTTCATACACTTGTCATATCACACCAGTGTATGGCACATACCCGCTCAATGCCTTTAGTGGCTCCTAGAGGTTCAAGTCTACAGCCTCTGGTATGTGTCACTCCCCACTGGATCTTTTAGATCTCCTCCCACCAGACCTCTTTGACTTGTGCTCTTGGTCCCTCTCAACTCTTGGATGTCTCAGTCCTTCCCCATCACAGCAACCTCACACATAAGGACATTTCTTACACCTGAAATGTCCTTAGACAAATTTGCTTACCTCTCCAGAGTGAGTCTCGCTCCCATGAACAGTGAGATCCCTTTGGACACCTGTTCTGAAATACAGCGTCACTTTCTTTCTTCCTCTCTTTTTGCCTTTGGGTTGTTCCCTCTCTTTTCACGAAGACATGACTAACTCCATCTCTAAATGCTTCCCTGAGGGAGACACCCAGTCCTATTCCCACAGTCTTTGGTGAGGTTCTGAGGACCGATGAGATATCAGGTAGGTTTGTTCTGGTTGGCTGGCGGTGAATGTCCTGGGTTGGGCTGCTGTCCTGTGGTGGAAACACACCTCTGTGGTTCCTGGTGTGTTTAGCATGATGCGGGCCACCATTTTTTTTTAAACTCTTAGTTGGTTTCCATCTATAGGAAAAGGCAACCCAGAGCTTTCTTCCTTATGCCAAAGGAAGAGATTCTGCCCTATATGTGGGTGGGTTACTCTGTGTCTTCTTACTCCTTAGTGCTCTTGCTTTGGAGAGAAATCTTCTCCACCAGGCAAAGAAGAGGCATTCAGGTTCACATGCCCTCTTTCTCTCCCCCTGCACCTTGTGATGCTCAGTCTGAGTTCAGGGGCTGCTCCGGCATCCTTCAAGCACAGGTACAGAGAGGTGGTGCCCATGGAAACAGAAAAGGATACAGGGTATCTAAGAGTGTCATCTCTCAAAGGATACCACACCCCCCACCCCTGTCTCCGATGACTTCCTCCTGCAAGGTCTGCTCCCATCTTCTAGAAAACACCCTCGATTTCTCTTGAACCCTTGCTGTTTTTTACTCGCTGCTTCTCATTACACTTAGATCCTATAGCCTTATTCTCAGTTTGGATCCAGGAGGGAAGAAGTGAGTCAGGCACTCCACCAGCGGCTTTGTGGGCAGTATCGTAATTTTTACAAAGTTGTTTTTAGGAAACATCTCCACTTTACATGTGAGATAATTAAGGTTCAGAGGGACTAAGTTGCCCCATGCCTAATACATTCTCCCCAGTAGATCCTGGTGAATGGATTGAGCTCTATCTAACAGTAATTTAGATTGGCCACTGGAAGATGATGGTGGATCTTGGTGCAGATAGGAGGAAAGAGGGTTCAAGGTAAATATGTCCCATAGTCACACAAGCCAAAGAGTGGTGGCGGTGAGTGCTTCTCATTGTCCCTGTGAGGGTTGGGTGGTCTGGAAGGCCTGAAGCATCTCAAGTCGCTCACCTCCTACTATCAGAATTCCATATCCCTGTTCCCATGGGAACTCAGTAGAGCTCATCCCTAGCTGTCTTCTGCTGCTTTCTCAGTACACTTAACGATAGGCGGGTGACAAAATTGATGTTTCGGAGCCCTTTCCTCCTTATACTCAGCTAGAGCTAAACGGAGGTACGATATATACCGTCTGAGTAAAGGAAGGACTGCTCAGCAGTAATTTTAAAGTCTCTAGGGTCTACTTGAAAGAGAGATCTTTAAGGGATACAAATGAGTGGAGGTAGGTAATGCCTGGACCATCAGAAGGCTCTGGATGTAGGTGAGTGAGTGAAAAGGGCTTTATTTATTTAATGACAAAGCTCCCAGCGTTTGGCTTCTGAGCTAAGAGTCCCTAGAGGTATAACTCATATTGCTTCTCTCTCTCCCTCTCCCTCTCCCTTCTTCTCCCTCTCCCTCTCTCTCTCTCTCTCTTTGGTTTTTCGAGACAGGGTTTCATTAGAGTTTTGGAGCCTATCCTAGAACTAGTTCTTGTAGACCAGGCTGGCCTCGAACTCACAGAGATCCCCCTGCCTCTGCCTTCTGAGTGCTGGGACTAAAGGTGTGCGCTGCCACCGCTGTCTGCTTCTTATCTTTTAACCTATACTTGCCAACATCTGGCTGACATCAGATCTGTAAGTTTCCCAAGTTTTGGAAAGAACCTAGGAGACCTTGGGAGGTCATTCTGTAAAACAGAATCACCCCGGAGGAAGGACAGAGAGAAGCCTGTTGCTTCAGAACTGGGCGATTGCTCACTTTCTGCTGGAACCCTCCACTACCCAGACATCACAGTGGTATTATTGCATGTAGGGTCTAGGATCATTGTTTTCCTTGGGCTGGATGAGACACCTATTAGGTGCTTCCCACACATGGGAAAAGCTGCTTGCCCGCCTAAATCCACAAGATGGAAGTTGCTCTCTCTAGCTTTCCCACTAGCAGCCAAGACTGCTGGTTATGTGAGTGATCCTCTCCACACTAAATGGATTTCTAGCACTTCCTCTACTCTATCGCTGGTATTTAACAATGCATTTTAAAAGACACTCCCAAATAAGTTTTGGATGTTGACCACCTTTCATTGCTTTTTTTTCTTAATTTTTTTTTTTTGGCAGCGTGGAAAGTTGAGGAGACACCCTATAAACCAGGCCCTGCCACTCAGAGTGCGAGGAGCCGCATGCAAGGCACAGGGGTGCCAAAAGCCAGCGATTTAGGGCAGCCGAGGGTGTGTCAGAGAGGAACATGGAATTAGGGTGCTCAGTGTGCGTGGGTTGTATGATCCTGAGGGCGCCGCGGTTTGTGCACCGCCTGTCTGTTTGCTGCCCTGCCACCTCCGTCAGCAACCTCACTTCGCCTTCAACCCATTCCCAGCCAAACGCTTCTTTTTCGGCGGTGCTTCTGGGCTTTTATTGTAAATTCCGTGACTAAAACACGCCAGTGAGCAGAGGGGTGAGGGGGCCCAAAGACAGATGGATCAATTGTCCCCTTCTCGGCTTGGGGAGAAGTCCCCGGCAGCCTCCGAGCGGGTAGCGGGGAGGGGCCAACAGTTCCCGACTCGCTCTGGGAGCCCAAGCTATCTCTGAGTGGGGGGCGGAGGTGGGAAGTGGAGGCCTGGATGCTCTGTGTTTTGGGCCACCCCAGTAGGTTGGAGTGCGCATCCAGGCTGGATCCTTCCCGCACGGTTCCGTCTGGTTCACTTGCCTGGGAGGAGGCGGTTGGGACGCCCAGACAACCTTTTTTTTCTGGTCCAGGGCATGGTAAAGAAAAGTCTGGAATGGCTGCAAAGCTGGTGTGTGTGTGTGTGTGTGTGTGTGTGTGTGTGTGTGTGTGTGTGTGTGTGTTGGGGGTGGGGGGTTTGGCAAGAGAGGCGCCAGTGTGCGGTGAAAGTTCCCAAGCTTCCGCGGGCAGAACACTCGTGCAGGAGCGCGGGGCTAGACCCAGGCTTGCAGGCTACTCTCCAGCTCTCCTGCTTGAAGGACTGGCCTACAGGGAGTCTTTGGGTACCCTGTGCCTTTGGGGTGCTGCTTAGATCCGCTTCCCACGAGGGATACATCATCTCGCAGAGTGATGCTCTCTTTCAGACCTCCACCAGGCCAGGGCTCCCTCTACTGCCCTGCCCCCATGCATCCAGGATGGCTCCCGCACCCGGGACTCAGTGTCCCCTAGCGTCTCTCAGCTTTCCCAGGCGTCCAAGATCTCATGGCCCTCGGGGTCCAGTGCAGGGGCAGTGGCACTCGGTGGGCACAAACCCTCATCTAGGAGGGACGAGAAATTTCATGGAAGGAGGGGGCGTGGAGGCTGCATGGGCTTTGTCGGTTTGAGCATGGACACTAGCCCGGGGATCCAATCGGTTTCTGGCCAAGGCGGCAGGCTGGTCCCAGGATGGTGGGCAGCTGAGCGGAGGGAGCCAGCGGTGGAGCTCACCCCTAGGCCAGAGTTCCCTGGCGCCAGCGCCACCGCTGCGTTGCTGCTGCTACCACCGCTGAGTCTCCTCCACGGCTGCGGCAGAGTGTCGCTGCTCCACCGCGCTCCCGCGCTCCGAGTCGCCTGCCGCCAGGGAGCCGGAGCGCCGAGCCCGGGGCAGAGGAGTGGGGCGAGGCGTGAGAGCCTTGGCGAGGGAGCCGTGAAGGGGGAGGGAGCGGGCGGAGGGAGGAGCAGAGAGAGAGAGGGAGTAGGGAGGGAGAGGCAAGCGAGGGAGAGTGGAGATCGAGAGCAAAGAGCGAGAGCGAGGGAGAGCAGAGGGAGGGAGTCGAGAAAGACACACGCAAGCACAGGCACCCCGGTACTGGAATTCCATTAGAAAAAAGTGAGTCGAGCAAGGGTTAGCTGGAGAAGATTTTTTTTTTTTTGAATCTTTTTCTTCGTCTTGGTGCCAAAGAAGCGACTCTGGTCTCCCATCCTAGAAGCTCCTACTGGATTGCTCCTTATCCGTCGGTGGATTTCTTTCTTATTTGCATTTATTCTGACCCCCTTCCTCGCTGCTTTCTTCCAGCCCTTCACTTTTAGATCTCCTCGCCCCCACCTCTCCAGTCCCCTCCTGGGAAGTGCAGGGGAATTGGACCCGCGGGGACTCACGCCTTCCCGGACGTGCGGAGGGCTGGGCTGACCTCAGGACCAGTCTGTTGGCTTAGAAGGCAGCCAGACACATAGCTACGTGTGTTTGATTTCAGTGGCAAGGGGGACGTCGAGAGGCAGCCCACCGCCCGCCTCCCACCCCACCCCCTGCAACCAGCAGCGAGAACCCCAGGACTCGGGATCTACAGCCGGCTCGGGATCTCCGCATTGGATTTGGGGGTCATTATCATTGCTTGGCGGTTATTATTATCGTTGTTATTTTATTTTTATTTTTTAAACCTAAGGGAGAAAGACACACGCACACAAAACTGTGGGATTTATTTAACATGATCTTGGCAAACGCCTTCTGCCTCTTCTTCTTTTTAGGTGAGTACCTGCAGGTGGCGAGTCTGGGGGCCACACCGGGTTGCGCGCGTTCAGGCGCCCCCTGGAAGCTGGGCACGCGGGGGTGGGGTTGGCGGTTGCGAGCAGGGCGCCACGGGAGACACCGGGAGAGCGCCGCCGTGCTGGGAGACAGGGCCGGGGCTCCGGGCAGGGGGAGGCTCTGGGGAGGCTCTGAACGAGGGAGCCGTGCGGTAGCTGGCTGGTTGCGCGGAGGACTGAGAAGGAGACTTCCAACATTCAAACCATCTCCGCACGGACTCACGCGCCGCCGCGCGCGCACATACGCTTACTTGCAGGCGGTGATAACGCTCATTTCCCTCAAAATAACGGGTTCAATTTGCAGCAACTTAGGAAGAAAAAAATTGCAACTCTTAGCGTGGAAGAAAGGAGGGAGAGGAAAGGCTGTCTGGGAGCTAGCACGCCAGCCCCTCCTTTCCTGGTTGCCTTCTGAGTCACTGGATTTCTGCAGGAGGTCCTGGTTTGGACGCTCACGGGGAGCCCTTGTAGTCACCTCCCACTTGCCAATCAGCCTCAGGAAAGCACCCTATTTCCTCACTCTCTGGAGCACTTTGCAAGTTTCTTCCTACCCAATGCCTCCTTTTTCCACCTATACCCAAGCCAGACGGTAGGCAGAGAGCAGGCTTGCAAAGCGGTGTTCAAGGCCTTCAGAGCAACCTCCCTGGGGCTTGAAGCTAGGGGCGTGGGGAAACAGGAGGGGAGGAGGCCAAAGTTTGCTCCTTGGGAAGAAGATGGAGTGGTGAATGTATGCAAAGGGGGGGGGGGGCAGAGCTTAACAAAGACCACTTACTGTTCATCCAGTAAGTCCCCTTGTCTGTGACAGGGAGGAGTGGCTGCCCCACTGCTCTCAGCTCCAGCACAGCCTCCCCCTTCCCCTTATACTTTGTAAAATCTCAGCTTCTTGGGATAGATAGAGATTTCCTCTTGCACAGGCGAAGAAAAGATGTTTACAAGGCTGTGTGTGGATTCTGAGAGAGAGAGAGAGAGAGAGAGAGAGAGAGAGAGAGAGAGAGAGAGAGAGAGAGAGAGAGAGATCTGTGCAGGTGCTTTCTTGGGGTCATGGCTTGCTGGTAGTCCAGAGTGATCTAGAATACCAAGCAAGGATCAGGGGATCATCTTTACCTCCAGCAGCAAGGGTTATGGAAAACCCAGACAGGGAGGTTATGGAAGATGTGCATGGTCTAAGAAGTGCCCTCCAGATTGGTCCTGCGCATTTGTAGTCTGGTAGAGCCAGTGTTGGCTGTATCCTGGGCCCTTCCCTTGCTCACAGACTTGCCACCTCCCAGCAATGCATTCTCAGGGGATGTGGCCCTGCCCCGGGGTGTGGCCTTCACCAGGCTTGCAGTAACCCTGTGGGGTAGGAGGGACAGAGTCTGAGGGTAGGAGATGTTCTGGGCTCATTTTCACCCTGCCACCCTTTCCAGCAGCCTTAGGGAAGTGGCCGCTCATTCTGAACGAACTGTCACAAAATTTGACCTTTTTCTTCATTGATGGTCTGACAACACAGCTTTCTGGGGCCCAGAATGCTCAGAGCCAAGAAGAAAAGAAAATCGCATTTCAGGCAAAACCTGCCAGATTACCTGCTATTGAATTGTACCCCACCACCATCAAGGGTTCATGCTTTCCAGTGTAGGGGTCCTCTCTGAGGGCCATCAGTAGAGGAGAACAGCCCCCTCCAGTATCAGATGTCAAGTTGCACATGGGGTGTTCCTAGCTGAGGAGGCAGCTCTCCACAGAAGTGGCTCTGGACATCCTGCACATAATGGGTGTGTACGCGTGTGTGAAGGCATGTGTGTGGAGTATGAACACATAGCAGAGATGTCTACCATCGTGGGAGGGGGCAGGGTTGCCTGGCATCTCCTTGGGTCATGACTCTTCAGTCCCCTCTCCCTTGAGATGTCCCTCTCCAAAGCTGGGTAAAGGCTCAACTCAATGACAGACCGTGGGATTCTGAAAGGCTCTGATAGGATGGAGTGCTGTGAAAGAAACCTAAATCCAATGGCCCTTTCCCTGCCTAGAAGACTATAGTTGGGAACCAGTTGGAAAGCCAATTCAGAATGGAGGTTTCTTCTCAAGTCAATGGCTTGGCTGGGGCCATGGTGAAGAGTGTCCCCCGTCCCAGCGAGGGCCTTCAGATGCCTTTTCAAAGGCTCTGAGTGAGATCTAGTGTCAGAGGACTAGAGTGGAGAGAAAGGGCCTTTTAGCCCAGCCATTCACATTTCCAGTGTTGGCACACACGGAGAGAATGCAGTGTAGAAAATGATGGGGACCCGGTGGGCAGAGGGCCCATCCCCGGTGGCATTCTAGCACATGCATCTGGCTCTTGAGGGGACACTGGATGCAGGACAGCAATCTGGACCCCCCCTTCCCTGTGCTCCCTGGAACTGTTCCACAGTACCTACTCTCTATAGACCCAAGTTTCCTTCCTTCAGGCCAGGAAGCTAGACTTTTCTGGATTCTTGGCTAGCGAATCCTGGCTGCTGTGAGTCCCTTTCTCTGTCCGGGCATGGCTGCTTCTGGGAGCTTTGAAGCTGAGTCCCAGAGATTAGGACAGTCGGTGAAACCATGTCCTGGTCCTTTGCAGAGCATATCACAAACACCAGTTGACAGGATGGGAAGTCTCTTGATACTGGCCCGGGAGCCAACAGAGACTTGTGTTCAGGGCATCCTGGGGGCTCTGGGCTCAGTTGCAGGGCAGGCAGAGTGAGTTGCTTTATTGCTGCACTCTCTGGAGCTTCTAGGCTGACTTTAAACAAGTGTGAATTCTGAGCCAGTAGAAAGCTCTGAATGTCTGTATGTCCATTCTAAGCCCCCTCAGACAGTCCAGCCTCTAGCTCAGTCAGGTGGAAGGTGGACCTACCTCTTTCTGAATCTGTAGGATGAAGTCAGTGGAAGCTCAGGACTGGCTGAGAGAGGCAGACAGGTGCAAGTTGGGGGGGGGGGAGGATGGGGTTGGGGTGTGGTGGTTCAGCTGCTCCTGGGCCGCCCAGAGGCACTAGAGTCCTGCAAAGCAACGTTGGAATCTGCTGAAGCCTAGAAAGAAAGCTGCTACCTCAGCTTTCGTGGAGGACACATCCAAGACTAGTGCCTGGGCCCGCCGACCTTGCTTCCCATAACTCCTACTCAGTACAGGTTTCTACCTCTTGTTTTGTCTCGGAGTGGTTACATTCTTCAGCTCTTTCTGTTCTGAGGCAGGATTATGGTCAGGAGAGAAGAAATCTTCCTTTGCTCTAACTGGAGCCTCCTCCATCGGGAGTCCAGCTCCCCTTCATCTCCTTTGCTGTTTCCTTGTGGGGAAAGGCCTAAGGCTCTCTGGGAATGATTTCCCCCCACCAGGGGCTCTGGGGAGTGACAGGCTTGCTGCGTGCAGCTCTACCTGTAGGTGTCGCTGTCTCCCTGCAGTAGCTCCCCCGTGAGCAGGGCCTCCTAGGGAGAAGGCCTGAGAGTGGCTGGGCAAGAAAGGGGTGGGGGATTCTGCGGTATTCTGAGGAAGGGACTAATGGCCTAGAATTTTATTCTGTTTTGGAGTGGGAGGGAGTAGAGGACACCTCTCAAAAATTATTCTTTGGGTCTTGCAGAAGGCAGTCTTTGCTGTAGCAGTGGTATGGCGTTTTTTATTTGGTGGGGGGCAGGGTCTGAAGTTAGGAGTTAAGGAAGGACATAGAGACAGAAGATGTCGTCTATATCCGGAGGAAACCATTTTGGGAGCTTAGGTTTAAAAGGGTCTGACCAGCTTCTTCTCTGCCCTTCATGTCCACTCTTCAAACCCCTCCCTTCTGAGGGTACTGTGGGAAGCAGATAAGAAGGGTGGGTTAAAGCCAGCTCAGGCTGGAAGGCAGGACCCAAAGGAGGGGAGTGTTTTCTTTTCTGTAATTGATTTATTATTTTTCTTTTGGAAGGAATTAAAAAAGAGGGAGAGAGGAATTTCAGAGTAGGATAGGGAGGAAAGGAAGGAAAGGGGAGGAGAAGGGAAAAGGTGATGAGTTGATGAGGTCTGCTGAGAACAGAGCCCTTGGGAGACAGGAAGCAAGAGGAGTTGAGAGATGGAGGTGGGGGAGGCAAGTCCTGATAGGGCCTGCACACCAAGGAGAGCAGGTTTGCTTCTGTGCTTTGCCTAATGCCTTCTCTTTCGCAGGAGGCTGGGGTGGAACTTGGCTATGCAGCCACTTGGTCAGGCCACTGTCTGGAATGAAGTTGGCAAATACGGAAAAGCAAGGCCTAAAGGGTGTCTCCTTTTCCTCCTCCTGGGCCTCCTGGACCGCAGGGTTAGGCTTGTTTCTGGTTGTCTTCTAAGATCCTAGCAACAGTGGAATGATGAGACGAAGGGCTGGAGGGCTTTGCTTCTCTGTGTGCAACCTTGAGTTGTTTCCCTTCTTTGGACCTGAGTGTCCCTGAAATGTGATGGCGAGGCTTGATTCTTGGGTCTCTCGAAGGCTCAGACGGTCTCTGAAGGCTACCTGACTTTCAGTGCCTTCAAACCAAGGCCTTGGATGGAGCCAAGGTTTGAACGTTGGGAGATGCAGTGAGGTCACGCTGTATAAACCCTACCATTCCTTGTTGAGGGCATGGCATTCTGTCTGGACTACCGGCGTCTTAGCCTACCTGCAGTTTTCAGTGAAGGCCACTGCCTAGGACTGTGCTCAGAAGAAATGAATATGAACCATGACTGTAGGGGAACATGGCTGACTAGGTTGGGTCTGAGTTGACCTTAATCTCTGTGTACTTTGGTACAAAAGTGGGTGAGAAGTTCCTTCAAGCCTTAAGCCTGCCTTGGGGTCGGAGACTGTGGTAGCCCTCATTCATGCTTGTCTTCCCTCCCCACTACCCAGACGAAACCCTCCGCTCTTTGGCCAGCCCTTCCTCCCTGCAGGGCTCTGAGCTCCACGGCTGGCGCCCCCCAGTGGACTGTGTCCGGGCCAATGAGCTGTGTGCGGCTGAATCCAACTGCAGCTCCAGGTACCGCACCCTTCGGCAGTGCCTGGCGGGCCGGGATCGCAATACCATGCTGGCCAATAAGGAATGCCAGGCGGCCCTGGAGGTCTTGCAGGAAAGCCCGCTGTATGACTGCCGCTGCAAGCGGGGCATGAAGAAGGAGCTGCAGTGTCTGCAGATCTACTGGAGCATCCATCTGGGGCTGACCGAGGGTAAGCCTGGCTTGGGCCCTGAGGAAGGGTGGTGGTAGGGAAGAGGATGAATCCAGCCAGGGGTACAGAAGGGAGGGCTTGGTAGAAAGGTGACAGGATCTGCTCCCTGTTTGACAAGTCCGTAAGAGAAGCTAGAATCGAGAGGAAGTAAGGACCCCTCCTAGGAGGACAATGGCGGTAGAGGAAGGGAAATGACACAGATGGAGGATGAGCTGGATGGCGGGATGCAAGTAAGGGCAGCAGAAGTTGTGCCCAGGAGAGGGAAGAAGCACCAGGCAGATAGAGAGCAGGAGGTACCAGCCCCTGCCACTCTGATGCTCTTTCGCAGGGAATTGAGCCCAGAAACTTGCTCTCTTCACGTGGTCCCAGGATCTAATGGCTGACCTAGGTATTTTATACAGACCTTAGGAGCTCAGGATGGAACATGAGCAACAGGTCCCATGTCTCTAGGCAAGCTCTCCTCAAGCCTGCCCAAGACAGAACCTGGGAGTCCCTCCCCCAGTGACACCTCCTCGATACTCCTCAGTCTAGACAGGACCTTGAGAGCTGCACACACTTCAGGATGATTGGTCACCTCGGCCAGATGTTCATTTACTAATTCCGCAAGCATGTATTGAGAGGGCATTGTTGCTTGGTGCTACTGGAATAGTCAGGAATCAGGGGTTGCCTTTGCCTGGGATGGAGTGCAATAAGAAAGGGGGAACTTGCCATTTGAAGGCCTAAGTGTTGCTGTGGAAAGGTCCAGGGCGTAGTAGAAATGCCTCAGAGGGGCGGTTAAGCCCTTGTTAAAAAACCTAAAGCATCTGGGAAGATGCTGTCTCAAGGCTGGGATGGAGTCACCACCCAGGTGAAGGACATACTAAGAGTGGGCAGGTGGAGGGAGAAGCATGTTAGGGTCAGGCCTGAGAGTTGAATCTTCAAGAAGAACTGGAAGTAACTGGACAATGTTACTTCCATTGTTATCGGAAGGGCTGGGGGCTAGGAGGAAAAAGATCTGCTGGGCAACGGGAAACTTGAATGGTTTTAATTCAGATTTCCAGGGAGGTGATCAGATTGACACTCCAAAAGAATGTCCATGGAGTTCTAGGGAAGACAGTCGGTTGGAGAGACTGTGACCCCAGGCAGGGACAATGGCAGGAACAGGACAGGGCAACCAAGGAAAAATGGATGTGCACGCTTCTGAACAAGGTAGAATCAACAGGTTTTGTCAACTACTGCCTGGGAGATGGGGAGGGAAAGAGTGGCCAAGGAAGACCCCCAGTTTCCTGTGCCTGCCAAGGCTTTGAGTAGAAGAAGGCAGGGGGTGTGGTCTTGCTCTGGGGCTCCCCATCTGTCATTGGTCAAGCCCTGTAGGCATGCAGGTATGGAGTTCAGGGAAGGATGTGATTCTAGAGAGATTCTAGAGTGTCCATGAGCCTTTGTTTAGAAGCTGGAGCTAAGACAGGGGTGCAGTCCCAAAATGAGGACAGTGAAAGAGGTCCTGGCCTGCTGTCTCTAAAGGGCAGATGAGGGGAGGGGATGTGCACAGGTGCTTGAGAAGGTTCTGGAAGAGGATTGGGAGGACCACCAAGGAAACAGAAGACTCTCAATAGCTCACACATTTCAGGTCAAGCAGGAGAAAGACTTGAGATATCCCTGATGCCCCTTGGGTAAGCCTCCTAGGTGGCTTCTGGGAACAGAGCCCTGGTTAGGGAGTGAGTGGAGGCAGAGGATTGGACATGATGAATGTGGATAACTTCTTCCAGAAGTTATTTTCTCTGTGTGTGTGTGTGTGTGTGGAGAACAGAGGGACGACCTATTTTCTCTTTTAAAGGTGAGAGAAGGTGGGGCTGTCTAAACCCCAAAGGAAGTTAGGAGTGATGGAGAGGCAGGGGGAAGACAACAGGAAGGTTCTCTGTGCATTTGTGCCTCTGGGAGTGAGGACAGGGGTGGGACTAGGGACAGAAGTGGCTCAGTAGCCTAAGATGAGAGAAGAGTTCCCTTGTAGAATACCAGAAGGGAAGGGTGAAAGGAGGGAGGAGCCCAGCTACAACAGTAGAGTCTTAAGAGAGAGGGGTCCCTAATTGTCACCAAGATGGCTCAGATATGCTCTGAACATATGGCTAGGAAGCTCATACACTTAATAATTGTATCACTGCCATCAAGAACAGTGATTCCCTAGGCCTTAGGTGGCCTCTTCTCTCTAGCACCCAGGAAGGCAAGGCTGTCCTAACACACAGGTGCTTCTCCATACACGACATGAGGAACTGTATACCTAGTAGTCTGCCTCTGGCTTGCACGCCATGAAGCCTCCTGCTTCTGGAAGTGGATAGCTTTGCCTTTCATTTCTGAGTTCAGAGCTTTTGAAAAGCATTTATTTTTATTATTTTAACTATGTATGTGTGTGTGTGTGTGTGTGTGTCTGCTTGAGGTTTCTGAGCACATGAGTGCAGGTGCCCACGGAAGCCAGAGACGTAGGATTCTCTGGAGTTGAGAGCTACAGACAGTTGTGAGCCAGCGGGGACTGAACTTAGGTCTTCAGACAGCTGGCAGAGGTGGGCCCGCTTGGCTGCAGAGCAACAAATAGGGGAAGCAATAGAACTGACTTAGCAGGAGCCGTCTCATCACCTTGGGGGCTCCCTTTGGCATAGGTATGCCTGTGTGCAGGACAGCCTGTGATCAGAAGCAGGAGGAGGGAGATGTCTCTGTGGCAGCGGTGAGCATGATGCTGTGTGTATTCATTTGTCAATGCCATGGGATATTCAAGGGCCCTTTGGGCTTGGAACACCTCCCTGCGCATAGCTATCTCTGGGGCCATGTCTGGAGGGGACTCCTGAGTTTATTCACTTAGCAACCACCTGTTAACACCACTGTAGGCCTCAGAGGGTGCTGGCCCCATGGAGACTGTAGAGCCTATGCTTGCCATGGGAGAGTTCCAGAAAAGCATCCCAGCTTGCCTCTTTCTGCGGACGCTTGCCTCTTCTCTCTAAGAGGCTGCTTCTTCTCCTAGGTCTCAGGGCTGGAGATTTACTGTTCAGGATTCATCAGGAGAAGCCAGGAGGCCTTTGAGCAGGAGGTTATATCCCTGTGAGGGTTAAGGTCTGCCTGAGAGTTAATAATTCATTGTAAGGTTGAGCCGTTTCCCTGGGGAGGCTGTAGGTACCTTCTCCATACACCTTAATAATACTTAGTAGCTGCGCTGGGCCTGGGAGGACAAACCACACTGAGAGAGGAGAGATGATGGGGAGGGACGACATGGGACCTTCCTCCGATTCTTGGTTTCCCTCTGACCCTGAGGTGGGTGGAACTTGCCCATGTCTTTGATTCCTCTACCCAACTCCAGGACCCCACACCTGCAGCAGGAGCTGAGGTGGCCCTGGAGGAAGGTAAACCAGTGTGACAGGCATATGGCCTCTCAAGAGGTAGCTATGGAGTTTAGGGAGTCAGGACTGTAACCCATTAGCCCTGTTTGTAGGGAAAACTGAGTCACAGGGGTAGAATGACTGTCCAGGTCACATAGCAAGCTGGTGGCTGAATCCAGGGTCCTTACACCATATTCAAGTTCCTTTTGACTGGGCTGAGGGTGATTCTGTGGCTGGGAAATAGGTGTGGGGGTCTCTTCTTTTCCTGTCACTACAACCATGTATGGCCACAGTGGGGATGTCACCAATGCTGCTCCGAAGGTGACTCTGAAATTCAGAGTCCCCGATCTCTAGACCATGAAGAGCAAAGGGCCACCACAGGTATCAGTTCCCAGATACCTGGATCGGGCTTCAGTGGCCCAGGCTTGATAGTTCCTGGTGCTCCAGCTTCAGGGACAGACCATTTAAATGACAGGGGGCTTAGAAAGGGAGGACCCCTGGCTAGCCAGTGGCGTGGGCTGTCCTACAACCAGACCGAAGGCTGTGTTTCCCAAAGGCAGGCAAGGGGGCAGTTGGGCAGCGCTGGGGAACAGCGCACTGGTAACAGTGCTCTAACCAAGGAGCCTTTTGAAAAGCCACATGATACTTGGGAGAGTGTCATAACATGAGAGGGCCTTGTACCCTAGTACCATCACCCTAAGACTAAAGTTGGGCTCTGTAGCTTACTAGGCAATGAAGCCAAGGCACTTTGGAGCACGTGACTTCTCTTGTGCTCCTTGCTCCTTGTCAGCACTATTAGGGGAGCAATAGTGCCTAGCTCACAGAGCAGTGAAGAAGAGAGTAAGTTAGTGTGTGTGAAGTATGCTTGGGGCTATGGGCATGTAGAAAGTGCAATGCAACTTTATTATTATTTTTTTTTTATCATAACAGCAATTCCCAAGCTCTTACATTGTTTGTCTTTAATATGTGGCAATGCCTGGGGCCCAACTCCTGGGAGTCTCCTGGGAGGGAGTAAGTTAAGCTTCAGTGGGTGGATTGGAGGGTACTTAGACCATGAGAGGCAATGGATGAAGCTGTGAGCGGATCCTAGCGGGACACAGACTGTGTGTTCTGGGTGCTGCCTGGTGCACAGCATTTTCTGGCAAAATGCAGGCTAGAACTCCTGTGAATGGGAGGGCATGAGCTTCTTCCCTGTGCTTTGGGTATCTTGACCCAAGCTTGCAGGTACCTTCTCTAATGAGGAAGGCACTCAGTGGCTATGGAGCATCCCAGGGCTAGCTGGATCTCTAGTCCTGGTTCTCTGTGGCCTCTTGGGCCAGATGAAGGTACCTTTTATAGAGGCAGTCTCTGCTCCCTCTTCCAGGGGCATCCTTCACAGATGCTGCTCACCCGAGCTCTCTGTAGGCAAGGGTGCCTGCCGGTGATGCCAGGCCCTGCTGGATAGGAAATCAATGGGTGAGGCTGTGGGTCACCCCCTGTCTGCCCCTCCCTATCACCACACACTCAGTCTGAGTGAGTTTGCATTGATTTCTCCTCACTGGTCAGGTCTCCCGAGAATATTTCCTTTCTCGCAAGGTGTCCGCAGAGGGTATGGGATTCTTGATAATGTGGTGGGGGTCTCCTGGGCATCCTGGGCCATTTATTTCCTGCCATTTATTTGCTTTTCTACTGCAAGCCTCTTGAAACTCTGTACCTTGAAACTCTGAGGAGGCACAGGGATAACAGGTAGTGGAGAGGGTTTGGGGAAATAGGCGTATGGGGTCAAACCCTTCACCTGGTGACTTTTAATCTCCCTAGCTAGACTCTTTCTGGTGACATGATGTGAGGCAAAGGGAAACTTATGAGTGTGGTCTCCAGGAGATCCCTGAGCCCTGGATCTGCCACTCGAAGCTGTGTGAGACTTCAACTCCCAGGGCTACACTGCCCAGCTACCCAAGAGCCTTCTCTTGTGAAACAGGGAAGTTGGGCTAAAAGTTTTAGTAGGGCCCCTGTCTCCAGATTTTGTGGTTTGCCCTTGACCTTCCAAAGGCTATTATTCCTCCTAGACTCCTTTAAAGAGGGTAAGTTCTGCAGGGACATGTGTCAGGCAGTCACACCTGCTCTGATTGGTGAGAAATAGCTCATCTCGACACACTGAACTTTCACCTCTAACTTGCCTGCACAGCATTTTCCAATTTGGCAAGGGCTGGCCTCTCTCACATCCTAGATGCCCCTGGGGTGTGTTGGTGGAAGTTTTTTAGGTAGGGTTGTTGTCTGATGGGAGGGCTTTACCGGAGAGGAGGAGCCTGTGTCTCATGCCCCACCTCTCTTCCAGGTGAGGAGTTCTATGAAGCTTCCCCCTATGAACCCGTGACCTCGCGCCTCTCTGACATCTTCAGGCTTGCTTCAATCTTCTCAGGTAAGTGATCCTTGCTGGTGCTTGGCTTGTTTTTCCCCCCTCTCATCCCTGTGGCATGGGTCATTCATCTCTTGGACTCAGGTGTCTTTCCTGGTCTTCTGTTGACTCCACTCTTCCCCTGCCTGCTCCTTACCATTTTTGAGCCTTGGCTCCTGGCTTTGAGGAAGCCACCCGGCCTTCCTCCTTCAGTAGTGCCTGGTGCTAAGCATTTGCCTGGCTCCTTGATGGTCATGGATAGATCTTGAATCTGAAACCTGGTGCCACTCTGATATTTTGTCACCAATCTCATCTGTGTTTAGCTTTCTGCTTCTCTGGATCTTCTGTTTGGCACTTTCTCTGGTCAAGTTGTTTACCAATCTCTTTGTGCCTTAATTTCCTCACTTGTGAGTGAAGAAGCCCCTATCTGTTTGGGTTAGTAGTGAGTCAGTGGATTGTAAATCACATACCATGTTGAAGGGTTCTTGGGTATGTTCTGGAAATACTGGTCATGTTTGCTGGTATAGATGTAGGCTCTTTCATCCTAGACATCCAAATCCAACATTGCTATAAATTTTAGACTACACTGAGTACCGAGATGGTACCACAGGGGTAAACCCTACAACTGACCTTATGTGATGGGGCAAAGTGAAAAAGTGGGTTACTGAAAGTATTGTGTAAGATTCTCTTCAGGCTGTGTGCATCAAGTATGCAGGAAACAAACCAGTTTTGTGTGTGAGTCCCATCTCTATGATATCTCATTTATGGATATGCAAATATCCCCAATCCAGTGACTCTCTGAAATACTGAACATGCTTGGTCCTTAACGAGACGAGGGGTCCCCAGCTATATCAGTGTCGCCGCTTCCCAGGCTGTTCTGGGTTTTCTTTCCACTGCTTGAGCTACCAGAGAGGTGTCTGAGGTAGGAATCACCTGCTCCTGGGTGATTCCTTGAGGAATGAGAAAGACCATGCTGGGCTCTTGCTTTGCCTATTGAGTGTGTGCTTGAGAGCCAAATGAGGGTAAGAGGAGTGATTTAGCTTGTCAAGCACTTGCTTTGCAAGCGTGAAGATCTGTATTTGGTTCCCAGCACCCATGTAAGAAAGCTGAGCATGGTGGTGTAAACTTGTAACCCCCAGGGCTGGAGGGGTGGAGGCAGGAGGATCCCTGGGGCTTGCTGACCTGCCACCCTAGACTAATTGGTGATCTCTGGGCCAGAAAGAGACCCCATCCCCAAGAAGGTGGATTGGATACTTGAGGATAATGTCTAAGGTTATCCTCTGGCCTCGGTACGAAGATGAACAAACATGCACATACCTGTACATGCACAAATGTCCATGCATACACATATACATTAAAAACATTAGAAAAAAAACTAGATGAGGTTTGTGACCCTTTCTTCTCGTTCTTCCTTCCTGCATTTAGGAGGCACGGGGGCCAGCATTCCCCATCTTTTACTTTCTCTCTGTTCCCCACGCCCCACCCCCATGTGTGGTCAGCTCTTACAGGCTCCAGTGGCCAGCCTGAAGCTTGTTCTCTGAGTCTGAGTACAGGGATCTGGGTCCCAGGCTTTGGAACAGTCTAAGACTCCTATTGCTCTGAATCCTGGTTCTTAATAGCAGCAATGGGGACACCTTGGCTTTATCAGCATTTTTTCTTTTTTTTGCATTGTGGAATGTTAAGTATTGTCCCCAGAGTTGTTTCTAGATGCACTTACACATTCCCAAGGTGTGAACAGCACCAATGTCTTTAGACACTGCCAAGTGTCCCCTGTGGGGCTTGTTAAGAAGCACAGTTTCAAAGTGTGAGCCAAAAGCCTTCCTAGTCTCTAGGAGAATGCTTGTCAAATATGTTCTGTTATTATCATCCCTCGAAGGAGGGAAGACTAATTCCTTCAGGTAGAGAAATTAAGTACCAAGAAATAAAGTTTGTGTCACAGGGTTGAGGTTTGGATGGCCTTTAGTTTTGGATGGCTGCTTTGAATGTCTGTTTATTTTCGGGCACTTGGAAGACCAGATTGCTACTTTGACAAGATACCTTCCTTTCCACGGAATATGCCTCCTTAAGATGACCCTGGCTGAGGGTTGGGGTATGTGTTCCTGGTGGAAGAGATCCTAGACTCTCACAAGAAGGGAAATATTGGCCAGTGTGTTGGTTGGGTTCTGTTACTATACAAGACACTCAATGTCATTAGCTTACAGAAGAAAGGCTCACTCTGACTCCCAGGGTCTGAGGCTTTAGTTCAGGATTGGTTCACTCACTACTGGGCACCCGTGGCAGTATCTTGTAATGCCTGTGGTATAGAGCCAAACTTCTCACTTCGTATCTGGGAAATGAAACAGAAGAAGAGAAAGAGATCAGGACTCCATAGTCCCTTTGAGGACACACTCTTAGTAATCTAAAGACCTTGCACTAGGTCCTACTTCCTAAAGTTTCAACTCCTTCTCATAGTGCCAACCTGGGGCCCAAGTCCTTCATAGATGAACATTTGGGGCCATTTAGGTTAAAACTATAGAGTTAGGCAGAATGGTAAATGCCTTTAATCCTAACACTTAGAAGACAGAAGCAGGAGAATTGCTAGTTGGAGGTCAGCCTGCTCTATATAGTAAGTTTGAGGACATCCTAGAATAAGACTCCATCTCAATACAACAAAATAAACAAGTACTCAAACTATAGTAGCCAGAGAGTGGTCATCTGGACATGGTCTTGGGTCCTGGTGGTGATTAGGGATGGTAGAAGTAGATAGGTGGAGATCTCAAAGCTGGCCAGTTACAACACTCTGCCTTTGGCTGCTACTATTATAGACTCCCCAGTAGGGTCCTACCGAACAGTAGCTTTGTGCTTAGAGCAGGCGTCCTTCTGGCTCTGCTGTAGGTACAGTGTTAACTATCTTACAAATTTTGCCCATCCTATGTGGCTGGCTTATATGACTGACTGACTAAAACCCCTTCCAACTGACATTCTGAGTCTCATGGTTTCTCATTAGATTGGAGTATAACTCCTCTATGGATCTGTCCTTCTGAGACTGTGCTCTGATGCTCACAGCCAGGATGAGGGCACGCTGGCATAGCCTGCTGTGGTGGGGACATATTGGAAGTCTAAATGTACCCAATGTGCCCGCTACTCCTTGATCAGATGCCATCTGATGACTATCGTGGAGACAGGTGCTTTGGGGTTTGCTCTGTGACTGCTGGAGGCCTAAGGTCCTCACCGTAACCCTGGCTCCTATTGCTTCCTGGATTCGATCCTTGAGTATCTTTCCAGCAGGAAATCTTTATGTAACAGACACTTGACACTCTGTGGGAAACAGTGGTTGACAAGACAAGTGAGGAAATCACTGGATATGCAGCTCACAGAGCCAGCATTGGCTACCTGCTGCTACCTGCTGACCCTGATAACTTGGACTGTCTTCCAGTCCAGTGCCCTCCCTAAGAGCCAGGCATTGGATGCTATGGTGCTCCGTTATAGTTTGGGTGTGTCATGTCCCCTGTAGGCTAATGTGTTTGAAGTCTGGTGGTGTTTTTATTTGGGGAGGTTGCAGAGCCTTGTAGATAGCACGGCCGGTGGAGGAAAGTCACTCTAGGTTGGCCCTCTTATAATCTAGCCCTGCTCTGGCCTGAGCCCCCAGACTCCTGGCCCATACTCTATGAAACCTGTTACTTCAAGCTTCCATTTTCACAGACCAACCTCCTCCAGCCCCTATAATGTCCTGCCACGATGGATTGTGTCCTCCCAAACTAAGCCAGAATGAACTTGTCTTCCTTTGAGTGATTTCTGTCAGGTATTTGGCCACAATGACAAGAAAAGTAACTAGCACATGGTCCTGGTGACTCTTTTGGTGGTCAGTAGACTAGAACATGGAGTTCCAGAGCCATCATGTCTGGCCCAGTTATCACTGAGCAGCAGGTAGCAAGTTGATGACTCTGAGCTGCTCATGCAATGGTCTCCTTGTCTGTCTATTCAACACCCCTGTCTTGCAGAGTGTCAGTGTCTGCTGCATAAAGATTTTCTGCTAGAGAGTTTCACCCAGACCAGCCCTGAAATTGGGCCAGGGAGCAACGCTCTCTGGAGGGGTATCTGGGGAGGAGAGGCCCTGGCCTGGGTCCTACTCTAGGAAACCAAGGAAGCCATTGTGGGGAGTCAGGAGAAAGAAGGTGAGAACCAAAATCAGGAGGCCAGACTCATGCGTGGTGTGTGCCTCAAATCCCACAAGAGGCTTTGGGCACCTGTCTTCCCAGCTCCAGACTTGAGTTTTTTCCCCTCTGTGATGGATGAAGACAGGAGTTTGAACTCCCTCATCTTTTGTCTCACAAATGCATACAAGAAGTGGCACATCAGTAGGCAGTACAGATGAGCTTGGACCTTAGGCTGCCATAATTCTCTGCCTGGCTCTCCATGGGCAGAGAGACCTGAAATTCTGTACCAGAGCACTGGGCCTTAGTGGGTGCTACCCTGGAGGATGACATGTAGTTGGTAGCGGCGTCTCCTCACATCTGTATGTCCTTGCTCGGCTGTGTATAGCCCTTTTACCGTTTCTCTGTGATGTCTCTGCTGGGAAGTGCCAGGTCTGGGTGCCCTCCTCTTAGTTCGCTGCCACTAGCTGGGTCCCTGTGGAAAGAGGGAGGCTGTTGGATCTTAGGGGTCCGCCTGCCTTTGTGTTTTACCATTTCCGCTCTGAGGTTTGAGGCTGTGTTTGTTACAGAGATCCTGGAGGGTGAACCCTTCATCTCTGCTGGAGTTCTTGGAAAGTCCTTCTGGGATTTAGTTGTCAAGAAAGGCTGCCAGAATTTTACAACACCCTCTGCTTGCCAGATGCCCTGGGAAAGGCACAGCTTTATCTTTCCCCTTCCTTCTTCATAGGCTTTCTTGGCAGGCCCTGGGTTCAATGATGAATCAGCGGTGTGGCCGTGACTGACCCATAGCAACGGGAGTGTTAGAAGCCTATACTTTAACATGAGAAGAAAGAAATATTTCATGGAGCAGTCGGCCTTGTTTTGTTTTTTAAATTCAAACTGTCCTTGCAAACAAAAACCAGGGCATTTGAAGAGGCAACTGGTATAGGGGAAGAACATGGGCCAACAGTCCTGGAAACAAATCCAGTCTTTGCTGCTAAATATGTTAGTCAGCTTTCTATCGTTGTGACAGAATGTGACAGAATACCCGAGATAAACAATTTAGAAGGAGGAAAAGTTTATTTGGGGTCATGGTTTCAGCCCATGGTTGCTTGGCCACGTTGCTTTGGACCCGTGGTAAGCTTTGGACTGTGGTGGAAGAGTGTGGAAGATGGAAGCTGAAAATCCAAAATCCTGATACCTACTCCATGGGCATGCGCTATGGCCTAACTTCCTCCCTCTAGACCCCATTTTCTGAAGGTCCTATTAGTTCTGAGCATCCTCACCAACTGGAAACTCAATACATGAGCTTTGGGAGGACTTTCAGCATGCAGATCATCATGGACCATGCATTCTTGGACCTCACTATGGCCTCTTTGCACTGGGGTGGCTACATCTGTAAACTGGGTGTATGCTGTATACCTTCAGGGGTACTGGAGAGACTTTAGTGAAAATGGGTCGGGTAATGTCGCTTCTGCATGTGGAGACCAAACTGGGTTTGCTAGTTGGTAATCTTCTCTCAGGTGGCTCTGGGCAATGGCGGTAAGAGGTTGTCTAGACGGATGCAGGGGTCAAGGTGCTGAAATTGAGCAAGTCTTGTCCCAGGCTTCTGGGGGCAGTTGAGGGTGAAAAAAAAGAGAAGGAAGTGAGAACTTTTAGGTGGAGAGTTTCTCTGAAAAAGATTGTGGTAGGCTGGGCGGTGGTGGCACACGCCTTTAATCCCAGCACTTGGGAGGCAGAGGCAGGCAGATCTCTGTGAGTTTGAGGCCAGCCTGGTCTACAAGAGCTAATTCCAGGACAGGAACCAAAAGCTACGGAGAAACCCTGTCTCGAAAATCAAAAAAAAAAAAAAAAAAAAAGGTTGTGGTAGATGACCTGCAGCTAGTAGGGCTGTGGGCCCAATGGAGAGCGAAGGACTTGGCTGGGCATCAGTGAGCATAAAGTACTGGTTTGGGCAAGCAAGGGTGTCTCTGAGAGCTATGGGGCCATGTCTAAGGGATACAGAGAAGTGATGGGTTGGTGGTACTATGTCATTAGGCTCTGACTCTACCTTCTGGCTGAGATCCCTGAGGGAGTCTCCAGGGTCTCTATGTCCCATACGAGTATTGCTCGATACATATGTTTGAAGTGTATTTGTAAATCAGCTTCTCACTTTGTTTTTTTTTTTTATAGTTGGAAGGGAGCCTAAATACCCAACAGTAAAGAAAACTGAGGTTCAGAGAGAAGGGGCAGACATAGACTAGGGGCCAAGTTCCACTTCGAGCTCTGCCTAGCTCCTTAGAAATGTGTACGGGTCAGCAGACACACCTGTCTTCTAGGAGTTCTGCAATGACCAAGTGAGATAACATGGGAAAGCACTTTGCCTATCGTGTTACACGGGAATATGTTAGCTATTTGAAATCATCACACAGTAACTTCTCTAAGGTCAGATGATACATGGTGGCAGGGTCAGCCTAGATAGCATTTGAGAAATGTGTACCTCTTGTTTGCTTGACAAACCTCAGACAGCAGAATAGAGCTTGTGGGGGCTAGAATGGGGGTGATTATTTTAGAGGACAGTGGCCCGAAGGCTCAGTCAAAGTCTTACACAATGATAATCTTCCTGTGACTGGGTGAAACAGACAGTGGCTGGTGAGAGACCTGAGCTCAGGAGCTTTCTGAGACTGGAGTGTTGGAGGCTGGCTGTGTCTACCCGGGCTGACCGTCCAGCTTGGATGGATCATAGAGGGAGGCAGGGACAATTTTGCTGGTGGCTCCAGTTGTTTTCTTTTGGGGTTTCAGGATAAGAGAGAACTCATGTCCAAGCAACCTTGCAGGAGGCTTCTGAGAGGGGACACCACTGTGGTCTCAGTTCCATGGTGTGGTGCTCCATCATTCTTAGGGTTTAAGCATGTGTGTAACTGTGGTGCACGCATTTCTGTGCCCTGTGTCTGCATTCTTCTCCATACCTCCTGGGGACCTATCCCTGTGCATGACACCTATACACATCCCCCTAGAGCCCCGGAGTGAAGGACGATGTGGACTTCGAGGTCGGCTAGTTTTAGCGTTGAATTGTGGCCTTGCTCTACTTGCTGTGTGACCTCTGGGTCACTTGGCTCTCCTGAACCAGAGTAGGTCAGCTAACCTGTGTCTGGTGATGACAGAAGGACAGTTCTTCATGTGGCGTGTGGCACACAGGAGCACCCTGGATGGTGTCCACTGGGATAACGGTCCAGGGACTGGAGGGAAAGACTGACCTCAGTAGGAGGGTTAGGCCTGCCCAGGTGAAGGTAACTGAGGTTTCCAAGCAACTGTGAGATGTTCCGTGTGTTCTGGGTCTTATTGTCAGGTGCAGAGATGAAGGATGCCTTGAGGGGTGCAAGAAATGTTCACAGAGAAGATGGGGGTCAAGGTGGGCCTTGAAATGAATACCACTTTATTCAGTCCATATGAAGTGTATGCTGGAGACACACGCTGTCCACTGCTGTACAAGGGGAGACCTGTGTCCTAATTGTTTATAAAGGGGGACATGCAGACACTTGACCAAGGTGCCCCAATAGGTGACTTACTGTCCACGTGGTTCAGACAAGATGCTTACCCAAGATTTTAGGGGAGGCAGCAATGAACAGTGCCTGAGGATATCAGGAAAGTCTTGGAAGATGAGGTGTGGTACCTGGGAATGGCAGTTCTGTTTTCTTTCTATGTATGTGTGTGGGTTCATATATATGTAAGTATATGTGTGTGTGTGTGTGTGTGTGTGTGTGATGTTCATGTGTACATGCCCTTGTGTATACTTGTGTATAGAGGCCAACGGTCAACCTCAGGTGTTTTCTCACAGGCACAGTGACCTTGCTTTTGAGAGAGGGTCTTTCATTGTCCTGGAGCTGGCTGAGCAGTTAGGCTGCGAGGCCAGTGCGTCCAGGGATCTTCCTGCCTTTGCCTCCTCTCGCACCGGGATTATAAGTATGCACCAGGATTGCAAGTGTACACAGTGGCTCCTGGCTTTTTCACAACCGCTCTGTGGTTTGAACTCAGGTCCTCGTGATCGCAGAGTGAGGTCTTTACTGATGGGTCTAGCTCGCTCTCTAGCTCTCTAGCTGACATTGTTGACAGCATCATGGCTGGGAAGCCTGGGTCAGTTTGCGATGAGAGGACCTCAAGGGTTCTGAGCCTCTTCTAGCTCCCTGGTGTGGATGGGCCTTACAGCCTGGGCTCTGCAGAGTGAAGGGAGGTTCAGTCTTTGCCTTATTGTCCAGCAGTCAGGCAGTGTGATCTAGAGACTCCCGTGAGACAGCTATGGAATGGAGGATGTAAGCAGGTGGGTGGGCTGGAGGATGTGGAGGAGCACAGCCCCTCCCTATCGGCTTCATGGTGGCTCTTGCGATAAACTGCTTATCCTCAGGTTGTCTCCCTGAGCCGAATGCAGAAGTGTGTTATTTAAATTTCAAAATCACATCCTTCTTCTAACAGCTGTCAGAGACTCTGGGTGTCATTGAAAACTGGGCTTTAGCTGTAGTTCTGTCACCCTTTTCACCCCCCCCCCCTTGCAGAGATCTCTGCTAGCCAGGGAGAGGGGTTCGGGGACCATCAGTTGGTATGGTGGGGGCGAGTGACCCATGGCTGTGGTCATGCTATTGGGTAGCTTGGACCAGTAGAGGTTGAGCCAGTGTCCACACCTAGGACTATTCCAGCTTTAGAGATCTGTGTACCTCTCTTCTTGTCCCTGTAAAAGCCAGAGAGCTTCAGGCTCCTGTCAGGGGGTGGAAGGATTTGCTGGAGCTGAGGTGTGATCAGGGTGTTGGTGACTTCATCTCTGCTTGCCTTTGTGTTCAAGGAAGACACTTCTGGGAAAAATGAACCATTAGAGAAAAAAATGTAACCTAAAGAAACACTTTTTAGTGGTAGAACTTTGGGTGCTGTAGCTTGGGCAGGCCTTTTTGGAGGCCTCTTTTTGATGTTCTTCATTGTGTAGGCAGTCACCAGCTTGCTTCTTTGGGGCTCTGCTGGTAGCTGGCATGTGAAGTGGCTCTTGGCTGGACACTTTCTGTTGTCATCAATTCCTACGCTGGCTCTCTTGAGATTCTGCACAACAATGGGGCCCTGATTTAGCCATTGACTGCACCTACTCCAGTCTATGGAAGGCAGGCAATAGTGATGTGAGTTCCCACACTGGATACTCACCTTCCTAGTCATCCATCCATCCATCCATCCATCCATCCATCCATCCATCCATCCATCTATCCATATGATCCTGTGCATGTGGGGATCACAGAGAAAGGACCACAAAGAGGCCAGTGTGGAGTGAGAATAGAGCTTGTAAGTATGTGTGGCATATATGTGTATATATGTGTGTGTATATATATGTATACATGCATGAGGTGGTATATGTGAGCCAATGTGTGTTGATACATGTTGTGTGTATATGTGAGTATGCTTGTGTGTCTTGTATATTGATAGCCTTCATATGTGTATATATATATGTGTGTGTGTGTGTGTATATATATATATATATCCACACCCAATGTACCTATTGGGTGTGTATGTATAAGTATGTATAGTTATATATGAGTATGTATGAATGTGTGGTGTTATGTGTTTATGGGATGCCTTATGTGTGTGTTTATTTTATATATATATATGTAGCTGTGTAAGTTAGTATGTAGGTGTGGTACTTGGGGTGGCTTGTGTATGTGTTTAATGTATATATGGGATAGTGTGTGTGTAATAATTGCTAGCATGTGTGTATGTGTGTGTGGAGTGTAGGTTTTGTGAGAGTAAGTGTAAGGAGTGTATTTAATGTGTGTATTTAATGTGTGTAGTTGTTCAGTTGTGAATTAATATATTGGGTCATTTGTGTGGTTTTACATGGCTAGTATAATTGTGTTTAATGTGTCGGTGTGGTGATGTGTATGGGTGTTGGGTGTGTTAACATGGCATGTCAGTGTGTGTGTAGTGGTGTGTGTAGGCGTGGCTATAAATTTGGGACAACAGCTTTTTGCTTGCAGAAATAACGGGAAGGAAAAGGAGGGACAGAGTCAGGGAGGTATAAAGGTAGAGGTTGGAGATATGGCTCTCTCCTAGTCAGAACAGACTCTAAACTGTTGCCCCATAGGGAGCAGCCACTCTTCCTAGCTTCCTTTCTTGTCTTTCTGGAAAGTTCTGAGAACATGGTTTAGGGACGAAGACTGAGGACCTTTAGAAAAGAGGAAGGCATTTTGGTCTGGCCTACAAAAGAACTAGGTTTAAGTGTGTATATAATTTGGGACATCCTTACTTGGAGGCAGTTTCCACGAGCCCTCTCCTAAGAGGCATTTGTTCCTAAATATTCCCAGAAAACTCTGGCATTCCATGCCCTTTGTCTAGACATAGAAAGTACACTAATAACTTGAACCAAAGACTCCCTGTTCTTATGGAGCTAAGGTGCTGCAGAGAGGGAAAACCAGAGGCAGGCCAAGGAACAAATGAACAGGAAAGATATAACTGTGACAATCGCTAAGCCAACACGAAAATAAGATGCTGGGTGAGGCCATATGAATACCTAGGTATGACTCACAAGAAGAGCCTAGCATGGGGGAGAACAAGGGAATGGCAGGTTTGAAACAGGTATGAGAAGACCCCAGTGGGCAACCCGTGTGTGGAGGTGGGATCTGCAAGAGTCCATGTAGCTACACACCTGAGTGAGGCGGAGGGTGGCGTTATGGGAGGCGAATGCTGAGGTAAGTGGAGTCATCTTTAAAAGATGCAGACCAGGTAGTTGGGAGTTGGGTGTTTTTAGCTGAGAAGTGGCGGGGAATCACTGGGAAGATTTTAGATGCTTGAGCAGCACAGTACCACATATGCATTTGAAAACTACTCTTATTCCAGGGAGAATGGATGGTGAGGAGGAGGCAGGGGCATGGGCAAGAGTGGCACCAGTTAAGATGTTACCGCTGAAGTCCAGGTAAGAGACAGATAGTCAGAGGAGCATGGAGCTAACGGATGGGCTTGGGATAGAGTGTGGAGGTGTGTGGAACTGTAACTGTGGCTCAGCCACATCTCTGGCCTGTTCAACAGTGATGCTGCCCTTTATTATGATGGTAAGGATGAGGGGAGGGACAGACTGGGGTGGAGGGGGCAGAGATCAAGAATTCCATTTAGTCTATGTTAGGACTGAGATGTCAGGTAGACCTTCACCGGGAAATGCCAAAGTCAGGGGCGATCTATAGACAGATACTAGTGTATAGATGATATTTGAAGCTGAGGAAGCAGAAGTTTAGAGATGGGGGCTAGAATCTAAAAAGTGGAGGGCTAAGATGAGGGTTACAGGGGAGGAGAGCCAGCTGGGAGAGGAAGACTGGGTAGGTACCAGCTGTTAGAGTCGAAAGTGAAGGGGTGCCAGGTATATAGCTATAGTCAAACAAGAGAAACTTGGAGACATGACTACCCACATCCCTTGTCCACATGGTGCTACCCCAACCTCCTACTGAACCCATAGGGAGAGTGAGGTGGGTTGATAGATTTGGGAGCATCACCCCCTCAGGCTTCATTATGAAGAGCAACAGGTAAAGGGGACTGGTGGGCCGAAGGGAGGCTTTGTTCTAGTTGCGGACGGGTAGTAATGGCTGTGTGTTTGTTCACTGCGCTGGATGGAACATGACAGGGAGGACTTGGAGGGCACAAGAGGAGAGTGGAGGGGGCAAGAGGGATGTCCTTGAGCAGTGAGGAGGGATGAGATCCACATGGCACTCACAAGCACAAGAGGCCAGGTGGCCTTTGGCAGGGACACGTCCACCTCCATGGTAACAGAAGGCAAAGCTGGGTTGCAGGTGAGAAAGACTGGTTGTTGCCAGGGAAGGGAAATGAGGGATTCTGCCCAGCTCTTTCCTTATAAAATATGAGGCAAAGTTCTGTGTTCCAAATGTTTGTGTAAGCCACACTCTCCCACCCAGTTCGTGGGTTGGGATCTTAATTCCGAAGGGGAGAGTATTAAGAGGGTTTCCATGTATTATTTTTATGAGTGTGGTGTGTGTGTGTGTGCTCACACGAGTTTATGTGCATCATGTGTGTGAAGGTACCTGTGGAGGACAGAAGAGGTTGTTGGATTCCTGAGGAAACTAGGTAATACCCCTTGGACAAACAATAACACAGAGAAACATGATTGTCCTTGAACTGAAAGCGAATGCTTGATCTTGGCCTTCCCAACCTCTAGAGGGGAGTTCTTTACTTACAGATCACCTGATTGGTATCTATCTATCTATCTATCTATCTATCTATCTATCTATCTATCTATCATCTGTCTGTCTGCCTGTCTATTATCTATCTATCTATCTATCTATCTATCTATCTATCTATCTATCTATCTATCTATCTATCTATCAGCACCCTGAACATAGTAAAACATAATGTTGTCAGATCAAGAGCAAAGAGATAAGAAACAGCTCAGGGAGACTGAGTTAGGAGAAACTGTGAAGTAGCTTTTACAGGACATTTTAGGCGTGAGTAGAGGCATTTAAAGTCAGATCGGTCATTTTGGATGGTGTGTCTCTGAGTGACATTAAGCTGTTGGGCAGCCTGGAGATGGAAGGAAGCTTTGCTTCCCTGAGATTAGTGTGTCAGAAGAGGGACTGATGAGGTGATGTGTTTGCTTGGAGGCCAGGAAGTTAAGCCTGTAAGAGGAATGTCTGAGGATGGGGTGGGGTGGTGGAAGGCTGGTCAGGGCAGTGGTTAAGTCTCAGGGAGGGTGACAGATTTTGCTAGGAGTAGGAATTCCTGAGGGAAAGCTGGAGAGGTGGGGAGAAGTTTATCCAAGGCTGGGATGCTGGTACAGACCTAGTGAAAGCAAGGCTGGGGCCATGACTGTGGCAATGGGTAGCAGGGGAGAGGGAAACGGTCATGGAGGCAGGAAGATTATGTTGTAAAGACCATTTCTGTGGGGGAGAGGACCCAAGGATGGCATGGGAAGAGATGACTAGCCAAAGGAGGAGTCACTCTTAAAAGAATGGGGGCACTGATAGGTGACAGCCCCACAGAGGAGTGGGGTGGGAGATTGGTGATATGACCTTCACAGGACGACGGATGGCATAGAAATGTGGCAAGCAGAAGAGAGGACCTCCCTTTCTACCCTGGACTCAGAGGTTAATCTGCACACCAGCTGACCAGCCTTTTCTTCCATGATTAGTGTGTTAAATGAGGAAGTCGCTGGTTTTGACAAATGTTTTTATTTATCTATTCTTAATGCTTTGAATTATTGGAAAAATTTATTTTAGAGATTCGTGTTGAATGGTTTCCATGGCTTTTGAGTGTTTTGAAAATGTGCTTGGTAACTGTATTTTAAGATGTATTCAGTGTATTTTAGAAGCTAAGGGTTGTAAGTTGATGTATGTTTCCTGTTGTGAGAAAAGTCTATTTCATAATCAGTAAACAAAGTTTTAGTTAACAGATTGGGGCCTCATGTCAGCATCCATTAATCACAAGAAGAAATGCCGAAGGTCAATCCTACCAATATAAAATACCTCAATTTCAGCTTTTATAAACACAGAGCTGAGACTGATATGCCTCTGTTGTATATATGAAAACCCCATGTCCCAGAAGTATATTTCAAAGATATAGAGACCTCAAATATGACTTAAAAAGTCCCTTTACAAGGGAAAACACTTAAAATTTAAATTTCCAGAACTATAAAATCCAGATTAATCTGGCCTTTGAGGAATTTGAGAATAAATTTTAATTGTGGTTAAAAATTGTCAAACTATAACAAGGTATTCAAAAGCATTCAGATTGACTCTTGTTGTTGATTTCTACTGCATTTTGTCTTCCATCAGGTTGACTTTGGGTGGGTTGACATGCTTTCAAAATGTCTGCTTCCTCTAAAGAGCCCCTGTGGCTTTGTGCTGGGGTCACTGGATTGGACTCAGACTTCCTGGGCCTATCTGGGTAGGGCAGTGCTCTGGGCATGTAGGGTAGTGGGAGATGAAGATTTGGGTCCTCTTGGTTCTCTGGGCTTTGAGTGACAGCAGAGGGGAATGGGAGGTGGAGTGTTGGCATGGCCCTATGATCTAAGGTACCATTTTCTGTAGATTGATTAAGAGCTTCAGGGGTGGGGGCCAGATTTGAGAAGGGGTCTGATGCTCTGCTTTGTCAGATTTCCATGGAGAAGAGAAGCTCTGGAGATTGCCTCTTGTTCATGGAGGTGGAGTCCGAAGGACCTTTTCCCTATGGTCATAGTGTATAAAGTCAGGATCACGTGGATCTGGCTTTTTCTGTCAACAGGTGTGATGGATGTTGCAGAGATGGAGAGATGGGAGGAGGTACTTTCCAGCTGGGGAATCTTATTTCTAGGCAGGCCTTTGTTGCTTATATACTACGAATTAGAGACTCAAAGGGACATTGGCAATGAACTTTGTAATACTATCAGGAAACGCTAGAGGCAGTTGACTACTGAAGAAAAAACTCATTTAGTTCAATGTTTGGGAGGGTCAAGGACCAAGGCTTGAAAGGGCACAACAGTATGGGGGGGTCATATGTAGAACAAATGGTTACCTCTTGGACCTGAGAAGAGAGGATGAGGTCAAACTCAGGCTTTTAAGACAATTCTCCCTCTCCATAGAACCACCATTCATAAGCGCTGCCTTCCGGGAGCATGCACCCAATGATGAAGAGACCTCCCTGCAACCCCACCTTCAAAGGTTCTGCCATCTGCTAGTAGCTAGGCATTAACCAAATTTTCCATCAATGGGCCCTTGTGTGGGCATGCGACTTACATCCAAGCCCCAGTGGGTATTTTTGTCTTCATCACTCTGTCTCACCTTGGATGTCACTTGTGTACATCATCCTGTCTCACCTTGGATGTCACTTGTATACATACAGTGTGAGCACTGTGGCCCCATCTTGCACATGAGACAGATGAAGCCCAAAGAAGTTCCTATAACCTCTGTGCACTTGCTATACCAGGCAGTCGCCCATCTCTCGATGGTTCCACCTCCCAAGCCACTGCTAGGTCAGAGGACTCACTCTTAACAATAACCAGAGGCAGAGGACGGAACCTAGGAGACAAGAGGAATTTTTTTGTTTGTCTTTGATTCTGATCTCCTCTGCTCTAGAATGTGAGCTTCAGACAACTTGGAGTCTTCTCAAGTTTGTTAATTAGTGCTATTGCCTCCCCAGCAGCCCTTGACCTGGGCTGGAAGAGAGTTCAGAGATTGCTGGTTGCAAAACTGAAGCTGCAATTGGGTGGCCTCTTGAGGGCAAAAGGCGATAGATCACACCATGGGCTCCCCACTTCTGTTTCTTCTCCTGCCCTTCCTCCCCCCCCCCCTCTGTCTTCCAGTCATCCACCCTGCCTTGGCAGAGTTTGTTTATTCTTTTTCTCATTGTTAGCATACCCCTAACTGCTTGCAGTCTGTTGACCGTCCGGTTGACTCTCTTTTCCTTTCATAAAACTCTTGACTTCATGACACCAGATTCTTGTGATTTCCTCCAACTCAAGTTCCATTGCTTCTCAGTCTGTACTACACACTGGCACCCATAGTTCTGGCCCATCCCGGGACCTTTTCATCTCTCTTCTCAAGCTCAGCCTAGGCAGTTTGTTGAGTTGGGTGGCTACTCATGTGAGTTATGACATGGCTAGCTTAGTGTCTCCAGCCCAGATGGCGCTCTGATTCTCTGTCTTGTCACCATCTCCATTTGGCTACTTATGAATTCTCTCATACCAACCAGGTTTCGTCCTAAAAATACCCAAATAATTCTAGTCTCCTCTTTCCTCCCTAGTATTCTCTGTCAGTTCTCTGTCAATCAGCACCATCTACCTGACAGATGAAACTCTAGTCTTCTGGAGTTCTCTCTCCTTCCACTCAAAATCCAGCCAATCCTGCTATGATATTCTCCACTTAATGTGCCAAATAAAAATAGGCTACAATGACACCTGCCCCAGCCTTCACCTCTCTGGCCTGCTACGGAAACACTCCTCTCCACTGTAGTCCATTTCTCCCACCTCCTTTCTCAGTATACCAGCCTTCCATGTATTGATGAAGAAGCTATTGTGTCTCCTCCTTCCCTCCTCCAAGTGCTTTTCATTTTAGTGTTAAAACCTAAAATTTTAGCTGGGCAGTAGTGGCACATGCCTTTGATTCCAGTACTCAGGAGGCAGAGGTAGGAGAAACTCTGTGAGTTCAAGGCCAGCCTGGTGTACAAAGTAAGTTTCAGGACAGGCTCCTAAGATACACAAGAAACCCTGTCTCGAAAAACCAAACCAAACAAAATCACCACCACCAGCAGCAGCAGCAGCAGCAACAACAACAACAACAACAAAAACCTAAAAGAAACCCCTAAAGTCTTTACCCTGCTCTACAAGGCCCTCACTGCCCCCTCCAAATTATTGTTCCTCTAATATTTTCCTTGTTCAAGAAGCTTCAGCCACCCCATTCTTTTCATTTATTCTTTTTTTTTGGATTTGGAACATGCCAAACCATGCCTTTCTCCAGGCCTTTGTATGTGACCTTCCTATTGCTCATAATCCTCTGACCTTGGATTTTTGTGTGTGATCTACTCCTACTCATCGTTCTCAAATTGATGTCCCCTCCTGGCAGATACTCTATATCTCCTCTCTCCATCATTCTTTTCTGAATTTTCTTATTTCCTTCATCACATGTCTCAACCCTTTGAATCTTTTAATGTATATGTGTTTTATTACCAGGTTTTCTGTCACTGGCGTGAAAGCCCCTGGAAAACAGGACTCCATCTTTCTAGGCCGTTCTAGTCAGTTCTTGAAAATATTTGTTGGTTGGTTTCTGTTTGACTGACTGCTAACTGCCAGGCCCTGGTGCTGTTGGCAGAGAGCCTTTGTGTGCACACATGTGCAGATGAGGTTGGGGGACTAGTGACCCACGGGCAAGAAGGGAAGGTTCCCGGCAAGAAGGGAACTTGAAGTACCTAGGTCCCTGTGCCTTGTGAGAATCTTAGAAGGCTGAGACTCTTATTTCTGCCTATTTGTTTGTGATAGGAAAGTATACCTTGATGATACAGAGGAGATGGGAGGAACAAAAGATGCCTGAGAATCACACTTAGGTGAAACAGGGCTACCTTCTGCTCAGGTGAAACTGGTCCGTGGAGAGCTAGGTGTACTAGGTGTGTGTGCCTGTGAGTCCATAGATGTGCATTTGGGTGTGGTCACTAGCAGCACTTGGGGTTTGTTTCTAGGTGTTGGGTTCAAACTTTGGAAGGAAGTTTAGAATCATAGGGTAGTTGCAAATTCAAGTGCCAGCCATAGAGCCTGTAACTCGGTGGGCTTCGTGGATGCCTGAGATTATGAAGTTTGAGCATCTCTGCTCACAGCTAGTCTCCTGCCTCTGAGTGCATACACAGTAAAGTTGGAATTTGAGATGGATATGACACACAATTGATAAACAAATTGAGCGTAGTGGCTTTAACGTGTCAGATCCAGAACTAATGAGATGCTCTCATGTGAGACCTATCTGTGGAAGAACTGAAAGCTGTAGCAATTGAATTAGTTAAGGAAAAACCTAAAATTTCACTAAATAATTAAGGGAGTCTAATAGTTCAGGATTTAATCCCAACCATGTGGGAGGCTGAAGCAGGAGTATTACATGTTCAAAGGCTCTTTGGACCATCGAATGAGTTCAAGGCTAGTCTGAGTAACCTAGTAAAAAAGACTGGGGGACTATCTCAGTGGTAGAATATGCAATTAGCCCACAGTACCACACACACACACACACACACACACACACACACACACTATTAAGTAGAAGTGATACTGTTAAAAGGACCTAAATATGGTGGGTCATACTTGGGTGACTGTTTGGCAAACTCAGCTCTGTTAAATGCAGAACAGCTGTTCAGGGAATATCAGATTGCAGGGTGGGTGCCATACCTGGGGACAGCCTGGTGCTGAGGATAGACCATTAGCTCAGGGGGGGGTGCTCCTGGCAAGAAGAGAGAACTGACTCCCCGGGGTGTAGGAGGCTGGTGTAGACCTTTTGTGGTGAGGCCACTACCCCTCTTCAGCCAGCTGTGTCCCTATTTCCTTGGCTTACACGGAGGGACAAGGGAAGGGATAAAGAAGCCAAGATGTATCTCTGGGAGCTGGAGCTGCTGGTAGGAGAGATTCCTTGAGGTTTGGACAGTGCCAAGTGCCATCAAATCCTGCCTCCCTCTCCCCTGGGCAGCTGTTTGCCACTCACAATTTCACCCATCTTTGGTTCTCTCTCTACAGGCCTAGAGGACCCTCATAGGGCCTCAGTGGCAACATCTGTCAAGGATAGGCAGCCCGGGGTCAAAGGGCCTGGCACTCATTTTTAGCTCCCAAGTCTCTGTTGAGATCTGTGTGGTCTCAGCTATCTGCACAGGGAGTGAATAGGGATTGAGAGGGCCTAAGCTTCCAGAATCTTCATCCCTGTCTGCTATACGGTTTTATTTTGGAGCTGTAGGCTGAGGAGGTTGAGGGATCCTGGGGATAGAAATCTGTGTCTGGAATCTCCACTGTCTTTCTTTCCAGGTGTTAGGAGCGAGGCTTTGGGGTAGGATGAAATGAGGCAGGCCAGAATGCCCCAAACCTGTTACCTAGGCTTGCCTGCACCTGGCTGTGTGCTGAGATCTTGACCTGCTCAAGTGGGCAGCTAGGCTAGTTCTGAGGAGCTGGCTTGCTCCACAATGGAGCACCCTGCCATCTGCCCCCCTCACCCCCTGCAGACACAGAAGGGGTATCTTCCACAATGGAGGACCCCACCATTTGCCCCTCCCCCTGCAGACACAGAAGGGATATCTTCCACAATGGAGCACCCCTGCAGACACAGAAGGGGTATCTTCCACAATGGAGCACTCCTGCAGACACAGAAGGGGTATCTTCCACAATGGAGCACCCTGCAGACACAGAAGGGGTATCTTCCACAATGGAGCACCCTGCAGACACAGAAGGGGTATCTTCCACAATGGAGCACCCTGCAGACACAGAAGGGGTATCTTCCACAATGGAGCATCCTGCAGACACAGAAGGGGTATCTTCCACAATGGAGCATCCTGCAGACACAGAAGGGGTATCTTCCACAATGGAGCACTCCTGCAGACACAGAAGGGGTATCTTCCACAATGGAGCACCCTGTAGACACAGAAGGGGTATTTTCCACAATGGAGGACCCCACCATTTGCTCCTCCCCCTGCAGACACAGAAGGGGTATCTTCCACAATGGAGCACCCTGCAGACACAGAAGGGGTATCTTCCACAATGGAGCACCCTGCAGACACAGAAGGGGTATCTTCCACAATGGAGCACCCTGCAGACACAGAAGGGGTATCTTCCACAATGGAGCACCCTGCAGACACAGAAGGGGTATCTTCCACAATGGAGCACTCCTGCAGACACAGAAGGGGTATCTTCCACAATGGAGCACCCTGCAGACACAGAAGGGGTATTTTCCCAGTATTCAGGCAGTTGTTGTTCACACTGCTGCATTTCTTGATTTTTTTTTTCTAGGAAATTTACCAAGTTGAGACCCAGGGGTTTACATGTCCCACCCCATAGCAAACACTTTTACTATTCAAGCTCCAAATGGAAGCCACTGGGGCTATAATTACACCGGCATTAGCTATGAACACTGCTGCGAGGAGGGGAGCAGAGCACCTGGGGGGAACCTGGATGCAGCCGCAGGCCTAAATTAGCTGTTGCTCTGCTTGTGGTTGTCAACTGCTCCTCTGCAGAGACCACCCCTCCCCGCTCCCCCCCTGGCCCCAGGCCGCTCACTCTTCACTCCTGCCAGCCAGCCGGCATCTGACAAGCACAGGAAGGACTGTCTGGTCTGGGAGAACAGCCCCACAGAGGCAGGCCGCATCAGCCTCTGTGCTGACAGGCATCCCTGGGTCCTTGCACTGCTGAAAGGTGGAACAGCATCTCACAGGATTGCTGCCGAGGTCAAGGCTCCAGCATGGCCAAGTTAACCGCCCAGCCACCCAGCACTCCCTCTCGCTTCCTTGTTCTTTCTCCATTCTAGGCATGATTTTCTTTGTGGTCTTCTCAGCCATTGTTTGACTGCCCCCCTCTGCCTAGGACCCCTTTTCCTACTTCCCCAGACTCACTTTGTTAGTTCTAGCAAGGAAATCACTGTGTCCATGTCCCCCGACTCCAGACAGGTCTTTTCCTCTCTGTACCCTGACCTCATCCAGGAGAGCTCAGTATTAGCATTTGCATAGATGGGCGGCTCTTTTGTCTCCAACTCGCTCAGCAAGGTGGCAGCCTAGTGGCTGGGGTAGTGTGTTTGTATGCATATCCAACATATGTATGCCTGCGTGAATCTATTTAAATTTGTATGTGTTGTATGTGCGTATGTGATGCGTATGCTCCTCCGTGTGCATGTGAGTGCTCACATGTCCATGTGAAGGCCAGATCAGCATCAAGAATCTTCCTCAATCACTTCTCTGCTTTTCTTTTTAAAGACAGGGTCTCTCCTTGGCCCTGGAGCTTATTGGGTGGCTAGGTTGGCTGGACAGTGTGCTTCAGGGATCCTGTGCTCACTAATTCTCCCAACACTGGAGTTATAGATGTACCTGGCTTTTGCGTTTTCTCTCTCTCTCTCTCTCTCTCTCTCTCTCTCTCTCTCTCCCTCCCTCCCTTCCTTCCTTCCTTCTTTGTGGGCCCTGGGCATCCAAACTCAGGCCCTTATGTTTACGTAGCAGACGCTTTACATACTGAGCCTTCACCTTAGTTAAAAGCTGTTTATTGAGAAAAGATTAGAAAAATAAATCTTGATGCTTTTCTGCCTTAATTTCAAGGCAACCTGTTTTTTCTCTCTCTCTCTTTTCTTTTGTCTTATCTTTTCTCTTTCCTTCTCTCCCTTTTGGAGACAGGGTCTCCCCCAACCTATGAGGGCATGGAACTCACTATGTAGCTGAACTTGATCGTCCTGCCTCAGCCTCCAGAGGGCTAGGACTGTAGAAGTGAGCTGTCATATCCTGCTCCAGTTCCCATTTAAAAGAGATCCAAAGTTTTTTAGGGCAGTTTCACACTCACAGCCTGATTGAAGGAAGATAGAAACCCACTGCGAGCTTCCCCAGCCTCCCTACTGCTAATACCCTACTCTGGTGCTGCTTTGTTACAACTTTGTGTTACAACAGTGATACACTGTTACTACCCAGAGCTTATAGCTGCCAGCAGAGTTTACTCCTTGGGCTTTGGATACATGCATATTACCTGATGACCATTACAGTATCATTTAAAATATTTCACCACCTTGAAGATACCCCATGTTTTGCCTATTCATCCCTCCCTCCCCCACCTAGCTTCTGATAGCCTCTGATCTTTTACCATCTCTATTGTTTTCCCTCTTCCCAAATGTCATGTACTCAGCATCTTATGTCCTGCAGCTTTCGTGAGTTTCTCATGGTGTGACAGCTCATTTCCTTTTATCACCAAATAATTTTCTGTTGCCCATACTCCCTTCCTCTTTATTTCACTACAAAGAGAGGGACATTGCTCTTCCCAGAGTTACAAGGTTGCTCCTGGCGAAGCAGCGTTAAAGTGAGTGGTTCACTTCTGGTCTTGTCTACTGCTGCCTCCCGATCTCTTCTTGCCTAGGCCACCATTAATACTTGAATAAATGTAACCATGTCCATGGTTACTTGGTTTGTGGCAATTGTGCTTCATTCAAAATACAAACAAACTTGTAAGCATTTTTTATAAACCCAAATTGTTATTGTAACATTTATTCTTTTCTTTATATGGAATATACTTACTGAGTATTCATGCACCAAACTTTTGGTCCATGGAGGATAAATAACCTCTGCCTTATTTTAAGATAAAAAATGAGTCATTTATATACACGGTGGCTGCTGCTGATGTGTGCTGTGTAAACACGGACCATTTGGGGGATAGATGCAGGACTGGGGGTGCTATGTGCCAGGAGGCAAGAACTCACAGATCAGCTAACATTTGAGCAGAGAGCTATCTAATTAGTATGGCTCTATGAGCATTGGGGAAAGAGGAGAGCCTTGCAGGCCAGGGACACACCAAGTACAGAGGCCCCAAGACCAGGCCACCATTAGTCTGCCCCAGGAAGATCAAGGCAGCTAGTACTGAAGTTGAGTGACCAAAAGGAAGGAGCAGGGGCAGCAAGGCCAAGCAGAACAGAACAGTGCTGCTTAAAAGTAACGCAACACACCATGCACATGGAATTCTTTTTTTTTTTTTTTTGCACATGGAATTCTAAATGTTTTAGTGGCCACATCAAAAGGAAAAAAGATAGGTGAAGTTAATTTTGATACGATGTTTAATACTTCATGTCTAAAATATTATCCCAACATGCGATTAAAGCAAAGAAATTATTAGTAGATGCTGTCTAGCTTAATAACCTTTTAGCATCTGGGATGTGTTTCCTAATCTTTCCAGTTCAATGGCCAGTGGTTACCATGTTGGACAATGCAAACACAGAGCCTTGTAGTTCATGCTGAAGTCACTGAGTAAAGCCAGTGGATGTCCTGGAACCTTGGAGGGACACACCTTTGTGCCTGAGGTTCTTGAAATTCGCGCCAGTTTCTGTGATGAGAGAAGATCATTGTGGGGTGTTATGAAAGTTGGGGGACAGGGCATGGTGGTGACCTTGGGGGAAGGTGATTGTAAGGCAGTGAGAAGTGGTGTGTTCTGGGTATGTTTTGAAGGTGGATTTCCTGGTTTTCCTGATGTGGTTGTGAAGGAGAGAGGAGTCAGGGACTGGGTAAGGACTTTGGCTTGAGCTGCTTTGGTGTGGCTGTTTTCAGAAGGATACAGGTGATTGTTATCTGAGCCACGGGGACAGAGGGCAGAATGGGTTTGACACAGAGTGTTGGGTTTTCAGGTAGTATTGTTGAGTAGAGGTGAACAGATGAATCTGGGGTTTGCGGGAGAGGTCTCAGGATGTGGAAGGAGGCTGACAGACAGTGTTTAATGACGTGAGATAAAATGATAGCCCCAACTGCCTGGAAAGGAGGGCTGGGCCCTGGGGAGCACAGACAAGAACCAACAAAACAACCTGAGCAGCGAGTTATCGGGGAGGACAGAATGAAGACAAGCAAGGAAGGAGATTTCAGGCAGAAGTGAAAAAGCTGCTGGGCACAGGGTTGCAGGTATGCCAGCTGGAAAGGCTGGGTCTGCGGGTTCCTATCTATGATGTGGGAGCTGCCAGGCTGGTGTGGGTCTGAGAGAAAATGCAAGGAGAGCCAGACACAGATGGGGTAAGACAACTAGTTTCCGCTTTAAAGGGGAACAGAAAATGGGGTGACATTAAGGGAACCACATGACCACTAGGAGACCCCCCCAAATTAAAGACAGCCAGTCATATAGTCAATGGGAATATTCTAGAAGACAGAACCAATTCATGATGCAAAGAAAGTTATGAGCATTTTCGTATGCTAACAAAGATGCTTTGTGGCAGGTACTGTTTTGCAGACAAGGAAACTGAGGCAAAGAATTGTTTGCCCTGATGTGTAGCTGAGCCAGGGCATGAAGGCGGGCTCCGTTTTACAAGGCTTAGTTTTGTCCTGGTTCTGTCTCTTGGTTTCCTGGCTGGAGTAGTCAGCTCTTTAGTTGGGACTTCTTAATACTTTAAAGTTTTGAGTGCCCATCACGGCACCCAGCAGAGGTAGAACCTTATAGGTATTTAATGACCCAGCAATCAGAGGACCAGGAACTGCACATGCGAATGCCGAGTCACCACACTTATCTGTAGCGGGGTCATGCTTCTACCAGCCCAGTTTTGAGCCTTCCCTACCCTATGGCAGGTTCTTGTATAGACAACCGCACCGGCAATGGAACATGGCAGGGTAGAAGAACTTGCCTCTGGTCTAGGCTGATAATTCTCCAGGCACACGATGGTGCCGAGCAACTGGCTTCTGCCTCTAGTTTTCCATCAAGGTTCAGGATGGCTGTGGCAGTCCCGTACCCACCCAGGATTCATTTTCTTTACCTGTAAAACACAGGTTGGGTTGGGTGACCGCTCACCTGATTGGTCCCAGAAGATCTCAGGTGGGCATGTACAGATTGGGGGTCCTGCCCCTCTTTCTGCCGGTCACCAAATTGGACAAGAGGGTCTTCCTAGGTGGGGGGTGGGTGGTAGAGTCAGATTGTTTCTCTGCCAGGCATCCTTTTGGTACAATGGAGATCTGTGAGGTTGGGACAGCCATCACGGAGTAGCTTTGCTATTCCTGGGAGTCCTGGTGTGTACCTCAGACATCTCCCCCACTGTATTAAACAGAAAGCCACAACAGTATGGCAAGAGACCCAGCCCATCTGGCTCGTGGTTGGTTTTACACCCAACAGTGTCAGAGTTGAAGCTGGGGCAGTCTGCCCTTCACACTTAGCAGACTTGTGTACTCCCTTGTAGGCAGCAGTGGCAACCACACCCTTCTGGACACAGAAGAATAGCTTTGGTGGTTGCAAGGGTAGGGGTGAGGAGGGCAGCCAGGGTGTTTTCTGAATCCTTGTTGACAGAACTCAGTGATGAGTGTTCCCCACTCCAAATGCCAGTGATGCTACTTCTTCAAAGTCCCACGGAACTGTGCTGCTGGAGGACTGGCAGGGGCCCCTACTTATGTGACTCTGAGCCAGACATGTTTTTCCTGCCCTAGTAGACAGGGCCATGAATGACCACTTCTAAGCATCTGAAGCTGGGGTTAGTCTAAGAACTTGGGATGAGTCTCCTTCTGAACTACTCCTTGCATGTGTAAGGTACCCCTTTCCTGGAGCTGTTTCCTACAGTGTACCCCTTTCCTGGAACTGTCTCCTGTACTTTGGGCACCTGCATATTAACATTTTTAATACTCACTACAGCCATATATTCTTGGAAATGATCTTTATTCCAAGACTAGGAAACTGAGGCAAGGAGCCTGCCTACGGTACCAATCTTGAGTGTCCACACACGCCCTCCCGCTGTGGCCGTATGCACCTCTGACTAGTGTTCTCCTTCCTCCTCCAGGGACAGGGGCAGACCCGGTGGTCAGTGCCAAGAGCAATCACTGCCTGGATGCGGCCAAGGCCTGCAACCTGAACGACAACTGCAAGAAGCTTCGCTCCTCCTACATCTCCATCTGCAACCGCGAGATCTCGTCCACAGAACGCTGCAACCGCCGCAAGTGCCACAAGGCCCTGCGCCAGTTCTTTGACCGCGTGCCCAGCGAGTACACCTACCGCATGCTCTTCTGCTCCTGTCAGGACCAGGCATGCGCTGAGCGCCGCCGGCAGACCATTCTGCCCAGCTGCTCCTATGAGGACAAGGAGAAGCCGAACTGCCTGGACCTGCGTACCCTGTGCCGTATAGACCACCTATGCCGGTAAGAACTGCTGAAGCTCTGGTTGTTGACTAGGGGTGCTCGCGTGTGGTTGGGCCGTATTTTAGGGTCACTTGAATTATGATCATGAATGAACCTGGCAGAAGGTGTTGAGAAGGCTAAAACTGGTTGGTCGTAGGTGGAATCAGTTGTCACCCATTCATGTTATTCATTCAGCCACTCATCGGTCCATCTATAACATTCATTCATCTGTCCGTCACCCAGCTCTTCCATTCAGTGTGAGTTTATTATTTGTCTACACTGTGTGCAGCTTCATGCTGAATACTTCAAGGGATGCCAGAACTAACTACCCCAGGAGCTTACAGTTTCAAGTCATGGATTTCTAACAGGAGGAAGGGACCTTCAGAGGTTTTTGCTCCACTTTTAAGGGAAGCCCGTGCCCATGTCCCAGCAGAGGAATATGATCTAAGAGCCAGATCACTGCAGACAGAGAGCAAAGCCACGCTAGTGTTCAGTGAGGACTGGGTTCTGGAGGCTGATAGTCCTGGGTTCAAATCCTGTGTGGCTTTAAGTCAGTTTTTAAGATTTCCCGTGTTATCATGGCTTCATCTGTGAACAAGGAATACGTAATATCCTGGCACTGGTGTGCACATGATTACATATCCAAGCCTTAGCACAGAGCCTGGCATGTAGCTAATATATTTAATAAGTATAGCCTAATTATTAGGTATGAGTTTTCAAAATTTGGTTATAGCTAGTTGAAATTCGCTTTTTACTTTTTTTTGGCGTTTGTTGTGCTTTTCCTGTCAGCGAAATATTGATTTATTGAGCCATGTCATGTGCAGTGCTCGCTACTCAGTCCTGGCCATGGAGAGGAGAACACGCTGCTCTCAACAGGGCCCACATTCCACAGAAGGGAGATGTGGTCCCAACTCAGTGGAGCGTGGCTGGGGCTTGCAGAGAAGGGAGCCCAGGGGAGGGCTGTCTGACAAAGTCTGGGAGTCCTGAGGAGGATCATTGTGTTGATGGAGCCTTGAGGACTGAGGAGGAGAAGGCCCAGGGGTGAGTCTGTCAGGAGAAACTTGAAGGAGAGCGTGGGCTGATGGGAACTTCAGAAGTGGGTGTTGGGGGACCGCTGGAGAAGGGAAGGTTGTGATTGTCTTAACTGTCTACTGTGTCTGGACACTGTCTAAAGGCTTCATGCTTGTAACCTATTAACCCTGAAGAAAATCTCTGAGGTAGGCAGGCACTGTTGTCAACATTGAAGGGGAGGAAGCAGACTGAGGAAGTCTCTTGCCCAAGGTCACAGGTCACATCCACTTTATAGCTGGGACTGTGTAGTACTCTTTCTTACCACTATGATCGCACAGCCCGAATGACAGCAGGCATATCACCTTGAACTACGGGAATGGCTGTAGGGGATGAAGAAAAGGGGATTTTTTTTTTCATTGAAGATGATAAGTAGACTTGACCAGACTGTCTGTCTGTCTGTCTGAAAGTCTCCTGGAGGCAAGAATAATTCTGTACCTCTTCCTGAATTTAGAGTGTGGCCTTGGGGAACACTCAGCAACACACTAATTGGATGGATGTGTGTTTGGCAATTGCTCGTTTCCTAGTTGAATAACCATGAGTCAATGGAATTATTCTTTGGGGGAGGCATCGGACATGCAGTTTCTGAGGGACCAGAGTGACCATTATGGTAGCATCTGGGGTGCTTGCCCGGGTGATTCCGGAGCTCAGTCAGGAAGCTGCAGAGAAGGGATGGATATAGGTGTTCTTGAGGACTTGGTTATGATCAAAGTCCAGTCTTGTACTGTGGAGGGTTGATGGAGCCCATGAGGGAGTCTAGGCTGGAGGCGAATGGGGCATCATCAGTGTCAGGGAGTAAGTGAGGCCATTGGTGTGGGACTTGGGGCTGTCTCTACTGGAAATGCCCATGCACAGGGAAGAGAAGGACCGAAACAGTACAGCAGAAGACAGGGATGCAGAGGAGGTTACCGGAAAACCAGGAAGTAGCAACTCAGAATCCAGAAGAAAGGGGGTTCAAGAGGGAGGGATCTGCCTCAATACGTATGTGTATGTGTGCATGCCTATCTCTGTGTGTGCTGAAAGCCAATGGCTGTTGCCCAGCTTTCCAGTCTTCTAGCTTCCAGGTGCTGAGGAGTTAGAGGAGGTACCGGGTTCAAGCTGTTTTCTTCAGAAGGCTGCAGGGCTGAGGCTAGAGCCTTCAGGAGAACATAGGATGGAAGAGAGCTTTTATATTGTTTTTTGTCCCTGGGGTGTTGGGCCTGTGTGCAGCTGGACTGGGAGGCTCCACTTTTGTTTGGTTTGGAAAGCAAGCTCTCACAGTGTTTAGAGAAGGGATTGAGCGTTGAGCTAGCTACAGGGCTCGGGGAAAGCCTTGCAAAGAAATAGACTTTTGAGTCTGCTTTTTAAAAAACTGTACATTAGATATAACAGAGGAAGGAATTTGAAATAGGCCTGTGCCTACTACAATAGAGGGGTTGGTGGTGGCAACCGAGGTCTTTACAAGGAAGGAGCAAGCATAAGCCTTGACTGTATGGACTGGCAGAGCTCTGAGCAGTGAACCAGGTTCGTCCAGAAAGCCAGCAGGCTGCAGGGTGCCTATGTAGGTGTTTAGAGTCCAGCTACTCAGACATCTGAGTTAGGAGCCTTCAGCAGATAAGATCTTGTGCGTACTTGTCAGTATCGTTCTGAGGAAGGATGGGTGGCCTATAGGACTTGTGCCTCTGGTGGTGGAAGTCATGTTTGAGATGGAGGACCATGAAGTATTTTGATGACTTCGTCATCAAAGAAACAGAAAGATTGTTTGCTTATTTTCCTGGAGTTGGGCAGCCATGATAAGGAGAATTATGGGGTAGACAGCACATGGTGGAATCAGAAAAGATCTTTAAATGCCATTAGGCATTTTGAGGGTCCAGGTAGAGGCCTCTGAGGAATAGAGGACTGACCAAGAAAATGAGCCCCTTGCGTTTGTGGACTTCAGGGACTGCACAGCAGAGGTCTGTAGACAACACCACCTCGTCGGGATTGGGACTGTGGCCCAGTTTGTCAGGTAGGAAGTTCGTGTTGGCTCACGATGAGGCTATGTGAGTGTCTTTGTCCACCAGGACATCCTGAATCCATCTTTGCTTGGGTCCTGTCTTATTCACCACACCCTCCAGGGTACAGATGCAACAGGGCATCCCAGAGAAGGAAGGGCAGGAATGAGGAAAGAGCCTGCATCTAGGATGAGTCTGGCAGAGGCACTGGGGGATGTCACAGCACAGCCAGATTCCTGCAGGGGCCTTGGCTCTCGACTCAGCTGAAGCTTTAGGTGTGCTGGAGAGAACCCAGAGATGGAAATGCAGAGTGACAGGCAGGTGGTGGGTGGAGTGGGTGGGACTCCAAGCTGGAGACCTGCATGTGGTCTCCTGAATGGCCTCCTAGTGGGCTGTGTCCTTCCCTGGGCCCTTGGTTTCTCTACTGATCAAGCAAAGATACTTATCCAAGGCATCTTTTGGGATCTTTTCTCATTGTCCAGATGTGTGGCCTGGAGTCTTTCCAGGTGGTTTCCAGGATCCTTCCTGTTGCTCCCGGGGTCAGTCTCAAAGGGTTTTCTTTGAAGGAGCTTCCCAGGATGACCTAGAAGGAAAAAGTGGGACTATCTTTTGTCTAGTGCCCACAGCTCTGACCTTTGGCCTATGCATCACTGCCCAGCAGTTCCTGATGGCTCTGACCTCAGACCCATGCGTCATTACCCAGCAGTCCCTGGTGGTCCTGTTGGTGCTAATCTCAGTTCTGTGAGGTCAAAGATGGCTTGAAAGGGCAACTAGAGAACATCAAACTGGGCTTGACTCTCGCTGTGCCCAGGAAGGAACAGAGGACCCTCTCTCTTTTGGGTGTGCTAATAAAATGGGCTAGATGGGAGTAAGGGGGAAACCTCTCTGGGGGATGATTCTTTGGAAACTGAGCTCTCATTCTTAGGAATCCCCTACAGCCCCCCATATGCTCTGTTTCTATAGCATCCAGTCCTGCCTCATCCACTAGCCTTCCTTCTATGGAGAGGACCCATACATCCCTAGGCTTCTTCCTGAATCAATCCTGGCCCAGGAATGCTGGAGTTAGAGCAGCTTTGCCGAAGCCTAGGTGGCATGACACGGGAGCTGGTCCGCTGATGTGCTGGGAGGCTGGCTCAGGCTTGCACTCTACAGGTGTGATGTACAGCGGATTCTGCTGTGCCGTCTTGTTAAGTGGCTACCAGTGCGGGTTTCCCTTGACCTAGCATTTGTAGAAGCACTGGTTAATAGGGATATCTGCAAGGTGGGCCTTGGAGTTATGGGAAGCTCTTCCGAATCCTTCACTGCTCTCTGGATCAGGGCCAGATGGAGCTTTTGGGAGTGGAAACGTCATGCTGTGTTCACAGGGTATCTAGATGGCCATCCCTTAAGAGACCCCACTCTCTGATTTTTGTCCCATTCCAACCCTGAGCCTCAAGGCTGTGGACTTAAGCTAACTGAAGATCTGAAGATGACCAGGGGAAGACATTTCCTTTCGAAGCCTCCGATAGGGAGCCTAGAAAGCTGGGAAAGTTCTGGAATGAGTCTGTGGAATCTGACTGGACTTTCTCCAGGGTCCTGTGGTTCATGAGCTATTTTTAAATTTATGAACATTATTGTTTTTATCTTCTCAGCTTGCATTCATTGTAAGGATGTGCTCAGATTGTGTGTGTGTTCAAGTGCATGTTGTGGTGGCTGTGGGGTTGTGGGGAGGATGATTGCTGTCTTACTATCTCTTGCAGGCCGCATTTGGAAATGGCCTCTTGAAGAGCTCTGTTCCTCCTGGTCTGCCAGAAGGCTATAAATAACCTCCTGCTGGACCCATGCCATCTAAAGAGCTGCGATTTAACCTCTGGATGCTGAGGATGTGCAGAAATAGACTCCAGCCTGGGGCTACCCCAACAGTCTTGGGCCACTTTGTGCTGTGGCTGCTGTCTTTGTCCTAAGGGAGAGGATGGTTGGGATATGGAGTGGAGGGAGGTTGCCTCCCTCTCTCGCGCTGTCCTAAACTGGGGTTTGATTCTTGACTCCTTGGAATGTGCTTCTCATTGACTCTATAGGATGTGTTGGCTGCTGTTTTCAGCAGACCATCTCCAAACGGCAGCAAAAGACTATTTTCAAGGGGGTAGGGAGGCTAAGGACTTCCAAACGTTTGCTTCCCTTTAAAGAGCACCCCATTTGTCTCTTGTTGTGATATACCAGGTTTTGGGTGCACATTTGAGAGAGAACCTTATCGTGCTTGTTAGATTCTAGAAGGGTTCTTAGGCCTCCTCGAGCTTAAGAACCTCCACCTCCTCTGGTAGCATCATCAATTCCTTGGGGATGGATACAGAATTTCCTCCTTGATTTGGCAGCAAAGAGCTGTTACTGACTAGCGATGTCTGTCTCCTGCCTGGAAAGGTTAGGATAAATCTTAGCTGGAACCCAGCTAGTGATTCTTAAGGCAATCAACCAGCTAGGAGGCTGGGGGTCTTGTGACCATTCTTCATTCATCTTATCATGTCCCGTTGATCATCTATTTTGAATCTGGCATTGTGTTGAAGAGTTCATGATAAGGGAATTGGAGGACCTTGGAGTCTCATAGTACCATCACATTGGCTGGCTCTGTAGTAGGGGTGGGAATCTCCACCCTCAGATGATGGCATTTTTCACTAGGCTTCTCGGAGACCCTAATTTTTCTCTGCTTCTTCCTAGGTCCACTCTGATGGTCCCTCTTAGGGAAGGTGGGCTTCAGTATTCTTTGGGAACCTTTCTGGCTTGGATCAGGGAAAAGCATCCAAGCTGAGATTGCCTGAGGAGGGAGGGGCTGTGGGCTGCCAATGCACTAGCGACTTTGCTGTCACATGACCCATATTGGTTCTCATGGAGCCCCAGCTCTTCTTCATTCTGGGTCAAGGAACGGGCTCTTTCTGGAACTTCCTCTGGTATGTTGACACAAGACAGAAATGTTGAATGTTACTTTAGAAAAGGATCTGGGCGATATCAACTCGTAGATGCTCCAGCCTACATACCTAGATTGGATGATAGAGTCTGCAACTTTCCTGCTGTAGCTTCTGGCGACCTAGCAGCAAGGCCGCATGGAGGAGCCTTCCCCATCCATCCTACATTCCAGGCACCCAGGCCCCACAAAATTCATGCTGAGCATGGATGAAGTGCAGTCCCTGTGTGGTGAAGGATCCGCTGGAAGAGCTGAGACTAAATACCTACCTCATGTCAGGGGGTGGAGGAAGATCCCCTCAGGGAGATGTTGTTGGTTCAGGGAGTGTCAGGATACAAGCCCACGTGATCAGTTCATACCAGATTCTTTCCTATAGGTGTGTGTGTGTGTGTGTGTGTGTGTGTGTGTGTGTGTGTGTGTGTGCCTTCCTGTATCTACTCACATAGGGCTAGACAGCATTGCCTTTAGTTACCCTGGCTTCAAGTCGTTTCCATGGTATCTATGATTTTTTTTTCAACTTTCAGTTGGTGTGAGCTCCCTGCTTGATGTTTTAGTCATTTTGGGGATGCTATCATGCAGTGCTATAGCCTGGATGACTTAAATATGTTGTTTTCTATCAGTTTGGGAGGCTGGAAGTCTGTGATCTGGGTACCCGAGTGTCATATTCCCAGTGAGACAGAGACAGTCTTCTTGGTTATATTCTCCTGTAGTCTTGTCCTTGGTGTGTGTGTGTGTGTGTGAGTGTGTGTGTGTGTGTGTGTGTGTGTGTGTGTGTGTGTGTGTGTATAGAACAGAGAAAGAAAGAAGAGAGAGAGGGGAGAGAGATTTTTTCTTCCTCTTAGGCCGTTAATCCCATTGTGAGTAGTGCCTCACCCTTATGACTTCTAACGTTATCACCCCCAAATACTCCAACTTCAAACTCCACCATGGGCTTTAGGGGTTTTCACATAAGACTTTTGGGACACAAGTATACGCCTTTAGTCCCAGGGCTTCAACCCATCCTCCATCAAGCCTGCTTCATCCTCACCTCCTAACTTTCTTCTGGCAGCTGGCTCTTGTGTGGATTTTCTCTTGAGCTTCTCTGCATCCTTCACTTGGTACTTGGTGCTTCCTGTCTTGACGAGCTCTCCACCTTTTCACACCCTGTGTTCCTACTGTGCCGGTTTGGTTTCCTTATTTAAGAAGTCTGTATTGTGTCCCTGCTCTGCCTCTGCCCCAGGCACTGCGCTAGACACAGGAGGTATCTTGGAAATCACTGTAGGGATGACCACACCCCCTTAAAACACAGAGTCCAATGGAGGACACAGTGGAGAGGTAAGCAGACAGGTAGATCCAGGTTGAGCATCCTATATCTGTAAATTGGAAATGCCAGATGTTCCCAAATTGGAACCTGTCTGAATGGCAGTGTGATTCTACAAGCAGAACATTCATTCTATCCTTAACCCGAGGAGATGGGCTGCGGTCCAAACACAAGTGCACTAAAAATACCGCCCAAACTATTTCCAGGCTGTCTGTTTAACATGTGTGCAAAGCAAAACCAAATCTCCCTTTTGGACTTGTGTCCCATCCTTATTATGTCTTAGTATGTATATGTAAATATTCCCAGATCCAATAGCTGAGCCACTTCTGGTCCTGAGCAATTTTGGATAAGGTATACCCGCCCTTAATAAAAGAGTTGCAGTGAACAGGATACAGAGATAGAGCATCATAGGGGCAGGGAGGGGGTGACCTTTATCTGGACAGAGGTCATGAAGACATTTGAACTGAGATCTCAGGCTGCTGAGATGGCTCAGTGGGTAGAGCTTCTTGCCACCAAGTGATCGGAGTTCTTTCTCTGCTGGGAAGAGAGAAGTGACTCTGCACATTGTCCCTTGGCCTACACACCGATGCCATGGCATGTGCGCTTCCCACCACAAAACATAAATAATTGTAATCTATTAAAAAATAAGCCAAGACATGAGGAATGCATAGCCAGACTGAGACAGACAAAAGAGGCATTCGTGCAGAGGGTGTGCCATGGGCAGAGGCTCCAGGGAGGAAAGAATTAGCATCGGCTGGGGCGTAGTGACTCAGGGACAGGCTTGGGGTGCTATTGTAAGGTGGCAGGGCTCAGACTGCACAGGGCACAGGGGTCCTGGAAAGGAGGTTAGACTGATTCTGGGAACAGGTGGAAAGGGCTTCTGAAGCTGAGGCGAAATCTCACTAAAACTGAGTGAGATGACTGATGTGTGGAAAGATCAGGAGGGGCGCAAGTGACCACAGGACACCGAGAGCAAGTGATGTTTGCATCACTAGGACAGCAATGTTGGCAGCTCAGACCAGGGCGATGATTGTGTGGCAGGAGATAAGAGGATACAGCAGAGAGATTTAGAGATGGGTTTGAGAGTAAGGGTGATGGAGTGTAGCGCAAAGCCTGCTCTACGTGCTACGGTACGGTTCGTGAGTCAGGCAGGGGCCTGGAGATTGAAACACACACAGACACACGGAGACATGGGTAACACCAAGAATTCCTTCTTTATTGTGTTCCAAGGCAGCTTATATAGGTTCTCCTTGACTAATGGCCATGCCCTAACTCTCAGCTGCAAGCCCACCAGAAACCACTCCCTGCCATTAGGAACTCCTGAGAGTCTTGTGTTCAGAGCAGCTGCAAAACAAGTTGTTTGCTCAGAGCAGCTGCAAGCGTAGGAAAACAAGTGTTTACTCCAGCAGGCAGGGGGTGACAGGAAATTCAGGGTCTGGGGGTCCACAGTCCCCAACAATGGAGGAACTCCAGGATGACATAAAGATACATACATGCAGTGGCGTGGAGCCATTATTTTCAGATGGACAGGATCTGGGGTTGAGGGTAGATTTGTTTGGGACATGGTTAGTGTTTTCTTTTTTTTCTTTTCAAGACAGGTTTTCTATGTAGTTTTGGAGCCTGTCCTGGAACTAGCTCTTGTAGATCAGGCTGGCCTCGAACTCACAGAGATCCGTTTGCCTCTACTTCCTGAGTGCTGGGATTAAAGGCGTGGCCATAACTGTCAGGTTTATGGTTAGTGCTTTGGTGCTTCCAGACATCTCTGGTGCTTGACTGGGGTGGTAATTTCTTGGGGTTATTAGTAGGGTGGTGGTATTTTAAACTGGGGGAGGGTAAGCTCCTCTTGGGTAGAGTCTAGTGAAAGGAGAGGTACTGAGGATGTGCCTGACCTGTTAGGTACTTGATGGATGTTTGTCATTAGTCTTATGAGGTCCAGGATTCAGAAGAACATTTCCTTGCAAGAAAGAAGTAGACAGTTATGTTAGATATGCTTCTGAGATGCTTACAGACTGTGACACCCAGAGAACCATGGTATTTAGGATTGCGAAGGCTGTGGTGATGTTTCCATAACAGTTTTGGTAAATTGGTGATTTCAGAAACCTGCTTTAGTGCTAAGGAAAGTCAGATCACTTGGTCATGGCTTGCCAGTACAGATGGCGGAGGGATGGACAAAGGTTTGTCCTTCAACAGAAGGATGGCTAAAGATACCCAGCATTAGATTGGATCTGGGAAGTGTGGTGTGAAGTGGAGGTGGGCAGGAGGTTTCTTCAGCCACAGGTAATCCTGGGTTCTCCACCTTGGCACTCTGTAGGTCCAAGGACTTTGGCTAGAGTCCCTCTGTAACCTTGCTAAACCTCAGCCTTAGGATGGATATAGGATCTTTTAGCTTTACAATGGCACAAATGGTGATACACACTCACTAGAGAATATTCTTGAATTTTAAACCTGCGTTGGATCCTGTCTCATGACCCTGGTTTGTGGCTACTGAGCCACAGCTCCCAGCCATCCCTGGGACCACAGTGATGGACTAACTGATCCTCTGAAGGGTGCTTCATCAGAGAGCCACATGAGGGACTGGCCACTTCATTATTAAATAGGCTTTGTGTTGGGTGATTCTGCCCAGCTGAAGGGTAATGTAAGTTCTCTGAGCATGTTAAAGGCAAGCTGAGCTAAGTTATGATGGTTTGAAGTACAGGTGTGACTTCTGACATTTCCATCCTATGATGGGTTTATGGGGATACAACTCCCTTTCAAGTTGAAGAGCATGTGTGTTGCGATTCAGAGTCCAGCACATCCCCACCTGGGTTCTGAAGGTCCTTGATATGGTCATTGCTGACTTTGCTTCTCCTGCTCCAGACCTGAGTCCTTCAACTTGGGAAGACATCTCTCTCTTGGTCCCTCCTCTGAGAGCAGCCTAGGAGCTAGCCTCTCCTTCCCAGCTATTCTAGTCTTCCACAAGGAGGTATTTAGTGTTTTATTGAAGGGGTTTGAAGGGTGTTCTGGGGCTCCTATGATGGAATTTTCCCCAAGGTGTTCTAAGGATGGTGTGCAACGTTCCTGTGCCCAACATCAGGAGCGCTTTGCCTTTCTGTTTGGTAGAGGTGAGGTACTTTTGCCTCCTGAGGACGCTGAGCCACACCCTTCTTGAGTCATACTCCAGCTTCAAGGACTCTGCCAGTTTGTTGCGTGATATTTGTACACGGTGTGAAGATGTGTTGTTGTGATTGGTTTAATAAAAAGCCAGAGGGCCAATAGGTAGGCAGGGGTGGGGGTTAGGTGGGACTTCTGGGCAGGGAGGAATTCAGGGTTAGAATCTGGCTCTGTAAGAACCTCCGGCAAGACACAGAGGGAGTCAGACATACAAAATGGAGGAGAGGTAAAAAGCCACATGGCAGAATGTAGATAATAGAAACAGGTTAATTTAAGTTCTAGGAGCTAGTTGGGAACAAGTCTAGGCTAAAGGCCAAGTTTAATAATAAATCTCCACGTCATTATTTTGGGGGGCTGGTAGTTGACGAGGAAGTCTGATTACAACAGTTTCGCATTGTCGTGAGACATGCCTTGACAGAAACAAGAGAATGATTTATTTTGGCTCATGCATTTAGGCAGTTCCAGCACATTATTGTGAGAATAACATGATGGACTAGTTCATGGCCGTGGGAACACATGATGGAGGCCGTTTATCTCATGGTAAACCAAGAAGCAGAGTGTGGCAGGAGCCAGAGAATATCACCCTCAGAGGTCTTGAATGACCCAGGCAGGGCCTCCCAAGATAACACTAGCAGTTGGTGAAAAAGCTTTTAAAAATATGGAAGTAATTTTAGCTTCAAACCATAATGGGGCCCTTTTCGGAGGTGTCTTGCAAAACTCAGGGGCCTTTTACCAGTAGTGTTACCATGGAAGGTTTTCTGGTTTGGGGGAACACCTTAGGCTGCTAGTGACACCCACCGTCCTACTGATGAATGGGGACACCGAGTCTCTCTCTCTCTCTCTCTCTCTCTCTCTCTCTCTCTCTCTCTCTCTCTCTCTCTCTCTCACACACACACACACACACACACACACACACACACACGTGCACAGCAAACATTTGCTGCTCATATAGGGAACTTTGCAATATCTGCTCCTATCTTGCCTGGCTCAGGTCTTCCTGAGCTAGTGAGTCCTTTCTGTCCTTGGGGGCTAGACTTTTGTCACCAATATGTGCTTAAGAAGAGAATCAGAGAGCTGTGTCTCGAATGGGTCACGCAGTCCCGGGTTTTGATCAGGAACTGCATGTAGCATTGTAGCCCATTTAGGAAGATACATACAGGGGTTGTCTCTCTGGGTGTCCAATGGTACCGCTAGGCTAGTTCTAGCTACAGGTAGAAGGCTGGTAGGGTCCCTAGAGAAGCCCTCTTGGAGGTGATTTTTCTCCTTAGTTTGAAGGCGAAGTAGACTTGTATTTTGAGGTGATCCTTCTCTTTCCTGTCGAGGGAATGTATCAAAGAGGACTGATATAGAAGGGGCCCATCTGTACTTTGCTAGCAAGCTTCATTTCCTCTGGAAGACAATGAGAAACCAAGAAGTAGTTAAGCAGGAGGAGAGCATGACCCAAACTGCCGTTCTAGAAAGATGCTGCTGTGCAGGAGAGGGCTGGAGGCTGGAGACATGGAGTCCAATGGGAGACCTTGCTGTGCCGGGCCTGAGATGAGGGCAAGGCAGGTTGTAAGCAAAGAGAAATCGGTCATAGAGATGACGTGGTGTCCTTTGGGGGTCAGTTTCTAAGTACTTACTGGAGGCAGGCAGAGAAGGGGAGTCCAGGAGGCTCTCCAGGTCTCTGGTTTCTTAGTTGACTGGTTTTGGTGAAGCTATCACCTTGAGAAGGGAGGAGAAGAAAAAGAAATTTGTTAGGAGAAGGGGGAGGATGTTTGGGTTTCAGAGCTATTGTTTGAAAGCCTTTGAGTGTGCAAGTGTCAGTGTCAAATACAGAAGGTATTTGTTATCTGGGAGTTCAGCAGAGAGGCAGCGGCTTGGATGGAGATGATGGGATTAAGGGAAATAACTCATGAAAAGCCGCGAGCAGCGGCCTGGTGCATGGGCACGTAGAAAACACGCGTTCCTTCAAAGAGCTCTAAGCTCATTTGGGGAGGCAGGGCTTGCCCCCGTGAACTAGCAGCCATGAAGAGGAGCCCTGGTTTAATTAAGAGTTGTGAGGATTAAACTGTGTGCTGCAGGCAAGCCCTGGAGAGCCAGGGAGGGCTGTGAGGAGAGCAGTCCAGTAGCCAGGTCAGGAAGGAGGAAGGATGCCTCGGGGCAGAGGCTTCAGGGAGAAAGGGGCTGAGGAGGAGAAGAGCATGGTTAGCTGTGTGTGTGTGTGTGTGTGTGTGTGTGTGTGTGTGTGTGTACTCTGCTTGGAGCAGAAAGAGCCAACAGGATGAGGAGAGCTTGTGTGTGTAGGGAGGGAAAATTTGAGGCTCCCAATTCCTGTGGATTAAGGATTTTCTCAACTTGTTGCCTGATAGGAGGACAAAGGAGTTAGGTGGAGCAGGCCCTAGTATAGCTTGGGAGTTACACTAAATCCTAAATGAATCATTTTGACCCTCTGGATCTACATCTAAATTCCGTACCCATGGATTCTGTCACTCATCGATGGAATATATATATATATATATATGTGTGTGTGTGTGTGTGTGTATGTATGTGTATATGTATATATATGCATATACACATATGTATATAAACCCTCAGCATACAAGAATATAACAAATGACACCAAGTCATAACTATTTAGCATATAACATTATATTAAATATTTTAAGTAACCCCATATAAGATATGATTAGAGTATGTAGGAGGATTATATAGATTAAATGCAGAATCTATACCATTTCACATAAAGGATTTGTGTGTGTTTTTGTTATCATTGGGTGTCCTGGAGCCAATCCCCTGGGGACTAAGAGACACCTATGCTGCCCAACTTATAGTTGATGTGGTGACACCAAGAAATCAGGAAAAATGAATTTTTTAGGGGTTCAGCTTCTGTCCTCAGAGATACAGAAAAAGAGGCAGAGGCTTCTTTCAGCTTCCGATGAGTGTGGGGTCAGAGACTTGTTTTAGTCCCTTCCAAGGCAGTGTGTGATACCCTTATTTCTGTCTCGGCAAGGAGCTGGCTGTGCACCCCAGGAGGATGCCTGCTTCTCCTCTCCCACCCGTTTTATCCTTTCTAGTTCTCACTCTGTAGACCAGGCTGACCTCGAACCCACAGAGATCCACCGGCCTCTGTTTCCCGAGTGCTGGGATTAAAGGTGTGCGCCACCGCCACCCAACTTCCTTTCTAGTTCTCAAAAGGAGATCGAGTTAGTTTTTATTTGTAAAAGCACTATGGATTCATTGGGAGAAATGATTGAAAGCTGGGGTGGTGGCTCATGCTCAGTGGTCATTATGGGGCACAGAATCTGCTTCCCTTTAACAACAGTTGTGCTACGCCAGGACTGGCCTGAGTGGATGGGTTTTAGAGAGATATAGAAGCCTCCTTAGCTTACCCGAGACTCCAGGAGAGATGATGCCCCCAGCAGCAGATCTGTGTGTTGATATCATTAAAACACAAACCGGAAGGCTGTGTCAGGAAGGGGCTGGTGAGAGGCCCCGTGAGAGAGTAAAAGCGTGTGGGCCATGCTGGGCCTCTGAGGTTTGAGGTGGACACTCTCTTGGCTCTGTTTCCTTAAGGATTTTGCTTCTCTGGGGGCATTTTGTTTATTTTTAAAGTGATTTCAATTTATTGTTATTATTACTGTTTTGCCTTTTGAATGTCTCACTTTGTAATCCAAGCTAGCCAGGAACATACCATGTAGTGCAGGCTGTACACGAACTCACGTCAATACTCTTGCTTCAGCCTTCCAGTGATGAGATTATGATGTGAAGTCCCTGCGGCCCCAACACTCCCACTGGGGGAGTTTTAAATGAGTGAGCGAGGATGATTGCCTGCTTTTGGAGAACTTTCCCCTAATATTTTCAGGAACAATTTGAATTCCCTAAGACACTAACAAGTAGTAACCACCAAGTGTGACAAACCCTGAGCTTGGAAGACTTCAGGCAACAGTTGTAGCTATTAAGCTGTGACTTTCCCTCCAGTGCAAAGAAGCCTAGAGCCCTGCTTGGAGGGAGGAGTGGGCTGTTATCTCCTAGCAGGTGGGCAGGTGGGAAACAAGCTGGTGCAAGGTAACTTGTTTGGAACACCTGCGCCTTCCTACTGGGTCCCTCTTCCCCTGGCTGGCATGGTCAAGAGCTTAGGGAGGAGAAAACTCTTTTGGTCATGTTCCCTACTGCTAGGTTTCTGCTTTTGTGTCCCGATTTCATTTGGGCTTGTTCCTCTAAGGAGCTGTGTGTGTATGCATGTGTGTGTGCTTGTTCCTCTAAGGAGCTGTGTGTGTGTGTGTATAAAAAATTCAGATAGGACCAGTTACAGCGTCTGCAGTGGGTGGGAATGGGGAGCCATGATGGCCCTTACTTCCTCACTGTTTGTCCATGGGCAACTCTGCCCACTCTCCTTGGTCACTTTTGCATGGTCACTGAAAAATAAGTGGCTTGGTAGAAAGTCCAGTGCCGTGGTGTCTGACGTGGGGTTGGGGAGGATAACGGTGGGGTCTTGGTGTTTCTGTCTTTAGTATGCCTCAGTCTTATTCTTGCCAGGATAAGGTATAGATGCTGAAAGGGAAGGTGACAGCTGTGGTGTTTGTTGAAGAGGACACGACTGTTCCCGAAACTGTGGCTCATGAAGCCCCAAGGATGCAGGACTGCTCCCTGCACAGGTGGAGGAGATAGAGAAGACCATCCCAATATAATATTATTTTATAGATGAAGATGCTGAAGTATGGAAAAGTAAAGTTATTTGTTCAAAGTCACAGGGCTGAGAACCCTAAGGACCTGGGTGAGAGGTCAAGTCTTGTCTCTCTGGACAGTGTCCTATTCTTTTGAGGAAGCTTGATATGGCAGAAGGTGAACCCAACAGAGTCAAAGCCCTAGGCAACCCCTCCCCCTCCAGCCTTGCGAGATGCAGCATTCACGAGTCTTCCCTTATTTATTTATTGTTTTTTTTTAAATGACAGAATTGGAGCAGGATGTGCCTGCAATCCCAGCACTTTGAAGGTTGGTGGAAAGGGAAGCAGGAGTTCAAAGGCAGCCTCAGCAGCGTAGTGATGACCCTTTGTCTCAGGAAACAACAAAATGGACTTGAGTGACTCAGCCCTGTTCATCAGGCGGGGTTGTAAGACCTGGGGATGGTGAGGGAACAAGCTGGGCATGCCTGGTCTGAATTGCTGGGCACTGAAGTGTTTTAGATAAAATATTTTTAGTATTTGCATATATACGTGTGTGTATAGTGCAGGTAAAATCCAACTCTGTTTGTTTAGTTGGGGATTTGCTTATCGTTTCAGAGAGTTAGTTCATTATCATGGCAGGGAGCGTGGCAGTAGACAGGCAAGGCATGGTGCTAGAGAAGAAGCTGAGAGCTCACATCTGAGCCACAGAACATGCACACACACACACACACACACACACACACACACACACACACACAGAGAGAGAGAGAGAGAGAGAGAGAGAGAGAGAGGGAGAAGAGATAGACAGAGGCATAGAGAGACACAGAGAGGCTGGGCCTTTTTGAAACCTCAAAGCCCATCCCCAGTGACACGCCTCCTCCCACAAGGCCACACCTCCTAGTCCTTCCTAAACAGTTCCACCAACTGGAGACCAAACAATTAAGTACATGATCCTCTGGGGGCTAGTCTCATTTAAATCGCCACATGTGTAAACATGACCTTCACATATGGGTCACATTCCTTATATACACAGGCTGGAAGTAATTGTATGTGGACTTTCCAACAACTCTTTCATGAGATAAACCTTCCTGGTGGCCCATTTCCACTTCTTATATCATATTGATGCTTAAATGTTTCAGACTTTGGAATATTTCAGATTTCAGATTTTTGGATTAGATACTTGGAATACTGTAATGTTTGTCTTTAATTTTAAAAGTATGTGTGTATGTATGTGTGTGTGTGAAAGGTTGGGTGGTTGGGTATTCTTTCTCTTTTCCTCTCTACCTTATTTTCTGAGGTAGTATCTCTTTCCTGGACTTCACCATTTTGGCTCTACTCACTAGCCATTGATCTGACTCCTTCTAATCTCTCTCTCTGCCCCATCCCCTAGTAGTGGGATGCTACAAATGCCTTTATTATTAAATTTTATTTTACTTATTTTGTTTTTTTGGCTTTTTGGTTTTTCTGTATAGCTCTGGCTGTCCTGGAATTCACTCTGTAGACCAGGCAGACTTCAAACTTACAGAGATCTGCTTGCCTCTGCCTCCAAAGTGCCAGGATTAAAGGTGTGTTCTACCATTGCTCAAATTATTTTTGTTTTTTAAAGGGTGGCAACACATCATTTACTTTTCTTTCTTGAAATTTTATTTAAAAATCAAACATTGTATCATTTCTCCCTTTCCCTTTCCTTTTCCCAATTCCTTCTATATACCTTCTTTGCTACTTCCCAAAATCATGGCCTCTTGTTCTTTGATGTATATATATATATATACACATATATGTCTAGATGCATAAATAGTCCATTAATGTTACTCAGATGTACATGATTCCAGCCCTGACCCCTTGGTATTGCATCATTAGCTAGGTGGCTCACCCCTGAGGAAGAACGTTTTCCCCACTCTCTCAGCATTGCTCAGTTGCCTGTGTTTCTTTGTCTAGGGGTGATGTTCCATGAGTTTTCCCTTTTCTACGTTGGCATGTCTGTGGATGCTGTTGTTGTTCAGTGCTTGCCAAGGCAGCCATCGTTGACTTATGAGTGTAGCTTCCCTGTCATTTCTAGAAGACACATTCCCTCCACAGATTTCTTGGTCCTCTGATTTCTAAAATCTTTCTGCCCCATCTTCCACTATGTTCCCTGACCCTTAGGTATAGATGTTGTTTTGCAAGTATATTACCTGGGGCTGTGGACCCCACAATCACTTGTTTTCCTCTCTCTCTCTCTCTCTCTCTCTCTCTCTCTCTCTCTCTCTCTCTCTCTCTCTCTCTCTCTTCTCCTCCTCCTCTTTTTTTTTTTTAATTTTGTGTGTCAGATCCTCTGGGACTGGAGTTACAGAGTTCTAAGCTGCTATGTGGGTGCTGGGAATTGAACTCGGGACCTCTGGAAGAACAGCCGGTGCTCTTAACCACTGAACCATCTGTCCAGCCCTCTCCTCCTCCTTTTTTTTTGTTTTTTTTCAAGACAGGGTTTCTCTGTGTAGCCATGGCCATTCCAGAATTTGATTTGTAGACCATGCTGGCCTCAAACCCAGAGATCCTCCTGCCTCTGCCTCCCAAGTGCTGGGATTAAAGGTGTGTACCACCGCCACCTTTTACTTTCACGCTTTTTGATGAGTTGTGGTTTTCTGTAGTGATTTCCTTCTGTTGCACATAGATTTTTCTTTGATGATTGGTGAGAGCTGCACTTACCTGTGGGTTTGAGGATATATTTTAGAATGCAGTTGAGAATTAGGCTGGTTTAGCAGAGCAGCTGTGCTGGGTTCTTCTCTAAGATCCATGGCCTCACTAGTTTCAGGTAACTGGCTAGGTTTCGAGTACCAGACATGATTTCTTTCCTATTGAGCGGACCTTAAGTTCCATTACCAAGCTGTTCATCACTGCCGAGCTATGAGTGCCTCTGTTGTATCCTTAGGGCTATCATGCCTTGCTGGTCACCATTGTGCTTCATAGGTTTTACAGCCGGATGGGACTGATCAGTTGCTCCCCTCCTTGGGGATAACACTCCCCCCATCTTATCCATTTCAAATCTTTTGTATCCTTCTATTCTGCTCTCTCATGTCCCTGCCCCATGGTCCCCCTTTACCGTCCTGTTTATGTAGTTACTTAGCATACCTGCCCTCTCCATGTGTGCTGTGGATCCAAGCCCTGGTTCTTATGTTTGTACCATAGACGTTTTACTCACCGAGCCCTCTCCCTGGTTCAGAATGCTGCAGACTTTAAAAATGTATTGTGTCCATTCCCGCTGCTGGCCTACAGACCAGCTCTGTCCCAGCAGGAAGGGAGGGAGGACAGCGGGTTGGGTAGAAGTGGGTAGAGCAGAAAAGCAAGGAAGGCTTGGTGTTTGGCTACACACAGTGTGTGGGAGGAGGCATTTGGCTTCTGGCTGTGGGCAGAAGGTTGAACACTGATTGGACTTCAGGTCAGCCTGAGCCTGGCAAAAGAGAAACCATTTCTCTCATCTCAAGCCAAGTGAGTCTGACACTTTCCTGAGTCTCCACAATACTGCCAGAAGCCGGCCAGCCCACGGGGTGCTGAAGGCTGGGTAGGGAGATCTGGAGATCTCGAGGAACCCATAAGTGGGGGTCCCCTAGCACCCAGTCCCCTTCCTTTCTCCGTGAGAGTTCAGACCTGTTCTGGTTCCCACCCGTTGCTCTCCCCCTTGGATCAAACTCCAGAGGTCAATGGCAGAAAGGAGGGGGTAAAACGAAATGATGATGACTTTGAATTTTTTCCCCCTTTCTTGTGTCAGAGCCTGGGGAAGGTGGTTGTTTTGCTTCCTGGACCTCGGTGGCGAATTTTCTGCCAGACAATCATCGCGGCGCTTTCATTGCTTTCTGATGCTCCTCTAACTGCGCAGGGTCGGCTATTAAATGGTCATCAAACCTCAGCCTCTATCCCATCAATAGTCATAAAGTTGGGGAGATAAAAGCCATCAGTTTTCCATTATAGCTGAAAGCAATACTGTGGATGGCTATTTTCTGAGTGCTGCAGATAGATGTATTTTAACTAGAGCACAGTTTTCAGTGGGCCCAGCTCAGCTGTGGGCCCTGCTGGACCTGGGATAACCTGCCAGGTGCAGAAAAGGCAGGCATAGCCCAGCTGTTTCTCCATTAGTCCCCTCTCCTTGGAGATGCAGATGCGCAGAGCATCAGGGTTGGGGCTCTAGGCGGATGCTCCAGGGTGGCACTACGTGCTCCCACTCTCCATATTAGTGAGATGTAACGGGTAGATGCGGAAAGTCGTGATAATGCCCAACCTGGTGAAGAGCAGCCCCGCCCCTCGCAGGATCCTGGGCTTCTAAGAGACCAGAGGAAGGTACTCTGTAGTAGCAGCTTATTTGTCGGGTGCATGGTGGAACAGGCATAACTTACAGACTGTGCCCAGTTGGACACAGAATGGTCCAGTGTGAGAAAACTGGCACCTGGGGTGGGGGCATCACTGCTCTTGCAGGATCCACGGTGTCTATAGGATTTCAGTCAAGCAAGCCGTCTGGAAATGGAGTTTACAATCACATAGTCTGGCAGTGAGCAACCATTGGCCATGTTTGTAGAATGAATTGCACCCCCTTGCATCCTCCCATTCCCTAATCCCAGGGCCTTCAACGCAAGTTCCAGAAGAATCTGGTTCTGGCAACCCTGGCCCTCATGCCTACTGCTTTCTGTTTTCCCTGAATATGTAACTCACTTCCCTTTTCCTGTCTCTAGGCTCTTGCAGGGGCAGGACCCTTGTCTGGATGTCCCGCTGGCTCTCCAAGAAGTGCCTAGTCATATTAGAGGTCCTTTGTGGTCACCCCCCTTTGCCGTACCTCTGTCTTTTCCAGGAAGTTGCCTTCTCCGTTTCCTGCACTGGTGCAGTGATGAGCTCCAGTCCCATCAGAGCTATTCTTAGGGACATCACAGTTGCTGAGCGTATGGACTTCTCTTTGCAATGCTCTGGGGTCAGCTCGTGTTTCATGGTGTTTGTGATTCTGCTGCAGTGGGCTCACTCTTGTGCCTGGCTGTAGGGATCCAGTCTCATAGGCAGAAGCTTTGGATCTGGGGCCTGCAGTAATCTCCTAGATGGGGCAGGGGCAGACTTCAGTTTGGGCTTCTGCTCCTCCTGCAGCCTCATGGGGCTGTGGGTTTCTTTTGTGGACCTGGCAGCACTTGTTAAATGCTCCGCTCTGGACACATTCACATGCACCACGGTTGTGACGTCTACTGGCATCAAATTTGCCTAAGGATCTTTCCTTCCTCCTTTCCTCTCCCCCAGGTAGTTCCCTCAGGACCACAGGCTCCCTGTGTACTAGCACCCTTATCTGTATCCTAGGGAGCTGGGACTCAGGACAGTCCAACCTTGAGCTTCCTATCCCAAATTGATGACCAGTCCACTTAGCAAGCTCAAGTATCTCTAGCTTTTGACTGGTCATCTTGAGGCCTTTGAAAATGCTCCTCTGTTTTAGCATGAGGGACACTCAAGTCTTCTAGTCTCAAAGTCTTACCCGTTTCCTGGAATGGCTATGTGACAGGGGGAGGGGGAAGAAAGGAAAACTCTTACTGTTTTTCCATGTTCCTCCATCTGCTGAGCCCGTAGGAAGGGAAGGTTCAGCTGTCTTCTACCATGTCATCCACTCACATGTGACTCTCCTCATGGTGACACTGTGAGCTCTGGACCGGGTAGCACGTTGACCAGCTCATTAACCCCAGCATCTGGCCCATGGTCTGGCGTGGAGTGCAGTGAACACCTATGGAGTTCTTGAGTGGTCTGTCTCCTAAATTAGATATTGTAGCAGCTGCCCTAACCTTTCCCAATGACACAGGATCAGCCCGGGTGACCAGGTAAACTGTACAGATGGCAAGTGATGCTCTCAGGTGCATCTGACGTCTATAGAGCGGTTCCCCCATACTCCAGTTATCCCTGGAGATGCAGCCGCTGGACCACTGGTGGTTTTCTGTTGATTTCTGTCCTCTCTGTGTTGGCTGCTGTTTCTGCTGAAGGTTCTGTCACCTCCTGTGCTCTTCCTCCTGTCACCTTTCCCCTTTGCACATTTTCTGAGGAACAGAGAACCAGATGACGGAGAGCGTGGGAATTACGTATGCATGGGGGCCTGAGGATTTAAGCGGAGAGAGAACCAATTTTCTTAGGAGCAAAAGATCTCTTTTAGTGGACAAACTTCATCTTGCCTATCTCGGCGACTTCCTTGTTCTTGGAAGGCTGCCAGATGAGTGACCTACAAATGTGCTGTTCCGGTAGAGCCCTTTAGATTAAAAAACACATTTTAAGATGACTTTGGAAAAGGGGGTAGAAAGCTCCCTGAAAGGCTGGTGGGAGGGAAGTAGACTAGTTTATTGAGATAGACCAGGTGAGTAGATCAGGTTAGTAGACCACTCAGGTTCTGCCCTGTCTCTATAGAATGACATTGTCCTCTGTGTCCCATGATGGCCAGTACTGGGGTAATTTACTCTGTCCTTTCCTCACTCTCGGTGGGCCCAGGCATCAGAGTGAGGGTGGTTTCGGTCTCGTTGTGTGGAACACTGGTATAGATCAGCGTAGATCACTGATTGCAAGAATGGGATTGCCTTGCAAATGATGCTTGGGCTGTTGGTGATGGTGTCACTAACAACCATTGTACCCAAGGGTACCATGGGGCCAGGTGGGGATGCTGCGTCACGACAGCAGCACAGACTGAGTGAGGGCGGGAAACACTGGAAGGGAAGAGACTGGGTCAGAACTTCTGGGTCCTGCCTGAGCCTAAACCTGTCCATCTCAAGCACTGAAATATTAAAATAAACTTTATTATAAAAATTCCAAATAAATAAAAACATCACACATCAAAATTAATCAGACTCAAAGTCTATGCAACTCAATGAACTTCTATACAGTTAGAATAGGCATTCTGAACAGACACTGTGGAGGGTCATGTTAAATTTTACACTTTTAGTGTTGAATATTTTTTATGCACTCATCCACTACCCACAACAACAACAACAACAACAAAACATGTGACAGAATTAGAACGAGAAAAACAAACAAATTCTATCCCCTCTTATAACTTGTGTCCATTAACTTCATTCAGCCTTTCCCCCTTTCCTTATTTTAAGCCTTTTCTGGTCTGTTTTCTTCATGTTATGTTGCACCCACACACAAATTTGTTTAAATAGATACTTAACATTATTGGCTAGATTCTGTGTATGAGAGAGAACATACAGGTTTTTTTTTTGTTGTTCTGAGACCGTACGACCTCATAACACAATATATTCTAAGCCCATATATTTTCCTGTGATTTTTTAAAACCTCATTTTTTCTTTAGAGCCGAGTAGTGTTCCATTTTATATGCATATACCCAATTTCCACTCTCTGCTCATCTGTTGATGCACACCTAAGTTGAACATCTTGAAGAATGAACACATGTACCCTCTCAGCCTTTGTTTAACAACAGAGGTGGAATCAGATAATACTGCCCCAAATTCTGTGCCTCCTGAACGAAGACGTACCTTATTTCTGGAATTTGAGAGCGGGAGTGGGGGAGCACCGACTCTATATTACCTGTTCTGTTTCACTGCTATGACTAATACCTGGCCAAAAACAACTCATGGGAAGAAGGGTGATTTTTTTTTAAATTTATTTATTTATTTTTTTAAATTTATTTATTTATTAAAGATTTCTGTCTCTTCCCCGCCACCGCCTCCCATTTTCCTCCCCCTCCCCCACTTAAGTCCCCCCCCTCAGCCCGAAAAGCAATCAGGATTCCCTGTCCTGTGGGAAGTCCAAGGAACCCCCACCTCCATCCAGGTCTAGTAAGTTGAGCATCCAAACTGCCTAGGCTCCCACAAAGCCAGTGCGTGCAGTAGGATCAGAAACCCATTCCCATTGTTCTTGAGTTGTCAGTAGTAGAAGGGTGATTTTGGCTCACGGCTCACAAGAGCTGTTGTCACCATCGTGGAAGAGCATGGTGGGGCCCATGGAGCTCCTCACATCGTGGTGGATCAGGGAGGGGAGTGAAGAGATTGTGGGTGTTGAGCTGATTTTCTCCTTCCCCTGCCTTTATGTCTGTCTGGAAGCCCAGATCATGAGATGTTGCCACTTACCTTCAGTTGGGTCTTCCTTCCTCCAACTATTAAATCCAGTTATGTGTCTCTGTCCTGGCTGGTTTTGTGTGTCAGCTTGACACAAGCTAGAGTCATCAGAGAGGAAGCAGCCTCAGTTGAGGAAATGCGTCCATGAGATCCAGCTGTAAGGAATTTTCTTAGTGATCAGTTGGGGAGGGCCCATGCCATGGTAAGTGATACTGTCCCTGGGTTGGCGGTTCTGGGTTCTGTAAAAAAGCAGGCTGAGCAAACCAAGCCAGTAAGCAACACTCCTTCATGACCTCTGCATCAGCTTTTACCTCTAGGTTCCTGCCCTGTTTGAGGTCCTACCCTGACTTCCTTCAGTGATGAACAGTGCTGTGGAAGTGTAAGCCAAATAAACCCTTTCTTCCCCAACTTGCTTTTTGGTCACGGTGTTTCATCACAGCAATAGAAACCCTAACGAAGACAGTCTCCTAGGTGGTTCTCAATCAAGTCAAGTGGACAATGAAGATGGATGGTTAATTATCACAGGATCTGAGGAGAGTTGTGAGTTTAGCCTTAAGTAATAACATTTATTATCTTTTTCTACCTGTCAAGGTAGAAAAAAAAGGGCTTTTGCATTTTGCTGCTATTCTGCATGCTTTGTGACGCAGGAAGTTTGTATGGGACTATCCACATAGTTCTGTTTGTAGGTTTGAGAGTACTATGTATGTGTGCTACCAAGGAAGATATGAACAAGGGGACAGTGCTTCAGGGGACAAAGACTTCATACTTAGCTCTAATGCAGACTCTTGCTCTCACCCTTCATTCACTCAAGTGCAGAGAAGAACTGGAAAGGAGACCTCGGGATGGCTGCTTCTCTTCTAGACTTAGCTTCTCATTTCTGGGGTGAGGGACTGGGATAAATGGTTCTATATGTCTCTTCTTATGCTGTGAACACAAGGAAACCCTTTTATAATCCTTCTTTCTTGGGACTGGGGAGCATCTGCAGCTTCTCTTCTTCTTTGAACTTCCTGGGGTAGCTTAGCGTGACGGGTATCCTTTCTAGGGTGTCCTGGGTTTCATATCTCTGAGTTCATTTGATTTTCTTTATCTAACAAGTATTGGGGCCACCTTCTGTGTAAGCCCCCAAAACATGGGACCTGGCAGATTAGGGAGGGATGTGGCCCTAAGGATTTGGGGCTGGAATATCACAGAGGTTTTCTGGTGACTCCATCTATGTCCATGAAACTCACTGTGAGTGTGTTTTCCTGAGTGATCTGGAGCATGGAGTTCACGAGAGAGGTTATCGGTGCAAGTGTGTCTGTAGACTGGCCTGTGTGTCTTCCCAAAGTGTCTATGTGTTGTAGGTGCTACCTGTAAGGAAATGGCCGTGTCTTTAATAATCACAGTCATTTGTTGCTAAATGGTGGGGATACACCTGAATACTGACTGTGTCCCTAGACAATTTTGTTGTCATGTGAACATCTTGGAGCACATTCATGCAAAGAAGGATGCTATGATATCACTTGTGGAACCTTGTTGCTCTCCAGTGTTGACTCAAACATTGTTATATAATGCATTTCCATACGGAAGTCTTGATCCTCTGTGTTTGTAGAAAGAGAATATATACAAGGAGGCAGAAGGACACGGCCCCCAGACCCCAGTTTCATCTTCTAGGATCTTTTCCCAACTTAGATTGCTTCCAGATGACCATGGCAGCTCCCCATGAACCTGAAGTAGAGGGGCAGGCCCTGCTCTCTGTGGCATGCAAGCGTCTCTAAGGGATGCCTGTCCAAAACACCCAATGGAATAGTCAGAATAGGCTGAGAGGTTTATTATTGCTACATCAAGGCTCAGGAAGATGAGGTGATATATGGGGAGTGGCTGCCATGTCCTGGGCTGGCCCTGCCACAGGACCCAGCTTGTTCCCTGGGGCAGCAGATCTGCACTTGGGTCTTGATCTGCCCCAAGAAGTGGACTGTGTGTGTTGGGGTGGGTGTCTTCCAGCTGGCTGCTGAACATCCTCAAGGTACATAGTTATAAGGTGGAGCGGAAATCTGAACAGGCACAAGCTCCTCATTATTTTCACTGTTTCTCCAAGCAAAGTCCATTGGCCCCCGACATCAGTCAGCTGTGGTGCTTAATAAAACCCTGATTCCGAATTTCTCCTAAAACCCGTGGAAACAAAATCTCCAGGTGTGGGGCTTAGGAATCCATTTTCCCCTGTGTTTCCTGCCAGTTTTCATTTTTAGAGAGGGCTGCGAACCATTACAGTTTCCTGGGCTCGTTCCTGAAGTCAGTGCTGTACCTAGCCTAGGAAGGAAGCTCCCAGGTTGGGGAACCCAGCAAGCTCATTCATTTCCCCTGATTAACTCCATCATGTCTGAGTTCTCTAGAAGTCTGCCCACGGTAGATCAAGGGTGCCTGGATTTATCCACCATCTCTCTGTATATGCTATCCAGACTTGTCTTATCATCCAGTTGGCATTATTTTTTCTTACTGTTCAAATAACCTCATTAGCATATCCCTGGGAAAATAATCAAAATATTTTCTGTGAGTCCAGACAGACTCTGGAAATGGAATGTCATTGCAGATTAACTGTGTTGTGATCAGAACAGATGGGTTGGCCCAAGCCTCAAAGACCGAGCAAGGCCCAGCGTGGAGCCTGCAGGCTGTGGCCAAGCAGGCAATAGCGACACCTGCCTTTCTTCCATGACTGACCATTGCCCTTGTCCTGTGTGGGACTCCTAACCTTGGGGCGGTAGGATGGGTTTGCAGGAATATTAGAAGCAGACATGGTTCCCCTTTGGCCTGTTTCTCTGGGAGTTGTGAAGGGAGCTCAGAGTCTCACACAGTCTGCTCTGGAAGAGCTCAGAGAAGTGGGGGATCAGAATAGAATCCACTCCCCATGATATCACCTAGGACCTTCACAGTGGACCCCATCTTCATCTCCAGGACAACCACTTAGCATTCTCAAAGAAAGCAGAGGCAAGGCAAGCCTCTTATAGTTATCCTGGGGACCAGGGTCCAGTCCCAGGTGAGCAATAGAGATTAGAACCCTTGGAGAATTGAAACTCTGTCTCTATTGGGGGCTGCTCACATAGCCAGTTGGGCTTATATCTGCTTCAACCTGGGACGGGAGAAGTATGTCAAAGGTAGCTGGGATTAGGAGGGGCTCCATGAAGATGGTAGAATGGGTAGCCTCTCCCCAAATTCATGTCCACCTAGAGCTGCAGAACTTGACCTTATCTGGAAATAGCATTTCAGACAGAATCAGTTAGGGTGATGCCGTAGTAGAAGGTTAGGCCATACTGTAGAATGGGCCCCCACTCTAATGACTGTTATCTCTGTGGAGGAAGGGAGGAGGTAGAGACACATGGGAGAAAAGACCGTGCAACAACACATCTGGAAATTGGAGCGATGGCACTAAGAGCCAAGGAGCGCTGTGCCTCCAGCAGCTGGAGGAGATGGGAAGGGTCCACTGTGGAACCCTCAAAAGGAACCTGGCCCTCAAAAGGAGCTTGGGCATCTCGTCTCTCAAGTTAACAGAGGACAAGGAACTGTCATTTCAAGCTACACAGTTTGTGGTAATTTCTTAGGTTTGTTCCAGGCAGAGGCTCCCACTTCTCCAAGGGAGTCACCAGCCAGAGAATAATGGACGTGTCACTTTGTGATCTCTGCTGCAAGGCTGACGGAACATGGCAAACTTGACAATAACATTCCAAGGGGCCCACGGGAGGGGTGTGGATGGGCAGGTGAGGAAGCTGAGGGAGGCTTTCCTGGGAAAGGTTGCTAGGGACGAGGGATTCCTATTGCGGTATCCTCGCTAGAGGAAATGGCCGGAGGAAGGGTGATTTTGAGGACAGAGACCTAGAGCAGATGGGCTGGCTCTCTGTGGAGCCAAGCTTCTTCACGTTAGGAATGTCTCAGAAGCCCCTGGGTGGTTCGAGGGAAGGGCTACATTGGTCAAGGTCAGGTAGCTGTGGCTCTGCCTTCATGGCCATCAGCCCCATCCTGGTGTCTCAGTGGGACTCAGTTGCCACTACCCTGTTCCCTACCCCAAGGGCAATGCTCAATGTATGTCAAACAGCGTCCAGCCTTGCCCATCCCTCTGAAGGACCCAGCAATCCTGGCCCCGCTGTGCTCATAGACCTGGGTTCCGCGCTAGTCCCAGCACGTTCCAGTGGAGCTGTGGGTCACCGTCTGTGAGTGTCACCTTCCTTCTCTGTCACCTGGGGCATTCTGCCACTGCCTGTCTATCTCAGGGTGTTTACTAGGATTAAACATATTAATGCTTTTAGAAGTGCTCAGCAGACACAGTAAACACTCAAAATTGTTAGCTGTGATTATTTATTATTAGTTTGGTAGGTTTCTCAGCAAATGCAAAGGCAGGGCTAAAAAGAAATAATTATAGAAAACATGAATAGCATAAAAATACCAGTTTGCAAAGTAGAGGTTTTAGTTCAAGTACCTGGGCTGGCACAGCCTGGCCCTCTCCCTGCCTAGGATTAGGCACTGGGCTTCTTTGTAGGACTTCCACTCTGGCCTTCTTGTCCTCTTGAAACCTCTCAGCCAGTTCAATCTCATCATTACAGCAACCCTTTGGATAATAGAGCTGAATTTTGGGAGGAACTCTAGAATCTTCTTTGATATAGGTGGATATGAATCTCTGTCTCTTTGACATCTGCGGATTGGCTGGATATGCTAATGGACATGCATCTAAGAAGTAACCTGTCTTCTGCTCTCTTTTGGATAGAATCAGTCAGGAATGAGGAATTTGAAAGATTTGTGCTATGACAATGGGGTGGTTATTCCTCTCCATTGTCAACTTGAGATCTAGAGCCACATGGGAGACAGGCCTCTGGGCATGCCTGATGGGGGAGTCTCTTGATTTAGATAGTTGAGGCAGGGAGACTCATTCATTGTGAGTGGCACCGTTTCCTGGGATTAGATCTTGGACTGTATAAAGAGATGGAAGTGAGCTGAGGACAGCATTCATTACTATACTCCCTACACTCAACCCGTGTTTCCTGACTGTGGATGCCGGGTTGACCAGTTGCCTCAAACTCCTGCAGTCATAACTTTCCCACCAAGATGGACTGTATCCTGGAATTATGAGCCAAAATAAACTCTTCCTTAAACTGCTTTGCTGGGGCATTTTACCACAGCAGCAGAAACATAATTAATACAGACTTAATGGGAGGAAATCTTAACTTGGAAAGCCAGTGGTCTAGGGTTACGCTTGGGCCATGTGGCGCCATCATAGAATGTATCCTAAAGAGTCTCTCTCTCTCTCCCTCCTATTATGCATCCACCCATATTAGAGTCATCGTTAAGGGTGTGTTCTGAGAAAGGGCAACCGGACTGAGGAATTTCTAAATGCCCTAGACATGATTATTCTTGACTTCATTCATGTTCTGTGCTGTGTACACAGATCCGCTATTGACACCAGGCCCGATTCTGCACAGGTCCTTTTCCTGCAGACCACCAGCTACCTGGTCTTGACTTGTCGTTTCCAGTTTGTCTTCTGTCCAGAAGGGCTCTGTGTAAGGCTTCTGTTATATGTTCATCAGCCCGTTATCTGCAGCTGTACTACTTCAGAGAAATGTATCTACCAGACATTTGAAGAATAGCCTTTGTGTCAACCATGTGGCTGCCTGTCTTCCTCACTCCTGTAGATTTTTACATATCAGAACTCATTGCCCTCCAGGTCAGAGTGATGATCAGTCAGTTCTATTCTTGCTTTCCTACATGGCCACTTCCCAAAATATCTGTATGAAATGCAGATGTCCTATTAGGACACACACAGAAGGCTTAGCTGGGCAGCAAGAAGGAACTCCAAGAAATGCCCAGCTCCTGTAGAGGAACATCTGCAGGCTCAGGCTCATTCCCTGTGTAGGAGGCAGGAGAATTATTCCCAGGGGTCTGAGGTTAGGGGTCATCAACCTGATTTACTCCCTGCACCTACCCCTCACCCATGTGATGCTGAAGATGTGGTCCATTTGAGTAGGCCACCCTCTTGTTTCCCCAGGTCTGGGCTGCATTTTTTTTGGCTTTCTTTCCTTTCTGCTCCTCCCGCCTGTTTATTCTGTCTTGTTTGGCTTCCTCTGCTGGGGCTGTTTGTCGAGTCAGCCCCTGCCTCCTGGCCCTTGCCAGGGACTTCACCCTGGCTCACACACTGAGATGACATTCTCTACCTCGATCATTTGCAGAAGTGGGATTAAGGAACTGCGTTGTTTTATAGGAAGTGCTAATGTCCTGTAGCACCAAGGATTGGCCACTTATCAGGTGGCCGGAAGAGCACAAATGAGCAGTCTTGGAATGTATCTTCCGAGTCAAAGATGCTGTTGGGGCCTTCGGCTTTTCAAGCTGACCCAGGGATTCCCTACTCCTTACCCCTTGGAGAGAATGAAAGGCTGGTGATGGACACTCAGGGGCTTCCTTCTTCTCTGCGCTGAAGCCTGGCTGTCCTGGAAAGGCGTCTGCATCCTGATGTTCTAGGGCATCTCCTGATTCTCTTTTCAGGACCCGCCTTCCGTACTTTCCCACTGCCAGATTAATTTCCAACTTTCTTCCTTTGGCCCTGCTGGTCTGTCGTCTTTCCTCGGGGCCCCATCCACATTCCTGACTCAGTTTCCACCTGGGGTTTTCTTTCATTTGTACCTTGTAATCTTGTGTTCTACATTCATCCCGTAAACCTTAGGCATGGCAGGGTATTAGGGGGCATGTATGAAGGACCTCAGTGGAAATGAGAAGTTTGCATGGTTTGAGTCTGAAGGCATTAAGATAAATGTGAGCGAATACTTAATAGGCTAAGGAATTGCCTCCTTGCTTTCTTCACCTTGCATGATGTTGTATCATGACGTAGCTGTCAATATCTTTCTTCTGCCCACAGTTGAACCCTCCTTGGCTGAAGCTAGATGTTTTAGTCCAAATCCTCAGAAGCTCCAGGGACCTGATGCTTAGTTCCGAATAGCAGAAGTTTCTAGAGGACAAAGGTTGTGGTTTGAATGTGAAATGTCTCCCAAATGTATTTGAGCAGTTGGTCTCCAACCAGTTGCACCCTTTTGGGAGTTTGCAAAATCTTATGTATATAGTGTCCTGGTGGACTCAGGGCCGAAAGGCGTGGGCTCTGAGGATTATAGGACTGCTCTGGTTCTGGTCTAATTCCTATTTGGTAACATAGAGGCAAACCTTGTCACAGATCTTTGATGCCGTGGACTGACACTCCAGTCACCATGATTGACTATATTTCTTGAACTGTGAGCCAAATAAATCCTTCCTCCCCTAAGATGATTTTGTTAAGAATTCATCACAGTGACGAGGAAACTAACATAGTTCTTCATCTGTTGGGTCTCAGTGGCTCCTTGCTGTTCTGGCCTGAGCAATCTGCTGTGTCCCCCGTGATTTGCATCAAGTCCACTCTCTGATGGGCACTGACCATCAGTTGCCACACTCTCTGTTGTTCCATGTGGTCATCACTACACACAGCCCATGGTGTTTCCTGGGCCAACCTGGAACCCAGCCCTATGATGTCAGAAGGAGATCTGTAGTCGAACTAAAGGGGAGATAGGGAGATAACGCTTGAGAGGCAGGACCTAGGAAAAAGGCTCCTGATTGGTGTGTGGTGGGGTGGGTGAGGGGCAGGGGTGGGATGAAGGCTTTTGATCTAAGGGTAAGTGACCTTGTATGCATTATATGCATCTGTCAGGATAGCAGGGCCTGTGTGTGTACGCATGTGTTGTGTGTACGCATGCTTGAATGTATGTGTATGTTTTATGTGTGTGGGGGGAGAGGGGAGAGAAAGAGAGAGAGAGAGAGACAGAGACAGAGAGACAGAGAGAGAGACACACAGAGAGAGAGAGAGAGAGAGAGAGAGAGAGAGACAGAGAGAGACAGAGACAGAGAACTTCCTGCATGCAGGTAATCTAAAGGGCCCATGCTCCATGCATCCTGAATGCAGCAGTCTGTGGGCCTGACCTTATGCTGACAGGTTAGAAGCCCCCTAGTTTATAGATTTTATTTTTGTTTCAAAGCCTTTTTTTTTTTTTTTTTTTTTTTTTTTTTTTTTTTTGTAAAACACTAACCTCAGCGAAGGAGAAAGAAGGAAGAAAAAGAAAAAAAAGCTGAGTTCAGCAGCTGCAGTTTGCTGTATTTTTCTTCTTGCATCAGCAGTTGGGACCACAAATAATCTGGTCTCCTATGCTCCAGTGCTGCTGCTTAAGACTTTGCCCTCCCAAAAGGCAGCTAGCTCTCTCCCCAGAGCTGGCGATGCTCCGTTTCCCAGGATCCTGGCTTAGGCACCTGGAGGTGGGTGGACAGGATGGGGGGTCCGGGGCAGAAAAATAGCACAAAGAGGAGAAAGTGCTGGCCAGCCAAGGGGTTGGTAATTAATGTCTAAATGGTTTCTGGAATCAGCTAAACATTTCCTTTTAACCAGTTTCTCCAGCCTCACATCCTTTGTTAGTTCAGGAAAAATGTCATTTATAATAGATGTTGCCTTGATAAATTGCTCCTGAGAAGCACCGTGTTCTCATTAGTCTATATAATGAGAAGGAGGCCTAGTGGTGGCATAGCTGCCCGGATATTTGCCTGATTGGAAAATATTTGTTTATGCCGTTCATTTTAAAAGGCTTGACTGAAGGCCCCGGAGGAGGGGGCTGAAGGCCCAAGGGTTCTCAGAGCAGACTCCAGCCATACCTGCTCTTTCTTGCTTCCTGGTGGCTTCATGCTGCACCACACAGGTTTCTTCTACGCTCTGTTTTCACCTGTCCCTTCTTCCTCCATCTCTTGCACAGGGATCTTGTCTGTCCAGCCAGGCAAAGTTGAGAATTCAACCACATGTTCTCTTTTTATTTCTCCTAGAAGGGAAGTGTGATATGTGTGCACACAGTACATTTTACTTTGCAGAAGGTTTTAGTAGATATGGTTGTGTTTTTCCCCCAGTATATCTTGCGGACATATGTGTCACAGCCACCAGGACACTAAGAGGCACAGCAATGCTTTGAGGGTTCGTGGTATGTAAGCGCAGGTGTTTGACCTCAATACTCTGCTCCATCACTGGCCCCTTTACTCTTCCGCTTGCTGGAGAATGGATATTTTAACTAGCTCCCTTTTTTCCCATAGGGACACATTGGCTTCTCTTCTGTAGGTCCCCAAGGTACTTCTTCATGTTAAGAGTGGTGCTTAAGAATGTGTGTTAATTCCTGTAGGCCGCTGGGGTCTCCTTTAGTGGATGGCTATTACCAGAGACGGCAGAGAGACATTTCTAAGTCGTAACAGCCACCAGGCAGGATCACGGGAAGGGGGAAGACAAACTCAGTGCAGGGAGTGTTTCGGGCCTAAGCTGTCTTAGTGCCCAAGGACATGCAGCTCTGACACACTCTGCTATGCTGACAACTAGGGATCCGCCTGTGGTTTTCTTTCTCGAGGGGAGCAGTGTTCTCGGATTGCTTGCTGCATAGAGGGAAGCCCTTCGTTCTTTCAAATGTAGTCTTCATTTATCCATCCAGCCACCCCCCCCCCGACTCGCTCACCCCCAGCTACTCATTCACATCTCCACACCCACCCACCCCTGTGCTTGTCCATTCATTCTTTCATCTCCATTCATTCCTCCATCTAGCCCTCCCTCCACCCAATGGCCGATGAGTCACTGCTGTGCGTCACAGAGACCTTTGGGCCCTGAAGAACATGAAGGAGGTGGGTTCTGTTCTGGAAGAACCCATTGTTTAAGTGAAAAATGAAAAATGAATGACTCTTGGTGAAGCAGAGGCAGGAGGATTAGAGTTTGAGGCCAGCCTTGGGTACATAGAAAAAGAAACATGTAAATTATGGTAGATGATACGAGCCATGACTGGAGTTTATGGAGCACAGTCAGAGATAGATGAAGGTATTCAGGCTTTCTGGAAGAGATGGAATGTGACCTGAATGTGGAATTTTCGAAACTGGGAGAGATCTTTAAGGAGGACATGGCTGGAGGAAGGTATTTTTGGCAAGGGGAATGTTAAAGGAGGTTTACGAAACAAGGTTGGGAAATAAATGTACCGTTGATGTTGCTACCTAGCTTCAGGGTGGGAGAGAGGAGGAGGAGCTGAGGAAAGGCGAGGTGATGGAGGTTACTCCAGTTACGGTCGGGAGTCAGGGTGGTACATGTTGGGCCACAGAACTCCTGGGGTTTCTCCTCCACCGGGCTGCTACTCTCAATATACAGAGGGCTACTCACAAAAGCTGAGGCCAACATGCTAAGCATTAATCCCAGATGCTCCTAGACAGTCTCTGTTACTCTTCTCAGAGTCCCCTAGCATCCTTTCACGGATGTGGATGCTTAAACAAAGAAGTATAAGTTCAGTATCCAAGGATGTCGATTTTGTGACCGACAGAAAGGGGATGAACCAGGGTGACTTGGGTTCAAGCGGCTCTCAGCTCTTGTGTCATTTTGTGTTTCTGGTTGGTCTGAAGCTTAGGTGAAGTATGCACATCTGGATTTCCCTCCCCATGTTAAGTTGATGTAAGAACACGTCTGAACCTCTGTCCCTTTAAAGCAGTGTGCTGTGGAGGAATGAATGGGGTTTGTATGGGATGCAAAGTGGAGAGATGCATTCTGAGAAGGCTGAAGGGAGGGTAGATGCTGGGAACAACAAGGCAGGCAAAGGCTCTGGGATTGGAGTAGGAGCCCCTCACGGTTAGAAATAGGAAGAATAAAAGCTGGAGTTGGCTATACAAAGAAGAGACGCATTAACTGGGTGAGGATTTAGCTTGTAGGGCAAATTACCCATCCTAGGGAGACCATTTGAAAGGTCAACCACCCGGAATCACCTGCTACCCCCAACTAAAGAGAGATGGACTTGAAATGCATTGCTCTGAAGCTGGAGGGAGGCAGGGGCCCGGAGAGAAAGAGGAAGAAACCTAACCTCACCCCATGAGCAAGAACCATATCAGCATTCAGAGAAAGTTGAAAGAAATCTTTCAGCTGGCTGGCTACCTAGCTCAAGGCTAACCACACTCTTAACACAATAATAAGTCAATCCTCACTGAATAATTAAATAGGGAGCCTTCATAAGTATTGACTTAATGTGACAGCAAGTCTATAGTGACTTGGGGTTTGCTTATGTAAACACAATCTCCTGTTCGGCTTACTTAGCAGTTCAATGAAATAGAACAGTCCTTCAATTAAAATCAAATGATGCATACATTTAATTCCTTTCTCCTCTTACCCAGTAATAATAGGTTTGGAACACAGGTGAAGGGATGGGGAAGAAGTGAAAAAACAAGGGTATGTTTTTGAAGGACACAAAGGACTGTATCTAAAGTCAGTCTCTAAGAGAAAGGTGTGACCTGAATGCTGGCTGTACCTGGGCATCCCCATGTGGAGACCCAGGTAGACGTGGGTCAGCCTTTGCCCCTCCTAGGTCCTGCTGACTCATTCCAAGGGACGGTGTGGGTCCTTTGCCGGGGTCGGCATCCAGGTCTTCTGCTGGTGGACTAGGCCTGATTGAGTGTTCCCGGTCATCCCACAGCCTCTTCCAGGCCAGTATTTCCCAAGGACACTTTCTTGCCTTACCTGGAGAAGAGATGGCGTGCCCTTTAGGCTGGATGAGGATGGAGGAAGGGGGCACCCAGTCATTTTCTGGCATGGCTCTGGAAGAGAACTATATCCCCGTGGCTTCAGAATGCTGTAGGGTGGAAGTGAGGGGCTGAGACAAGTGGGCAAGCGATGGACAACACAGCAGGAAAACCTACTGGTTTCAGAGTTTGGGTATGAACTTAAGTCTCCTAGCCTGGTACAGTGCTATGCAGTGAATTCTGGAAAACAGTGCTGCTGTGGCTAATTTTGGAGCACTGTTGTCAGGGTACCATCATAGAGAGGCCAGTGAAGTGCTGTGTGGTACCTTCTGGTCAGGGGTATTGTGAGTGGCGTGGAGGAACAGAACTTCTACCCAGGCTAGTGGCATCCATCACATCTATCCCCACACTAGCAAACCCTGGCAGGGTATCCACTATGCCAGACATTGTCTGGACACTTCCACACCCTCATCAGGTAGTTCATTGAATCCTCCTAAGGCCCACATGAGCTAAGTGCCATTGCTACCTCCATTTAGGAGGTGAGGAATAAGGCCTCATTGAGTGACCTGAGTAGGTCATTCGGACCCAGCTGAGCCAAGGTTCAAACCCGGTGGGTGGTCATGTCAGAGACTGGGTGCCATGACTGGGTCCTTCGATGGAAGATCTCAAGGAAAAGAGAAAAGTTCACGGGCAGCTTCATGTCTGGAAATGTCTGGAAGCCTTTCCGTGGTCAGCACCAAGTCTCTCTCCAACATGGCTCCTCCCATTAACTGGGGCTGCTTGAGGGTCAAGAGCTGGCCTTTCTGATTCTTCATCTCAGGGTAGAATGGGCTGAATTTGCTGATAGTCTCAGAACTGAGAACATTTTCTCTAAGAGAAGGCCAAGAAAAATTATTGTTTATAATAAGTCAGGATTCCCAAGGCTTTGTTCAATTAAACTTCAAAAAATAATTACAACTTCCAAGCAAGTTTATTAAAAGAACACAATGAACAGTGTCTTTTGAAATTTCCTTATGAGTTTCCTCAACTCTCAGCTTAACATTTTCCCTGTTTGTAACCGGGGGGCATAAACCATGCTGGCTGCTGCTTTTTAATCCCTTAATGTGATCACATATTTAAAATTTTAGATACAGGCATAACCCACATTCTTGTCATTTTTGATAGTGATGTATCTTCTAGCAGTGTTGGGGGCTTTCCGAGTAGCTCTTCCCTGATTAAACTGGCCAGAGAGTTCCTGGTCCACACTGCCTTCTTGCAGAACTCAGCTTAGTGTCTACTTCTTGTTGAAATGTTCCTAGCATCCTCCTCTTTTGCATGGATTACAGACCTCTGGGGATTTTGTTCTTGGTCTGTGATTATTTTGTTTTCCATGCTGGGCATAGAACCCAAGACCTTGTCTATTCTAGATATGTGTTCTACCACTAAGCTGTATCCCCATGTAAACATTTTTTATTTAATAAAATTTGTTCTTTAATAATTTAATATATATTATATATATGTGTGTGCGTGTATAGGCGGAGGCTGCTTGTTCATTTCCCAGCTTCCCAGACCTGAAATAATCACACAGAAACTATATTAATTACAACACTGCTTGGCCAATAGCTTAGGCTTTTTATGAACTAACTCTTACATCTTAAACTAACCCATTTCTATTATTTTATATTTTACCATGAGGCTCGTGGTTTACCAGTAAGATTCTGGCTGGTGACTCACATCTTTCTCCTTCTGTGGCTACATGGTGTCTCCTTGACTCTGCCTACTTTCCTCTATCTGCTTGGAATTCCTGTCTTACTCTATTCTGCCCTGCCTTAGGCCAAAGTAGTTTTATTCATTAACCAATAAAAGCAACACATATACAGAAGGACTTCCCACACCACACATATATATATATATTACATATATACATATATATAATACATATATACACACACACCCATTACACACACACACACACACACACACACACACACACACACACACACCATCCTGGTTATCCCCCTAACCCCACACTTTCTCTTATTTACCTCCCTTCTTAGCAAGCCCCACTTCTCTATAAATCTGTCTTCCAGATTCATGACTTTTGTTTTATTTTGTGTATAGTAGAATTTAGCCAGGGCTGTCTGTGTGAATACAGGCTTAGAACTATCTATCAGAGCCTGGTGGGCTCATCAAGGGGTTTACAAATGTCTGCTATGATCCCTTCTCCCAGAATCTGTTAGTTGTCACTTAAGGCTTTTACATAACACCCCCTGCCCCCTCTACAATGTTCCCTGGTCCTCAAGAGAATGGGTAGGAAAGGGTTTATTTAACTCACACTTCCAGGACACAATCCATCTCTGAGGTCATCCAGGTCAGACACTTGAGATAGGAATCATGGAGGAACACTGCTTGCTCTCACACTCACACAGCTTATGAAACTCAGGCCTAACTGCCTAAGGATGGTACCGCCCACAGTGGGTTGGGCTGTTCTAAGTCAATCAATAATCATCACTCACAGACATGGCCACAGGCCAATCTGATCTTGTCAGTCCGTCAACTGAGTCTCCTCCAGGCTGTGCCACATTGATAAGACTAACCAAAAGAGCATTAATATCTTGTTTAGGACTGACTCCTTAACCATCCTTTAATATCAGCATCGTGTGCAGCTGTGGGTTTCTGCATCCATTTACTGCGAAGAAAGGCTTCTCTAATTAAGGGCACGAGTAGCCTTGACTGTGGGTACAAGCATATGCATTTAGAAGGTGACTTGATGCTATGTCAGTCTGGCCAAGCAGCAGTAGATTCTTCCCTGGGGCCCAGAGGCTCTTCATAGTATTTTTTTTAACAGGTTTGCAGTATTTGTATGAATATATATTTATTGATTTAGCGATGCTGAACTATCTTGGCACTACTGGAGTGAAGTCAGCTCAATCATGACGGGTGATCTTTTTGGAGGTGATCTGGGATTCAGTTTGCAAGTATTTTATTGAGAATTTTTGCTACCGTGTTTATCGTGGAGTTTGTTGTGTACTTTTTTGTTTATTGTGTCTTTGTCTGGTTTTGGTATTGGGGTAATGCTGGCTTTAGAAAAAAGAGTTTGGAAGAATTTCCCCCTTTTCTGTTTTTTGTAATAATTTAAATAGCATTAGTTGTAGTTCTTTTTCAGAGGTCTGGTGAAAATCTGCAGTGAATCAGTTTGCGAGCATCTTACAGAGGATTTTTGCATCTGTGTTAACCCAGGAGAAATCCTGGGGCTTTCCTGGTTTGGAGACTGTTTGTTCCTGATTTTGCTTTATTGTTGGTTATTTATCTGTTTAAATTCTTCATTTTATCTTGGTATGAATTTAGTAGGTCATATGCATTGAGAAATTCATTCATTTCTTTTAATTTTCCAATTTAGTGGAATGTATGTTTTTAAGATATGTCTTGTGATTTTCCGAATTTCATTGGTATGTGTTCTGTCTCTCTCTTCATCTCAATTTTATTGATTTAGGTGTTTCTCTTTTTCCTTTAGTTAATTTGGCTAACAGTTTGTCAGTCTCATTTATCTTTCCGAAGAGCCAGATCTTTATTTCATTCTTTATATTGTTTATGTAATTTCTATTTCATTAATTTTTGCTCTGATCTTGATGATTTTCACCCATTTACTAACTTTGGATTTGTTTACTCTTGTTTTTCCAAGGCCTTACAGTGCATCATTAAATTTGTTTGTTTGAAATCATTTAGAAGTTTTGATATAGGCACTTAGCACTACAAACTTTCCTTTTAGGACGGCCTTCATTACTTCCCATAGACTTTGGTATGATGTGGTTTCATTTTCATTCGATTTTATGTTTATTTCCTTCTTGATTTTTTTCAGTGACCCAATTATCATTTAATAGAGTAGTTTGGTCTCCATGTGCTTATGGACTTGGTGAAGTTTTCTTGCTCTTGATATCTAGACTTATTCCATTGTGGTCAGACAGAATAGAGGAAGTTATTTCCATTTTCTTATATTTGCTTTTTTAGTCTTTGTAAACTAATTAATTAATAACTTTTTTTTCCCATACCAATCCCAGTTTCCCCTCTCTCCTCATCTCTCCTCCCCCCACCTTCCCTGTACCCCACCCCCATCTGCTCTTCAGAGAGGATAAGGCCTCCCCTGGGAAGTCATCTAAGTCTATCCCATCACCTTGTTGAGGCAGGACCAAGGTCTCCCCTGCCCACTCCCTCCCAGGCTGAGTAAGGAGGTATCTCTCCATAGAGAATGGGCTCCACAGAGTCAGTTCGTGCATTAGGGTTAGATCCTGGTCCCACTTCCAGTGGCCTCCATATACTGCTCAAGTCACACTATTGTCGCCTGCATTCACGGGGCCTAGTTTGGTCCTATGCAGGTTCCCCAGGGGTCAGTCTGGAGTCACTGAGCTCCCACTAGCTCGGCTCAGATGATTCTGTGGGTTTCCCCACCATGGTCTTGACCCCTTTATTCATATTACTGCTCCTCCATCACTGATGACAACTTATGCTGGAGAGGATGTGGAGTAAGAGGAACACTCAGCCATTGCTGATGGGGGTGCAAACTTGTACAACCACTTTGAAAATCCGTATGGTATTTTTTTTTTTTGGAAAATTAAGAATCAGTCTATTTTAAGACACAGCAATATCACTTTTGGACATATACCCAAAGGAGGCACACTTACTCCACAAGGACATGTGCTCAACTATGTTCATAACAGCATTATTCGTATTAACCAGAACCTGGAAACAACCTAGATGCCCCTCAACCGAAGAATGGATAAAGAAAATGTGGTACATTTACACAATGGAGTACTACTCAGTGGTAAAAAACAATGACATGTTTAAATTTGCAGGTAAATGAATGGAACTAGAAAAAGCCATCCTGAGTGAGCTAATCCAGACCCAGAAGGACAAATATAGTATGTACTCACTTGTAAGTGGAGATCAGACATAAAGCAAAGGATAACCAGCCTATAGTCCACAACCCCACAGAAGCTAGAACTCTCATCCAGAAACAGATGGAAGCCAATACAGGGATCTACAACTAACCACGGGGCCAAGTTTCCCAGAGTCCATTTTTCTTATATTTGTTAAGGCTTGCTTTGTGTCCTGAATTGTGGTCTGTTTTGGAGACTCTTCTACGTGCTACTGAGAAGAATGTGTCTTACTTACTGTTTCAGTGGAATGTCTTATAGATGTCCAATAGGTCCTTCTGATTATTGGTGCCATTTAATTCCAATGTTTTTCTATCTAAATTTTGTTAAGATGACCTGTCTGTGAGTGAGATTGGGGTATCAAAGCTCCTACGATTACCGTTTTGGGGCTAATTTGTTGTTTTATATCTAGTAGAATTTGTTTTCTAAAATTGGGTGCTCTTGTGTTTGGTGCACATATGCTTAGAATTGATGTCCTCTTAATAAGCATTGCCTTGTGAGCATGAAGTGTCTTTCTTTATTTCCTTTGACCAGATTCGGTTTGGAGTCGATTTTCTAAGGTATCAGAACAGCTCTGCTTGCTTGCTTCCTAGTCCAGTACTTGTAGCAGTCTTTCCCATCAATAACTTTATTTCAGGGTGATGTTTCCCTTGATGGTAAGGTATGCTTCTTAGAAGCAAAGATGGATCTTGTTTTTTAATTCAGTTTGATAGTCTGTATTTTTTTTTATTGGGGAGTTGAGACCATTAACATTCAGACTTATTACTGAAAGGTGTATATTAATTTCTGTAGTTTTGATGGGTTTGTGAGATTTTCTTAGTTTCGATGATGAATTGCTCTGGTATTGTCTATTTTTCTCTATAGGCTCTTGGATGTATTTATCTTCCTCTTCGGTCTCGAGTGTTCTCTCCAGCATCCTCTGAAGAGTTGACTTAATGGTCATAAATTCCTTTAGTTTGTTTTTATCATGGAAAGTTTTTATTTCCCCTTTACTTATAAAAGATAGCTTTCCTGAGTTTAATATTCTCTCTTGGCAGTTATGATCTTTCAGAGCCTGGAATCTATCTTTCCTAGATTTTCGGGCTTTAAAGATTTCTCTGAGTAATCAACTGTTATTCAGATGGGCCTGCCTTTGTATGTATGTGACTTAGCATTTCTCCCTCGGAGCTTTCAATGTCCTTTTTTTATTCTGTGGGGTGTTCTTTTTTTGTATTTTAATCATGCTGTTGTGAATAAATATTCTTTCTGGGCCTGCCTATTTGGTGTTCTTTGGGCTTCTTACTCCTGTATGAACTTATTTTTCCCAAGATTTAGAAATTTTTATTTTATGTCTTTACTGAAGATGTTTTCTCTGACTTTGACATGGGAGTCTTCTCCTTCTCTGCCTATAGTTAACAGATTTGGCCTGTTTTGGTGTCTCGCAGACCCTGCATCATCTGCTCATGCATTAAAGTTTCATTTTTCCATTTTCTTTGGTTGAATGGTCCAGTTCCTCTAATTTGTCTTTAAGCCCAAATATTCTGTCTTTTGCACGATCCATTTGGCTGGCGAAACTATCCGCTGAACTTTTTATTGGACTAGTGGAGAGTTTCATTTCCAGCTTTATTTCAGGTTAATTTTCTTCTTTGGTATTTCTACTTCTTCCCTGAATTCTATTTTCATACCCTGAATGAGTGTCCTTCTTTCATTCAGATGTGTGTTTGTGTTTACTTGGGCTACAGTCAGTTTATTACTGTCCAGAGGTCATTCTAGCACTGGGGCTTGAATTTCTTCTTGGGGACCATGGTTATGGGACTGGTGTTTTCTTTTTCTTTACCTTTCTTTCTTTCCTCCTCCTTCTCCTTATTCTTTTTTTGTATTGCTTACATTTGTTTTCCTGATGAGACCTGGTCATCTGGAGTTAGGTGGTTGTTCAATGTGTCTTGCTAAATGTTTAATGCCCACAAAGCTGGAGCCTGGAGGTAAGCAGAGGATTGGGCAACTCAGAGAAGACTAGGTAAGAAGAGGCAGGTAAAGGCGTGGGAGGGTGTGTGTATGTGTGTGTATGTGTGTGTGCATATGATTTCCTGGGTTGCTCATAGCTGGTCAGTTGGGGGAGTGCTTTCTGTCCATATCTGTGCCAAGCCAGGCCAGTTTGCTTTGGTTCAGTCTCAGAGGACTGTAAACAGGGGATGGCAGCTGTATACAGTTGATAAACATGGTAGTTGTATAGTTGCGGGGGAGGGGAGCGGCTTGTCCAGGTTCCTGCTGGCTGTGTTTCATGTGGTATTTTGCGGGAGCAGGAGGGATGAAGCTGCCTTAGATAGGCTTTACTTTGGCTGGAGCGTGCTCCTGAGCCAGGGGAAAGGTTACAGATGGTTGGGACTGAGGTGTTTCCAGTCTGGGTCCAGGGCGGGTTGGGGTGTGCATGACAGTTTGTCAGGCGTGAGCTCCAAGGGCAGGTTTTTTTTAATTGATATTATGTTTTGGTGTGTCTCTGTTTGGGGCGTGACCGCGGTGTGTGCACATGGTAAATGTGGAAGCCAGAGGATGAGATGAGGTGTCATCCAGCCACAATGTCCCTTCATCAGAGATAGGGTCTCTCATCACTGTTGGGCTTGGCTGGCCGGTGAACCTCAGGAATTCTCCTGTCTCGGTACTCCAGCCTTAGAATCATAAGCACATGCCACCATGCTAGTATTTTATGTGAGTGCTGGATTGGAAGCGGGTCCTCATGCTCATGAGGCAAGCGCTTCACCCACTGATCTGTCTTCCTAGGCTTCTGCTTAACCTTTTCATGGCGTGCTTTTTCCTGGTGGTTTTGAGCTTGGCCAGAAAAAGCCGTTTAATAGCAGAGAGTGAAGCTAAGTAGTAGTCAATAATCAAAAAGTAAATTAACTAACAGAGACACAGCTAGGTTAAAAATAAAAAAATTGATTGGCTCACAAAATAAAATATAGGAGTGATAGAGGTGTATTCTAGGAAGCAAGGAAGTCTCTTTCCCTTCCTCCCTCCCCCTCTTCCCTTTCTTCTCCCCTTTCTATCCCCTCTCTCCTTTTTTCCTTTCTTCATTCGAATTGTTATGGAAGTGTTTTGAATGTGACCCAAGGCCACTACTGTGGAGCTGGTATGTTTGTGCTCTAGTCTGGAAACCAGAAAGCAAATAATGCTCTTTCTTGCATCAGGAAAACCTTAGTCAGGGATCCCTCTTTGGACCATAATGGCCAAGAGAAAGGGGTTTCAGAGTTGATCCAGTCTAGGCCAGGTGTCCACCTGATTCCAAAGATGGTGTCCGTACAGTCTATCCCGAGTCTCAGTCTGTCTGTCATGGCAGGGAGGACATGGCAGAATTCATGGTGGTGGCAGCATGTGGTAGAGGATTCTCACATCATTAATGAAGCGGAGTGGCCAGAATTAGGGACCAGGCTAAAGCCTTCAAAGCCCCACCTCTGGATGGCTGCTAGTTCCTTCCTCCTAAGGCTCCACATTCCCCTTCCAGGCACCAATAGCTATGGAACGTACATACACCCAAAGCGTGGGTCTACGGAGATACTTCAGATTCAAAAATGTAGCACTCCTTAAGAGATTTGACAAGGTGTTACAGCCTGGAACAAGACAGAATGTCACTGATAAAACACAGATCTGTGTCCTTTCTTTTGGATAACACCACACACAAAGTAGTTAGAAGAGCGTGTTCATTTAACTGTGTACTGTGTGTCTCTTTGGGTGCAGGAGTGTGTGTGTGTGTGTGTATGTGTGTGCATATATGTGTGTGTACATATATGTGTGTACACGTGTTCATGCGCGCACACGTATGTACTTATGTGTACAGAAGCATGCATATTCTGCATGTAGCCACAAGTCTCCTAGGATTTTAATTCTTCTGCTGGGCTGTAAAGTAGGAGCATTGAAAGCTGAGACCAGAAAGCAGGACCTGAAAAGCACTGCTAAGCTCAACTCTGCAGCCTGTTCAGATGGCCTCCCTTCAGACTGGAGCCTGCCACCCCACCCTCTGGAGGCCTAGTGGAGAGATTCCTAGCTCTGTTGCTACAGTTTCAGGAAGGGTGTGTTTGGGGCGGAGCCTAGAGAATTAGCATGTCCAACAATTTCTGGCCAATGACAGTGCAGGTAGTCTGTGCCTGGTTACCACACTTGGAGAATTTCTTTGAGAAGTGCCCCACCCCCCAGTCTGGGTGAGTGCTCCTATTTGGGTTGTTTTCTGCATCCCCAGCTCTGCTCTTTCTCCTTTTGCTGGGGCACCTGTGCTAACAGATAAAAATAAGAGGATTCCCAGTAAAATTTGAATTCCAGATCAGAAAACTTTTTTTTTAGTACAAGTATGTCTGAGATGTATTATAATAATAGTAATAATTAAAAAACTCACATTCATCTGAAATTCAAATGAGATGGGCATCCAGCATCGAATATGGCCACCTTTTCATCAAATTAGGGTCAAGTGCCTCTCTCCTGCTGCTTCCCTGTGATTGAATAGGCCAGAGCTCTTAATGAAGCCTGCTCACAGAGGACTTGTGATTTTGGGGCAATCCACCTGCTCCCCTGAACTCAGTGAATAGGAATTGGTTTGTGTCCATTTCAGTGCTCTTGCTGGCTCTCTGCTTCTTTCTCTCTGTTTATCTGTCTGTCTGTCTTTGCCGCTCACAATTTCTTCACCCCATCTCTTTTCTGTGTGTGTATGGGAGTGACTTAAAGGCAGAAATCTGTGATGTGGAAGACTTATCCCAGCCAAAGATCAACTCTTGGCAGCGGTACAGAATCCTAGAGACCAATGACATCCCAGGGTGGAGGGGATGAGTGACATTTTGCCTGGAGGAGATGGAGATCACCAGCTGGCACCCCACATATTATGGGTTAGGCTGGAGTGTTCATGTGGTTGGTTCTCATTGTGTTGGGGTTGTTGGAGTTTGTACAGGCATGGAAGGAAATTGACTCCACTTGGTACCTTTAGCGGGCGGAGGGAGCCCGCTGCTATGGGTTTATCACAGATTGAGGGGCAGAGAAAAACTTGAGCAATCAAAGGCCTCCTGGAGACTTGGACTTGGCAACCTCCTAAATGGCCCCATTTGTCCCCTTCGCTTGCCAGAATGTCATAATGCCGAGAGTGGTAACGCTGACAGCAGAAGGCCTAGCTGCTTCCCTTCCCTTCCTTTCCCTCACCAACTGCTGGTCCAAACCCACATCCTCCCCTTCTCTTTCCTCTGTACAGTTTCTTGTCTGGGGTCCTGGCTCTAACCCCCAGGCTTCTTTAAGAGCAGGAGGCTGGAGCCACATAGGGCTGAGATGCTGCTTTTCTTGCACATCACTCTGGGGCCTGGCCATGGGGGCTCTCTGCACATTTCCCAGCTTCCAGGGCCTGTTCTCCCTGATACATTCTTCATGGCATGGAAAGGGAGAGTGGGCTCAGGGTGGGGCAGGGTCTCTTGGGACCCAGCAAGCTGTCTATGGAGCCCTCCCTTCCCATCTCGACACAGGATAAAGTGGTGTGTTTTCTCTGTGGGTCCTGAAAAGCTCTTTCTTGTTTGTACTGGCCAGACCCAGGCATAGTGCTGGGGACCAGACATCTGCATAGAGAAGGCAACAAAGATGATGATCCCTGTCTACGTTGGTAGCTGGCTGCTCTGTCTGTTACCTCTCATCGCTTTATTGAAGCTCTGGGCAGACAAAGCTTTCTGTTTGTTAAGCAGGGACACTGAGTACCAGAGACACGCCAGTGAGCCCCAGGTCACATAACAGGGCAAGGGACTGAGCACAGCCATGTGACAGATGGCTCTCAAAGCAGCTGGACTGCCTTCCTCCTTACCAGCTCAGGAGCCCCTCTAGCCACAACTCTTGAAAACGTCTGTCCTCTTTTACCGTCTGTTCCCTGGCTTGCATCCTCACCGGCGCGTCTCCTGCAGAGCCTGGCTGATCTATGGTCTGCTAGGGAAATGTCCTAGATCCCTCAAAGGACCGCTCTCCTCTTCTTTCATTTATGTTGCCATTCCTCTCCAGCCTTTGAGCTGGTGACATTTTGAGAGGCTCCTTGGACTTCCAGGCCAGCTGAAAGATACGCCAAGTTCCCAGTGCCATTTGATTTTGGAGTCAAACTTGTTACAGAGGAGAAGGCTGCTCTGGTTGCTGGCGGTGACTGGAGCAGTCCAGGAGGCTCCAACAGCTACAGGTCTAGCTGGAGCCCCCAGCTCAGTTTTGGGCAGATCATGTGATTTGTAAGGAAATAAGCAGATAGTGACATTCCACCCAAGTCCTGTGCCCTAGTCTGGGGGGGTTGGGGGTGGGGAGCATGCTGCCTTGACCATACCATCGGGGTTCCCTTCTGATGTTGTATTGACGTGCTTACCATTCCCATCTTGACTCTGTCAGTCACAAGTCAGGGGAGATGCTCTAATCCAGTTGGAGCAAGGATGAGGGATATAGCTACCATATCCTTTAACACGTTTAACAGGACCTTGGAGGATATGGATGAAGAAAGAAATAAAATTGCCGTGTTAGCAATGGGTGTTCTCATTGGAGAGACTAAAGAAGACAATGCCAGCGAGCCTCTGTGCTGTCGAGTCACCTGGTGCAGATTTTCTGTGTAGTTGCAGATAGAAAAAGAGCAGAACTATGTGGTCATAGGAAAAGTCCTCTGTGGAGAAGTGTTGGGGGTGGCTTTGGGGACGCCGGAAGTGGGAGACAGATTCTATACATTCCCACGTGGATGCACGAGTGTGTGTGTGTTGGGGGGATGTCATACAGAACAACATCATATGGAAGATGGTAACTAGTGATTGCTCTAAAATGCAGGATTCTGCAGGATCTCCATTTCTGCCTTTATCTTTTCCTATTGCCCTTGCTTCCTTCTGAAGCAAGGGAAGATTTGACCAAAGCAGAACTTTTGAAAAGCCTAGTGTTTTCCAGGGATGTACCAAAGTACTAGGGACTAGGCAACTGAAGACAGACCCTTGCTTACAGTTCTAAAAGCCACAAGTCTGGAGTGTCAGTGGGACCATGCTTTCTCTTGCAATGTCATAGACTCGGATGAGCTGATAAATGAGGTCACACAGTCAGGACACTACCTGTAGGAGGTGATGCTTGCCATAGGCATGATAGGGAGGGAAGGAGGGAGGGAGGAATCCCCTCTAGTTCAGGCACTGCGGCCAGAGCACCAGGGTAAGAGGGAGAAGGAAGGGGGCTAGCCGTGGGCGTTAGACTTTGCTTCACATCCAGTTCTGAGGTAGGGGCAGAGAACAGGCCTGGTCCTGCTCCTGGCTGAGTGTGTCACAGCTGTGCACAGAGGGGTCCTGTGCACGGTGTCACAGGAACTGACAGCAGCGGGCAATGGCGTGCTGGTCAGGAAGAGAAAATTTTACAAGGTGGGCTCTGCCTGGTGATCCTGGGAGGCAGGAGAGGGGCAGCCTGTTGGCCTTTGTTCTGACACAATGCAGAAGAGTCCAGGCCAGAACGAGGAGAGGTCGTACCCTAAGGGGACTCTTCCTCCTTGTCCCTGAGTTCTGGTTTAAGTTTCAGGTTAGGGTCGCAATCATGGGAACCACTTTGGGTTGGGAAGCGCAATGTGTTCCAGGATTTGGGCAGTGTTCTCCAAGGCTCTGGCTGACAGGAAGTGGAACCTAGTTTCCTGCCCTGGTCCTAGATGCTGTCTGTCGACACACTCCTTCCCTCTTCTCTGTTTTCTGACAGCAGGAACCAGTTAGAGAGCATTGCCAGTGTCTCTGACTTTAGTTTTGCTCTTTTTTTTTTAAAAAAAAAAACAAATCTCACACTTCATTCCAGGCTGACACTGGAACTCACTATGTAGCTCAGGCTGGTCTCAAACTTGTGATAATCTCCCTGCTTTTAGCTCTCTAAGTGCTGGTGTTACAGATGCGTGGCTGGGGCTTTTCTTAAATTGCACTGTGCCTGCCTCTGCCCGTCTCCCTTCACTTTCTATTCCCTCCTCTCCTGGCTTCCTCAGGTTCTAGGATCTGCAGTGTGGAGCTTCTATGCCCCAGGCAGTGCGGAGGAGGCTGGAGCAGACTGCCAGACTAAACTGTTTCCTCCTTGGGTCTTTTCCTGACACCAGGTCCCGCCTGGCAGACTTCCACGCCAACTGTCGAGCCTCCTACCGGACACTCACCAGCTGCCCTGCGGACAACTACCAGGCGTGTCTGGGCTCCTATGCTGGCATGATTGGTAAGCTCTCCTTGTGTTTTCTGTGCTTTCAGTGCACCCCCCCCCCAACCTCACTGGGGTGGGGAGTGTTGCAGTCCAGTCCAAGGTCAGTGAAAAAGACTCAAGGCACAACCTTGCCTGTGGCAGATTCAGAGTAGTGTCCAGGGGGAAGCAGAGGGAGGCTACTCCTTACTAGGAGGGGACCGTTTTTTTTTTTTTTTTTTTTTTTGGTTACAAGGCCTTGGAAATTAAGCTACAGCTTTCTAGGCCCTGCTAATCAGTCAATCGGGACTCTTATACTGAAACTTTCACTAAGTAGCTGATATTTTTTTCTTTTTTAAAGATCTATTCATTTATTATGCATACAGTGTTCTGTCTGCATGTATACCTGGCACAAGAGGGCACCAGATCTCATTACAGATGGTTGTGAGCCACCATGTGGTTGCTGGGAATTGAACTCAGGACCTCTGGAAGAACGGCCAGTGCTCTTAACCGCTGAGCCATCTCTCCATATTTCACAGACAAGGAACTAATGCTTAGGAGAATCTGAGTTCCTTGACCAGGCTCACTTAGTTGGTAAATCCTAGTGCTGAGATCCAACCCAGGATGGGTGCCTTCATCTTTTAGATTCTAGAAGAATCACTCTGCACGTTTGTGAGGGAGAAAGCAAGGACCTGAAGGCTGGGGCTGAGCTGCTGGGGTCTTTTCTGCCCTTCTGACAGCATAGAGACTGGTCTTCTCTAGGCCTTTGACTTTTCTGGTCCTGCTGACTCCATGGTCACTAGGAGTCATTGTGCTCAGAGTTAGGATTGTAAGTTGAGGAACCTGAGTTTTGTTTGGTGTTGGGGAGGAGGGCAAACATGAACCTTTGTCCTATTGTGTCTACGCATCTTTTTTTCCTTCCCTTTCTCACTCCCAGGGTTTGATATGACACCCAACTATGTGGACTCCAACCCCACTGGTATTGTGGTGTCCCCCTGGTGCAATTGTCGTGGTAGTGGGAACCAGGAGGAAGAATGTGAGAAGTTCCTCCGAGACTTCACAGAAAACCCATGCCTCCGTAAGTCTGGGAAGACTTCCCCTTCTGTTTTGTAGTTGGAATACACTTATGCTACCTGGGAAGGAACCTAGAGCTGCTCTGGCCATTTTCCTCTCATCTTCTTGGGATGGCCAATGATACCCGTGGGGCTTCTGTACCATATAGGGGTTCCTAGAGACCTGAAGTTTTGAGCTCTTGGAGATTTCATACCAGAACTGTCAGCGGGCTGCCTGAGCCTACCATCAGAGTCTCTAAGCTCATGGGATGCCAAGATAGAATGATTTTCATTGGCTGTTCTGACAGCATCAACCAGTTTCCTTTGGAGACTGAGAGTTCCCATGAGGACCACAGGCACCCTTTCCTTGTAGTGGGTCTTTCCTCTTGGAATTGGTGACTTAAAAAAAAAATCATTTAACTACTGGTCCAAAGGCTTCAGAGAGAAGCAGTCACAGTTAAATTTGGCCTGCCTTTGGTCTTTGCAGCCTGGCATCCCTTGTCGATTATGACACTGGCAAATCTCTTCCCCCCTTCTTTCTCTCCTTTTTTCCTTCTGTTCATCTATTTTTTGCCTTCCCTTGCCTGGCATTGGGGATTCAGATTTCAGTGCCTGTCATTAAAGCGTGCGTAACTAGGTGGAGGTAAATTGGAGTCATCTGTGATCCCAGCACAGATGGAAGCTGTAGGCTGCAGTTCTCTCTGGTGCCAGAGTTAAGATACCCAAGTCCTCCTGGACAAGGGGGGACTCAAGGTTTCTCAGAGGCTGTATCTCTTGAGGACAGTTGGATATTAGCCAGCTGCAAGGTAGGGACATCTGGTGGTCTACTCTGACAGGTTCCCAGGGCTCCCTAGAAGGACACAGACTGACGAGGAGATTGCAGGGCAGAGAGCCTTGTTGTACAGCATTGAAAGTGACCAGAGTGGCCTGTATCTGGACTGGAAGATAGCGTACTCCTCCTGCAGATCTGAAGGCATTGGGGCTTTCTTGCCTGAAAGTCATGGTGGTTGGGAGGTAGAACAGAGTGGTAAAAGGATACTGACCAGCAGTTGGTGTTGGCATCCGGTTCAACCGGGATGTGAGTAGGTGTCATTGGGGTTATGGAGGATATGGCTTTTATGGGTGGCCTAATACTGTGAGTCTCATACTGTAGTAGGTGCTTGTAGGAGAAGACAGGAACTAGAGGTGGAACCATGAGATGGCTAGGAGATAGTCTGAGATGACATCTAGTGGATGGGTTAGAAGGCACCATAGGCTCCCAAGGTTCTGCCTTGGAGGACTTACTTAGGTATCGAAGACATCTTCAGGACTGGCAATAAAGGGGAGAAAGCATTGTTGATAGTAGGAAGATATGCATAGTCCACAATGAGACATGACTTTGGAGGTAGATATTTCCATAGATATTTGTTGAGTTTTAGGAATAATTTTGTTCAAGAAGTCCAATTAGATTGCCCCAGTGGATTAGTGCTAGTTGGTGGTATGGGATAGGAAGGCCGTCCAGGAAAAGTCAGTGATGTGGAGAGGGAAAATGGCTGAGGCTGGGGTGGGGATCAGGTAGTACCTGAGTTGGCAAAGGAGTTGGAAGAGCCTGTGCCCAGGAAGCCATGGATAGGGCCTTCTGCAAGAGAGGTCTCCAGTGCTGGCCACCAAGAAGATGCTCCTGCCATCTTGGCCTGGCCAACTGTCTCTAAACTTCATGGCTCCACTCTTATAGCAATTCTCATTTTGCTAATTTCTTTCCATTTTGATTTTTCTGTCTTTTCTAGTTTTTCTGTGCTATTTTCCTCACCAATTGGGAGAACACTTTCTGTCTGAAAGGAGCCTTAGCAAAGTCAAACTCCAGTGTCCAACCATTTGTCTCCAGCTTGTAGGCTCCTCTGGGAGAGCAGTAGTTAGGAAGGAAGTTCATCAGGAATGACGGCAGCAGGCTCTGATCTTGCTATTTCTATCTGCCCTCTCTCCAGGGAATGCCATTCAGGCCTTTGGCAATGGCACAGATGTGAACATGTCTCCCAAAGGTCCCTCATTTCCAGCTACCCAGGCTCCTCGGGTGGAGAAGATTCCTTCATTGCCCGATGATCTCAGTGACAGCACCAGCCTTGGGACCAGTGTCATCACCACCTGCACATCTATCCAGGTGAGGGCTGTGCCTCTGAAGCTTGGGAACAGGAATTCGGCATAGCTCAAGAGCTCAGAATGCATCAGGGTCAAGCATATGGGAATTCACTGAAATGGAACCATTGAAGGAACGCCAAAGGTTCCTTAAGATCAGGAGCCCAAGGGCCAAGGAGTTGGGAAAGAACATTTTTTTTCACCTCTTTGTTCATGTAGGCATTTTCTTTGCAGCCGTGAAAACACTTGCTACCTAACAATATTGCAGTAGACAGACTGGGGTACAAGAGAAATGTAATAGTTGCCATTCAGCTGCTGTCTGCTAATTATCAGTGAGCATGCTGGGAATTCTCATCTTGTTAAATTCACAATGAGGTGACAGTGTTCTTTTTTAAAATTTTATTTATTTATTTGTTTGTTTGTTTTATAAACCAATCCCAGTTCCCCCCACTCCTTTCTTCCTGCTCCCCCCACCTTACCCCACCCCACCCCCAATCTGCTTCTCAGAGAGGGTAAGGACTCCTCTGGGGAGTCAACTAAGTCTGTCCCATCATCTTGTTGGGGGAGGATCAAAGTCCCCCCTGCCCAGGCCTGAGCTGAGCAAGGTATCTCTCTGTAGAGAATGGGTTCCACAAAGTCAGTTCTAGGGTTAGATCCTGGTCCCACTGCCACACACTGCCCAAGCCCCACCACTGTCACCTGCGTTCACAGCCTAGTTCGGTCCTATGCAGGTTCTGCAGTTGTCAGTTCAGAGTCAGTGAGCTCCCACTAGTTCAGGTCAGCTGGTTCTGTGGGTTTCCCCATCATGATCTTGACCCCTTTGTTCATATCGCTCCTCCTTCTCTTCGACTGTACTCTGGGAACTCAGCCCAGTGACTAGTTGTGGATCTCTGCATCTGTTTCCATCAGTTTCTGGATGAGGGTACTATGATGTCAATTAAGATAGTCCTCAATCTGATCTCAGTGAAAGTCAGTTAAGGCATCTTCTCCACTATTGCTTAGTTTCTTAGCTGGGGGAGGTGACAACATTCTTACTCAACATTCAGGAACCTGACCCAGAGGTCTTAGGTGACAGACCCATGATCATGTACTGATGGTTGCTGGCATGAGACCTTCCTCTTGCCTCCAAGATTTACAGTGTTCATTGAATTGTCCATCCATCCATCTATCCATCCATCCATCCATCCATCCATCCATCCATCCATGCAATATGGTTTACAAACTCTGTATGCTGTATCTTATACGAGCTTCTAGGGAAAGATACATTGGTGAATGAGATTGATCCTACTCTGGGTTGTGCAGTGTGCTGGTTAGATTTATGTGAACTTGACACAAACTGTAGTCATCCTAGAGGAGAAACCTCGATTGAGAAAATAGCTCCCTAAGATCAGGCTGTGAGCCAGCCTGTAGAGCATTTTCTAATTAGTGGTTGATGGGGGAGGACCCAGACCAATATGAATGATGCCAATTCTGAGCTGGTGGTTCTGGTTTCTATAAGAAGTCAGACAGAGCAAGCCACAGGGAGCAGGCCAGTACACAGCACTCCTCCATGGCTTCTGCATCAGTTCCTGCCTCCAGGTTCCTGGCCTGTTTGAGTTTCCTATCCGGGCTTAATGCACTACAATGTGAAAATGTAAGCCAAATAAACCCTTTCCTCCCCAACTTGTTTTTGGTCATGGTGTTTCATTGTAGCAGTAGGAACCCTAACTAAGATATATAGTCTTTATGGCCTTGAAGGTCAAAAGCAGTGATATCCTTCATTGTAGTAGCTTAACTGCTAAAGAGGTTGATCCTAAGCAGGCCACATACAACATACTGACTCACACATGCACACACTGATACAGATGTAGACACAGATACACAGACACACACACAAACAAATGCGCGCGCGCGCGCACACACACACACACACACACACACCTAGAACAAAATATTTTGAAGAAAGTTTAGTCCAGAATGCCAAAGGATAAACAGTGAGGTGTGTGTGGAGAACACAGGAGATGGCTCGGGCAGGACTTCTCAGAGACTGGCTGGACACACTGCTGGGGTCTGGAGATCATCAGCAGGGGCACAGATTACTAGAAGGTTTGGGAGGAGCTGAGATGGTGGGCAATGGGCTTCTCTGATCAGTAGTACGTAACATTCATAGCACCAGGATGAGAACTTGAGCGGGTTCCTCCTGGCCACTCACCAATCTGTGCTGGTGACCCTCCTGATTAGGGAAGACACTGTTCCTTCTGCACCTTGAACCTTGGGGTCTCATTATCAGTGACAAATGCCTTTAAATGCCTTCAGTTAGAGGATTAATCCCTTCATTGAGTCACCCTCCCCAGTTTGGGGGAAGATACCCATGTCATCTTTGGCTGCCTTTTAATTACACTGGGTTTACCTGGTTTACTGCCAGGGGAGGGCTCAGGTTCCTGCTCCGTAGACAGCTGTCAGCTCAATTCCATGCTGATGTGGTAGACAGTTAGGTTGACCTGAGTTATGCTACCTGCTAGATGACCAGACTCAGGCACAATTTGCCCTTCTCATGCCTTACATGACCCCAAAGGGTACCCTTGATCTTACGCTTCTTGGGGACAGCTCACCTGTGAAGAAGCTACATTGGCAGAAGACTGGTATGCCTATACTCTCTCTGTGATCCCCTGTGGGCACAGAGAAGCTCAATGCTATGGTAAGAGCTCTCACTCCAGGCTCTTCAGTGCCTAACAATGCCAAATCTCATTCTTTCTTCTTAGAGAAATTCATTCTTCACATCTTGACTAGTCAGTTAATTATTGCTATAAGTGAGCCTGTTTGTGTATGATGTGTATACACAGGTACACATGTCATAACACATATGTAGATGTCAGAGGACAGCTTTGTGGAGTCAATTCTCTCCTCTCGCCACTGTGTGTTCTTTTGGGCTCAAACTCAGATGGCCAGGTTTGCACAGTAAACACCTTTACTGGCTATGTCATCGCATGGGCCCACATTGTTCATGTTCTGAGTTTCTAAAGCATCCTTGTTTAGTTCCCCTCACCCTGACAACATGGGCTTTCACAGGCTCCAGTCTGGGGGCCTGTCTTAATCCTGATTTGATTCTGGAGGAGACGATGAGCGATCTGTATGGGAGGCGATGTGAAAACGCCTTGTAGACCCAGGGATGCTGCTCAAAGGCAGGGATTATGAAGCTCCGGTGGGTGGGAGGCTCCTTAGCAGGTAGTTCCTGCAGGGCTGGCCGCAGGGATTGTCAGCCTGGCACCCGTTGACTAAGTCATTGAGCAGGATGCTAGGGACAGCCATTCCAGAAGGCAAAGAAGAAAATCAGGTATTTAGGAGAGACCTGTTCACCATTCCCTGCTGGATTCCCACTCAGAAATGCAAGGGGAGTGCCTCCGAATCTTGCTATTCTGTAGGGAACCCCCTTTAACATGCCAAGCTGGTCTGTCTGTCCCGGCTCAGCTGGGGGCTGGCCTGAGGCTCTGCTTCTTCCCACCCTGTATCCCTCTCCTAGGACTGGGGAAGATGGGACCCTTCCTGGGATTAAGGCTGTAGAGAGCCCCTTGTGTATAGGTTTATTTATCTGAGTCTTTATGAGCCCTTTGAGGCAGGGCTGACACACACACACACACACACACGCACATGCTTTTATTCATTTTTATGTGTGTATATGTGACATGTCACAAATGTAGACATCAGAGGACTGCTTGTGAGAGTCAGCTTTCTACTGTGGGTTTTTGGGGACCAAACTCAGGTTACTAGTCTTGGTGACCAGCACCCTTACCTGGTGAATCATCTCATCTCCCTGGGGCTGAGAAACTTAAGGGCACAGCTCCAGCCCGTGAGGGAGGGGAGCAGTGGATCTGAGTCAGTGTTCTGGCCTTAGGTATTAGAATTTCCAGCTCTCTGTTTCCTCCCCACCCACGTGCCGCTTTTAGAAAAACCGGAACTCCCCCCTGCTGTTTTGTGTGACTAGAACTGGATGGAGGGGCCTCGGGTTGGCTGTTGGAGGTCACTGAAGCCATTTGCTAGCTGCTGTGTTTCCTGGAAATCAGGAGGGCAGAGGGTTTTTTTCCCCCTCCAGCCTTTTGCTTCTAGAGTTGTCCTTGTGCAGAGAGGTTGGGGAGTCCTTGGAGAGAGCGGGGTGCTGCCCAACTTATGCTTTCCTTACCGGCCTCAGACCACAGGTTGAGTTGGGTTGCGCCTTCTCACCTTAAGGCGCCTTCCCTGTCACCTGTCACTTGGGTGCTTGGCTTCTGGGTTCTGCCTGATAAAAAATTACTTGGTGCTGCTTTGTGTGATGAATAGGTAATTTTGAGATCTGAGGGGTCCAGTGTCTCACCTTAACACCACTTAGGGGTGCATGCACATCTGTCCAGGCTATTTTATACCTGAAGAAACAGGCTCAGTAAGTTTGTCTTGGGTAATCAGCAGAGCCAAGTCTTGAGCCCAGGACTTTGTCATCTTGGGTCCCTGCTTCTTACTCTGTTCCAGACCACCTTGGGACAAGAATTTAGGCTGTGACGTGCGGATGACCAAAGGGATTAGACAGGTGGAGAGTTAGTTCTAGATCTTGTAGCCATGGCCACATGGGCAGATCTGACAGGCAATCCTCACTGCATGTGGGTAGGCTCTCGTAGCCCCGGAATCTATTGTCCTTAGGTTTTGAAGGCTTCTTCTTCCTGATTGGGAGACATTGCTGGCTCTTGGTCACTCTGGGGAGGAATGTAGGCCTAGGTCAGGGGCCCCATAGAGCTTGTGTGTTCAGATCCTATCTCTATACTTCTGGTTGAGCTGGAGAGTGAGGTTCTGGCTTGAGGCTCAGGAACGCTTTTGGCTTTTCTTTGTGGTTGATCTTGGTGTAGAATGCTGTGTGCCCATCAGTGTCCTGATGCACGGAGCCTGCATGGGCTGCCTGAGCATTTGTCCAGTCACAGGGTGCTGTGGCTGCCCCACCTGAGGTAACTGTTTAATGGAGTTGTTCTCTCAGATCTTAGTTTTCTTAAGGCAATAGACTATTTTCAAACAATTTTATGTGTAACTCTGAAATACATTAATGAAACAAAGATGGGCACCTTTGATTGGCATGAGACAAGGTCCTTGAATGCTGTGGGGCTGTCTGACTCTGATTTACTGGAATTCCATATCTAGTAAGCCCTGAAATAGGCTGACATAGGACTAAGCCATGGGGCCACCGAGGGCAGGCCAGGCTTGCCACAGCCCATGATTAGAATGATGAAAGTGGTACTGGGTGCAGGTAGATTCTTGGCAGTCCACAGGAAGGATAGATGTGATATGGTGAGGATTTGAGTAGGGGAGGGTGCCAGATGGGAGACTGGAAGACAAGACGTCCTCCAAGATGAGATGACGTTGTTCTCCCTGTGGCCACCCAGAGCTTGGCTGGACTGGGACTGTGCCTTGAGGAGGAGCAGCCCATCTTTGGGGATACAAGGCCCTAGAGCCCATGACCCTCTGAAGGTTGGGCCAGCTTTTGTCACCCGGGGACACTGGTACTGTGGTCTTGAGCAGGTTCCTCCTGGGTCTGATTTCTTTTGTTTCTCCAGTCTGGATCATGACCACACTTTCCTGGCCTGGATCTCACTGTGACAGCTGGGGCATCACTCAGTTGATCAGACGCCCAGGATGATCGGTTGCCTATGGAGTCCAAGGGATTATTGATAATTCTGGCTGAGAACAGTGACTTCCTCATAATTTCTAGGACTTCCTAGGTGCCTCTAGTGGCCAGAGTGTCCGCACAATGGCCGTGAGAACCAAGCTATTTGAAGCCAGGATAGACGTGCCATGTCCCCAGTTTGTTCCCATGGGACTCTATCACAGTGTTGGCAACAGAGAACTGTTGATTGCACATATCCTTTGGTCCTGCTGCCAAGTAGTTAAGTCAAGGTAGAGAATTTTGGAGCATTACCAGACCGGCTTTTCTTTCTCATCCCTTACCTCATCTGCAGAGGGTTCAGGTGCACACATCTGTTGGGGTCTAAATGGCCAAGCACAGCTGCTAGAACCCTAACATTCGTGACAGGCAGCACCAATCAATTACAGCTCTCTCTCCTCTCCTGAACTCAGATGAGGGCTCGTCATCCTTTTTCGCTCCACAACTCTTCAGCAGCAATGGCAGGCGATGCGCTGGCACCCAGCAGTCAGTTTTCTCTGTGGCATTTCCTCGTTTGTGCCTGTGTGCACTTAATAAAACATTAGCTGAGTTGCCTTTGGAGCCAAACACTGCTCAGTGCAAGGAAAAGGCCTGTTCTCTGTCTCTGGGGAGTTGGGAGGAGCATTGGGAGAGGTAGATGGCCACTGACCACAGAATGCTGCAAGCTGGGGATCAAAGTTTCCTTCAAAAGCCCACAGGAGCCAGGATAAAAAATGCGGAGCATTTCAGAGGAAGCTGGGTGCTTCATGCTGCATGGGACCCAAACAGCCTGCTAACCTGTCGTGCCTTCTTTCCCCAGGAGCAAGGGCTGAAGGCCAACAACTCCAAAGAGTTAAGCATGTGTTTCACAGAGGTGAGTAGGGGCACAGTGGGGGGGGGTGGGCACTTGAGGCTGGGCCCACAGGAACTGTTATTTAGGCAGCAGTTGAACTCAGAGCCCCTGGGTCAACCAAACTTCTGACCCCGTTTTGGACCTGAGTGAGAACTCACTCTGTTGGGGTGGCGGAGCCTCCAGCCAGAGCCTGTGGCTGTCTCCTTGTGGATGACCAATAGCTGCTCTGAGCGGAGGCCCCTCCCACAGTCCCCTCTAAGACTGGGTTGGGTACTGCTTGGCTCTAGTTACGGGGCATGGGAGTCGAGAAGGACTCGGACTCTTGGTGGAGCCCCTTGCCTAGGACTGTAGGAGTGACTCACAGGCCCAGGATAACAAAGAGTGGCACCCCAGTCTGCCGAAGGGCGAGGGAGAAGCTCTGTCAGATGTACAGCGATGGGATTTTGTGGAGGAAGAGTGTTTCCTCAGTCAGGAGCAGGGAGCAGGTGGCCTTCTCATCTCCCTATCAATAATCAGGCCCTGATAAACCACCTGTTTGGAATCGTTCTTGTTTACTTGCCGCTTTTGAAATAGGATCCTTACCTTAGGGTCCTTACGGGCTTTGAACTCACTTTGTACTCAAGGCTACCCCTGAACTTAACGGTTTTCCTACCCCCGCCTCCTGGATGCTGGGATTACAAGCTCCTGCCAGCGTGCCTGTTTGCCAGTGTGGAGGTCTACAGGTCCATTTACTGAGGACTGCTACCCATGGCCTTGAGGCTTAGAAGAGACAGAGTCTCCCATTTGTTCCTGTCTTCCCCAGTTCCCTGAAGGCACAGTTCTACCCTCAGAGGGCGAGGGAAGCAAAAGATGGGTTCTAGGCAGCGAGAGAGGTGGGGTCGGGGAAGACAGCTTTCGGCATGTGTTTCTTTGACCACAGCCCTACTGATGGGTTTTTGTTGTTTTCTTTGTGTGTGTCACCTCCTCTGCCATGGATCAGCTCACGACAAACATCAGTCCAGGGAGCAAAAAGGTGATCAAACTTTACTCAGGCTCCAGCAGGGCAAGACTGTCGGCTGCCTTGATGGCACTCCCACTTCTGATGCCGACCTTGGCCTTGTAGGCCTTCGGAACCCTGCACAAGAGTTCTTCAAGCAACCCAGATGTGACTCCCGCCTGACAAAATGGAAACATACACACACACACACACACACACACACACACACCTTGCAAAAAAAAGTTTTTTGTTTTTTGTTTTTCCTACATTGTCTCTGAACCTTTCTCCGTTCAAGTTTCTTCTCTGGAGAAGTTTTTCTAAACCAAACAGACAAGCAGGCAGGCAGCCCGAAGCCTGCCTAGAGGTCCCCGGCAAGGGCCACCCAGCACCACTAAGGAGGGCTCGAGGCTCTGCGATGACTCTTTTCTCTTCACTGGTGTTTTCTCTCGGGACCATATGACGGCCTGCTGTGGAAGGGACTTCGCTGTGCCTGGTGTGAACTGGAGAAAGGACAATGGCAGCTGTTTCTTGAGCTGCCTACTCTGGGGACCGACCCGCCCAGGGACTAGCAGAGCGTGTCAGTCAACAAGGAAGCAGGGGTGGCCATAAGGACCTTGTCACCTCTTCCTCTTGGCTTCGAAGATGGAGATGGTTTGCTGCCACCCCCAGCTCTTAGGTGGCCTAGTGGGTCTGAGTCTGGATTGGGAACCCCCATGGCTGCTCCAGGCCAATTGTGTCTGTAGCGTAGATGGGTTAGGAGCTGTTAACAGGAGGAAGCTCCTCCAGGGAAGGAGCAAGCCTTGGTTGGGCACCAGCTCCAAGATGCTCCTTCCTCCTTCCTGCCAGGAATCCTGAAGTCAAAGAGAAACGATCCTCTGTTGGCTTTTTTTGGATTTTTTTTTGTGGGTCCATTTGGTGGACCTCACTTGGGGAGAAGGGCTGTTGAGTGGGGGCTAGGGAGACCCTAGATGGACTCTGGTGGGTCCCAAGCTTGCCCTTTCTCTCTTCTCCTCTTTTCCATTTTTCTCTTTCCTTATTTCTGAGGCATTCATCTACCATCTGTACATACTGGGCCTCCTTTCTCCACATATGTGTATATCCATATACATATAGCCTGTGATTTCCTCTTTCTTTCATTTTTTTAAGAAGCAAAACTATGGAAATAATACCCTACAGATGAGCGAAAATGTATTATTGTAAAGTTTATTTTTTTTAATAATGTTGTCTATGATGGGAAGAAAGGTACCAGGCCCCCTGAGCTCTGGTCCGGTTGGGCTGATGGGGCTGTGGCCGGGCACTCCCGATTGCATTCACTCTTAACCAAGCTCCAATAAATGTACTAGGAAGCGAGTTGCCTTCTGACTCACCTCTGTGACTTCGCCTGTGCTTTATTCTTGGCCAGGTACCACCCATCGAATGCTTACTTGAGGGTCCTGCTCGGCTGGCAGATGTTCGTATGTATTTGTATGTGTGTACTGGGCATGTGTGCATGCACTGGTGTATCTGGTCCATGTGTCCTGTTGTGGTTGATGGATGGAACTCACATAGGATATTTGGTTTTTTAACTTGGTGGGTCTGAGGTCTGCGGAGTCTGTGGGATCTTTTCCCCTCCTGTGTCACCTTCCTGGTCAGCACTGATGTCTGTTGCTGTAAGACTAGAAGAAAACTGAGACAGAAGTGGGGTGGGAGCATTGAGAGAGACGCCTGGCATCAGTCCTGTGTGATGCTTGTGTTTTTTTTTATTATTTATTTATTTATTTATTATGTATACAATATTCTGTCTGTGTGTATGCCTGTAGGCCAGAAGAGGGCGCCAGACCCCATTACAGATGGTTGTGAGCCATCATGTGGTTGCTGGGAATTGAACTCAAGACCTTTGGAAGAGCAGACAATGCTCTTAACCTCTGAGCCATCTCTCCAGCCCTGATGCTTGTGTTTTTATGCAGCCCGGATGGCCCTGTCTACCTTATATGTAATGGAGTAGTGTCTCCTTAGGCTTTCTGGTCTACCTGAAGTGTGTGACTGGAACTTTAATCCTTGAGTCTCACTATAGAAAGAAGATGATTCTTAGTGTTTGGGGAGGGGTACAAAAGACCATTTTTTAAATTTTCTCTATCCCATTCTTCTATCTTTCTCCATTTGCCACACAGACCCTACTAGGATACTAAGACTACATATACATATACATCAGACACACACACACACACACACACACACACACACACACACACACATGCACACACGCACGCACGCACGCACGTACGCACGCACGCACGAGGTAGGCAGGATGGAGAGGGAAAGTCTGATCTACATCTTTAGGGTTGCCTGTGATCCTGCCTTGTCACCCTATGGAGTGATGTCATTTTTCAGTTTCTCTGTCCTGGTTCTGCTCAAATGACTCTTATTGATTGTACACATGTTAGTAACATCTGTTCACAGTGGTGACATTGACATGTTATGCTCCAGCTTCAGCCTGGAGGAAGGACAGTGAGCCAGCCAGTCCTCTTCCCAGTCTCCTCAGCCTTACTGAGCTGGCCGCTTGGAATACATTGTTCTTGTAATCAGCAAAGACTCCATAGGTTTGGAAGGGATTTCCTGGAAGGTTCTGGGAGGTGGGGGTTCACAGAATTGGAAGGGGATCCAAAGAAGGCTGGAGCAGAAAGTATAAAACATCTAAGAAACATTGGGGCCTAGACCTTGGAGGCTGGGGGCAGACAAAGGCAAAGAAACAGTAGGACCAGGAGCAGGCTGGGGGGACCCACAGAGAGCAATTTTCAGTTACTTTGCAGTTATTTGGTAACCTGTGTGCTTACCTTAGTCATCAGATGTTATGACATTAGCTCCCTTAGCCACTGGCTCCTGAACATTCCTCATCCAGGGAAGATGTCCGTGTGCCAGGCTGCAATAGCTCTTGTTTCCTATTCCAAGACCTTGGCAAGTCTAAAGGCATCTCTCAATGCTTTTCTACTTGCTGGGAACATCTGCTATGGACGGTTATGCTCAGATAAGAGCCTGGACATCAGGTTCCTGTTGGCTCTTGCCTCTGCAGGCATCCTTTCTTGCAGCAGGAACACCAGGCTGGGAAGAGGGTCTGCGGAAGCCTGCAGTGGGTGTCTAAGGAGGCCCGTGTTCATGTGATCAATGTTCTGGACCTCGTGGGAGCAGTGCTGCTGGTCTCACTCTGAACTTGGGCTCATCTTCAGAGCCAGGTCTCTGCCTTATGTTGAGACTAGTCACAGTGGCATTGTCTTATTCCCGAGTCCTCAAACCCTGCATTTACAAGGAAAAATAGAGCAGGTTTCCCAGGATGGGCTTGAGCCTGATTTTATTGTTATTTCAAGAAAACAAGCTTTGCATGTTATCCTTAGGCCTAAATGCATCTAAAGGACCCTCCTGATACCAGTAAGCCAGGATGGACCCTTGTGTCAGCTCTAGGCTCTTGCTAAGGATATCCTAGTCACTGAGATGCCTGCTGATTCTGGGAGCTCGTGGGTTTGACTCACCTCTTGTAGCTTGACTTGGCTCCAAAGTTGCTTCTTCACATGTGTGCATGTGTGTATGCATGCATGTGTACCTTGGTCTCTCTAGTCATGGACTGCTGAATGCCCAAATGAGATAGACTTTCTCCTGCTCTTGGAAGAGCAAAGTTTCAGGATTACGTGCTGGCTGGAGAAATTCTTGGCCGAGACTTTTCTAATTTGTGGAGTGGATTTAAGTCAAGCAGCCCCTACCAAGTGGGTTAAAAATGCCAAGGGATAAAACTACACACTCCATGTTAATACAGGTGAATCTATTCATGGCCAATTTTCTACTGTTATGGGTCTCTGTGGGGGTTGATGTTTGCCTTCTAAAAATGATGAAATTTTTAAGGAAAAGTCAAAGTAATTTGGAACCAATAGTGACAAATAAGACAGGTACTATTCATTGTGGTAGGTCTAAGTAGTGAAAAGCTGCCTTTGGGACACAGGGGGGAAATCTTGTCATCTTGTTCAACCTTGGGAGCCTCACCTGTGAAGTTCTATTAGACTAGCACCTGAGGCATCCTTTTCAATCTTAAATGAGCTCCGAGGAAGAGGGTAAAGGCCCAGAGATGGTGAGAGATGGACAGAAACCAACTCCCAGGCTGATGCAAAGCAGTCAGCTTGGTTTTCCTGACGAGTGTGTCTACTGCTCCCCGAGGCACTCCTTTGACAAGGCCTGCATATCCAGTTTGCTGAGGGATGGCTTGATCTGAAAACCCAGCTGTACGACCTTGAACATCTTCTATATTAAAATAGGTAAGTAAACAAAAAGGGCCCGGAGGTCTTCTCGAAGACATTAGCAAGAGGCTGGGAAGACGGAGCATTGCTATAATCCCGCCATACCTGCATACATAAGGATCGCCAAGCACCCTGTGTGTTGCGATGTGAATTTATAACACATAGTTGAGGTTCGGGAAGATAGTTCGATCCTTGAAGCTTGCTGGCCAGCCAGTTTGGCCAGTCAGTGAGTACCTGGTTCAGTGAGAGACTCTGTCTGAAAAGGTAAGGTGGAAAGTGATCAAGGAAGACGCCACGTTCACCTATAGCCTCCATACACATGTATACACATGTCCATGTACTCACATACCCATGTGAACACACATACACCACATACCTAATATGCATACACATACACACAAATACCTAACAGATCACAAATGATGCTGAGTATCAATTCCTGAGAATGTCATTTACCGCATCCCATATGTCAGTGTAAAGTAGGGTTTTTTTTTCTGTACCTGCCCATGGCAGGAAAAGATAATCCTGCATTTTGAAGGGATCATAATAGGATCATTGGAGACAAAACCCGAAATAGTGAGGCTGTTTTGAAATGTGCACATCTAAGATATTACAAATGCTCATGTGTCCCTGTGCAAGATGCTGTTTTGAAATTGTGTAAAATCAATCCTCCCTCTGTTGAGACTCAGGCAGGTTGATGCCATGTTCCTATTGCAGACACTGAAATAAGGATGTTCCAATCTATCTCAGATATTGAAGAAGGTGAGTGGTAGGTCTCAGACTCTAATTCAGTGGCTAGTACCAGACGTATGCCTCCCACCAGGCAGCCAGTTTGAACTGAACTGCTGTATAGATGACCTATTGTGCTGGCCCATAGCTGCCCAGGTAGGGATAGTCACTTCCCTGAGCTTGTTGCTGCATCCTTCTCTCCCCTTCAGCATCCTCATCATTTGTATGACTAAGGGTACCAGACCACTGGCAGATAGAGGGCTGAGTGTACCCTAAGGAGCCTGCAGGGCAGTGGGGAGGGAGTTCTGCAGTTTCATAAAATCAAGCATGGTGTATACATGAAAGAGAAGACAAGGCTGCTACTCAGTGACAAAGGACCTTGGCTGGAGGCCTTGCTGGTGGTCAGGGGAGGATGGAGCTGGGTAATCCACAGAAGCATCACCATCTCAAATTTCCTGGAGTAGATGAATGGTTTTGTTGGGAAACGGATTTTGTGGGAAGATGGACCCTTTAGGAAAGTGACCACCTGGGATCTTAGTTTACTGACCCCAGATTGTTCTTGCCTTGGGGGCCCGATGTTTGAGAGGAGAGAGGCTGAATTTGGGACTTAAAGTGATGTGATTTGAATTATATATATATGCCCCTGACCAACTAGGATTTCATGTCCAGTACCCTTGAATTGTCTCACATAGAAAATGATGACAGCAAGCTGTCTTCCTAGGAATGGTCAGGAATACGTGGGCTATTCTCTGTGTGTGGCATATAGTGCCCACTAAACCATGCACTGCCTCCCCCAGGGGTCAATATACTGGGGCTCTCTGATTCCCTCAGTGCCTGTCTTGATGCCCAGGCTTGTCTGCTTCTGGTTACCTTTGGAGCTTCTCCCCTCTCTTCCTTCTACATCCCAAGAGGATTTCCTGAATTCCCTGGGATAGACGGGGTACGACTGTCACTCCACTCCAGGGTGCTGCTCTTAGAAACCCTGCCAAGCGGAGGAGTTGGGAGGGCAGAGAGAGTGGGGACATCAGAGAGCAGACATGCTTGTATTATTTGTAAATTGCAGTTGAGCTGATCTGAGAGTCACCAGGGACAGTGGCTGCAGAGCGTCTAAATGTCATGCTCTCTGGACTCCTTTGATTGGCTGTTCCTTCTCTAAGCATGCTGCCAGGGCAAGTGCAGTAGCTCAGAACTGAGGACAGGAAGCATCGATTAGACACAGGGCTGAGCCGCTGGGAAGGTCAGCACCTTTGGGAGGGTGGCTGCCATGCCGTCCCCCATTGGGCCCAAGGTAAGAACAGAGATGTCTCTACAAGACCACGAACTTTCAGGAGCGTGCTACGGGAAGGCAGCTTTGAGCTTCCAAATCCAGTTTCTGAGGACTTGTCTGTGTGCTTTTTCTCAAGTCTGGAAGAAAGGTAAGGTCTAAAGATATCAAAATATCAAAGGATATTTTGTCCTTTAGGAGTCTAGGATGTTCTAGGTTTGATCTTGAGTCGGCTCTTGCCATCTGTTGGCTAGTAACATCAACTAAGTCGGTGAGCTTATGGGCCCCTTAATCATTTCTTTAGATAGTGATAAATACGTTAGCATTTAAATTGTATTTTTATTTTTTTGTACTGGGGATTAAACCTAGGGACTAATGCAGGCCAGGCAGGCGCCATATCTCTGAGTCATATTTAATTAAGCTTCTTTTGAACCGTTTTAGTGACTCACTGAATTGCTTAGGTTGGCCCAGAACTTTTGATCCACTTCAGCTTCCTAAGGATCTAGGATTACTGGATTGTGTCAACAAGCTTGGCTAGCATTTTTTTTTCCTCCTCTGTGGGCCTTGTTATCTGGTCAGCTCTGTTGCTGTAGCCCAACAGCTGTCACAGGCACTGTGTCAAAGACCAGACTAGGCCATGTGCCAATAAAACTTTATTTACAAAAACAGACACAGGCTCCCTTTGATCCATGGGTTGTAGCTTGCCAATCATATCTCAAGACATTTTCAGAGTGCAAGCTGTCAATCCAAAGGAGCTGGAGCACAGAGTGCCTGCTAGAAGGGAATGGCTGACAACCAATTGGGCTGAAATGAGTTTGGGGAGGTGGAGGAAGGGAAGGAGTGGGTCAGCTAGCATGGAAAGGGATGCGAACATACTGGCATGCTGGTGATGGAGAAAGAGAGGGAGGAATGGTCCTATAGTGCAGCCGGGGTGCAAGAGAAAAACCAACAAACAAAACGGGAGCATGGGGGCTGACTGCACACAGCGCTGTGAGGTTGTGCCCTTGTACTGGAACATTGGTCCAGTTGGGTGGATGAGGCTAAAATCCAGCCACACTCAACTCATCCATCTGTGCACTTGCTCTCGGCCTCATGATAGGAAGAGCATCATTTCCTAGTTTGCACAGAGGCTTCTGTATGTGCTGGCACAGGACCGAATGCCTACAGCAAGAGCAGCTGCCAGTTAGGGATTGGAGGGGAGCAGAGTTGCATGCTCAGAGATGTCCGGGTGTGCCTGCAGGGTTCTCAGCAAGTCCCTTCCACCTCCTGGACCCCACCTTCCTGGTCTGCAAAGGGAGAGAGCAGAGGGCATGCTTGCTTGCCAGATTTCCCCTACAATAGGGCTCTGAATCTATGTCGCCGGCTGCTTCAGAACTTGCTGGTCTATTGCAAAACAACTTGCAAGGAGACAAAATTCATCTTTCTTTCGGTAAACACTGACACTCTGCTTGGCTGTTTCAATTTTTATTCCACGAGTCTTGAGCTCTAGACAGCTGCCACAGTGCTCACTGTAGGTAGAGGTGGCAATTACACACTTCGCTCACTGGCCTCTTCTCCTTCAGGATGGTTTGTCTAAGGAAGCCAACCCCAGAGTCTCCTGGAGATGAGAACCACCTGAGCCTTCTGAGGCGTCGTTCCCTGGGGGAATGCACACCTGCGTCTCCACCTTAGCCGGTAAACTACCTAATGGTCAGAGATCACAATGTCTCTCACCTGTGGCCCACTCAGAGCGTGGCCAGTTCCTCTCGCACACCTCTGTAGGTAGGAATTTGCACAACCACTGAGGTCAGCCTGAGAGTGTGATTGGGGCTGAGGGAGCACCTGCAGCCAAGGGCGGCTTCTGGGAAAACACCTCTCTGCTTTGTTCTCTCCTTGGTCACAATCCATAGAGGGTTGACAATTAAAGACAGAGCAGCTGCTTTCGCCCTGTTCCATCTGAAAACCCGCATCTGGCCTGGTTGGCTGAACAGATCTCACAGGATGACACCTGCTGGCTCCATCCACCCTTCACGTTTATCCACCAAGGAAGATGAAAGGGCTTTTTGAGGGACCCCCAGTGGCCTGAAATTACTCATAATTCTCAATTTGTTAGGAAGCTGGCTGATGGCGAAGCCACTGCAGCAAGGGATCAGCACGCGACACCACCTTGGGACCTGTGTTCATAGCGTTTGGGGGCTTCTGTACCAACTCTCTCTCTCCAGTGGAGATTTGACCTCGTTGGTGGTTCAAAGTGGTCCAGGGGGCACTGTTGGTTTACAACACTGATGACACCCTATTTGGCGCCTCAAACTTGCCTTTCTGTGTCTTACTGCATGGATCTGGGCCAGGGACAAATATAGCCCAGAGCAATCTGAGGAGTGTTGGTACATGTGGCCAGCCTTGTTAGGAAGTCCTGTTGTAAGTGGAAAGTTGGATATGAGCGAGCCCTGTGAGACTTATGTCTCTTTGGGTCTTAGCTGGAAGGATAGTAAGTCCGTATCCCCCCTGGATTTGCATCACTGAAGATGCGTCTTGCAATGGACTCTACCGAAAGAACAGGCCTAGCAGCTTCCAGATACCTCTTAGGAAGATCCTAAGACTCAGGCCCTAGGCCTTTCTGTGTGGACCCCAGGATCTTCAACTTCAAAATAGAGTTGGATAGTGGCACAGATCACAGGACCATCACTTTCTCTGCAATCAGTATGATCGATTGGTTGATTTTTGGCAGCATGACAGCTTGCTCCCAGGGACCCCCTGAACCAGTTCTCAGAGGGATCTCTCAGGGTCTGCATGTCATATAGACCTTGGTAGCTGCCACCCTGGAAGCCTTCCCCTTTCCTCTATCTTTCTGTATCTACTGCTAGCAGGCCAGGCTACCGAATGCGTAGGCATTCCTTGTAAGGCCTAGCCCAGAGGTGCAGGATTGTTTGTAAGCTGTATGATCAAGTCTCCCTTCTTTGCTGAGGCTCATTGCACAATCAGCTCATCATAGACTCAGAATGAAATGGTTCTCTTCCTGGAATTCCTCTTCTGTCTTGCTCCTGCAGACCTTTGTCTGCCTGGTTGTCTACAGCTCTCCCCTTTCTGCTGGAGGTGTTGCGATCCGTGTTTTTAGGCCCTAGAGAAGTAGGGGGTTTTGGCCTTTAAGTTTCTGCTTCAGGTCAGACTCGTTCTTCCCCTTGGCCGGCTAGGGGAGCATCTACCCAGAACCAGCAGAGTTTTAATTCTCACTCGACTGCCCATTGCAATCCTGCCCTTGGAAGGGAATGGAGTCAAGAGCAGAGTCTCACCAGGCACACATCAGCAAGGCAGGCCCCCTTTACCAACAAGCGCTCCCCAGTGATTGCCCCATGGATATATCCAGTATTCAGCCTCTTCACTGACTGTGTACCTGGGCGATGCTCTGGGGCCAAACTTCCCAGACTCAACTTGAATGTACTGGGGAGCTTTAAGGGAGGCCCACTAAAATGAATACAAATCTCTGAAGTGAGAGTCAACCCTCATGACATCCGGTGATGCCCTCTCTGCTCTGGCTCTGGTGACCTTGCTGACCTCTTCTCTAGCCGTCTTCCCTGTGCGCTCTGCTCCAGCTGCGGTGGCTTTCCTACTGATTCCTGAACACCCTGGGGCACTCACCTCCTGGCCTTTGCTGTGACCATGCCATCCATCTGTTGTACCCTTCTAGTCATGAGAGTGAGCCCCCTCACTTCCTGCAGGTCCCCCTCAGTGTCAGCTAAGAGGTCTTCTCTGTCCAGGACACCCCTTTTCTCTGTCTCTGGATTTCCTATTCCTAATGTTTCTCTAGAGTACTACCATGTATGTAGAGTACAACATGTACAGATCATGTATGCATATGTGTTTATACACAGACTGTGTATGTATTTATGCACAAATCATGTTTGCATGTGTATTTATATGAAGACCATGTATGCATATGTGATTATACAGAGACCATGTATGTATATGTGATTATACACAGACCATGTATGCATATGTGACTATATACACAGACCATGTATGCATGTGTTTATACGCAGACCATGTATGCATCTGTGTTATGCATACCACACATGCATATGTTTTTATACGCAGATCATGTATGAATATGTGTTTATATGCAGGCACATGCTGCTTAATGACAGGGCTGTGCTCTCAGAAATGTGGTGAGAGGCAATTTCCTTGTGTGAATGTCACAGAATGCTAGCGCTAACCCCTACACAGTCTCGGTCACTGGTGATCATGACCTCTGGTACAATCAAGAGGTCCAGTTAATCGGAAGCTGTGGGAGGCTGTTGCTGAAGCAACAGGGCATGCTGATTTATGGCCAACGTTTTTGTTTATCAGAAGGATATACTCTAAAATAATGATAAAAGGACAGCAAGCATATAAGCCAGCATCCATTGCTCAGTCTCATTTATCAGATATTATATGCTGCACACAATTGTATGTTTTGCATTTTTATATGACTAATGGTACAATAGGTTTGTTTATACCTCAGCCACAAGCAGGAGCAATGCATTGCCCTCTGGCATCATGACAGCTGTTATCATCGGGAGGCAGGGCTATCTCAGCTCACTGGAGTCTCGTGGTACCTCCGTTAGCACATATGTAGTCCATCATTGCCTAACATCACGGTATAATGCAAGACTCTGCTCTGTGTGTAAGCGTGTGTGCATGCATGTGTGTGTATGCGTGCATGTGTGTGTGTCTATATGTGTGTGTCTTACCTTCTCCCACTAAAATGTAAGTTCCAAGAGGATGTTATTTTTTTTCTTCCAAGATCTATGCTTAGCTCCCAGGCCAGGAGTCCTTAGCAGAGAGAAGGGCCTCGGCTAATATTTGTTGCTTGACTGGAAGAGGGTAGGCATAGACAGTCAGGAATTGCAGCCTAGCATTCAGGAAGATGTTGAAAGGAGCAGGGACTCTGAACTAGCCTTTTTTTTTTTTTTAAAAAAAAAAAAACTATTGAAGCTAGTCCAGAGCTCTATCCCACCTCTGGCTAACACCAGGACTAAACTAGGACTCTGGATCTATTTCCATTTTCCCCTGCCCTGAAAAATGGCTTTATCTCATAGGTAGCCGCATGAAACCGTGCCATCTTGTAGAATATGATTAATGTGCTTAGTAAACTTTTCTTGCACATAGACAAAAAAATGTGGCCAGCCAAGCTCCATCAGTTTAGACTCAGGATAGGAATGAGGTTGGACCAGACCCTCCAGGGTGGGAGGATGTTTGCTGGTTTGACCTTGGATACCCGTTTAGGCAAGGTCTGCTGAGTTCTGCTGCCGAGAGCCCACCTGACAACCAAGCTCTCAGCTACCCTATTGCCCTGCTCCATCCCTCTGACCAAACCTCACCTTCCTACTTAAAAAAACGAGAGAAAGCACCATGTTCCAGGCCAAAAGCACATAGCCCCGAGCATCCTGAATCCCCAAAGGCCCATGTTGCTCTTGCCTCACATCCCAGTCATTTTATTTAGTAAACTTACGGGGAGGCTAGTGCTGTGCCTGGACCTGGAAGGGTTAAATTGCCAGTGGAGGAAGAGGGAAACCTGCTGGGTTTTATTTCCTAATGACCATGGAAGGGAAACATCATGTCTTACTTGTTCAGGGTGTGTGATTGAGCCAGGCCATCAGCAGAGGGCCGAGGCACTTAGTAGAAATCACCGGGCCATTCTAACTTACATCAACAGCTGCCTCTTGAAATGGAAAGGAAATAGACACCATCTCGGGAGGACGATCAGAATGAAAGATTCCAACGTGCCGGGCGAGCAAACAAAACTTCATAAACAGACTTCTTGGGTGAACAGGCTCCTTACAATAACCATGTCCCCCCCCCTGCTGGCAACTGATCATGGGACATATAGGGTGTCGTTTTGGGGCCAAGGGTTGAGAGTCGGAGGCAAAGGGGTAAGACAAAACCGTCAAAGGAGATTTTGGGCTGCTCTCCATGTTTTGAAGATGAAGGGGGTGCAGCTGGGGCAGCAAGCTCCACATCTGTAGTTTTCTAGAATCATTTATAGTTATGTTCTTGAATGTGTTCAGTGTATGTGTGACACTGTGTTGTCCCCTACGTGGGGATCTAAAGGCACTGTCTTCTACAGCAGAAAAGGCAGCTCCATGGGACTGAGGGACCACAGGTCTCTTTGGCCTCCTGCGTGTCGAGTATGCCGTGAGGGAACAATGGTGGGCGGTGTGTGGACTGGTGTGACTGTACACAGGTAGAAGCCTCTCAGTGGCAACCATTAGAGAGTGGGTAGAACCCTTGGTGATCCTTTGAACCAAATCTGAATGGCTTTGGGGAAAGCTGATTGACTAACAAGCCAGAGGGAAGGCAGCTAGAAAATGACGGGATCAGAGAACCCAGGCCCGCTCCACCAGGCCATGCCATGACCCCGCTGTTTGTAGCCTGAGGTGTCCATGACGACCACGACAAAGTCTGGCAGAGGTTGAGAGAATCCACCCTGCAGATGGATGCTACTTTTTGTGAGCTTGTCTTCCTGCTTCAGGTGCAGCAAAGAGCGTGCTAGTCTGGTCCATCTTCCTTGATGGCCCCCTCTGCGGTTAGTGGAGAATTTTGCTAAGTCTTTTGTCCTTAACTCCTTGCACATGAACTCAGAGAGAAATCACGGGGGTGGGGGGTAGTGAGGGAGTGGCTGGAAAGACAGAAACATCCTGAGGGGGCGGGGCCTGTCCATCTCCCCATCCCCCAGTAGCTCATTTTCCTCCCTGCACAAGGCAGATACCTTCTAATAAAACATGGATAGGAGCTGAGCAGTGGTGGCACACACCTTTAATCCCAGCACTCGGGAGGCAGAGGCAGGCGGATCTCTGTGAGTTTGAGGCTTGCCTGGTCTACAAGAGCTAGTTCCAGGACAGGCTCCAAAGCTACAGGGAAACCCTGTCTCGAAAAACCAAAACCAAACCAAACCAAACCAAACCAACAACAACAACAACAACAAAAACTCTGAAAATCCATGGATAGGGGACACCACATTCTCTTTCAGATGGGGTCCAGGATGTGTCCATTTTGGGGGCGGTCTTCTAGATGTGGTCCTTAGTGCTATTTGGAAGTGGCCACGCCTTTGAGCTGGGAACAGGCATGGATCCTGACAATTTCCCTGGTGAAGGAGCATTTACAGAAGTCCCAGGAACCCCCACTCCTTAGAGATGGACAAGGCCTGCTGGAGAGAGTGATCTTCCAAGAGCTCAAGAAAGAAAGATCCCGGTCACATATCTTTCAGCTGCCTCAGTTTCCTCATTTGTCAAGTAAGTGGTTTGGGACAAAGAAAACCTGAAATGCATGGGGGAGGATGAGAGCTGAGGGTCAGCTCGCCACATAGATCAACTCAGTGTTTAAGTGACCTTAAAAAATCTCAATTTGTTACCGGCGACATGAACTTTGAGGAGCTGCGATGGTAAATGAGCTAATATATGTGAGACACCTGCCGCAGCGCCGGCTGCAAAACAGCCGCTTAGTACAGTTTCCCTTCCGATTCCCTTCGGCATTCAATCTTCCTTTGCCCACTCCTCCGTTCTTCTGTTCAGTTGCTGAGTCAGTGCTGACCGCTGGGAAGCCAAGTAGGGATTTATTAGCTGAACTTCCTCCATCGGTGTGTACCTGCCATCATCCCAGGTCCTACTCTTGGTCCTGCTGGGAGATGCTGTAAGTCATGGTCATTTCCTGAAGGGTCGCACTGCATGAAAACCCATCCTGTAGGACACTTACCATTCCAGGTAGTGTCTCCTTCAATTCGATGTATGTGCTGGCAGACTCAGTACGAGAAAGGCCATCATGGTTGATGTCAGAGCACCTTGGAGCAGATTGTATTTACCCTGTGTGCTTTGATGCTGAGAAACTCAAATTAAACGCTGGTTCTAGAACTATAGTGCTTCATCCAACCTCTAGTCACACTTCATTCTAGCTACCTCCTTCCGTTCTCAAGGGCTGAGAGAGGACCACTTCAGTGCCCTTGGATCACCTGGGTTTCCACTGTCTGAACACAGCTAGGATGATTGTTTTATGTTCTGTTCATCAACACAGAGAGAATTCTCCCTGTTTCTCTGCCTCTGTCTATTCTTTCTTTCTTTCTTTCTCTCTCTCTCTCTCTCTCTCTCTCTCTCTCTCTCTCTCTCTCACACACACACACACACACACACAACTTCACATTCCTTGAGGCTGGGGATTGGGCCTTCCAACTTATCACCTATCATAAAACATGAAGTATCTGAAAGTGTATAACAAACTTAAGAAATGCTTGCTGAGTCAATACATGTCTGAGTGAATCAGGCGGTTAAAGAAAACATTTACTTCAGCTTTCCTGAGCAATCCTTTCCTTTCTCTTCTGTGGGTTTCGATCTTTTTAAATCAGTGTAGTGCCCAGAGTGAAAGCGCATGTCTGCAGTTCTAGCACTCAGGAGACCGAGGCAGGAGGATCAAGAGGCCATCCTGGGCTATGTAGCTACAGGTACCTACCTTTTATTATAAACACCATTTTAAAGCTTTTAGGATTGATGCAGGTGGGATGGTTAATCTTGCCAACCTGACAAGATTTAGAATTGCCCAAGAAGACCTGTGGCGTGTCTGTGAGGATTTCCAGACAGGTTCAGCAGAAGAGGGAAGGCCACTCTGAGTGTGGATAGCACCAACCAATGGGCTGGGGTCTCAGAAAGAATCTAAAGGGGAAAGTGACTATAGTGCCAGAATGTAGCTAGGCTTGCTGATTGCAGACTCAGTGTGACCAGATGCCTCCCACCCCCAAGACATGCCTTCCTACTGTGCTGGGCTGCACCTTCCTGGGAAGGGAAACAAACCATCCTCTTTATCTGACTTTTGTTAGATATCTTAGCACAGTACTAAGAAATGTAACTAATACCGTAGGGTTGTGACCTGCTACAGAAACAAGTAACTACATATCTATCTCCTACACTAAACCTTCTTGGCAGCTTCCAGCCAGCAGGTCAATGGGGCTCGAGACATAAACTTTGGAATAAACAGAACTTACACCTTTGTGCTGTTCTCTTATTTAACCTTCATCAGAACCTGGTCGAGTCCTTCACCTCTCTGACCTTCAGTCGCCCTGCTTATTAAGTAGCAGTAATGATATTTTCTTCAGGCAGTGGAAGATGATACAAAACCAGGTGAACATGGAAGACAGAATACTTGGCCCTTAGGAAGTGCTCAGCCGTTTTTTATGATGGAACAGAATGTCTCCATCAGAGAAGGTGTGCTGTACACTGGCAGTCCCTGCCCTCTGATGTAAATGTTAGCTCGGTGGAGCAAGGCTACTCCTCCAATGCAACCTTGGGCATCTGGTTTTTGGATTCCAGAATAAGAAGGTGCTGGCAAGCACTCTTCCTCGCTGACTTGGAGAGCAGAGTTGGGTCAATGCTGCGGACATGAAGGGGGCCTGACTCTGGCTCCCCGTGTGTGGGAGGTGCTGAACTGACCCAGCTGGCCTTGAATTTGGGGCCCTGGCTTTGGGCAAGACTGTTTTCCCTCCTTTGTGTTGCCAGTGTTGTCTACCAGCAGGAACCCTCGCCTGGCACGCGGAGCCTGGCTCTGTCCTCACAGTAGAGGCTTCTGATAGGATGCAGAAGCAGCGAAGGTAATGGTGGCATTCAAGCCGGGTCTGAATAGGAAAAAGTGAGGAATCACGTGCAGGTGGAGATGCTCTGCTTTCGAAGTATGGTTTTACTGTCTGATCTCATCTCATCCTTACAGGGATGATGGCAGACTGACTGGGCAGGGGTTTTCAGCCGGATTTTATGGGAGATGGTCGAGGGCCAGAGAGGCTGAAAAACAGGGAGTTTTTTTTCCTTTTTCTTTTTCTTTTTCACACAGTCAATGATGGAGCTGGGACGGGAACTGTAGCCTGGGGCCTGGTCAGTGCTCTCTACCCTGCATCTGGAGAAACGCTGCAAAGGGTTGCATGGAGCAGGTAGTGCCTCTTTGAGGCTGGCCTTTAAGATGGTCAGTGTCTGACCCCCAACCGGTCCAGCCTGCAGGAGCTGAAAGGGCCTCATTTTCTGGTGAGGGCACCTTTGGCCTTGGTCGACATGGTCTGATGGCTCCAGGGGAAGACTGGGAGTCAACTTTGAAGGCTTTGGTTTGTTTGTAAGGCTGAGTTTAAAGCCAAAGACTCCAACAGGCAGGCTTGGAAAAACAGAAGTGGTGGGACGAGGGTGCACGCAGCGAGGGGAGACAGACCTCAGCCTCTGAAGTCTGAGCAGGTCCACACCCAGGTCCCATCCGGGTGCACCCTGGACATATGCACCAATGGCATTTATCAGCCTTCAAAATGTGAATCTCAGTACAAAATTAAACCCATACTCAAGAGCTTTTAAAGCATAACCTATTTATTCAGCCTCTCTTTATGATCGCTCCACCAATTTATTATCAGGGCTGTAAGTCACTCTGCATGGCTGAGAGCTGGCCGCTCCGCTCACCCTTCGTGGTTAGGAGGAAGGCATCTTTTGCTTCATGGATGGAGGAAGTCTTAGCTTCCTGGAATTCGGTGACAAAGGGGGTCTGGAATATAGTCCTGAGTCCAGGAGACGTGTGGGCACACTGTCTGCTGGGAGGGACCTGCCTATCCCTCAGGCCCTGGTGGCCACCTTCCTCCTGGTCCTTTGGAAATCCCTTTTGACCTGAGACATAGGGAAACTTTTATTTATTCAGAATCTTTTATCCACAGCCTATGTGCTGATCCCTGTGGACCCCACGGCAATGCTTCCTTGAAGTACCTAAGGAGGCTGGGTATGATGGTGTGCACCTATAATTGCAACACCCAGGAAACAGGCAGGATGATCGCATGTTGAAATCTAGCCGGCTATACATAGTAAATTTAAAGCCAGCATGGGCTTTTCCTCTTAATGTGAGTCTTACCCATAAACCCCACAGCCAGCCATTTCCGCGCCCCCCCCCCCCATCCAGAGACTGAAGCGGCACCCGAGAAGCCCCTCCCAGAAGACCTCTGAACCCTGACCTGCTTTCCTTTCCAGTGAGTTGGTAGGCTGTCGTCTGAAGTTCCAAATGCCATAGATCTAGGGAGCAAAATTCTTGCCCGATACTTGGCCTAACACAGGAACTTTACTGAGGTCTCCTTCTAGACAGAGCGGGCCCGAGGGGCTGTTTCTCCCACTTCTGCTGGGGAGCGTTCGTGCTAATTACCCGTAGTCTCAGTTACATAACCGGGCCGTTGTCAGCAGCTTTCCAGCGGGACCTGACGTGAAGCTGGGGGTTTGCTGTTCAGCAAGCATTTCTGATGAACGCTCTGGAAAGTTCTTGGTGCTGTGATTGCGATTCTTCCCTGCAGGGTGTCCGGGGTTTTGGGGTACTAATTCACACTGCAGAACCTTCCCGGTGTCCTCAGACACCCTGTGAGTGCGCACCTCCTGGGAAGAGGGCACACCAGGAACGCCCCCCCCCCCCAAGTCATCTGCAGAGGCAGGGATTTAGACACATCTGGAGTGGGGATCATTTGTTGGCAAGGAGCAGGGTATACCCACTACCAAGTACCTGTCTCCTGTCCATAACAAATGTCCCTGACACCTGAGCCCAGCTGCAGACCTTTCTGCTAGACATAATGCTCAAGCTGGGAACTCTATTAACTGGACTATCGTTAGCGGCAACGATGGCAGTAGCTATTAATTCAGTGCTTTTTAGGCACCAAATAGCAGGGCAGGCATTTAACGCATGTTATCTTATTTAATTGTATAAACAGTGCAGAGGACTTATTATTCTATGAATTGTATAGGCATGGAAACTGAGGTTGAGATGTGTTTAATGTTTTCAGGTGACTTTTCTTGGGGGAGATGTGAACAGATATCTATTTACTCTGGATCGGGCACATAGAAAGGACAGAAGCAACCATTCTACCCACATCTAGCTTGGTGAACAATTGGCTTTAATTGGGATTCCTTACAGGAACATGGGTGATTTAAGACAGCTACATCACCCAAGAGGAATGCATCTCCCTACTCGGCCATCGCTAGCTATCTGTATACCCAGGGATGTGGGACCGTGCACATCATCTCATGAACCGTCCTCTCTGTGTCCTTGGTGGGAGGTTAGTGGGCCCAGTCTTGTGAGGATCCCATGAAAATAACCATAGCTGTTCTGATTGTAAGTCAGTCATGGCCTTGTCATAGCTGAGGACAGAGTTCCTTAGGAAACACCATGTCCAAGGTCATCGTAGCAAGTGTGCATGATGGTGGTGGAAGGGGGAGATGTGCAACCAGGGCCTTCTCATCTGTTTGGTCGCTTGCTCCTTTTTTTTTTTTTTTTTAACAAACACATACCATGTATCTCCTGCGTGCCGTTATTAGAATACAAATGAAGCCTTTGTCTAGGGAAGCTCTGAATTTAATGGAGGAGGCCTTCTTTGCAATGTGGACAGAATACAGAGAGATGGGCCTAGTGCACTGCATGGGGTGCTCCAAGGAGGTGCTGTATTAGGGTCCCCCAGAGAAACAAGCAACAGCAAGCAGAGAAGAAACAGAATGTATTATATGGAATAAGGTCATGTGGCTACGGGGGCTAAGTCTGATGGTCTACCCTCGGGCAGCTGGACAATCAGGAAATCCTGTGGTGTAATCATAATGCAAGTCCAAAGGCCTGAAATTCGGGAGTCTTCATAGTATGTCTGAGCTCATGACCAGGAGCCTCGATGGCTCAGTTCTAGACACGCAGCATGCATGAATGACATACATTTAACCTTCTTCTACCTCTCTAGTCTTTGACGGTCCTCGATGGGGTGTATGGTGCCGACGCCTATTGGAAAGGGCAGAATACTCCTTTATTGGCTTAAAAACTAAGGCCTTTTGGAGACACCCTCACAGAAATAGGCAGATGGCTGGGTGCCCTCTAGCCTAGTCAAGTTGCGATATAAAAATAATCATTCCGTTGGCTGAGTGTCAGTGAATTCTGGTGGAAGGAAAGGTTCAAGTAGCTTCCCGAGTTTTGTTAAGTGCTGGATATGAAGCTGGGCTAAGAAGCAAGAGATGCCTGATGGGTGGCATCTCAGCAGAAGGACCAGGTACAAGTGATGAGCAAGTGTGTAGACAGCCGAGGGCAACTGCCACCCTTGGCATGCTGCTAGAATCTCATGGACCCTGAGCCAACAGGAAGCTCATATGCCAGGGAGAAGGTCCTGTTAGGTGGGAGCTATGGTCTAAATGCAAAGACAAGGAAAAAGTTCACGAGCCGCAATGCTGTGGTGAGTCTCACCTCTGCAGTTCATGAACACCCCTCTCTCTGACCTTTAAGACTCAAAGCCTATTTTGATATTTTAGTCCTTCAACATCAGTACTACATGGTTCCACTCCCTGAACTTGGGTTTGAATATATGTCTCCTAAATTTCATATGTTGACACATAGTCTCCAAAGTGATGATCTAAAAGGTGAGGTCTCTTGGAGGGGGGTCTGAAATTCATGCTTTTATGCATTCTCTTCCCATGTGAGGGACACAGAAAGTGCTATTATGAGGTTCAAGCCCCCGCCAGATTTGCAATCTTTTGGCAGCTTTCCAGCCTCTATACTAACTATATGTTTGTTGTTTATAAATTACAGTCTGTGGTATTTTGTTATAGTGCTGAATGGACCAGCATTAAGTGTTCTGCTACGATGACAGAGTACTCTAGATGGGGTAAATTATAGCAGAAGTTTATTTCTCTCACAAGTGCCCTCTCCTCTCAGAGTTAGGCAAAAATATTTTAAAGCTTGTATTGGAAAGTAATCTGGAAATACATATGAAACATATCTGTGAAAAAGAGAGAAGAACATGGAGAGACTTGTCCTAGGGGACAAGAAATCTCTGTGTCCCTGCAGTATCAGCATAGGCAGCTAGGTAGGCTTATGGGGGAGAATAGCAGAGCCAAGACGAGTCCAGTTTATGTGTAAGAAAGTAGTGGTTCGGATGATATCTTCTATCAGCGTGACAAATGTGTTTGTGTGGGGGAGTGGGTGGTGGTGGGTGGGAACTCGTGTCTGTGCATGCATGTCTCTGTGTGTGTGGAAGCCAGAGGTCGTTGCTCAATCTCTTCCTAGATTGCTCACTACCTTGTCTTTTGAGACAAGATCTCTTCCTGAGCCTGGAGTTTGCGGATCTGGCTAGGCTGGCTGGTCAATGAATTCTCGGGGTTCACCTGAACCTATACCTTTCCCCTCTTCAGGGCAAAGGGTACAGCTGCTGTACTTGTGCCTGTGGGTACTGGGGATCCAAACTCATGTCCTCTTGTTTATGTGGCTGGCATTCGATCCTGCCTCCCCACAGGTCCTACAAATGGGAATTTTTAATCAATGCTATTGGGAGAGCAGAGAAGTCATTTCGGGAACAAAAATACTTTGGCTCTGTACTTTACCCCATTGCATTGAGAAAACCTCCAAATGGAGCCAAGAATTAGAAGCTAAAAACAAGGAATGTAAAAGTAACCTGAGAACACTTGGAGTCCCGATGGATAGTGATGGGCTTTGTAAGTGTGGTGTAAAATCTAGCAACCATAGAAATGATGGCTGCATTTGAATAGATGTATATATATTAAATATTCTGCATATCTGAGATACCATATTCGGTCAAAAGGCATTTGACAATGTGAGGAAAAAGTATTTGCAATTCATATCACAAAGCACTAATCCCTTTAGTATAAAAAGATTGAGAAATTGAGAAGATCCATAACCCAATGGAAAATGGTCAAAGGACACGAACATTGAAATCAAAAAGAAAGAAATGCAAATGACCTTCACCCATGAATAGGCAAGTAGCCCATTGACGATGAGAGGAATGCAAATCAAAACGACACCAAGAGATGCCATTTCTTGCCTCTCCAGTGGGCAAAGCCCCCCAACTCCTGACAAAGTGCAATGTTGGTGAAGTTGTGGGGGAGCCTGAGTTTCCCCTATTGCAGAGTGTACAATCGAAGACCTCTATGGCAGAACGACAGTGATGTCTACCATGTCACCAATGTGTCTGCCCTCGGGTCTCATTGCTGAGGATCCATCCTATAGTGTGCACCTGCCCTGGTTTGACGCTACATATATGCAAAGTCATTCCATAGCACAGACGACCAGAGCTTCCTGTCAACAGGGGATAACTGCTGGGAACAACTGGGAAATTGCTGCGGAGGCGGGAAAGGAAGAGAAGTTCCAGAGTATCCTATTAGATGAGAGAACCAACGGAGGACAGCATGTAAATTACATCACTGATTTTGTAAAATAAAAGGAGGAAATAAGCCAAGGCACCCCGGGGAGATGGCTCACTGGGTAAGAGAGCTTGCTCTGCAGGCATAAGGATTGGAGTTCAGACCCGAAGCACCACCGGTGGAAGACTCTGGGTGTTGACATGCTCCTGTAATCCCAGCAACTGTGGAAGGGTAGGGATGGGAGAATGGTGAGGGTTTGCTGACTGCCTTGCTCCAGGTTTGGTTGGAGCCCTTGTCACAAGGGAATATGGAAGAAAGGGATATATTAGGACACTTGACCTCCACACTTGAACCTTGTTGAAATGAATCCAGAGTCCCAGTGCCCCGTTTACAGTGGTCCCATAAACTTGCATTTTCCCAGGAGTACCAGCTGACTGAGGCTCAGAAAATAATGAGAAATTACCAAGGCTCATTCCTTGAGGCCCACGAGGCCATAGGGACCAGATAGAAGAAATTCCCCCAGCATCATGATCCTTCTACGTGTGTCCTACATCCCAGACTGATATGTGAACATCTGGGAGCTTTCTCTTGCTGTGACAAAAGGCATGCCGAAGTCATATCATAAGGAGAACATTATTATTATGGTTCCAGGTATCTGGGGTTTCTGTTTCTGTTTGTTTGGGGTCTGTGGTGAGGCAGACTGTCACGACTGTCAGGGGGTGGGCAGCAGAGAAAAACTGACTACCTCACGGAGACCTGGAAGGAAAGGCAGAATTAAGGCTTAGAGTCCTGATATCTCTTTCAAGGACACACCTCCAATGGCCTAACTTCCTCCCACAGGAAGCCACCTCCTACAGGTTCCACTGCCTCCACACAATGCCTTCAGCTGAGGAAAGCGTCTTTAACATGGGAAACTGGGGAACCTTCCAGACACAGCTATAGCAACATCCTACTCCTCCCTGTAGGCCTCCATCAGCACCAGCTACGGGCTAAGATCCATCTGCAGAGTACACGATGCTTGCTCCAGCAAGCCAGTGGATGCTGTGGGGTTCAGTCTTCCTCAGCTGACAGGATGAGAAGGAGAGCCGGTGCACTTTGTGGTCGCTGTGTAACGGTATTAATGCCCTGGATCACCTTTGCCAACTCCCGTCTCTCCTCTGGGGTCTTGATAACTTTGCGGACATCTTCCTGCACCCACCTAGAGATATTCAGCTCTCACCTTTGACCTTATTCAGGACGAATGAATGGTGGGGGCTTTCAGGGGAGTGAGTTCCCCGTCCTGCTTCCCCTCCCAGGAGCACAGCCCCCACCCCAGCTGAAGAGTTGGCAGGACAGCCCTGGGACTCTAAGGACATTTTTTGCTCCAATAGCTCCTCTTCCTTTTCTTTCTTGATCTAGTCTATCTGTCCCATGTACAGCTGGGTGGCAGTCGCTGTATCTGCTGCTTCTCCTCTGTGTCAGCCTTGACCCTGGATGTAGGCACACAGGCTCTTTTCTGTTTAGGTCATGACAGGGCTAATGTCTCATCCCAGTGGCTGAGAGAAGGAGGCTGGTCTTGGTCACTGGGCAATGGTCTTGTGGCTGTTGTTGAGAGGGTATCTAATTGAGAGGGTGCTTGTTAAGGAACCAGGCACCAAGCATCGATCTCTTAGATTCTTAAGAAGCTTGGCATTTTGCCAAGGAGACTAGGGAGCGGCTTAGGCCTTGGAACCTTCCAGTCAGGCTCACTGTGCCCAAGGGATGGGGGAACTGTGTCCTGAGCCCAAGGCCAGCTGCTCAGGGTGCTGCACCCTCCAGAGCTTGACCTTTGGCCCCACTCTCATCGTCTTTGCTTTTCCTGATTATTGTTTCTTTCTTGTTCTTTGTGTGAGGGAAAATGTCTGTGTCCTTCCTGCTTCTCCTGGAGGTCTTGAAGGACTCATGGGAGTCTGTCTTGGAAAGGCTTGGGAGTTTGGAAGAAGTTGCTAACCACCCAGATTGGGAGGCAGATGGGATTTGCCAAGCCCCAGTCTGTGGTAGGTATCTAGTGGGAGGCATTGGCAAGAACAGCTCCATGCCTCCCCACCACCCTGCCTGTCCTGGATCGCACCCTCTTGGTCCCCCAATCCTTGCTTGACTGATATTAGTGTTGCCCTGACACCTCAGGGAGAAAGGAGAAGGAGCTGTGAGATCTGGGGTGGTCCCCTTCCCCCTGTTGACCTCAATTCCCCCGCTAGTAAAATGGAAGTTGTCTTGGGGCATCTCCAGAGTCTCTACTGCCTGGACTGTTTCCTGATTGCTCTCGACTGCACTGAATCCTCTCCTCAGAAACCTTTGGGGTGGTGGGGAGCCCCTCAGACAAAATATAGCATCTCTGTCCCGTGAAGAACGTGGAACTGCTTCTGAAGAATGCCTTAAATAACTGGGGTGCCTTACATGCCAGCTGTACCGGAGTGCTTGCATCATGGAGCTCAGACTGCAGGGCAGAGTGGGTATCCGGAAGCCCGGGGTAGAATGAAGCTCATGCCTACTCCACCCACTCCGCCTGGCTGTCCTGTGTGACTTTGCTCCATCAGCACCTGAGCAGAACAAAAGGCTGTGTCAACCTTCATCTCCATCTGGAAGGAGATTTGCAGTTTCTTTTCTGTAGGCTTGTAGGAGGGCAGGCCCACTTCCTGCTGCCCCCGCCCGCCCTCTCTTGGCTGTGCTCCCAGGTCTTAAGCCAAATCTGCAGCGAGATTTAGGTTCTCACTTCCAAGGGTATTTGGCCTTCCCGCACACTCTGGGGACCAATGGGGCTCTGTTTACCCTCCCTTTACTTCTTTTTCCTTCCCTTTCTCCTTCTACAGCATTCACTTTGCTGGGGGTGGGAGTGGAACAAAGAGGGCTGTCGTCTGGGAAGACCCAAGCTGTTAGGAAGGGTCTCATGTTTGGAAGGGGAAATGGTTGGACTGACCCTCCTGGAAGGCATTTCCAGGTAACAGTTGTTCACAGTGGACAATTTTGTGGGCAGCCAAGGTTGCCTTTGGAAACTTCCTCTAGTTTCCTCGGTGACTGGGCTCTGGCGCTCTTAGGGTCTCTCCTCCTTTTGATCCTCATTATTGCTCCTTAGATTTGCTGGAATCAGTACCTTGTTTTGTGAGTTCCCTATTACATGTTCCCACTCAGAAGGACAGGCCCTTGTGTATGTCATTGAATGACTCGTGTGCCAAGGCACACTGGGAACAGAGCTGTCTAGGAACTGTGGATCTTCCTTTGAAAAACATCAGTTAAGGGGGGACAGGGGAATTCCTAGAGCAATGACTTCACTGCTGTAAGTCTTCAATACAGGTTCCAGAAAAATCTCGAGAAGGAAGAGATATAACGGTTCCTTTCTTTCTATCTGAAGCTGGTGTCCCACAGAACCTGCATATTTGGAAAGCAAGTAGAAAGAAAAGATGTACTAATGTTTGGATGTCTGTAACAGGTCCCCTCCTAGTCACTTCTCCCTGAACAAGACACCCCAAGACCAAGTTCTCAGCACAAAGGAGATTTATTTGCTCCAGAGATACAAAGGACAGGGAATAAGAGACAAAGATAGGGAGAAGGGAAGGGAACACAGGAGAGGGTACAGGGATATTCATCCCAGGGGGATGAAGGACAGCCTCTGGATAGAGGGGAGTCAGATGTGACACAGGAAAATGGCAGTTTATAAAGGAAAAGCGGGAAACCCCTGATTTAGGATAAGTTGTTTTACTTTAAGTGGGCATGTTAATTAGGGTAGCCAAAAGGGGCTTTTGACTGTTGGACTTCAATATTTTGAGAGCTGGACCTTGGTAGTCAGCCTGGGGAGGAGAAAATGGCCAAATAAGGGATTTGACCTTGGTGGCCAACTTTAGGGATGCAATCTAAAGACTTAGCAAGGCAGGGGGAGGGCAAGACCTGTCTATGTGCCATGCTCTGGTATGTTAGAGCCCCTTCACTCCCTACATGAAGGGGCTTGTAGAGTTACTTGGAGGGGTTTATGGTCTGAAGGGACGGGATAAGGTCTGCAAGTCTTAGCCTTAGAATGTCAGCGTCTGTTACTGGGGCATCGGGTTTTGGGACAAAAACTCCTCCGGAGAGATAGACTATTATATTTTAGCAAGGAAAAGAGAATGAAATATAATCAGTTGCATTGTTATTAAGCCCCTACTGTGCTGTGTTCCTGGCACAATATAGCTCTTTCTCTCCTCTACCCACTCCACTCCACACACATTTTACATGATCCTAAAGATTAAAAAAAAGAAAAAATTACAAACAAAACCCAAAACCAACTGATGTGCTTGCTCTATTCCCATTTCACAGATAAGAACCTGAGGTCTTACATAACTTGGAGTTAGTCTGAACTCAGGCTCCATTTCTTTCTACATCATTCTGTTGCCTCCTTGGGGTTTGTAGAACCTGAGCCTGACTGAGCGACACTAGTGAGCAAGGTGTTTCTTACTGGTGCCCCTGGGTCTTAGTGTAGCCTGTTCATGGCCAAGGTCAACTTTGGGTGTCTTATGGTTTTCCTCTGGAGGGCAGTGTGTGTGTATGTGTGTGTGTCCATGAGTGTGTCTGTGAGTATGTGTTGATGGAGGCTGCTTGTTCGTTCCTGGCTGCCCAGACCTGAAATAATCACACAGAAACTGTATTAAATAAACACCGTTTGGTCAATAGCTTAAGCATATTTCAGCTAGCTCTTACATCTTAAATTAACCCATTTCTATTATTTTATATTTTACCACGAGGGTTGTGGCCTACCAGCAAGGTTCCAGTGGGCTCCCGCGGGCATCTTTCTCCTTCAGGGGTGGCTACAATGCATCCCCCTGACTCTGCCTACTCTCTCCTCCTCTATCTGTTTGGAATTTCTTCCTTGCCCTGTTCTGCACTGCAATAGGCCCAAAGCAGCTTCTTTATTAACCAATGGTAGTCACAGCGTACAGAGGGGAATCCCACATCAAGTGTGTGTATTTGTGTATCCTTGAGTATATCTGTGAGTATGTGTGTGTTCATGAGTGTGTAAGTTAGTGGTGTGTGTGTGCGTGTGTGTGTGTGTGTGTGAAGGGTAATGAACATTGAGCATCCTATCCTAGCACTGAGGCTTGATTAGTGACTACCTTTCAAGACTTGGAAGTTGCTAAACTGGGGAGAGAAGCTAGATTCTTCATCTGATGTCCATTGAACTGTAGGCTGATGGTTTTTGTCCTGTTTTCCTCATTCAAGGGAAAATCTCTCATCAGATGACAGACAGCCTGCTTCCTCTTCCATCCACCATGGCAGAGAAAAGAGGGAACATTTACAACCTGTTTGTCCCTTCATGAGAAAGGACATGTGAGTGTTTGGGGCTTTGGACAAGCAATAAACAGAAGATTTAGGGATCATTTGATTTTGGGGCCTCAGTTTCCCCATCTGTAAATGGAGGTGACCATACTTACATGGCCTTTTATGGGATTAAGTAGAGGGCAGGGAGAGAGTGCAGAAAGAGGCTTAGCAATGGCCAAGCAGTCCCTTAGAAAGACCAGAGACTCACTCTGCCCCTCCGCCTGCCTTCCTGGATGCAAGCATGGGGATTTCCAGGGCACTAGTGCTCATGCATAGGTGACCACTTCTCTGCAGGACCAGCCTCCTGGCTGCTGGGCCGACAGCTCACAGCTCAAGTGTTTCCTTCCGACTTCTCCCCACACAGCCTTGTAAATTGCCTGTGTTGGATTCTACACACACCTCAGTGGAAGGGGAATTACTTGCCAGATATACGGCGTCTGAGAGAAGGGCCTCTTATGAGTCAGTGTTCAAATATGTTACGGGCTCAATAAACAGAGGTGGTTTGTTGTAAATTAAGGAGAGGAAGCGAGGTGCCTGCACCAGCGCTTGTTCACCTACTGGTTCCTATTAACGCTCTTCCCCTAAGTGCCCAGTAATTCTCCAGGGGACTTTGCCTGGAGGGCGGGGGTGGGGAGGAGGAATGGGGCAGCAAATGTTAGGCAGAACCACACAGAGAGGTCAAGAGACAGATAAGGCAGTCCCTGGGGGCTTGAATGAGCTTCTGGATGGGGTGGGACGAGGGCTGCCCTTGGGATGCTGCAGGGCATCAGGGCTGATGGAAGCAGGAGCATCCTGGCCAGGGGTAGGGAGTGGCTCTGGAAAAAGAGCATCTGCCTGTCATCACCAGAGTGAACTGGAGTTGCTACGCCCACACCCCAGTAAGAAGCCCATGCTGACTGATTGGCAGGGTATTGACTCTTGCTACATCCTGGGCAGAGATGGTAGGTTGCCCTTAGGATTGCCAAGACTAAGGATTCGGCTAGAAAGAATAATGTGTGATGGGGTTTGAGTTGAGGCAGGGTGTGGGGCTGAGAGGAATTGGCCATAGATGAGACCCAGCTGAGAATCTAACAGGGCATCTGGCTGGCTGCTAAATCATGCCCCGGGGAGACATTTTCTGGTTCTTTCTCCTCTTTATTTCCCTTTTTGCTAGGCCCTACTGGGGAGAGGTCATCCCATTCATGACCCTCCCATTCTGATCAAATCCTCTCTTGCCTCTCTCTCAGCCCGATAGATTTCAATAGTTCCTCTTTATACTAGGCATCCTAGGTGCCCAGGGAGATGCTCGAGAACTGTAGGGTATAGGGTGGAGGAGGGGGAAGACCCAGCTGGTTTTGACATCAACGGCTCATGCTGGTATCCATTGAGATGCCATTGTCCCCATCTGTCCTTAGTCACCCATCCATGAGATTGCCGCTGGGGGATTCCTGTTCCCACCATCTGGCTTTCTCAGACATGTCTCTTTTTCCCCTTTTGTGCCAGTGGCAATACTGTTTAGAAAGGGCATCTGAGAACCCCATATCTCTGAGACAAAAATCCAACTCTTCCAAGGGTCTCAAGGAAACAAGCTTTTGACATACAAGGCTAACCAGAGAAGGCTCTGGGCCTGTTGGTTTCCCATCCCAAAGTGCCCTGAAGAAATGGTTAAGGGAAGGCGAGTTGCTGGAATATGGTGGAGGAAGGAGCAGACTGTGGAGGACAGAGGGACAGATTCTGTGACTCAGAACTGCCAGAGATGGGGTAGCATGTCGTTTAGTTCCCTTGGATGATGGGTGGGGACCGTAGGCCCTTGAGACTGTGATATGAATGATACTAGTTTTCATTAAGTCCCCATTAGCATTCTTTCTACAGGTCAAACGCTCCAGGTCTAAGTAGTTAGAATAAACTGGTGAATCAAACAGATGCGTTGGTCCAGGAAGACCCACCAAGAAGATGTCATGCTGGGATCTGGCTTCCCGTGGAAGGAGCAGGGGCAGGTGGCAGAGCCTCAGACAGTGGCCCTGATATTTGAAGTGTGACTCCAGGGATGGTTTGTCTGGGCTAGAGAGGAGTTCCTGAACTAGAGTCATCACCAAGGAAGTCTTGCAGAATGGACTTGCCTCAGGGACCTCACTATGCTCTGCTTCACAGCCCATGGGCAGTGCGAATGTGGTGACGGAGGCTAGGGCTGAGACACACTTTCTTACGGTAGAGATAAGAGCAGTGGTATTTATAATGGGTTTTGCAAGAGGGTCCTTTTTGAGACAGTAGATCTCAGACAGGGGAGGAAGAGGAGAGAAGGGGAGGGGGAGGAGAACTAGAGGGAATGGGATGGTCGAGATGGGGGAAGCACAGAGATGGAGAACAGGGAAAGAGATATCTTGATTGAGGGAGCCATTATGTGGCCAGCAAGAAACCTAGCACGAGAGAAATTCCCAGGAATTCACAAGGATGACCCCAGCTAAGACACTAAGTAATAGTGGACAGGATGCCTGAACTGGCCTTGCCCTGTAGTCAGATTGATGACTATCTTAAATGTCATCATAGAACCTACATCCAGCAACTGATGGAAGCAGATGCAGAGAGCCACAGTGGAACATTGGGCTGAGCTCCCAAAGCCCAGTTAAAGAGAGGGAGGAGTGAGAATATGAGCAAAGAGGTCAAGACCATGATGGGGAAACCCACTGAAACAGCTGACCTGAGCTAATGGAAGCCTTCCAACTCCAGCCTGACAGTGAGGGAACCAGCATAGGACCAAACTAGGCCCTCTGAATGTGGGTGAAAGTTGTATAGCTGGGGCAGACTGTGGAGCCACTGGCAGTGAGACCACGATTTATTTCTACTGCTTGTTCTGGCTTTTTGGAACTAATTCTCTCTGGAGGGATACCTTGCTCAGTCTAGATGGGGGGGGGGCTTGGTCTTGCCTCAAAGCAATGTGCTAGACTTGTTGATTTCCCATAGGAAGCCTTATCCTCTCTGAGGAGTGGATGGGGAGGGGTGGGATGGGGTAGGAGGGGGGAAGGTGGAGGGAGAAGGAGGAGGGGAGGAAGTGGGAAATGAATTTAGCATGTCGAATGAGAAAAGATAGTTTTTAAAAAATAATAATTTTAATGACCACCACAGCAGACAGAGAGTTCTGTGGATTGAGGAGAGTCAGGTGGCATTTAGTCAAGGTCAGCCTCATCATTTGAACAGGCTCACATGTTTGAACATTGAGTCTTCAGCTGGTAGCACTATTTTGGAAATTTATGGACCCTTTCATAAGTGGGGGTCTTGGTGAAGGAAAGAGTCAGTGAAGGTGAGCCTTGAATTTTACAGTCTGGCTCCATTTCCTGTCCCCTTTCTGTTTCTGTCTCATCCTTCTGCAATGCCTTTCTTCCACGATGGATTGTACTCCATAGAACCGTAAGCCAAAGCAGACCCTTCCTCTCCAAGCTGCTTCTTGATAGGTGTTTGGTCATAGAAGCCAGGAAAGGAACTGGTCAGAGGGGTCAAGGACACCATGAGAACATGTCTGCGGAATCAACTAAGCAGGTCTTAAAGGGCCTCACAGAGACTGAGGTGACAATCACGGACCCTGTATGGGTCTGAGCTATGTTCTCTGCATATATATTAGTTATGGCTGTGTAGCTTGGTGTTCTTGTGGGACTCTTAACAGAGGGAGCAGGGCCTGTCTCTGACTCTTGCCTGCACCTACCTAGTCTTATTGAAACTTTATGTGCCATATTTGTTTGATATCCACTGAAGAAGACCTCCTCCTCCTCCTCCTCCTCTTCCTCCTCCTCCTCCTCCTCCTCCTCCTCCTTTTTCTTCTGGAAATGGAAGAGGAGTGGATCTTGAGAAAAGAGGAGGTGAGGGAAGGGAAGTGGGAGGAGTGGAGGGAGGGGAAATTGATCAGAATGTAATGTATGAGAGAAGAATGAAACAAACACAAGAAAAGAAATAGATGATTGGCTGAAGTGAGAAGACAGCAGGCTAGAAGTTGGCAAATGCTATAGGAAGTGGGGTGGGTGAATCGTGATTAGGCAGTCAAGTGTACAGGCAGGGCTACAATTTGAGTAAGTTAGGCACAGCCAGTCTCACTGAGAAGGTCATTCTGGGCTGAACCATAAAGCGGGGAGGGAGTTAGCTTCAGACCTGCCTGGTGGAAGAGTATTCTGAAAGAGAGCTCATCACAAAGGCCCCGAAGCAACACCGTGTGTGCATGTAACTGCGTGTGAGTGTGAGTGTGTGTGTGTATGTGTTTGTGTAGAACAGAAAGAAGCCATGGTGATGAGTGTGGAGGGTGTGGAAGGGAGGCAGGCAGGAGGGGCATTTGAGATGACTTCCCCAGAGGCCAGGGTGAGGACTCGGCTTCGCTTTGGGTTGTGTAAGCAGAGAGATGTGATCCTCACATTTAATAGACAGGCTTCTGCGTCTCTTCTGGGAACAGATAATGAGCAGCTAGGTTGGAAGCCTGCAGACAGGCGGGAAGCCACGGCCTGAATTGGGGTGAGGAAGGTGTGGGTGCAGGGGGGAGGAGAGGCCAGAGACTGGGTGTGTTTTGAGGACAGCAAACTTTAAGATCATATCGATTTACAAAAATGTAGATGGGTTGGGCTCACATTTTAAATTACAGAGACTCATTTTTTTAATTGAAAAATTTTTTCTTACAATGATCAAGGCTTTGCTTCCTCCAGTCTCTTCCCAGATCCTCCCCATTTCCTCACCCATCCAACTCCATGCCTTCCTTCTCTCTCTTTAGAAAACAAACAGGCAAATAAAAAAACCAAATAAATCAGAATATAATAAAATGAACAGCAAAAAAGAAAAAAGAAAATGGAAAATCCTGAAAAGTGCATATCAGATACACACACAGACATAGTCACACACACACAAAGAGTCACAAACACAACCACACACACAGTCACACACAGTCACACAGCCACACAACCACACACAGTCACACTGTCATACACACACACTGTCACACACACAGCCACACTCTGACACACTGTCACACACACTGACACACACACACAGTCACACACACACAGAGTCACACACACAACCACACACACAGTCACACAGTCACACAGTCACACAACCACACACAGTCACACTGTCATACACACACACTGTCACACACACAGCCACACACACTGACACACTGTCACACACACTGACACACACACAGACATAGTCACACACACACACAAAGAGTCACATACACAACCACACACACTGTCACACACACTGACACACTGTCACACACACTAACACACTGTCACACACACTGACACACACACACAGACATAGTCTCACACACACACACACACAAAGAGTCACACACACAACCACACACACAGTCACACTGTCATACACACACACTGTCACACACTTCCACACACACTGACACACTGTCACACACACTGACACACTGTCACACACAGGAAAACCATCAGAACACAACACTGGAGACTCTGAAGTTGGAATTCAGACAGAGCAGAGGATCTGGGACTCTGCTTTCTGTCCGACACATGCAAAGGGTTGGCAGTAACGACCAGAAGAGACAAGCTAATGTGAACCGGAAGAAAAGTTACAAGAAATAAAAAGATGTCATTTCGGTAAAAGGAATACAAGGATCACAACCCTATAAAATGATGAAAAAATATATACTTAGCCAGATCGCCTCAAATATCTGTGTGTGTATGGTTAATATACATGCAAGCACTTATAAAAAGCAGGTGCAGAGACACAGAGAGAGATAGATAAATCAACCATTTTATATGAATATTTTAAACATATTCCCTTCACAAGCTTACCGAGCAGGCTGACAAATTTATTAGCTATATAGAAGATTTGAACAACTTGTTTAATAAACTTGGAAATAAGCGTATTGTTACACACAAATGTGTAACTTTATAGCTAACAGAAAATACGCCTTTTTGGGATTAGATGTAGAATGTTCACAGAGATGTTCATAAATTGTTGTACAAAGGGGGCCTTGATAAATTCTGAAGGATAAACATCACATGAAGGCTTTTGACCAAAAATGCAATGAAACACCAATAGCTGGAAGCTAGGATTTTGAATGTTTTTTTCTCAAAGAAATGATACAGATGAAAGGTAGCTTAAATACCCTGAGCTGGTCAGTACACAATGTTGAAAGGACTTAAGCATCACATGGTGCTCCATGAAGATATGTAGCTACTCTACCTGCTAACCACGCCCACAACCAAAGACGGGGGGGGGGGCGGGGGGGCAGCCTGGGAAAGTACACAAAACACTTCAGAGGTAGGAAGTATTACCTGGAAAGATTAAAGACATAAATGACTTGCAACTTACAGCAACGAAAATTACAGAAGCCAAGTCGAATGTTGCTAGGTCTTTGGGAAAGGTGGCTCATGGTGTAGGGAGGATGGTGGTGGGCTCTTGGAGAGCTGGGCTCCATCTGGATGGTGTTTGGTAGAGGGAGAAAGACCAAGAGTCTGGGAGATGGAGGTGACGATCCCATAGGATGTGTGAGACTTAGGGAACAGAAATGGCTGGGAGCAAGTCTAGAAATGTTTGCTTTGTTAGCACACCCCACCCTGGGCCTGTCCTCAAAGTCTAGCTCAGAGTCTCTCTCTCTCTCTCTCTCTCTCTCTCTCTCTCTCTCTCTCTCTCTCTCTCTCTCTCTCTCTCTCTCTCTCTCTCTCCCTCTCTCTTTTCTTCTAAGACAGGGTTTCTTTGTGTAGCTTTGGAGCCTGTCCTGTTCTGGAGCTCACTTTATAGACCATGCTGGCCTCGAACTCACAGAGATTCGCCTACTTCTGCCTCTGCTTCTGTTGGGATTAAAGGCGTGCGCCACCACTACTCAGCTCAGAGTTCCATTCTTATCTTTCAGTTCTTTTGTTGATAGACATGTCTGGCTCTCCCCTCCAAGTGCTCACATAATTAAACACAGATCAAAAAGCTACCCTTTCCTTCCACCCTCTCCCTTCTCTTCTCCCCCCTCCAGCTTCCTTCTTCTTTTCCTCCTCCCTCCTCTTCCATCTCTCCTCCTTTCCCCCTCCTCTTCAGTCTTGCTTATTTCTCCTTTCCTTCTTCTTCTCCTCCCTCTCCTTTCCTTTATTTTCCTTTCTGACCACATAAGGATGAAAGGTGGAATGACGTCTAACAGCAGAATGTCCCCTCTGTGGGAACCAGGGTTCCAAGGCCCTTTCTGACCCTTCTTCTTGGCCTCTGTGTTCCCTCCTGGGAGCCCTCTGACACATCTGGGTTTCTGTCAGCCCTCTCACTCTTATTTTGTTCTCTTCTCTTTCGAACCCTTCTAGACCATGAGAACCTAGGGCAGGGAAGGAATTATTCCAAGCAAAGTCCAGATGTGTGTCAACATCCTTCGCTCAAGGAACCAATACAATCTGGTTGGTTGCTCCAAGTTCAGATTCTTGTAAGAACTACCCGGTTGTTGTAGAAGATTATTTGAAGGTGTGTTACTTTTGTTGATGCTCTGGAACATTTGTTTAATGATGTAAAAATGTGTTTGATTAAACAAAATTCACCTGTGGTCGGGAGGCTGCATCAGCAACTAGCTGACAGGAAGCTGTGGGGAGGAGCCAGGTGGAGCAGGGATTATAAGGAGGGGGCAAGGAAAAGCAGGAGGACTTCTTGGGAGATGTGAGGAGGTGAGCTAGGTGAGCTGCTTGATATTCAGCCTCTTTGGGAAGCAGGAAAGGGGGGGGGTAAAGAAGAGCAGAAAGTAAAAACCATCATATCACAACACTCATCGCCCATCAGGCAACTATCCAAGTCTAATCAGAGTTGGCCAGCCATGTGGCAGGCAAGGGGGTTGAGGTGGGGCCGCTGGCACAAACATGGTCTCAGGGACCATTTGAGTGAGAGACTGGCCCCTTTAAAAGGGAACGTGGATTGGCTGGACTCTACAAGGGCAATCTGAATCTATCTTCATCTAAAATAACTAAAATACCAAAAGGGAAGTCTTCCTAAAGTTTGGCTGAAGAGGGTGACATGTGACTCAATGGCCTAAGACAGCTGCAGCTGGGACACAGACCACCCAGAAGCGGCGCACAGCCTGGTGATGTCTGAGGACACAGAGCTAGCTCTAATCAGCAAGAGGAAAAATAAAAAAGAATTCACAACAGCTTGACACCCTCCAGGCGGAACCCGGCAATTTTATTTTTACTTGTTCAGGAGAGGAAGCGTCATCCCTGTTTCCACATTTACTTCACACCAGCGGACTTGTGAAAAATGACCTCAAGTGTAAAATATTGTCTACCAAGGAATTAACTTAATAGATAATTTGGATTCAATTATTGGCTCAATACTAAAATTTGCTGGGAAAAGCACCAGCAATATTTTATGACTGTCATATGATGCAGAGATTGTGAAATTAGTTATTAATGACTTAAGAAAGAGACACTTAAGAAGAGTCAGTGGGGAGGGGAACAACCATCATTTCTCAAGACAGTCCGCTTTTGCTGACTGACCCACTTGCCTGGGCTTCTGTCCTTCTCTTTCTCCCCATGTGTGTGATTTGGGGCTGGAGCCATACGCGTGGTCTTTTGGAGCAATTAGGAGCTGAAGGTTGCCGCCATCCATCATGGAAAGGTGGCCGCCATCTCTGCCTGCCTCGAGAACCGGTTGTTGACCTCTGACCTCTGCTCTAGACCATTCATTATCTATGGCCAGCCTCCTTGAGCGCCGACTGAACTTTTAAAAGTAGAACGAATTGCCCACAGTTAATGACCATTACTGGCTACCTATGACCGGCTTGCTGGTGGGAGGAGGGTTTTTTCCCCCTCTGAAATCTCTTTGGTGGCAAGGATGATTCACCTCCGTTAGTAATTTGAAGTTACTGCTACAGCTATCTTTTCAATTCAGTTCATTTCTTCCTTTTTTGCCATAGGTACTCACTGGGCTCTTACTCCACATCGAACACTCGGGAGAGATGAGCTAGCTATGTTCTCTGCTCACTGTGAGCTGAACCCAGGGGTTGCCTGCCAAGCAATGCAGCCAGCATTGAATGGGGAGGCATCCAGCTCAATGGTTGAGACCAAGATGGGGCAAGGGGCGGAGGTGACTGCTGCACACATCGCTCACAGCAGGGGTTATAAGGATAGAGTCACCTGGGAGGGACACTTTGAGATGCTAACCCAGGAGCCCTTTGAAGAAGCTGCTTGAACAGCCAACAATGAGCCTTGGTTTTAGTTAACTGGTATCAGGATAGTTCCAGGAAGTTCTGGGATTTTGAGACCCAAAGAAAACACCACAAAAACGGAATAAGGCTCCGTGTAGCATAGATTTGTGGGGTGCGTTTGTGTGTGTGTGTGTGTTTGTCCATGTCCAGAGAAGAATCAGCGCTCTAGAAGAGAATACAGTATGAGAAGACGGGGCCCTGGACACTGGTGGGAATGGAGGGGAGGGTTTTGAATTCAGCAGCCAGGGACTCAAGGAGGATGGCACATCCTAGCGAATATCCGAATATCCGAGGAGGGAAGCCTGCCTTCCATTTGTGACTGTCTGTGGTGAGACCCTGACAGGGAGAGCAAGCACCAGGGTAAAAGCTGCAAGATGGGAGTAGGTGTGACCTGTGAGAACCGCCCACAGCTATTGGAAGACAAAAGGGCAAAGTGGGTGGGGCTGGGTGGAGAATAGAAGCCGGGAGGGGATGCTGGAGCTGTGACAGGCAGAGCCTGCTGTAGGGCCTGAAAGGCTGTCCCTCTGAAGTGAAGCATGGGACCATTAACAATGGTGAGGCAGGACCTGAACTGTTTTAAAGTGCTCTCTGCCTGTGCTGCTGGCCGGGCTGAGGAGGGTCACCAGGAAGACCCCCTTCTGAAGCTAACCCAGTAAGCCAGGATGAGGAGGGCTGGCTGAAGCAGGGAGGCATCCGAGTTGGCTGTTTTTTTCTTTTAAAGGCTGCCAGGCTTTGCTGGCAGAGTATAGGAAGGAAGGAGAGAACTACAGGTAGATTTTAAAGACCATCCCCCAGTAAATGTTGGGATTGCTGCATAAGCCACAGAAAGAGGACCGCATCTTTGTTTGGTGTCTTGCCCCCCTGTCCTGCTTCTGGCATGTCCTTCTGAGTATCTTCCCCCCAATAAGTCACTCTCTGAAGGGTGCCCATCTCATTCTATACTTTGAAGGAACCCAAGTGAAGATGCTAAAGTTAATCAGGTCTGTAGCTCCAGCTAATTGGGAGGCTAAAGCGTTGTCACTTTAGTGTGTGGGCTGCTACAGAGTGAGTTCAAAGACAACCTGGGTAACTTAGAGAGACACCGTCTTGGAAATAAAAGATGCTGAACGGTTCAGATAGCACAAGCCCCAAACCTGCCATCTACATCAAGAAATGAGACATGATCAGCTCCCACCAGTCTGCAGGGCTGTTCCCAGATGCCATTGATTTGTGCTGTTAACAGTGTAGATCAATTTTGTGTGCATTGCAATTTAATGTAAATGCAGTCAAACACCATGTATTCTTTTTGATCTGGTTTTCTTTGCTTGAAATTACATTTGTTTACGGTCTTGCATGTATCAGCAAGTCATTTTTCATTGTATAGAACTGCACTGTGTGAGCAGTCAAGATTGTTCCCCGGTTTTAACTATTGCAATTGATTATCCCCCAAACGTCCTTGTATGCTTCCGTTATTATACATATATGTAGACACTGTTTGACAGGTATATGTTAAAGTATGGAACAACATGGTTATAGAATATGCAAGTGTTTTGTTTTTTATTTTTTTCATGGCGATGGAACTCAAGACCCTGAGCATGTTAGATAGATTCTCTGCCAAAAGCGGCATCCCCAGCTCTGGCTTTGCTTCAGTAGGTACTGCCAGGCGCTTTTCCAGTGTTGGTGCCATTAGCATCTTTCTATGAGCAGACGATCATTTCACTTGTCTCACAGACTGCTTGACACTTGGTACTGTCTCTTTTCATTTTAACTTTTCTAATGGGTGCACAGAAACATCCCATAATATTTTTATGAGCATTTCCCTGATAACAACAACAACAACAACAACAGGGATCAGTTAGATTAGATTTTTATGTGCACTGACCAGTTCAGATATGCTTATCTTTGTAAAAAAAAAGTCAATTTCTTCCTCTGTTCATTAACAAAATTGGGTTGTCTGTCTTACCCATATTTAGGACCTCCTTGTATGTCCTAGACATATGTCTTTTTGGATATTATATATTACACACACATATTTGGGGAGATAAATATAATAGAAAATGCAATTTCCCATTTAGAGTTCATTTTCATTGCTTTATTTTTTTGATAAGTTAGGTTAGAGTGCTTTGTAACTTTTTTTTTTTAAATCTTTGGTGAGATCCAAGATCTTGAAACTGTGGAGCTGTGTTCTCTGCCCAAAGGTTTTCTATAACTCTTTCTTTAACTGCACACCTGGAAGGTGGAGGAGTCTTCACCAGCTGAAATGGGAAAACAGGGTCAAGGTTTCTAAGAGGGCTTGGGGTGGAGATGAGGAAGCCAGCTGAGGATGTGTTAAGTTTGAAGTATGTGACAGCCATGAATAATGTCATACAGGCAACTGGACGTGTGAGCTGTGAGCTCAGAGATAGGATAAGTGTGCAGCAGTAAGCAAGGACCATTTGAAAAGTGGACAAAGACTGAATCCCCAGACATGGTCATATTAACAGCTCTGGTTGAGGAGGAACCAGGAGACGAGACTTCAGGGAGGAAGGTGGCAAGGTGGAGAAACACTCCAAGACTGTGAAAATGTATCAGGGAGAAGGTCAGCATTCTGGGGGATTATTGAAGAGGAAATGAAGACTGGGTCTTGAAGTTGTATTCACACATTGATGGCATTGATGAAAATGTTTTTGGGGAGGCAGAGATGATAGCCTTACTAGAGAAGGTTCAGAAGCAGAACTCTCTAGCTTTTGAGAGGTGGCCAGGACACAGTGAGAGCCCACCCAGGTCCAGCCTCCAGATCTAGAAGCTGAGAGGGACCTGAAAGACACAAGCCAGAGCAGTAGGAATACCAGTGATTTGGAGAATGCTGCCTGCCCTTGAGGTTGGTTTTTTAAAAATTAATTAATTCTTTATCTCTCACACCAGGCATCTCAATCCCATTCATCTTCTTGCCCCTTTGTATTTGCCCTCTGCCCTTGCATCCTCCTCCTCAAATAAAATGAAATAAAATTTAAGGGAAAAGAGGAGGTGGAGGAGGAGGAGAAAGAGAAGGAGAAGGAGAAGGAGGAGAAGGAGAAGAAGAAGAAGAAGAAGAAGAAGAAGAAGAAGAAGAAGAAGAAGAAGAAGAAGAAGAAAGAGAGAGTGAGAGAGAGAGAGAGAAAGAAGGGAAAATCTTGTTGTGAAAGTGGTAGTGTGACCCATAGGGTCATACAGTATACTCTTTAGTCCATACATCTTTACTGGCAAGTGGTCTTTTCAAAGAGTCATGGTTGAAGGCCTTTGGTTTTGGCTACACCATCAATTCTGGGGCCTCCCTGGAACTCTCCTTGGATATCTGGTCATTGTCCTGTGTTGTGGGGATCCTGCAGTTTTGGGTTTGCAGGACCAGCCCCTTCATGTGCTCCAGTAGATCATCGACGGGGTAGATGTGGTGTGGGTTCACTCATAGCCCTGGTTGTGGTTGCTGGGTTAGTCAGCCTGCTACCTGTGCCCCACCCTCACCACCAGGGGGAGCTCTCCAGCATTGCCCCTGGCTAGTTCACCCATGCTGCTAGGAGCAAGCGGGGCGGGGCAGAACCAATTCTCCCGCTTTCATGAGCTCAGGTTCATCTTACCCACACTTAAACCACCAGGGCCAGCTCTATTATATTGCTGGGGGCCACGCTCTAGGGTGCTGTAACTGATGAGGACCAGGGCCAGCTCTATTATATTGCTGGGGGCCACGCTCTAGGGTGCTGTAACTGATGAGGACCAGGGACAGCTCTCTAGCTCATAGGACCTCAGGGTCCACCTGTCACAGGTGGCCAGGGGTGGGGCATCTCTCCCTCACCCACACCACCATAGGGCAGAGGGGTGGGGTCAGATCTCACGCTCTTGAGGCCAGCTCCCTCACAGCCCTGTCAACAGGGTCAGCTCTACTGTGCTGCCCAGGGGCAGAGCCCACTTTCCGAAAGTGCTGCAGCTGGTAAGGGGGAGGGTTGCCTGAGGTTGCTCTTAAGAAGTCAGCCAAGGAGGTGGGCACTATCTAAGAAAAAGGATCCAAACAGAGAGTCTAGGGCAGTGGTTCTCAACCTGTGGGTCGCAACCCCTCTGGGGGGGGGGGTCACATGTCAGTTATTCTGCAGATCAGATCAGATATTTACATTATGATTCACAACAGTAACAAAATTACAGTTGCGGTGCAGCTATGAAATAGTTTTGTGCTTGGGGTTCCCCACAACACGGGGAGCTGTATTAAAGGGTGGCAGCATTGGGAAGTTTGGGAACCATTGCTCCCGGGATTCTGCTCAGGTAGACATGGCTTTGTGGCCATGTCCAGCTCTTTGGTAGGAGATACAGTGTTCTTTATGGGTTGGTTTCCATCGACCTCTTCGGTTCCTTTACTGACCCCTTTTGCTCCTTCAGTGCTGGCTCATTGCTTGGGACTAGCATCACACTCTCTGCTCCGGGCCCCTGTGCCTCTTTACTTGGAGACCCTCTTACTGCTTTGTAGATTTCTACCTCTCCATCCCATCTGAACTTCAGGCAGTCCAGGAGATTTTTCCCGAAGTTTTCACTACATCTTCTTGACATCAGCATCCATTCCCTTTCTTCTCGTTGGTCCAGATGGTCTTGTTATCTCTGTGGATGGGGTTTTGCCTGGTGTGCTCCTCGTGGGCCATTTCTGCTCATGAAGCCTGCCCAATGCTGGCGCTCTTCTCTGAGGGCCATGGAGATGCTTGCAATGAAGGTAAGACAGGGCTAAGCATTCAGGAGTGAGGGTAAATTCTGGCCAGGAGAACAGTGCTGGGTTGACTGAGAAATACATCCACAAGTTGGGTGTGCATGCAGATCTGAGAACTGGCCTGGTTGAGGGGTGTGGAATAGAAATAGTTGACAAAGAAGGAGCTCTGAGTTCTGTCCACATCCTAAGGGGTCAGCAGGAACATGTGTGTGCATATACACACACACACACACGTGGCAGTGGAGAAGAGCAATTATGAGCATCAAATCAAGGCAATTTACACGGATACGCGCAGCCAGCGAGGCCTGGCGTGACTGATGTGATTTATTCAGGCAGGAGGAGCCCCAGCAGGGAGTTCCCTTCAGGTGAGTGAGTGACAATATGGCCATCAGTGTAAATAATCCATCTGTCTGCTGGAGTGAGAGGCAATACTCCCTGGTTAGTGTTGGAGAAGGAGTGGGCAGCAGTTACTAGTACTTTCTAGAGAGCTTGTTTCTTTTTTTTTTACTGTCCCAGGAATATTGGAGGACTATTTTTTTTTTAAATTTTGACAATTTCCTACATGTGTGCAAAGAATCGTGGTCATACTGACCCCCATTACCCTCTGTGCTCTTTCTCTCACCTCTGCATCCTGTTTCCTCCCAACTAAGGCCCCTTTTACTTTCACGTGTGTGTGTGTGTGCATGTTTGCACATGTGTACATGTGTGTGCATAGTCTTGTGCAGGTAGCTCCTATTGCTTTGCGTTCAGGATTGCAAACATCATGCTCTATCTAAAAGACAACATGTTCTAGTGTCCTTCCTGTCCTCCGGCTTTATAACCTTCCTGCCCCCTTTTCCTCAATATTCCCTAGGCCTTGGGGGTGGTGGGGTGGGAAGATGTGCCATCCAGGGCTGAGCACTCAACAGTTACTTACTTGTAGTAGTCTGACCAATTAGGAATCTCTGCATTAAGTGTCACCCACGGTCTAAGGCCAAGAGCTGCGCCATGGATGTAAATGTAGGTATCTGGAAGGTAGTTTGACATTATGTCCATTAGCAAAACACCAGGAACAGCTGCCCCTGGACTTTTGTAAGTAAGTTTCATTGCTTTGAATTCTCACTGGAAAATTGAAATATAGCCAACATAGAACACTTACAGAATACAGACTGATATAAAGACAATGGCTCAAGCATCTGACTGTACTACCCAGAGCTAAGTACTATCATACCAGGAAGGATTCTTCCCAGCATTATTCCCATGTTCAATCTTTTTTTTTCTTTTTACAGAATTCCCTGCCAATTGCAGCCTGGGCCTATACTTGGAGTTTTGTTTGAAATTTGAGATTATTGTTGTTTTGAGGTAGTCTTACTATGTAGCCCAGGCCTTGAAACTATAATACTCCTGTCTCTCAAGAGCTGAGAGTACAGGTGGGTGTCATACACCTGGCTAAAAGAATGTTCTAGAATTGTCCCTCTGTCACTGAAATGAAATAGTTTCAGTACTCTACTTTGTGGGCGTGCTGTGACTTATTCAATGAGTCCTCAATTTGTGAGCACAAAGATTCTCTCCAATTTTTCATAAAGAATATGGCAGTAAAACTCTGGGCATATATCTTTATCTGCATCTTGGGTTGTTCAGAATAGATTTCTAGAAGTTAGATCCTTCTTCATGCTTATGTTTATGATTTCCAGAGTATTTGAGTAGGTGAGGATGGTTTTTGCTGCATTTTATTTTGTTTTAATCATTCTCCACTCTTTTTAGCAATTATTGCAAATGATCATTTTATGGCACTGGATATTATTATTAAAAGCGTAAAATGGCCATTTGTATTTTTATGTAGCCCATCTGTATCCATTGCCCATTTTAATTGCTATCGTTTTCTTTTACTGTTAACTCTGCTCTCACCGTGTAATGCAAAAAGCATTGTTTCATTGTATCCGTATTTTATTTTATTCTAGTGCTAATTGTCATTGGTTTTTAATGAAGTTTTTGACATGCCTGGCTTTAATTTTTCACGCAAGACTTTAAAACAATCCTTCTCCTTAAAGTTCTCACTCTTTTGCTTAAGTAGTCTTTTCCACAGCAAGGTAGAGGAACCGCTCACCTGCATTCTTCTGCTTGCTTTATGACTTCACATGATGCATGAGTTAAAAATTCATCCATCTGGAATTTACTTTGATGAATATTACTTTTTCAACTATTAACCAGCTAGCCCATAGATGATTCAAAGCATCTTCTCACTGTCTCATGATGACATCTATTTTAAAAATAAGATTCTATGTATATGTGTGTTTATGCACTTGCGTTTGCTGTGAGCTATGTGTTAATTTTCCCATCAGTTCCATGCCGTTGGGTTGCTGTAGTTAGAGTCACAGCACGTTCCCCTTATTACTCTTATTTTCTGTAATGGCTTTTGCAAAGTATTGCATCTTTGTTTTTACACATAGCCTTTAGACTCTCTTACTTAAGGAGTGGAAACTGGGATTGGTGTGTAAAACGAGAAAAGATTATTTAAAAAAAAGAAAAAAGAAAATATCTCTTGGAATTCTGCTAAATTTGTAAGTTAATATGTAAGTTAACAATAACAACAAAAAACTTTCTTACTATATTCAGTTTTGCCTTCCACAATTACACTATCATTATACAGTTTTTCTTTCAAAGGGAATAGACATATATAACATATATATGACCTATTTATATGACTAAATCACATATATACGTATAATGTACATATACATGTATATAAACATACATATGGGCCTAAGGTAGTTCCCCCAGCTCAGTTGAAGGATGGAGACAGGAGACAGTAGTGCTGGGGAGTCAGAGAGGTTTGGTGACATCTATTCACCTTTAACCCCATATTCTTTGTTGAAGCCCCAGGAGAAGAATGTCCCTAGTGGGAGACAATAGCTATTCTTCACACCTGGTTTGGAAGCCTTGGTAATACTGCCTCTGTTTCTAGATTTTTCTTTCTTTTTGGGGCTGTTTCTGTCTTGTTTCTTTTGTTGTTGTTTCTGATTATTTATCTGGCTTTGGCTTTACACTTTTATTCTGGGTAGGTGGAGGATGAACAGGGACTATCTTGGTATAAAGGGACAACACCTTAGGTGGAAGGAAGCTGGCAGACACAGACAGGAATGACTGCCCAGTGTGGTGATACTTGGGATTACCTGGTACTTTAGTGAGTCACATAAATCTAGGACATAGCTTATTCTTTGATCTAAACTTTTTTGTTTTTCTATCTCAAGATAAAACCAGAGTTGTGTGTGTTTGTGTGTGTGTGTGTTTGTCTTTAGTATGTCTGTTTCTAAGAAACCCACAACCTTGAGTCAACTGACCATTGCTCCTTTACTACTTTATCTGAGAGTCCCCTTGGAACAAGGAAGTGGGCCTCTCTGGAGCCAAGGCTTTTGTTCTGGAATGAAAGAGAAGTAAATTGGATGAGGCTGGCAGGACAAGACTGGTGGGGGTGGGTAGGGGACGGACATCCATGTTTCAAAGCTGTCCTGAAGTTCCAGGTTGGTGTCTTCAGTCTTGACCTCGGCTTAGAAAGGATTTCCTTAGAAGGGGGAGCCTGGAGCCAGAAATCTGTATCTATGGTTCACTTGCCCCAGCTGGATCCTCCACTTTTACCCTTGGCCTAGGTATCTTGCATGGTGTTTACAGTGCTTGACTTGTAGAGTATATGTTGTTTTCAGCTTTCACGGCCTTGACAAGAAGGAAGCCCTGGAAGAGAGGGAGCAAGTAGAATACAGTGCTCTGTTCAGTGTCTCTGAGAGACACTCGAGTTCCTAAGAAAGTTTCTTTTGCTATTTTGATCCCTTTGTTATTTTATTTTACTGGTGGTGATTGGGGTGGAAGCCAGGATGTTATTTGGGCTACATGAGCACTCTACCACAAAACTACCTTTGGGAAACAGAGGAGAGAAGGTCAACGAAGAGGAGGAGAGGGAGGGGGTCTCTGATACTCTGTTCCTTTCTTGTCTGGAAGTTAACCATCATTTTGCTATGACTGTCTTTGGTAGAAAGGACTTTCTTCCTCCCTTCCCTGTCCTCCCCTGCACCCATCCGCTCCCTCTAGGTGTGACCAGGGAGCTTCTCTGGTCCATGAACTTCATCTTTCATCTGTCTATCTCCCCGCCACGCCTCTCCCACACCTGAAGGGCCCTTCACCTCCCAACTCCCCTCCCAAGAGTTGGGCTCCATGTCAAAGTCATACAGAATTGTCTAATTATAACAGATTAATCCATTAGGATTTATGCCTTTCTATTTATTGGCTGGAACTATCCATTTCACAGCTGTGGCTCCCACATCTAACCAGCTAGCAGGCAATTTAAATATAGAAAGCAATTTAACCTAGTTGGATACCGAGGCATCTCGCTTAATGTACTGCATAAATTTTGGAGCTCTTTGCTCTCAGCCCTCAAAAGGGCAGCCAACAGTTTCATGTCCCGAAAAGATTGGGCTTTTCAGGGAATTTACACCCCAGGAAGGGAGCCTGGGTGTTGGGCAAATAAAAGGAGTCTTTTCAAATGAGGTCAAGGGGGGTTTTCTGGGTGCTTAAGCTTTATAGGTTTCTTCCTCCTTTGGGGACCATCATCTTCCATGAGCTTTCTGGGAGCCTGATGCTGATTGTGGGATGTCTGCATATCACTCTCATTTTTACAATGGTATTTACTGCTGTTTGGGTAGAGTTTGTCTCCCAGTTGTTGGAACCAGCCTGCCTGCCAGGAACTTGCAGTCTAAGAAGTGATCACCAGGTCTTGGTTCCTTCCCCTGGTGCCCTCAGCTCTGGCCTAGAAACCCCTCATCAAAGTCAGGCATCTGTCACTCTGCCGTGGTGATGGGTGACTGGGTTTTTCCTGTCTTCTGCAGGGCCCCTGATGTCAGGAATAATAATGTTTTGGATAAATACATTATTTAGGAATGTCTGATAACATTCATTTAAAATGATGGGGAAGTGTGGTCTGTGTGTAGCTGTGTAATCTCAGCACGTGGGAGGTGGAGACAGAATTATCAGGAATTATTGCTATGTAGTGAGTCTGAGGCCAGCCTGGCCTACAGGAGACCCTGTCTCAAAAACAGAGACCCACACGTATTGGGAGGATATTTGCCCAATACTGTGTGTGGTCTGGAATGGTGCTATCACAAACCCAGAATTGCCAACAGGCAGCAGCTGGACAGAGTCTAAGAATAGAACCTTCTGGAGCCCTCAGAGGGGGCACAGCTCTGCACACACCTTCACCTTAGGGCTTAACCTCCATAGCGCAGAGACAATAAATGTGTGGTGTTAGCCACTCAGTTTGTGTTTTTTATTATAGTAACCTCAAAATCCAATATGCATTTCAGCCGTGCTATTAAAATTGCCATTCTGCTCCAGGGAGAATTAAATCACCAAAGGCAAGACCCAAAGGAAACTTTCTCTCTCTTGCCTGGGGACTATTGAGTAAAACAACAGCTTCACCAGGCCCCAGGGCCTGTAGTTTCCCTTCTCATCTGCAGGGGGCGGAGAAAAACAGCTGCAATCCAGGTCCATGATTCCCTGCGACAGAGGGAGGGGTGTCCCTAGTCACAGACACTCAGAAAACACGCTCAAGGGTGTCCAGTCCTGTCTGGTTCTAAACTCTGTACCTTCTACTTGTGACTGGCTACCTTCAACTTAAGCACAAATAGAATGGTCAAAAGTGTGGAAAAACCCAATCACCCATCACCACGGCAGAGTCACAGATGCCTGGCTTTGATGAGGGGTTTCTAGGCCAGGAGCTGAGAGCACTTGGGGGAACCAAGACCTGGTGATCATTTCATGTCTCCTAATTATATCCCAAACAACTGTCCCCTGACCAAAATGGCCCTATTTTGAGGTACAGTGTGTCTGAATATCAACACACAAGTTTTGGGCTAACAAAACTCAGACCTAAAAAGATGAGAAGGTGTGGGCTATGAAGTGACTGGCTTGATTGCAGGACCCATGAATTAAAACCACTTCCTAAACCAGGGGTTTTCTAAAGAATCTGTTCTCTGTAAACCCCCAGTAGGCATAGCTTCTTTTTTTGAACTCTAAAGAATGGAAATCACAAGTTCCTAATTATGTCCTTTATTGTATTTTTTTCTGTAAATATTATTAATTATTTCCTTCTTTTAAGTTGTTTTGCTTGGGTATATTTTGTCACTGTAATGCAAGTCGAACACATAAGAAGCCTAAGATATTTGTAATATCTCACTTACCCATGGTTGTGATGTAGATGCTATTTAGTTCATTTTGTAGGGAAGCAAACAGATTTTAGAGGGTAGTCCCTCATTTTCTCAAAACCAAGGATCCAACAGGTAGGAGAACTAGGGTTTGAACCCCACCGTCTAACTAAGGTTCATTTTCTCTCTGTTATCCCATGTAGCTCCCAAACTTGCTTACGAACTTTTCAAATGAAAAATCTGCTATGTACCTTCCGCTGCTGGATCAGTAGGATCCACTGTAGGGACCTTTTCTGGTTCTCTATGGCAAAGTGCTCAGTGGTCTCTTGGCCCCCGTTGTCGATCATGCTTCATGAGAGATGATCTCTTGGTGATGAATTCCTTGGTTCACCTTAAGTTAGGAGTTGGAAGATGACTCACTGAACCAGACTGTCAGAAGGAAACCCAGGAGAGGACCCGACTCAGCAGTGGGCAACTGTGTGGGAACTGTGGTCCAAGGCTTGTCCTCTGCTTTGAGACCAGAGGTTGTGTGTTACTGTCATTCCTCCTCGGGTCAGGGCGAATTGATTTAGAGTCTCTCAACTCACTGACATCTTACTGATAAGCCAGAATACTGATGTCAGAGACACGGGAAGATAGAGTTGCTAAGAGAGTGGGTGGCTGGGACAGCTGGACATGTGTTCTCTTCCCTGGAGAAGGCTTCTCACTCCTTCAAAACAATGGGCTTATTATTAAACTGTAGTAACCTGACTCATTCTAATTGTCTGTCTGTCTGTCTGTCTATTTGTCTGTCTGTCTGGTGTGTGTGTGTGTGTTGGGCCTTTTTCAGCTTTATTGAGGAATAGTAAAACTGTATGTATTAGGAAGATAATGGCATTTTGACATTGTAGAATGATCACTTTAGTAAGCCTATCTATCTATCTATCTATCTATCTATCTATCTATCTATCTATCTATCTATCTATCATCTACCCACTATCTCTCTGTCTGTCTATCTGTCTACCTACCTACCTACCTACCTACCTACCTACCTATAACCTACCTATAACCTTTCTACCTACTATCTATCTATCAATCTATCTACCCACAATCTATCTGTCTATCTCATTTTAGTAGGTGTTAAATTTACAAGACAAAATTGCTTATTATGATCTCATCACTATATATACTAGATCCCTAATGTTTATTCATGTTGCCAAACTGAAACTTTGAATTCTCTGACTAACATCTTCCAGGGTCCCCAACCTTGGAATTTCTGCTTTACTCTTAGCTTCCACAAATTTGACTTTTTGAGATTCTGTATGTGAGATCATGCTTCTAGCTGATCTACACCCAGCTTATTCCACTCAACATAATATCCTACCAGTTCATCCATGCTATTGTGAGTTATGGGGTTTTCCTTTTCTTGTTGTTCTTTTAAAAGATTTGTTGCTGTATATTCATGGTATATGGTACTGTGTTATACAGATATACAATGTAGTTTAACCTGTCCCCCCATATCTGTATCTTTATTTTTCCTCCTTATGCATGAGCTTACTCACACTAATAATAATACTGAGTAATAGAGTGAATACTTGTGAGTTATTATTTATAGACTATTACATTGTTATAGATTCTTGTATATTGATACAAAGTTAAATTTTATTGAATATTATATGCATGCATGCATGCTTCTACCTCTGTGTAAAACATTTTTTATATATTGATATATATTTACCATATTACAATGTACATTTCTACCTCTGATCAAGGTACTTATACATTGTTTACATTTGTAGATCATTACTCTCATTTATTGCACAGTTGTTTATAGTCTTAGTCTTTAAGTTATATAGGTATTAAGAATTGTAGATCAATAGTCATCTATTTTTGTCATACTTATAGTTGGACTAATCAGGTTCTTTAGATACATAGAGATTATATTCTGCATAGATAGATAATCTTCAACCACTTCAAAGAGCTGTAGAAAATGGCATTTAAATAAATTAGAGTTCTGTTGAAGTGAGACACAATTGCTCCTGGCAGCACAGATCTATTCCTGCGAGAATGTTGAGCACGAAGACACTCCACTTGGAGCTTGTTTTCTTCTTGGCAAAAACTGGCCTTTGGGCAAAGAAAGGCCCATGCCTCAATCATTGACAAGATATATAGTATCTGGAAATGGATAAACAGTACTGTCAAATCTTGCCAAGACAGGGTAAGATGGTTTTGAAAATTTTCTTGCCCTTGAAAATGGTCTGTCAGTTATTCTAGGCCTTAGCCAAAGTTGGTTGCTTCAACGTTGCAAATTACACTTTGGATGATTGCCTAGGTAGCCAGTTATCTCTGTCATTTGTTGCATGATTTGGAAGTTGCTTGATTGCACTTCCTATTTATTCAAGTAATATTATTTCCTTTCTCAGATCTTCGATGGGGTTGAATTCTAGATAATTGTAGTCACTTTCCTCTCATGACTTGGCCAAGTTATTTATCGTACAAGGCTTAAGTTAATTAGGATAGAATAATTATTAACTGTATTTATTTTTATTGTATACAATTTTGTATTAGGCTTAGAACTTTCTTATTTAAAGAAAAAGGGGAGGTGCTGTAGGAAGTATTACAGCTTGTATTTGCCCGCCTACTGGAGCGTGGCCTCTCATTATTTAGGGGGAAGTCAAGCCTGCCTTCACCCCTTCTCTTGTTCCCCTTGCTCCGTTCTTGGCCGGCTGCTCCTTTGGATTGCGTGATTCAACCGGCCAAGTGGAGAATTCTGATTTGTGAGTTTACCCCTTAATACATGCCTGTTTATTGTTCAATTCTGAGTTAGTGTGGGATTTTTTTTAAGTGTCTGACCGCCATAACTCCCGGAACACCCTTACCCAATCCACTAGTTTCATTTGCTCCGTAGACAGTTTTGTTTATATTATCATGTCACATATATATCCTTTTATTGTTTTTTTATTATTCTATTTGCCATTGAATCAATCACATAAACTCCTTACATATTTTGGGAAACACCACCCAATCCTTGCTTTCTAAGATCTGCCTACCAAATAGCTAGAGTATTAGGCCAGCAGGTCAGGCCATCTTCCACATAGCTTACAGTCGGCTGTGGTTTGAAGTGTCTCTTTCCTGCAAAAGTTCATATTGTGACACCTTGGACCCCAGAGCGTTGCATTACTGAGAGGTGACTGATCGGGAGAGTGTCCTGACTTTATTGAAGGACAAACTTCTGATGAATTTTCAGCTAAATGAACTGTTAGGAGCTGGGCTGTGGTTGGAGCTTCCTGGTCACGAGGAGGCAAGCAGCTTTACTTTGCCACATCCTCCTCAGCCTGACATTCTGTGTTTTCCAGGCCCACAGTGTTGGGTCCAGGTGACCACGGGCTGAAACCTCTGAAATCAAGAACCAAAATGAGTATTTCATTCTTCAAGTTGTTCTCTTTAGGGATTTCTTCACCGCAACAAAAGGCTGATTGACAGATGTGCTCAGTTTCCATGGCAACACTGACTACCCAACTACCTGCATTTGTTAGAGCATACCGTTTTCATATAGCAGACCCCACAAAGGAGAGAGGTTTTGCTCTAGGCTGTCTCTCTCAAATGGCCGGTATTTATTGAGCCCCAAGCTGAACTCTGGGCTGTGTATTGGTGAGGCCAGAGAGACTGAGCACTCTTCGAAAAGCATATGCGTATTCGAAAATGCTAATCTGGGACAGTGAGTCACATGATGGGGGTGATTTTATGGTTACTTGGAATGACGGAAGGTTCAGGAAGACATCCAAGAAATCATGAGGCTGGAAAAGGACTGCGAAGAGAAAAGGATTAGCCAAGACCAAACCACAAAACTAGCCAATATGTCCTACAGAGTTAAAAAATTATGTTCACAATTATAAACGCGTTAGACAAAATTCATGCACATCTGCTCTCTCTCTCTCTCTCTCTCTCTCTCTCTCTCTCTCTCTCTCTCTCTCTGTGTGTGTGTGTGTGTGTGAATTAGAGGACAAAGTGCTGGGAGATGAGGTGAAGTAGTCAACAAATCATGGAGAGCTGTCTAAAACCAGGTTAAAGGGCAAAGACTTTATTAGCCCTGCTGGATGGGATGGCTAAGTGCTTCCAGCAGCTGAGTAGCACAGGCAGACTGGGTTTCTGTCAAGGGGGAGTTGGCTTTTGGAGGGTTTCTGCTGGAAGTGCTGGGGTCCTCATGTTCCCCTCCATGCAGATGACTAGAAGAGTCACTCCGAAGGCAGCAGGAGGGTTTCTTCTCAGTGGGTTTCCTGGACACATGCACAAGCACCTCTACCAGAGGAGTGGGAGAATTTCCGGACAAAGGAGTTGGGTTTTCAAGTTCATTTTCTTTCAGAAGTTTAGAGTTCTGTATCTTGGCACACACTGTAGTCTGTTAGGAGCTGCTAAAGCATTGGAGGAACGGGACATGGGATGTGTGTGTGTTGCATGTGTGCACTTGTGCGTGTGTTTGTGTGTAAGTTTGTGTGTGTGTGCGTGCACGTGTGTGCGTGCAAGTGATCACATGCACCGGTGAACTCAGCATTAGTAATGTATGAGTTATTCTCTCTTCACTTAGCGTCCAGTCTAGTGTGGACTACATTGGGTTTGTATTTCTTTTCTGTCACCTTTATTTGAAGGTGGGCAGAGACTCCCTTCTCCATCTCTGAGGTAATCCCCAAATATATAAATATTCAGCAAATGTTTGTGGGACCACGAGGAAAGGTAACGTGAGGGTTTGTACGTGTGCTCCCTCACAGAAGGATCTGGCCAGGGAGCAGCGGATAGACTCTCCATGAGGCAGTACGTCTTGTCTGCGGCAGCTGAGAGGTCAAGCACATTTATATAATCCTTTTCCTTACCCCATGTTTATTTAACTGGGAATGGTTGGCAATATGCAGAGCTGCAAAGGCCTCTCCATGCTGCCATCTTGCAGTTTTAGCTGAGGAAGGGAAACCAAGTCGGGGGTAGATGAGAGACATGCAGGAACACAGGGAGAGGTGAGGAGGAGGTCAGGAGTGGGATGAGAGATGGGCAAGGGCACGTGCGTAGGTGGGTTCTGAGGAGGCAAACCCCGGCACAGAGGCAGAGACCACAGGCCCCACTTGGTGGCCATAGAACACCGAGAAAAGACCACAGGTCTTTGAGACATTTCTGTCCTTCCTGTCATGAGTCAGCTGCCAAGACATGTGGGTCAGGAAGTCTCAGGACCCTGCCTCTTGGGTTCACTGGCTCTGAGCTAGGGCAAGATTAGGCTATCTTCAGTAGAGAGTAAGGTCTTTGATTATTGTATTCTCTTTTGAGGGAGATTATATTCTGAGTACTTGTGATGCTAATGGGAAGGTTAGGTATTATTAGTAGAGCCCAAGGGTGGATCACTGGTTATCCATTTCAGTTGGGTCTTGGACATGATCACTGGATTTCAGCACCTGTCCTATACTATACAACATTTATAGGCAGGAGGCATGGGCCCTTTCTTTCAGAGACCGTCTATAGACTTTCTTCAAGCTGTGGAAGATGCTATCCTCTGTGATATGATAGGCCCCAGAAACTGGCAAATCCAAAGGGGCTAAGCCAGCCATGCAAGCTGGGCGTGGTAGTATGTGCCTGTAGTTTCCCTTCTAGGGAGGTTGAGGCTGCGAGGAGGGGGGGTTGTTTGTGCCCAGAAGTTCAAGGCCAGCCTGAACAACCCAGTAACAATTCATCTTCTCAAGAAACGGATCTATTATTAAAGAAGAAAAAAAAGATGTAAGACTTGTGCATCTTAGCACTTTGCTTTAGTTTAAATTCTTCTAAGGTGTATAGCATGCCAGGGCTTGGCCGAAGGAGTGTTTTGCTGTTTAAGCTCTTCTTCACTTCCTGGCATGGACCAAGCTTGAGTTGTATTTATTATCTAACTCCACTCTGGGTTCCTCTACAGTGGAGTCCGGGCTTCCAGATCCATGCAAGCTTCAGCAACATCTTTTTGGGATCATGTTTGCCTCTTCCCCAGCCTGCTCTTCCAATCCTGGTCATCTCATCCACACTTAATCCACAGCAGCTTTAATGCCACACTTTAACCCGGTCCCCCTGAAACATCCAGTGTGGTGTTCTTACAATCACCAGCTCCCTTTGCATTCCATATTCCTTTACAGCTTATTAATTTGCATAACACTTAATCTAGCTGCATAATCAACAGTAATGAGCACAATTGGCAACAGATTCTTGGTAAATAGACACTACACTGTGGGGAGGGGCGTGGGGAGGGGCGTGGGGAGGGGCCTCGAAGTCCTAGAAGCTGCCTGAGTCATTTACTGGACCGGGCAGTGGAGGAGGTAAGAAAACTCTGGTCTTATGTTGTTTCTCAGAGAGCTAGGGCTGGCCACTTCTTCTCCTTTCGCCAGTCAGGGCTTGAGACCACGGCTTTCTGAATGTCTAAGCTCAAATATAGACCCCTTGGCCCTCATTCGAAATACTGTTTCAAATCTCACCTTCATTTCTCTGTTTCTTCCAGTCTTCTGCTCTCGTCTTCAGGGTCCTTCTGAAAAGAGACCTGGAGATACTTTGACTTTAGGGACATAGGTTTCAGTACACATCTTTTTTTTTTTTTTTTTTTAGTGATAGAAACACTATGTGCACGGCGAAGCCCTTGTGCTGCTCGGGGTCTCCAGATTCGAAACACAGAACAGCCCACACCATCTGCCATATGGGCCCAGGGTGAAGGAGAGGGGAGAGAGAGAGGGAGAGAGAGAGAGAGAGAGAGAGAGGGAGGGAGGGAGGGAGGGAGAGGGAGGGAGGGAGGGAGAGGGAGGGAGGGAGGGAGGGAGGGAGGGAGGGAGGGAGAGAGAGAGAGAGAGAGAGAGAGAGAGAGAGAGAGAGAGAGAGAGAGAAGAGAGAGAGAAGCTCCTGAGGTGCTGGGGTTTATCTGCCTTGGCTGAAGCACAGGCTGAGATGGCTCTGAACTTGCGGGAATAAGAAAAGCCTGCAAATGCCCCGTTATACTCTCTGTGGCTCATACATTTTTGGTTCCGGGGGATGTACTCTAATGTGTGTGGCGTTAGATACTACAGCCCTAGTTTACAGTGACTGAAATTGCAAATAAAGCCCCATTCACCACAACAAGTCACACGGGAAAGAGTGCTGCGGGATGCAAAAGAACTCCGTAAAAATTGCAGCCCTGCCGTTTTCCAGCCGGAGCCCCTTAAACAGAGGAATTAATTTCTCTGCTTCATGTTTCCTTATCTATGAGGAGGCACAATCATATCTACCTTTCAGGGTTGTTGGGGAACTAAGTGCACGCGACAATGCTCAGCATAGAGTGGGCAACCGTTAACACCTTTTATTTATAATCCATTCATTTGAGAGGACTTTAATGAAAACCTATGAAATGCCCCCAAACCGTTTGAGGAGCAGATGAGGCAGTGGCCACCCTTGGGTGATGGCTCTTTAACTGAAGAAGTATGCTACCCGTACACGATTCTACTGAGGACCATTTCTGGATGGTATGATGTCATACAGAGCAATTCTGGAGGATGCTGTCCTCGGCCTGAGGGAGACTTCCCAGAGGAGGGTCAAGAGGAGGCGATGTCATCAGGGAAGAAGGGTGACAGCTGAAGCAAAGTTTCTCTGGACTTCTGGTCCCCTTTGCCCGTAGCTTGGGAAGGCTAGGGAGTAGAGCAGATGGAAGGAGACTTGGGGGTGCTGGGAGCAGCAGACTAAAATGTGCGGGCCTGAGTGTGTCCCATATGCAAAGCTGATAGCGGATTATCAATGCTACCTCAGCGCAAAAGCAAACCAAAACCAAAAGCAGCCTAGCCAGGGGAGCCTTTTGCAGGGGGCTAGTTAGTCATTGTCACCAGCTTAGCCAGCTGTGATGCTGCAAACCATGTTCCTGGACAGAGGAGCAGCTTCATTACAGTCCCCGTGTAGGGATTTAACAGCCTTCAGCAGATGGCTGCCTCTTTCATAACCAAAATGTGGAGCGTGGCCCCTTGTCACTGGCCTTTGTTGGGGCACTGAGAACAGGGCTGGTGACACAAAGGGAGGAGACGCTTGTCATTCTTCTTAGCTCATTTTTGGGCGAGTCTCCATTTCTGCTGCCACCTCTGCAGAGCTTCTGTGAGAGTGCTCCACCTGCAGCAGCCCCTTGAGCTCTTGGCATCGCCAGTCAAGAGACCAGAGCTGTCCCTCCAGGACTGACTGTTAGTAGACATGCTATCCTTCATGAGGGCAATGGTGGCCCTCTGTGCCCAAAGATCCCCTGTCGCTGACGTGGTCCAGCTGTCTCTCTCCCTCTCTGGGGTCCAGGTCCTCTGGCTGCTGTTTTGCTGTCATAGATCCTTTTGTTAAGTCTCTTCCAGGTTAATTAATCCTATTATTATCTCCACTGCAGTCTATAATTGGGCACACAGTGCAATTAGACCATCCATCCTGCCTTTTTGATGTACAACTCACTAGCCAATGATAATTATTAATTATTATCCCAGTGGGCTGTGCTATACACAAATATGACACTTCTCTGGGTGGTTGGCTATCCGGTGTCTGGGGATCTCTAGGTAGGGTCTAAGATTGCTGTATTATTTATGAGCATGTATAGGCTACTACTGTAGAGCAAGGCCTTGGGCAAGGCCATAGCTTGGGAGCATCCTAAGGCAGACCAAGGGGTGGGATGGGGAGACTATATACTTTGGTCTTCGACCTTCTCATCTAGGCCTTTTCTACCCCAGGCAGGGGCCTTGCTACACACAGTCCCCCAGCGATGATCCTTTCCAAAGCCAAGGCTTGTGAACAATAAGACTATCATTATGTCTTTTGATCTATTTATCTCTACTCAGAGTTCTACACAGGGTATCCTTTTAATCAATCCTATGAGGAAGGTATTATTATTCCCATGTTATAGATGAGGGAGTCAAAGCTCAGAAAAATTAAATAACTTGTAGCAAAGGTTGCAATTGATGTTATGTCAAAGCCAACACTTTCTTGGCATTAGCAAGAAAACCACATTTTATGAACAATATGGGGAGACGGGCACTGGGATAATACTTGATGCTAGCAGGAAGAAGATTTAGGGGGTTTCTTGCATTAACTGCCAGGTACTAGGGAACCAAAGAGTTCCCAAAGCTACATGATGTGAATAAGCAGTTGCCCCCACCCTGTGTGTGTCTCTGTGTGTGTATGTGTGTGTGTTTTCTAACTTCTCCTACCCAGGCTGCTGCTGAGCAGGAGGTATCAGATACAGTGAGCTGGATCTGGGAGCCTTTTCACAATCGTGTCCCTTATACTTCATGAGATTTCCTGAGGTGGAGATGACATGCCAAGGCAGATATACCCTGGGTTCTTTTGTCCCTAACACTATATATGTTTTTGAGTTGATGAGGGAGCTTGGTTTTCTTTATTGGGTTTGGTGGATTTTGGGAGGTCCATGAAGATAAGGACAAACAAACCACTCAGTGATACTGTATACACCCTCTACTTCTGTTCCACGTGTCCCTTTGACCTGTCCCAGGCAGAGTGTAGGTGATATGATGGTGGGGGACAGGAAGCCTTGTATCACAGGGCAGTGGTCTGAACAGGGAGGGTAGGAGCTCTGTTCTTCTGGTTTGACCATTCTAGCTGAATGTTGCCTTGTCTCTGTTCATGGTGATGAGGATGAGCCTGCCAGGGCCCCCTTTCTTCTGCTGAATTATACTCGGTATTTTTGATGTCTTGACATATTAGAAAGGCTTCTTAGTCTAGAAAGAGACTGCGCACCCAGTCTATAGGACAGGATTGGGCAGAAACTCCTGTCTACCCTGAACCAACAGAAGTTATTATAAACAGCTCATGCCACACTTGGGCTTGTTCTGCTCTGCCTCCCCTCCCTGGAGAACATTGTGCAGGCTGTGACTGATTCTTACTCACTAAGGTGCTGACCCACTCAGGGGGCCCTGTTTCCTGAGCTATTTATTGTATATCTTTAATTTCTAGGGAAACCATATCAATGCAATATTTTAAAGGCATCATTCTCTTCTAAGTTATCATTTGGATATATTAATGTCCCACAGATACATTTTAATACAACTGGATTAGGAAAGGGCAGGTTCTTGATTCTCAATTCATTCTACCAGAAACCTTGATGGCACCCATCACTTGTGTGGGTGGTTGCTGATGATTGCCAAGGACTAAAACACAGGTTCTGAGAAGAGGATGGAATGAAGAATGTTAGTTTTTAGTTTACCTGGAAAGTGGCATGCTCAGTTTCTTGACTGTTTTTAAGAGATTTGGGGTTTCTAGATAAGGACATCCCAGATAAGGCATAGATATTATCTGATCCCTCATGGAGCATCTAGAGGAAGAGAGCCAGAGACTCATTGAAGGAGAGAAACATATCTTCTGACTATAATCTTGGGAAGCAGAGGCAGTACCCAATGCCTCAGTTTCTCTATTTGCTAACTGGTACTCAGAACACTTTCTTCCTCAGAGGTGACTCTGAGAATCTACGTGGGAACTCCTTAGAAAGGCCTGGTTTGAGAAGATGAGGGAGGGTCAGTGACAGCCAGGGATTTGGGTTGCAGGGTTGAGTCCTCCAGGCCAGAGGAAGACCTATTTTTGCAGCAGTTCAGTGGCTTGTTCTAGGTCTTCATAGACACAGCCATCTAATTAAAGGCAAACTCTTTCCCTGTAGCATAATTGTCAAAGGAAAGTTGAGAAGCACAGTAATAAGAGTAACGATGATACAAACCAACAAGAATGTAATCCATGACAGCAGCCACACTGTCCTGGCCTGGCTTCAGGGTCCAGATGGACTGCAGATGCCACTGACCTTGGGATGACCCAATAGGGCATAGCAGAGAGTGCCCTTGTGGCTTCTGTGGGCCTCACATCTGTTCCTCTCTTCATGACTACAAAGTTCCATCCAGGACCCCGGACATGTCCCAGGTAGGTGTATGGGCTGCCTGGCTGGCAGGGGGAGTGGGGGGAAATGGCCAGCGTGTCTTTGCCTAGGCATACACTTCTGGATGTTTAGATGCTTAGATGCTTACCTGCACCTAGAGGAACCAGTGGCAGGTAATAGGTACAAAGCAACTCATCTAAAAATTTGGGGGATTTCATGGGTAAATTGGGAGTGTGGGGGAGAGGGAAGAGGGAGGAAGGGGAGGGGGAGATGAGGGAAGGGGAGTGGGGAAAAATGTATAGCACATTCCAAACAATTAAAATGAGGGGAAAAAGGAATGAAAAAAAGTCGGGGGATTTAAATACTTCCTCCAGACTTAGAAAAGGCCCATAGTTTTATCCCCTCATTTATTCTTCTCTTCCCTTATCTTCTCCCCTCCCTCCCTCCTGTCTCCATTCCTTCCCCCTTCTCATCTATCTGCCTCCCGTCCCCTTTCCTCATTCTCTCCCTTGGGTCTCCCTTCCTTCCCCCTCCCCTTCCTTTGAACTCCTAATGATGCCACCCAGTGTTAGGTTTTTGGTCCACAGAGATGAATGGTGCCCAGTGTCTGCCCTTGAGGAATTTTAATTGGATGTCTAAGTCTGTAGAGAATTATTAAATGCCATTGACCTGCAGGAGAAAAAAATGGAGTTTTCTTCTATCTGATTTGGAGGCCTGTTCCCAAGGCTGCTCTTGAATCCCTACCCTCACAGTTTCCTGGGTTTCTTTATTCCATTTATTGGCACTGCAGCAGAGTCCAGAGACAAAGATGGATGATAAACTAGAGGGAAATTAGGGGGCACAGCAGGAGTATCTGCTGAGAGCACAGAGAGAGGGTAAGCGAGCATGTGCAGGACCCAGAAGAGAAACTGAGGCAAATGTTCTTTTTGTCACGAATCCACTCTCAAGATAGCTTACCTAGTCCCTTGATAATAACATTAACACAATGGTCCAGCCGCCTCTTCAAGCAGTCCACCTCCCACTAAGGTTACAGTGCTCTGGACAGGCCCCCAGAGGCTCCTATATTTGAATGTTTGGTTCCCCATGGTGGGCTGTTTAGGAAGGATTAGGAGGTGTGGCTTTGTTGGAGGAGGTGTGTCACTAGGGGTAGGCTTTCACCTTTCAAAAACCCATGCCAGGTCTAATGGCTCTCTCTCTCTCTCTCTCTCTCTCTCTCTCTCTCTCTCTCTCTCTCTCTCTCTCTCTCCTCTCCTCTCCTCTCCTCTCCTCTCCTCTCCCCTCTCTCTCCTCTCTCTCTTTCTCTCTGCCTCTTGATTGTGAATCAGCTGTCAGCTCTCAGCCACTGTTCCAGCACCATGTCTGCCTGCTTGCTTTCATGTTCCTGCCCTGATGGTCTTACTTACTCTGAAACTGCAAGCAAGCTTTCAGTTAAATGTTTCCTTTTTATAAGTCGACCTGGTCATGCTGTCTCTTCACAGCAATAGAAAAGTAACTAAAACAAATGTCAATTAAATGTGAGCTGTTTTAGAGAGGACACTCGAATTACAGCCCTGAGGAAGACTGGGAAGTGGCGTGCAATGATGGAACGCTGTAGCTGTTTAATATTTAACAGCGTATTGACTAACAGGCAGGACAATTGTGCGATGCGCCAGGCACTTTGTGCTTTGTGGTGACCTGGGTCATTGCATCTGACCCTTGCTGACTTCTGAGGAGAGTAAATGGAGTACAGTGATTCACCGGAAGACACTCTGTACCACGTGAGTTCTTCGTGGTTCCCCGAGACCTCAGACCCAACATCTGAGAGACTCTACTTATTTTTAGCCTGCTGTTCTCCAATGGCTCTTCCTCTGGGGCTTTCGGTCATTTTCTGTTCAGCCATCCATAGCTGAATATCCCACACTGGGTTTGTTTTCTTCCCCTCATCCTCCTTGTACTAATGACTCTATTGTCTACAATACCAACATTTGCTATTTATGTCGTGTTATTATTATGTAGCTTTTAATAATCGAAAAAAAAAACCTCACATGAGGTAGATGTTACTATATTCCTTTAGCAGAAAGGGACATGAAAATGGGAGAGACGAGATGCTCCTCCTGGCCTTGCCTATGGCTGCAGAGATGGGATAGGCACCCGCTTCTTCTCACCCCTGCGTGCCTGTACCTCCTGACATGAAGGCATGCTGCCTCATCAAGTCAAAGCTTGCTACAGGCAATTGGTTGGACTTCACACCGAATTCTGAACCATACTCAGGGTAAGAGTCCCGATTAAGACAATGTCGTAATTCCTGGGATCTGGTTAGTGGAGGCTGCAGAGAGGACGGATGTTACTCGCCAGCTTGCCTTGAAGTGAAGAGACGGCTAGATTCTCCGTGTAGGTCCAGCATGATCACATCGGTCCTTGAGTGCCGGCGAGGATGGCAGGAGCCAGTGTCAGAGAGAGACTTGAGGGGACTGTGCTGGTGGCTTTGAGAATGACAGGCAAGCAAAAGAAAGTGGTGGCGAAGAAATGAAGGAAAGTGGTGGCTTTAATGGACTCTCCCTTAAAGCCTTTAGAGGGGCATCTTGACTCTGCAGTGTCCTTGATTTTAGCCTTGGCAGTCCATTTTAATGGCTGTTGTTTGAAGGCGCTGTGTGATAATTTGATACATCAGCAGGAGGAAGCCCATGCAAGTCTACGGCGCCTCCCAGCTCAGGACCTCATTTCTTCTCTCCCATATTGTGACTTCTACTTGTCTCCAATCTTCTTTATAAAGAGCCTGTATTTTTTTAAAATTCAGGCAAATATTGCTTGCACTCTAGTCCAGAAACTGACTGTCCTCCCCTTCCACACCCGTGCAAACACTGGCTCCCGTACCCATGTACCTATGGGCTTCCGTAGACTTTTTGCATGAAGACCAGATTGGGTTTCACTGTTTTGAACGCAGTACAGATGCTGCCAAGTCAGTATGGCCTCAGCTGCTTCCTCTCTGCTTTTCAGATACGGTCACTCAAATGTCAGAGGGATGTGGTGAGCATCTCAAACTTGGCGAGGCTCTAACTGGAGCTCTGCTTCCACCCACATCCCTCAGCCTGACCTGATCCTTCCTGGGGCTTAAGCCTAACTATAATAGTTGATTCCAATCTCTTATTCTCCCACCTTCACACCCTGGCCCTGTCCCCACAGTTCCCCGGATGCTCACAACCGTTTTCTGTTCTTGTATTGTTTTCCCAAGACTTAGTCTGCACACAGCAGTCCAAGGACCTTTTCAAAGCTAATATAAAACACATCTACAGAGAATTTTCAAGAATGGTACAGTGAGTCTCTAGGGCTCTCTTGGCCACTGTTGTATGACATGTTCAGCACAATGTAGGAGCAAATGTTGGGCCCTTACTGTTGATGAAACTTCACACTTTGGATTTTACAAGTTTGCCATCAGCATCCATTCTGTTCCAGGATTCCACAGTGTATTTAGCCATTGCATTTCCTAGGCTCCTCTTGGCTTCCATGGTTTCTCAGGCTCTCCTTATTTATAATGACTGTTTTTTTTATAACTCACTTTATAACTGCTTTTTAATATTTATAACTCACTGTTTTTTACAAGCATTAGTGGGGTGTTTTTTGGATGCTCCTCCATCTGAGTTTCTTCGGTCTTTTCTCATGCTGAGGCTGGAGTTCTATCTTTTGCGTGGGGGGAAAGGATAGTCTCGTGACGTCGTAGCAAGGATGCACACTGCCAGTGTGTGTTTTCACTGACAGTATTGACCTTGGTCATCAGCCTGGTGCACAGCCTGCCAGGTTCTCTTCTGCAAAGCCACCTGGTTCCTGTCCCTGTGCGCATTCTGCACTTTCCAAGCAATTTGACAAGAGCAGCCCTCTCAGGATGGGTAACAGAAGGGAGCGGAACTCCACCTTCTGGAGCCCAGTGTAACCACCTATGGGAGATTGGTCTCCTTGCCCCCACTTAGTTACTTAATAATTCCTCATTGATTCGCATCAATAGCAACTCATTTGCTTCATATCTGGGTTATAGTCCACGATTGTGTTGTTTTGGTGTTGCTTAAGTTCTTCTATCTTTGGCTTTTGTGGACTCCTTCAGGTAGGCTCCTCTGTTCCTTTGGCATGACCTTATCTATGAGTTTACTCATTCCTTCCTCCCTGACTCTCATAGGTGATCTGGAATTAGTATTTCCTACTCAGTCACTAGACACAGGTATGTCTGGGATCTCAGAGGGCTTTGCATGGTGAAAATGGAGGTTGGAATCCTCGCTACTGGGCCAAGGATCTTCTGAAAATGCAAGCGGAGGCATCTCTTTTTCCTTTAGAGTAAGATGTCTACTTCTGACCCGGTCTCCAGCACATTCTCCAGTTTTGTTCAGAGCTACCCACAGCCACCTGAAGTCATAGCTATTCTCACATGGGATAGTTTCACTTTTCCACATACCTAGGGAATCCTCTCCAGACTCTGGTCTCAGTGACAGGTGATTGTATCTAACTCCATGAGAGCTCAGGCAAGGGCTTTGGCTGCCTCCAGGAACCTTTGTCCAGCCCTAGGGAAAGCTGAGGTAGCTGATGGTGCTAGACTCCTGCTTGTGACGTGAACAGCTGCCTCTGACCTTCATACTGCCTGCTTCCTCTGGCTTGTGATGGAAAGTAAGTCTCTCCCTGGAAAATGTAATTCTTCTCTGAAGTTCTAGCTCCGAGCTGGTCCCTCATGACCCAGAAAACTGTCATTTCTTCTTTTGCAACTGGTGCTCTTTGTGCACAGCTCTGTGGACATATTCAGCATGTGGAGCTGTGACTGGCTTTCAGATGCGACGGTCCTCATGGGGCGAGCTCTCTAGGGAGTCAGGCTTTCACTCTGGCATCTAAGCTCCTTGGTTCCGGGCCAGTAAATGCTTGTGAATCCTAAGACTCTCCTTGCACAGTCCGCAGTAACCTTCCACATACCCCTCCCTGGGCAAGGAGGAGCCGTTTCTAGCTCACACTAAGAGCTGGGAGTTGGTGGTTGAGCTTGCCTCCCATTTACTTTCTTCTTCCTTCCTTTTCATAGGGAGAAGGATTCAGAGGTGGAAAGTTCATTTCCAGCTAAGCTTTCTTATGCTTCACTGGCTCTAAAGGGGGTCCCTTCCTCCCCAGTCTTATCTCGAAATCTCCTTGATGTCTGTGTCTTTCTCCTCCTCCTTTCCCACCTCTGAAGATCAATAATATTGTAGAAGTGAGAGATCAAAGTTCTTCAAGTGGTGGGCGAACAGGTGTGGGTGTTGGGTGTTGGGTGCAAAGAGACTGCCTAGTTAGCCCATTCCCTGTGTGTTGCTTCCAGAAGCTTCTGGTTGCTCAGCCACTAGCTTCCATCCTTCTCCATCTCATTCTCCTTCATCCTTTGGCCTCCCCCTCCCCACTTTGCCCCATAAACAAAGCCACAGCCTCAACAACATCTTGTAAAACACATTATAAAATGCTTCTAATAAATCCCTAACAGCCTTGGCCATAACCGGTTGAAAAAAGGGTGATTATGACATAGAAGTGTCAGGTTAGAACAACAAATTGGGCCACGCAAGCAGGGATTTATTCATCTTTGTAAGTGCGCTATAAAGGTCCATATAATTTCACAAATAAATATGAACATTTCCTAGCAAATGGCTCCTGGATTTAGAGCTCCAGGATCTCAGGAAGGAGGACATTAGCACCCATGAGACGATTTCAGACATAGGGCAAATTGACCTAGGGTACACCAAGCAGGAAATACTCAGCCCCGGCGCTGTCCCTCCTCAAGTCCTTAGGTCAGGGAGGTCAGTAGGGTAGACCACTGTTGTGTTCTAGGACCTGTGCTGAAGTCGATTGTGGCTCTCAGGACAGTCCCTGAGGCTCCAGGTGAGCACAAGAGACCAAAGGAGGCAGGCTTTGAGTTCTGGTGGATGTGGGGAGTGTTGTCAGGGCCAGGGTAAATTGACCTACATGGAAATTTGAGTGACAACCCTCTCAGTTTCCCCAGCATGCCCTAGAATGCTGGACTTCTGCTTTAGATGGGCACCCCACCAGTCAGAAAGCAGGACTCCCGGACAATGTTTCATGCTATGCTGTGTTAGGGGTGCAGAAACAGGGTGTGGGGAATGGGAGAGGGTTCCGAGGCAGCAGAACTGGTGAGACTAGTGCTTTCCAACTCTGCCAGCCTTTGTTGGGCTTTAAAAATTCCCTTTGATTTCTGGCCCCATTTCAGCCCACTGAATCAGAATTTCCAGTGTGGGGTTCAGGCAGTTTTTATCTGTGCTTATGTGCAGATATTGTGTACTTGTATATACAGAGACCAACCTAGGGTATCATTCCCCAGGCAGTATCTACCTTGTTTAATGACACAGGCTCTCTCATTAGCCTGGGGCATGCCCAGTTGGCTAGGATGGCTGTCCAAAGAGCCCTAGGGGTCACCCCCTGTCCTCCACGGACATGCCTGTTTCTACCTCCCCAGTCCTAGGATTACAAGTATGTGTCACCATGCTTAGTTCTTTTTAATGTGAGTTTTGGGGATCAAACTTAGCTTCTCATGCTTGTATGGCAACCTTTTTTTTTTTTTGGTCCGAGCCATTCACCCCAATCTGTGATTCAGATGTACACTTCACATACGATGCCGGGCACAGGCAGACCCACGGCAGGGCTCATCCCTAACTGTAATTTATCAGGGCTTTATAGGAACCGCTGTTTAGCCCATCATTGTTTTTCATTGTTGTCACCGTCCACCTCCTGTCTCCCATCCTTAAGCACCAAATCACATTGACTCCAACAAAACATATTGGCTGCATCAGTCACGAGGCCACTAAGAACACCACTGACCCTTCTACCATCTGCTGGTTTTATGTGGCAGACATGGCCTAAATAAGGAGCAATGACCTGGATTGTCACACTGAAAATATTACAAATGGGAAAGGCCATCCTAACAGACATTCCGCTCTAGAGGGAGGATAAAACTGTGATGAACTTGGGTAGAGCATGGATGTCATCCGTCACTCCGTCTTCCCGCTTGATGTCTGGGTTATTGGCCCGGAGGCTTCTTCTCATTTTATTGTTATCCAGCAGAGAAGGCCTGGCAGGATACACAGACTAAATATAGCCTTGGATGTCTAGTTGAAATTTTTTTTTTATGCATGGGGTGAGATTTGGATTGTAGTTTTAGACTTTGGGATAGTGACTGCTCCCTCTATGACCTGGCAAAGAGGAGGACTGGCAGAATAGAAATGGGTCGAACTTTCTAAGGGAGGCCACACGGCCTCTGTGGAAACCTGACATGAGTTCAAGCCCAGCTTCTGCCACGAGACTTGCTCATTGGTCTTTCTAGGTCACAGTTCTTTGAACTGTCACCTGGTGTCTGCAGTTCCAAGTCAGCCTCTGGATGCCGGTGACAATAAAGTCTTAATTACTCAGGACTCTCTTTTCTTGGCAAGCACATGTAACCAGGCCCTTTTTGTTCCTGGCATTCAGTTTCCTCTCATCAAAAGGTGGGAAATACAAAAAGATGTAGAATTTGGTTCCTTGTTCTATTTTTACTTGATGATTCTTTGACCTGGAAAAAAAATCCACTTAACACTTTGAACCTCAACTTATTTTTCTATGTTGTGGGTATAACGGAATCATGGATTCATAAAGCACATATAACCATATACAGTGCCCCCGTTTGACTGCACTGTATTTGCCATTTCTTTCTCTGTCCTTTCATTTGTCCAGTGAGGTCATCTTATACCTGATGCCACCTCTTTGTCATTGCACTTCTAGTTGCTGCTCTAACCCTGCTGGACCTCTGTGCTCTCGACTCCATCTAGGAACCGGAGGTGCTCATTCTTCTGTGATAGATTACGAGGGTCTGCCCCAGTCCTCAGAACACCTGCTCTGCTTTGGTACTGCCTAGACTTCGAGGACCACAGACAAAGCCTTCTCTGTTCTCCTTTAAGGGCTCCTCTTCTCTTAGGGGCTGAGTTCTTTTTCAATCTTGCAGGTTGTTAAGTTCAACTTTTCTAGGAGGGACCCCTAATATGTCAATCACTTGGAGTAGGAGAGAGAAGGAAGCCTTAGGTGTCTGCAGAGATTCGTCATGACCACCCTCTCTCTGCAGGCCATCTCATTTCTGAAGGCCACCCCACCTCCACAGGCCATCACATCTCCAAAGGCCACCCATCCCTGAAGGCCACCCTATCTCCGAAGACCACCCCACCTCTGAAGGTCACCCCATCTCTGAAGGCCACCCCATCTCCAAAGGCCATCTCATCTTTGAAGGCCACCCCTCCTCTGAAGGCTGCTCCATCTCTGAAAGCTTCCCCATATCTGAAGGCCACTCCATCTCCAAAGGCTACCCCAACTCTGAAGGCCACCCCCACCTCCTCAGGCCACTCAACCTCCACAGACCGCTCCACCTCTGCAATTACACACACACACTCCCAAATCTTTCACTTCACTTAAGTTGACTTGACCCTTTCTGTCCTTATCTCTTTAAAGCCCCTCATTTTCTAAGACTCAGATCTAGACCTTCACCCCCATAAGGATTGTCACCCGTGATGTTCTCATATGACTCCTCGGGCCGGGGTCTTCTTTTGGTCTCCTCACGTCTCCTTCCATCCTGCTTCGTGCTCTGGGAGGGTCTCTGGGCTCCTATGACTTTTGGATTCAGTTTGGGCTTGGTCATTGGAATGAAGCAGTTGGGGAGGGAGGTTGTGGTGGGAGGAGAGAGAGAGAAAGAGGTGGGAGCTCTCCTTTTAGTCTCCCTCAACTTGGGGCGTCCTCAGGTTGCCACAGTTTTGCTCAGTGAACCTCTCTACATAGATGCTCTCCCTGACTTCAGCGGTGTCTCTTCTAATTGGTCTCTTCAAACCTGGATATCATCCCTTGTGCTTTCCCTAAGCCCTTCCCACTTATTCTAAAATAGGACTCTCATTAAACTCTCCTCAATTACCCAGCTTGAGTACACCATCTGTTTCCTGCTGAGACCCCCGACTGATACGGCTTCTGATGGTGCAGTATCCGACTTAACACTTTAATGTGGATGGTTTGATTGCTTTACTTTGTCCTTCGGTTGTTTATCTCACGCCCATTGTGGTGAGGCTCTGAAGAGCAAGTGTGACTATCGTCCAGCTCTCCTTGGAGTCTTCAGATGGGCTTGGAGTCCATCATGCTGGCCTCATGCTGTGTGTGAAGCCAAAGCTTGCAAAATTGCCCAACACGAAGATGGTTTCTTTCTCCTCTGTCCCTGCTAAGGTGTAGGCAGTGGGGTAATTCTGTCCCTGGAAGTCAGGTTCACATTCTGGATGGGGAGAGGCAATGAAGTAGGGCCCTGTAGCTTAGGAGGCAGTTGAGGAGGTTTAAATGTGATATTCTGAGAATATCGGTTCAAGGACAATGTGAGGACATTGGCAAGACAGGGAGTAGCATTGTGCCTTCTGGTGAGCTGATGTGCAGAACTTGGAGATGGAGAATCTGGTCCTAAATGAAGTATAGCTACATGATCATGAGCTCACAGGTCACCTAAACTAGAAGGGACCTTTACAATATATAGCCTTGTATCACATCTGCTTTGGTGACCACTTTACCGTGTCAGGATTACTGAGCAATTGAAAGGTGACTGATGTCACTTTTTATATGCTGAAGATACAAAATAGATATCATATTTCAAAGCCAAGTCAGCAAAGAATAAAAATTCCTCATTCAAATATTTGTATTCACTATATGTTGAAAGGATAATGTGTTGTTTATATTATATTCAATGATATATCTCAGACAAATTCATTTGGTTTTCCTCCTATTTTGTGGCTACTAAAACATTTAAACTTACAACTACAGCTTGGGTTGCTTGTACACTGGGCAGCGCTGACAGGCTTTAGCATTCTTGGGAAGAGAGTGGCCCAAAGTATCATACCTGATAGAAACTTAGCCAGGAAAGCTGGGAGGCTACATATTGTTCCACTATATCAATTCTTCTCCATGCCAAGGGCAGATCTCAATGGTCCTGCTTCCCAAGGTTGGTGCCAGCAATTCAAATATAGCCTATGTTTGGGACCTTTGCATGAGTTTGGATTAGAGGCTGTGGCCTTTCTTCTAGGACCACCTGATCCTTGCCGTGCACCTCATCTTTTTGGAAGCCCACATGTGATGTGGGTTTTTATATTATTTGCTGGTAAGGGTCCTTCCCATATGTGACTTCAGCCCAGGAAGCCTGGATTGGACATGGCAGAAGAGTCAAATGCTAAAGTTTGCAGAGAGCCTTCTCTCTTATCATGGTGGGTGTGACTTCTGCAGAGTCCCCCAAAGCTGCATGACTCAGTCATGTCTGGATTGATTCTTCAAATATTGTATAAGCAGATCATTTGTATCTAGGACAAGAAAAGGAGAGGGGATGGTTTCTGGACTCTTTATTAACATTCGGGAGCAAGATAGTCCATTATCCATAGACAATTGATAGGGTGGCTGTGGTCATAAAGGTGGTATGGATTTGTGGAAACAGAGTCAAGGCAGAAGAGCTCTTGAATAGTTGGGGTCTTGCTATCAAATTCAGTGATGTGAGCAGTTCATAGACACCATAGCCTGAGTGCCCTCTTTAACTTAAGGAGGCGGTGCCTGCTATCTGGTCCTCACTCCTAAGTATGGCTGGGCATAGTGAAAGTGTAACACACAGCTCTGGAAAGGGTATACTCAGGGCTGAGGTCTCAGCGAGAGGGGAAAGGAACAGAGGGAGCTCACAAGGGAGGCTGGCTATGCTATTTATCTTCCAAAAGGGTTGTTTGGAGGGTATAGGGAGATGCTATTAATATTAAAATTGGGACAAAGGATGAAGAACAAAAACGGTCTATGTAATTAGGACACATCATCATTTAAGTGTAAACTGTATCTCTCTTCTCTTTTCTCAGGCCTTACCTTCTTTCAGGCCCAGTTGGTGGTACGGTTTACTGAAGTTGTAGAACTTTGGGGTATGGGATGTCGTTGACAGAAGCAGGTCCCTGGGACAAGCATTGAAGTCTCCCTCTCCTTTGTATTTCTAGTTTGTATTTCTGACCTCTTGGCTCAGCTGCCATGGACATGCGCACTCTCCCTGCCATGGACAGAGCCCCTCATGCAGCCATGTCTTCCCTGCTGTGATGGACTGGACCACCTAACACTGTCAACCTGAAGAACTCATCCCTCTTATGAGTCGTTTCCGCCAGATCTTTGGTTCACAGGGATGTAAAAGGAACCAGTGTCAGGTATACAACCATCTTGTCAGAGACAAAAGGGAGAGCCAATATCAAGATCATCCTAGTAAATGAAACTTGGTGGTAGGGACTAAAGGCAGGGGAGGGTCTAGAGCAGAAAGAAAGGTGAGGATAGGAGATGAAACAGGAAGGTGTATTGCGAATACTGCCTCACACAGAAGCAAGGTTACTCGGAGGATGTGGGCAAGTGCTGGCCTGGAGCTCAGAGTGGCTAGCCATGTAGTCCTTGATTGACCTTCCAGGATATCAAGAGTATGCAGGGACAACATGGTAAGTGACCTGACGCCACAGACGTATGTCACTACTGACACCCTAGATGGTCATTTTGTAGACATTCCTCTGGCTGCTGAGGAAAGAAATCCTGCTGCTCAGAAACCACCGGAGAAAGCATGAAGATGCTTCATGCGTGAGGCCATAGTCCTAGAGGAGCAGTTCAAATGGTTGAGACCTTGGGTGCCCCCAGGGCCTGCCTCTACCCAGAACAATGCTCTCTGTTGAGTTCCCTGGTTCTTAGGCAGTAGGAAGCCCTGGCCCAAGTGCACAGAAGGCCTTAGCAGAGGTGCCTCTGTGACCTCTAGCTAGGCAGGACAAAAAGCCAATTCTTCTTGCCTTGGGGCTGGGGTGGGAAGGACAGCACTGCCTCTTTGTCTGTGGAGAAATATGAGTGGCCTAGTGTTCCAGCCTTTGGCCCGCGGCAATCTCTCTTTCATCTGCTGACCTCATGGGGTCCTGCTTTAAGTCTCCTTGCCGTGGTGCAACTCTGGGGAGAGAGACTGTCCTTTCTTCCCCAACTGTGGCGCATATGGGCTGGGCTTATAAGGAAAAACCATCATCCCCTCATTCAATGTTTCTTGGACAGAGCTTAACTGGATTTCCTGTCTCCCAGGGAAACACCGCTAGTTGTAAGGGTAACCAACATTTTTAATCAGATAGGGCATGACGTGCGCAGACACAGACGTGAGTGTCCTGAAAAGAAGATATGTCTACCCATAGAGGTCCGTGGAAACTGATGTCGCTGTGATCAGGGTCTTGTCGTAAGCTCCACAGTGCATCAGGAGGCAGAGGGACCGAGGTGAAGGTGGGAAGAACTTACATTCTGGTTGCTATGGGAACCCAAGTGACATGGGTGAGCAGACTGGGGATTGGTCAGTGTGAATAATAATTGCGGACTCTGAACACAGAGCTTGGTTTAGGATCCTGATTCAGGGGTGATAAGAGCCAGTGTCCAGTATCCAGGAGTGAGCCATCAGAGTACCATAAAAGGAATAGTTCTAGGACTCACTCTTTCTGGAAAGGGCAATGGTGTGGCCCCAATACGTTGTCTTATCATAGACATCTGAAAACGTGACTGTTATCCATTTATTCTCAAGGTTCAATAGAAAGTCACCACTCTGCCACCAAAACCTTTCATGGCTCTTCTTAGTTTATTTTTTTTTAAATTTGAAGCCAGAATCAAAGCCTACTTTGGGGAGCATTCCCTCTTTTACCTCTGGGTAAACTGTTGGAACTGTTCTTCTCTCCTGTAGGATCATCTGTCTACATGCAGGTCTGTGACACATTCTGAATGAGCCATGTTTGTGTCCTCTCCTCCCAAGATTCAGGAGCCTCTTGAGGATTCCCCTTGTCTTATTCCTCTCACAGCCTGCGCCACAGGCACAGAACAGATGCTATATGTGTTGACAGGATGGGGGATGAAAAGAAAATCTTTGGAGTGTCTCCAGACTTAAGGGGGTCACGTGCTTGCTGTGTTGGTATCCCTATGGAGAAAGTACCAGGAAATATGAAGTGTGGGGATCAGACAAGTCACTCATATTCTCACAATGGACACCAAAGGACGGCCCCTGGAGGAATTTCGGTACAAGGACCTTGCAGAGCCCTTCAGGACCTGAGCTTCATGCGATATGGGCACGTGGATTGTCCTAAGGGGAGAAGTGAGTCAGACTTCGAAATTGCTCCTAACTCGGAATAGGTTAAGGCCGTAGAACACAGGTCCTTGCCAAGGCTGTATGGCTTGAAGTTGGTGTCTACCTCCCATCTTGACGCTATGCCAAGCTGTGTGCCCACTGTCCTCATCAGTGTTCTCTCTCTGTGCTCTTCCTTCTCCCATAGTTGTGGATATTCGATCTCTCATAGGTTAGTCTCCTAATCTCCAGACCTAGTCCAGATCATAAGTTGGAAGCACTTGGAAATATTCTGTGTTTGTAAGCCTTATAGCAAAACCTTATTCTGACCCTGTTCCCTGTGTCTCAGAAGTGGACCTCCAGACAACATCTTATGCCAAGTGCCCCTGAGGACATAGCGAACATTCCCAGTGATTTAGATGAGTGACTTTCTCAGCTCCTTGCCCTTTCTCCTACCGACCCTGCCAGGTTGTCCTAACCTAGAGTAGCTGCTGAGAGAGTTTTCAGATGCTAAAGACAGTCCCATTAATACTGTTGTTATTATCAGCAGCAATAGCAACAATACCAGTGTCCACCATTTTCTCAAAAAAGATAGCCAGCTATGGCAAGAACCAATGCGGAAAGAAGGTAGACATGTTTATTGACTCATGCATGGGATAATGTATTGTTTAGGGCTCCGGAGAGGAACAGAACTGAGAGAAGGGCTATATAAAAGAGGTTCATTACATTGCTTTCTTGTCTACGTGCTTTTTTGTTTTGTTTTATTTTTTGTCAACTTGACAAAGCTAGAGTTAGCTGAGAAGAGGGACCCACAACTGAGAAAATGTCTTTGTAAGATTGGGCTCAAGGCAAACAAACCTGCGGGACATTTTCTTAACTGGTAACTGATGTGAGAAGGCCCCGGGCCATTGTGGGTTGTGCCACTGGTCTAAGAAAGCAAGCTGAGCAAGCCAGCTAGTCAGCAGCATTCATCCAGGTCTTCCGCTTGGGTTTTTGCTTCGAGTTCCTACCCCAAATTCCTTCAGTGATGGAGTGTGACTCTTCACTAAGAGACTGGTCACACAGATTCGCTATAGTTGATTTCTAGAGGTGGGCTCTGTGAGGGTAATACTTGGACCACTGGCTTCCATGGTAACTTCAGAGCCTGGCACCGAGCAAATGCACAGAGTGGATGGATTTAGGGGACCACCCAGGGCTTGGGTCTCATCCAGTTCTGTTTTGAGATACAATCTTGTGCTTGAGTTGTTCCAGAGGGACAGTGTGACAGGCCCTGTCTGCTTTGTGTCTCCTGCCCTCTTATCCTGAGCCTAGAAGTGAAGAGAGGTTGTGATTACAGACATGGCAGAAGGTGTTCCAGGAAGCCTGCTTCCCCGATTTGCTCTAGACTTCCACAGGAAATGACATCCCTCCTCTAGCTATGTCTTCTCCCTCAACCACCCATTCCCTGGGGACTCACAGCTCAGAGCTGATCAGGAAGGATAGACTGAGTTTCACTGGAGCAAGCATGTCAGCAGCAGGACAAGAACAGCTCCTTTACCCAGGAGTTCCGCCAGGCAATCGAGGCGGGTTGATCTCCACAACAACTGGGGCCAGCTGAAGCCTCTGAGCTTGGGCTTGGTACTTCTCCTGACCTCCGATCTTGAGAATCCTTTGTCCTGGCCGTCATCTATTTCCCATTCAACACAGGCACTGGGTGCTCAGAGGTCTCTGTCTAGCTCAACTATGGGTTTTAAAAAACAAGCAGGGGCCTTAAATCTCCTGCTGCCATTGTCAGTGTTTAGAGCCATGAGAGCAAACACTGGGAGCAAAAAACAAATTCCCAGCAATTCCCTGGTCTAAGAAAGATGAACTATCTAAAGTCAAGTTTAAAATGGGCTGCCAGGGTTGGTGAGCTGGCTTAGCTAAATTGCTGTTAAACCTGAAAACTCGAGTTTGATCTCCAGAAACCACACGGTGGAAGGAGAGAACCGATTCTTGCAAATTATTCTCTCATCTCCAAATGTACGCTGCAGCAACACACCCCACCACATGAATAAATAATTAAAAAACAAGTCTTAAGGGAGTCAGGAGGTATAGACACTTGGAGAAGTGGCTGGGGGAGCCACTACTGGGGACAGTTAGATACTCATGCAGCAAGAGGACCCGGATGGAGTCCTGAGTGAAGCCGAACTAATTACAATGGTTTTGAAGCTGTTTTGCAAAGCTGGGTATGCCAGGAGTTGTTTGAGTCTTCAAAGAAGAGGAGGCATTTGATATAGAACCAAACTCGTCCCACCGGCTCTCCCTGTGGACACACTCCCTCCCTCCAGAAATCCCTGCTTCTTTTCGTTCGCATTAATCAATTAATCCACCAATCAATTGCTCGTGCCTTTCTTTCATGCATCCCCCGCCCCCCTTCAAGGGGAATCTTACACTCTCACTGAAGAGGGACAGTGACATACAGATACGTCCCCTTGGCAGGCAGCGAGCATGTTGTGATGTATATATATCAGGACGGTACTGTGAGGTACTGATGGAGAGGCAGACAGTGTAAGGGGCTGGAGGAGGGAGCAGTTAGAGGCTGTAGTGATGGCCATGCAGAGGGTCTATAGGGTGTGGCTCTGTCATTGGTGGAGGAAATGACCCCGTGTGCCTGCTGCCAAGACCACCTTCAGTCCACCCAGCTTCTGAGTGTGATTTTACTCCCACAGCTGTGGATGCAACCCCGCTCCACTGGCCTCCCTGAGGGGGATGTGTACTGACTAGAGATAGCAGTGACTGGAGGAAGAGTGTCTGTCCTTCCCTCCTTCCTCTCCTCCATCCCTCCACACTCCTCCCTTTGTTCTGCATATGCCAGATATCATCCCAATAGTTAACAAAAGACATAACTTGGTCCTCATAGAGCTTACAGCCAGTTCTGTCTCCAACTCTGGTCTTCAGTTTCTCATTAGTGAAATGGATCTAAAACTTCCAACCATGGTAGAGTTTCAGTTGTAATCTTGACTGGCCCCAACCGTGGAGGGAAAGGTGTGAACTTGTGCTGTTCTGGACACACACACACACTCCACTCACAGGGGACAGGGGACATCATTATCCTCAGTTATTTGTGGGCAATCCACATGTCTCCAGGTCCCAGGTGGATTCTGTCAGGCGGATCTCCTGGGATGCTCCAGCTACAAATACACACATACCGGCATCTTGATGTTCTACCCTGTCTACTGGCTGGTTTTGTGTGTCAACTTGGCACAAGCTGAAGTCATCCGAGAGGAAGGAGCCTTAGTTGAGAAAATGCCTCCATGACATACAGCTGTAAGGGCATTTTCTCAATTAGTAACCAGTGGGGGAAGGGCTCAGCCAGTGGTGGGTGGTGCTATCTCTGGGCTGGTGGTCCTGGGTCCTATAAGAAAGCAAGCTGAGCAAGCCAGGGGAAGTAAACCAGGAAGCAGCATCCCTCCATGGCCTCTGCATCAGCTCCTGTCTCCAGGTTCCAGTTCTGCTTGCGTTCCTGTTCTGACATGACTTCCTCTAATGATGGACTATGATCTGGATGTGTGAGCCAAATAAAACCTTTCCTCCCAATCTGTTCTTTGGTTATGGTGTTTGGTTGCAGCAACAGAAACCCTAACTGAGACAAGTTGGTACCATTGTAGTGGGGTATTGCTGTGACAGACCTGAACATGCTTTGGGAGGACTGTGGAGGGACTTTAAAACTTTGGACTAGAAAAGCCATTGAGTGTTAAAAAGCCCTGTGGGATAGTCTGTGGGTCTTGGGAGATAGGAACGTTGAGAGCAGTGCAGAGGATGGAGATCTGGCTTGTGAAGTTTCAGAGGGAAGTTTCAAGACTCTACCAGGGCCATTTGTCACTTTGATTTAGAATCCTCTGGTTCTGGTTAGCTGGGCCTGAAGAATCAGCTGAATATACCAGAACCACCAAAGCAAAACTTTTACGTTACTGGGACAATTGATGCTGGTCAGCTGGGGTGAAGAAATTACCAGTGACTAAGAAGAGACCAGCATCGCTGAGGTGACATCTTCTCTGAAGTGTTTCCTGAGAGCACACAGAGGCTGTGTTCCAGAGGTGGCCATGGTTGTACCTCATGTTGGCAGCAGGACTTGGTAATGTGTAAACATCACCCAGGTGGCACTGGTTTTGAAGGCATGAAGGGGTCATGGAGAGCAGCTGAGGTCTGGCACTGTGAGAGACCAGGAGAGGCCATTGGTGAAGGTGCAGCCTCAGAGTTGAAAGCCCAGGACTGAAGGGGTCATGCAAAGAAGTTGAGGCTTGGTAGCATGAGGAGAGCCTATGAGAGGTGATTGGTGGAAGTACAGCCCTAGGAAGGGACTCTAGCATTTTGGAGATGCCAGTACCATGGAATGACCACCAAAACCAGTAACAGCAGTGGAGTGGAGTCAGCTGGAGCCCAGAAGATAAGCTGTGGGTGCTGCAGAGGGCAGAGTGGAGAAGTGACCCAAAGCCCTTTGAAGGAGACCAGGAGATTGTGAGTAAATCCCAAGTAATTGGACTTTGAGTTATTTATACTGTTGGAATTTGGTTTTTCTTGGTTCAGATTATGATGGTGCCCTGGTTATTCCCTCTTGAAGAAAGTATTTAATTTAATTTTGATTTTTAAAAGGAGCCCACAGATGAAAGGCTTGAACTTTTAAAAGCTATTAGATATTTTAAAGGACCTGAAATTTTAATGTGTTTGAATTTTTGAAGATGTAGGACTGTTAAAATTATTTATGATTTTAATGTGAGATCTTGGGCATGAACAAGAAAGGAAGGGTTGTGGTTTCATAGTGGTGTGTTTGTGTGTCGAGGTGACAAGGGGTCAGTTGTGCTGGTTGGTTTTGTGTGTCAACTTGACACGGCTAGAGTCACCAGAGAAGAAGGAACCTCAGTTGAAGTAAAGATTCCATGAGATCCAGCTGTAGGGTGTTTTCTCAACTAGTGACCAATGAGAAAGGGCCCAGCCCATGGTGTGTGGTGCCATCCCCGAGCTGGTGGTCCTGGGTCCTATAAGAAAGCAAGCTGAGCAAGCCAGGGGAAGTAAACCAGAAAGCAGCACCCCTCCATGGCCTCTGCATCAGCCCCTGCCTCCAGGTTCTAGTCCTGCTTGAGTTCCTGTTCTGACTTCCTCCAATGATGGGCTATGATCTGGAAGTGTGAGTCCAATAAACCCTTTCCTCCCAATCTGCTTTTCGGTCACGGTGTTTTGTTGCAGCAATGGGAATTCTAACTAAGGCACCCCGCCATAGGTTGCCTGTGGGTAACAGGAAGGTTTGTGTCACGTGGGTGCAGGAGAACTACTTCAGTAGAGGTTTTCTTTTGCTGGGACTAAACACTGAAACAATTATTGTTTAATTTCCAGGGAAAGGAGCACCGGAGGAGACACGGTGTGACCTTTCCTGTGTCTGTGTCTATAGATAGAGATATACAGACATTGGAATTTATTTCCCCGGGGAGACAAGTGGCACTGTGCTGCCAGCTGGGCTTGTGTTTGGAGCTGTGTTTGTGTACAGTGTTATGTGTAATTTATTTCCCCAGGGAAGATCAGCTAAGATGGCGCATCTGATTTTTAGGAAAGGCTTTTTAAAAATGAGCCAAACTACCCTCCGCCGTGGAAGAAAATTGTCTCCTGCAGCCAGCTGCCTTATTTGACTGATTACACGGAGCTTCACAGTGACACAACAGAGGACTGGGACCGTGGTCCCCACGCTCCGCTATCCCTCCTAACTCAACTGTCTCCAGTCCTTCTGTTGCTGCTTTCTTGACTATGGGTTGGTGAGCTGGGGCTGCTGCTGACCGAGGCCAAGGACATCCATTGCTGGTGTGTGTGTGTGTGTGTGTGTGTGTGTGTGTGTGTGTGTGTGTGTTTTCTCTTTCCCTCAGCTAGGAGGCTTGGGAAGGTCTTTCTTATCTCTGGTGGCTCTGACTGGAACTAGCTTTGGCCCCTGATCTCTGAGGGAAGGAATGTTTAACCTTTTACTCCCAAGTCTACTTTTCCAAGCAAGATGTGGGAGGCTCTCTGGACTCCGCAGTAATACGCAAGATCCATGTCTCTGGTCCTTGTCCAGGTGATTGGGAGCCTAGAAACTGTGATGGCATCACTTGGCAAGTGCAGTGCTTACTTTACTTTGATAAATGCGGTTGGTACCAGTGTCCATCAGTTCCAGTTGCTATAACAACCATATATCTCCTTTGTAGTCACTGCTTCCGATTCTCCTTTATTTGTAGACACACACATGCTTTGTCTGGGAGCAAATGGAGGCTCTTTTTTCCTCCCCAAGTGCTTTCTCTTTGGTTTCTTCTACTTGGGTGATTTACTTTTTCTGCCCTTAGGATCTCCCTGTATGTTTGGATCTAGAGTAGCGATACTCTGTCCCTTCATTGGAACTGTGAGCCTTGAGTTCTCAATGACACACCCAGGTACTTCAGGCATATATGAGCTTGTGTCTAAGTGGTGTGATTTCAGGATTTGCTAAGAAGCTACAAACAAACACTCACCCAACCCAGGTGTCACGGCACCCCAAACTCCCTCACAAGAGTCCATACGCCTTGAAGGCATTTATTACTTTTACATTAAAAAACAATATATATATATTTATAATACTATATTTTGTGTATGTACAGATTGTGAAATGATTAAATTAACTAATTAATCTACCCTCTAATAGACATAATATTTGAAGTCTGCTGTCTAAGCAATTCTCAACATACATTTTATACTGACTGTGGCCCTTATGCTGTGAAGGTCTCCAGATCATAGCCCTCCTATTTAATAGAAGCTCTATTCCTCCTTCCCACATCCCCTTACCAGGCCCCATTTATCACTATTCTACTGTCTGACTTTGTAAATTAAGTGGCTTATTTCATCTCTTGTAATGTCCTTCAGTTTAATCAATGTTGTTGCAAATGATACAATCTCATTCCACTTTGTGTTTGTGTGTGTACGTATACATAAATACATAGACACACCTATTACATGGCCCACAGTAATATAAATATCACAACACTTAGGTTGACTGTTTTTTGGCTATTGTGAATAGTGAACATGGGAGTGTAGAGGTTCTTTGACATACTGATTTTATTTCTTTTAGATGTTCCTGTTAAAGATGATTGGCTCCTACGCTAGTTATATTTTGTAGCTTTTAAAAAGAATTGCCACACTGTTTTACATATTGGTTATACTAATTAACATTTCCTTTTCATCTCAAGCCCTCATTGATGCCCGTTATTAATATTAATTTTTAAATAATAGCTACTCTAAAAGGCATGAGATAGTATCTTATTGTAATTTAAATTTGCATTTCCTTGGCTGATGCAAGAAGACTTTGAATTTGAAGCCACCGAGGCTATACAATGAGATCCTGTTTTAAAAACCCAAACAAGAGGCTCAGTTCGTAAAATGTTCTCGCAAACCTTAGCACCCCAGCTTAGCCTCTATAACCCACATTTAAAAAAATAAGAAAAGAAAAGAAGAAAGGAAGAAAAGAAAAAAAAAGCTAAGCGTATAGCCTGGGGAGGCTGAGACAGACAATTCTCTAGAACCCATTGATTTGACAGTCTTGCCTAGTAGGGGAGTTCTGAGCAGTAAAGGAGCTTCAAGATACAAGGTAGAGGGCACCTGAGGAATGACATCTGGGGTTATCTTTTGGCCTCCAAGTTCATGCACACATCTGTGAGTGTACATGTCCCTACCCCCTCACCCCCGGCACCTGCTTATAAGTGAAAGCACAAACAGAAACAGACAGACAGACACACATACACACACATACACTCTAATAAAAATCCGTAAAACAAGTAGACAATATAAGCCCAACCAACAAGACTTAAAAAAAATGCCCCAAACCAATTTATTTCTTGCTGCTAAGTTGTTTGAGTTCCTTATGTATTTGTGTATTAATAGCTTATCAGATGTATGTTTAGCAAACTTTCAACATGTAAATTGTCTCCTCAGTCTGTGGTGCAGAGGCTCTTTGGTTTGCTATTACCTCATTCATCTATATATGCTTTTATTGTCTGTGCTTTTGGAAGCATTCCAAAATATTTTTGCCAGGAACAATGTCAAGAAGTTTTCCCCACATGTTTCCTTTGAGTAATTTTTCATTTACTGTTCTTCCATTGAAGTCTTTAGCCATTTTTATCTATGATGTAGTAGAATTTCATTGTATTGCCTGTGGATATCCAATTCTCCAGCACCATTTATGGGGGAAGACTGTCCTCTCCACCATTGTGTGTTCTTGGCATCTTTCTCAAAGATCGGTTGGCCATACACTTGTGGTTTGTTGCTTGTCTGTGCCAGCACCACGCTGTTTTAATAGCTTTGTGGTGTCTTTTGGAATCAGGTAGAGTAAAGCTTCCAGCTTTGTTCTTTTCATTCAGGATATGGCTTTCGATATTTGGGAGCCCTTGTTACTCCATGCAAATTTTAGGGTTTTTTTTCTATTTGTATGAAATTTTTATAGAAATTTTATTGAATCTATAAATTACCTTGGGTAGCAAGGCATTTTTTAAAGCTATTAATTTTTCCAGTCTTTGAACATGGGATAGTTTTCCGTTTACTTCAGCCTTCTACAATTTCTTTCATCCTTTTTTTATGAACCAGTTTCGAGTGTATACATTTTCTTAAGGCTTTGTAGTTCAGTCTAGCCTATAACTCTGTGTATCTCAGGACAGATTCAAACTTGTAATTCCTCTGTTTGGCCTTCTGAGTGTAGAATTATATGGCTGTATCAACATGCTTGGGGAGTGTACAGATCTTTTAAGTGCTTAGTTAAATTTACCATCGAAATATTTTTAAAAATATTGTAATAGGCTGTTTAAAAATTCTTTCCTTTTAGGTTATTGTTTTTTAAACACCAATGACTTTTTAAGGTTGACTTTACATTCTATAACTTTACTGAATTCATTTAGATTGCTTCACTATTCTTTGTTTTTAGAAAAAGATTTGTGAATGTGTATTTGTGTGTGTGTGTCTGTGTTTGCATGTGTGTATGCGTGTTTGTGTGTGCCCATAAACTATAGGGTGCTCTTGGAGGCCAGAAGCAGACATTGGATTTATAAGATATAATGATTGGCCATATGGGTGTTGGAAACTGAACTCTGGTTCTCTGAAGGAACAGCAAGTGCTCTTACCTGTTGAACCCTTCCTATCTCCAGCCATTCATCTCTCCTCCTCCTCCTCCTCCTCCTCCTCCTCCTCCTCCTCCTCCTCCTCCTCCTCCTCCTCCTCCTCTTCTTTTTTGAGACAGGGTTTCTCTGTGTTATAGTCCTAGTCCTAGATGTCTTGGAACTAGGTCTTGTAGACCAGGCTGGCCTCACCCTCATAGAGATCTGCCTGCCTCTGCCTTCTGAGCGCTGGGATTAAAGGTATGCGCCACCACTGCCTGGCTGTTTATTATTCTTAACAAGTTTTCTCAGCATGAATTTTTGGAGTTTTCTGTATATAAAATCATATAATCTGCAAAGTGATTTGGCTTGTTTCTTCCCTAGTTGGATATTGGAGATGATTAGCGAATTAGCTATGCATTTATTGTTTTTCTTGCTTAACTACTTTGGATAGGATTTCAAGGGTGATGCTGAATGTAGTGATGGGTGTGGGATTTGCTCCCCTAAGGAAAGACTAGTGCTTTTGGAAGAGATCAGCTGTTCCAAAGCTTTGTGTAGGAAATAATGATAGGCTTGGTGGGTCCTGATGGTTCTGGGGGAAAGACTAACAGGCACCTGGGTCCTAGAGGGAGCCAAAGGTGCAGGAAAGAAGCAGCCCCAAGGGACCGCTCTTGGATTTATGCTGTTTGTGCATTCTTTTGCTGAGGAAGAGTCTCCTCCTTTGGCCTGCTTGTGAGTCTTGAATGGCAACAGTACAGTCACAAAGCTGGACCCCGACTACTCTGTGGGCTGTGAGTAGGGCATGAGCTCCTCTAGATTCCCTCAGCCTTTCTGAGCAAGGGCGACCTACATGTCAGCAATGAAGGATGCCTCCCTGGGGGCTGCTGAGGAGTGGTGAGACACGGCTGTATTCCTTGGCAATTGGATTTGTATTGTAACCTGAAAGGAGAGAGAGTCTAGAAATTGCCTCCCTAGGGGCAGATAGATAGGTGGTCTTGGAAGGAGCACAGAACTTGTACTCACTGGGTAGAGTCGAGGAAGGTCAGGGCATAAGGAAGCTGGGGAAATGACTTTCGTCTGTTGGCTCCAAATTTAGTCCTGAGCTAACAATCTCACTGAGAACAGATCACAGATGGTTTGTTTGTAAAATGACCCCAAGCAGCACTGAGGCAGGACAGGAAGGCAAAGAACAGAGGCTATGCTGTTACACAGGTGGCATCTTTGGTAAACTGACTCCTAGCGTTGCTGGGAGACACTGTGAGTGAGTTTTGAACACACTGGCAAATCACCCCAGCCAAAGAAAGAGATGTGCCCTCTCATCACTGAGCACTCTTGACTGCTGGCTGCTTGTAGGTGCACCACTTCCCCAACACTTCTGGGGAGCTCGAGGTGAAGCTTTACAGGTTCTGTGGGTGCAGGGACTGGAGCAGTAAAGGTCAGGGGATGTGGTTGGTGAATCAAGAGTGAAGCTATAGCCTCACTGTTTCCTGAACATGGGAACTTATTTTTCATTTTTCACGAAAGAAGACAAGGGGAGGGGGGCAGTGAGGCAAATCAAAGCGTTTGCTGCTGCAGTTGAATCTGAGGTTGCAATTGATGTGCTTCTTATTACTCTGCCACCAACAATTCCAAATTGTCCTCACGGTCAGCCAACGTTTCTGCTCTACTTTGCTTGTCTGGTGGGATAAACTAAGCGTTATCCTCCAGGGATGAGGTACTACAATCCCTTTGTGGGCCACTGGTTAAGATGCTTGCCCCTTCTGAAGCACAATACAGCGTCCCCAGGAAACTGCTCAAGTATCAGACATGTTCTTCCGTCCCTTTGATGCTTATGGCCGTGGTACTTTCCTTCCCTACGTCTTTCTGTGTGTGCTGGCACATCAGCAGGAGGACCCCCAAAGTACATAGGGCCTCTTTCACACTGATGGAGGAGCTTTTCCTCTGGGCCCTGTTGGAGGTATTCCTCTGCTCTGAACTCAGACTCATCAGATACCGAAGTCCAGAGCCAGGAGACCCCCAGCCTTCAGGTGATTTTGGGAGTGGCGGGGAGAAGGGCTACCTCTTCTTCCAGCCCTTGATTTTCAGACCTGTGCATTTTGTTCTTGAGGCTGCAGTATCAGAAAGGAGCCATTAGTTCACATGTGTTTTCTATCTCGATCAGTATCCAACATTGTGAGCATCATGACCAAGCTGGTACTTAGATGAAACTCCAAGAAGTGGTAGTAAAATACCAGAACAGCAAGTTTTAAGAAGTGGACCCATGGCAGGATGCTGACTACTGTGGTCCTGAACCCTCTGTTACATTTCTTTTTATAAGATGGGTCTTTTAGGCTACAGTGACACATTCAGGATCAAATAACAAAATTACATGTTCTATAACTTTTGGATAGTAGTTATGTCAAGATACTATGGTCCAAAAAGTCAGTGTTACTCCTAGACTGTATGTCAATACAGTAGACACCTACATATCTTCTAGAATGTAGGATTATAATACCATTAACTAGGCTTGAAGTGGGTGCTTGTTTTATAGCATGCTAACAGCTAAGCACTGGTCCAAAGGAACCATTTACATCCCTGTGAGTAGATAGATCTGCTTTACCAAGAAAAAGCCCATTGGCAATCCCTGCCTGCCAACTTGTCTCTACCTACTGATTGGTGAAAGGCAGAAACTCGTGACTTCTAATCCTGTTTGGTTGTCCAACACTTTCTAAAAAAATAAATTTCTTTGTTTTACATCCTGGCCATAGTTTCCTCTCTCTCTTCTCCTCTCAGTCCTTCCCTGCATCTCCCCTCTGTACCCTTTCCATCCTCTCCTCCTCCATTTCTATTCAGAAAAGGGCAGCCTCCCATGGATATCAATAAAACATGGCTTATCAAGTTGCAGTAAGGCTAAGAACCTCCTCTTGTATTAAGACTGGGCAAGGTGACTCATTATGAAGAATAGGGTCCCAAAAACCAGTAAAAGAGTCAGAGACAGCCTTGCTTTCACTGTTAGGAGTTCTACAAGAAGATCAAGCTACCCCAAATTGTCACATACATGCAGAGGGCCTAGGTCAGTCCCATGCAGGCTCCCAGGTTGTTGGTTCAGTCTTTGAGTTCTGTAAGCCCAGCTTTGTTGATTTACTGAGTTTTCTTCTTGTGCTGTCTTTGATCCCCCTAGCTCTTACAACCCTTTTTCCCCCTCTTCTACAGGATTCCCTAAGCTCTGCCTAATGTTTGGTTGTGGGTCTGCATCTGTTTCTACCGGTTGCTGGATTAAGCCTCTGATGACAGTTTGGCTAGGCACTAACCTGGTTACAGGAGGTGGCCAGTTCAGGCTGTGTCCACTATTGCTAGGAGTCTTTAGCTGAGGTCATCCCTGTAGATTCCTGGGAGATTCCCTTGCACCAGGTTTTGACCTGACTCTGAAATGTCTCCCGCCCCATACTCCTTTGGACAGGTCATCCAATACTTCTTCTATGGGATATTTTTTTTTGTGACCTTTGAGAATGGGCCATATATTGTCCTCATATTTCAATATTTCTCAGTTCAAGCTTTTGGTTATAGCCAGCTAAGAATTTAATATTGCCTATGAATATATGAAGGTGACTTCAGGCTACTCCTCAGACCAGATCATCTTGGTGGGCAGCTGAAGAGATCTAGGCTCTTTCCACAGGGAGATTTTTCCCTTCTCTGCTGACTCTAGGGGCTGTCCCTGTCTCTGTCTGTAGAGAGACAATTGTCCATTTTCGTGCATAGAGTCCACTTATCTGACCCAGGAACAGGTATTTCCTTCTCCCTCAGCAGATGAAAGGGAACTTATTATAGTATAAGCAGACACACGCCACTTAGTTTCTTTGTATTCTCTGGAGTTGTTTGTGCCCGATCCCAGCTATTAGGTGGTAGAATGCTCTGGTGTTCATGCAACTTTTGGCTTGGTGGGTTTCAACTACTCAGATTGCGATGGATAGCTCTATTATCATTCCTTGATGCCCCATGCTTGGTCTTTGCTAAGACTCAATGGCAAGCTTAGAGCTGCTTCTTTAACAATCTTTTCCAATCCATGGGCAGTATAGTCTTGCTCCATAAACGTAAGGCTTTATTTTGCGATTTCCTCCTTGAAGCTCAGCAGAAACTCCTAACAACACCACCATCTACTCAAGATATTGCTGAACATCATAGAATATTCCTGGTGTCGTGGTACTAAATATGAGGTCTTTATCTGAAAGGAAAGAGATTCAATTTTTTTATTAGTCATTTTTTCTGTCCAGGCAATGAAAGGTCTGAGGGTGGGTACTTAAAGGAAAGAGATTTATTCAGCTCACAGTTACGGAGGTTCAGGGGTATGGAACTAGCTTCGCCTAGATGTTGGTGATGATCTCATGGGGGTCAACACTCACCACAAGAGTGGGAGCAAGTTCAAGAGAGAGTGATGTCCTGCAATCAGGAAAGTGGAAAGGATCACTTCAGAGAATGGGTATCAGTGACATAAGAACCTCTTGCTATGCTTAAATGTCTTAAAGATTTCACCATTCATTAACGTTGCTAGGCTGGGCTCCAAGCTTTGAACACATGAAGCCTTAGAGATATGCTTAAACCAGATCCAGACTACAGCAAGGTCTAATGATTTCTCCTTTACCTCAGAGAAAAAAGGATCTCAGTATGTCCCCGATCAATGAACCTTTACAGACCGTGTGATGCAGCAGGCTCTGAGTCTTTGCAGGGCTTATCTCCCATCCCAGGTACACAGATCTTACGGGGGTTTCTCAGTCTTGCCACTTCCTGTTCACCAGCATTACGATGATGATGCTATCAGTATAACAGACCAGTCTGGCATGTGTGTAAAGTCATATAATAATAGAGCTACACAGTGACAGAGAGCAGGAGAGTCAAACAGATCAGGGGCAGTCATTCACATGTAGAGCTATGCATTACAACTGACCGCATTCTGACTCTTCTGAAAGAATGCATTCATTGGATTGAAAACTGTGTCCTAAGAGATAGAGGGTGTGGAGCTGTGTTCTCCCAAATATATCTGGCAGTACAGTTGTAACTGAAGCACTAGTGGTTACTAGTCCACTGTCATCTGTTATGAGCCACCTGATTTTTTTAAACAGACGTGCACGCATGCGCGCGCGCACATACACACATATACACACACTTTTAAATCTAGTTCCCACATATGAGAAAGTATTTGTCTTTCTGAACCTTGTTTTGCTTAACATAAACATCTCCTGCTCTACCCATTTTTCTGCAACTGTCTAAGTTTCATTCATTTAAATATTTAAAAAATTGATGTGTATGAACACATGGATCTGTGCACCTTCTGCATGTCCAGTGTCCACAGGGACGAGAAGAAGGCATTAGATACCCTGGAGCTGGAGTTAGGAGTGGTGGAGAATGGCCTCACTCAGGTCCTCTGCAAGAGCAATAACGCTTAACTGTTGAATCATCTTTCTAGCCCCCACACTTTCTTTCTGTGCACATCTGTGGATAGACATCCAGGTTGGCTCATTTTTCAGCCACTGAGAAGAAATAAACACGACTATGCAAGTGTCTCTCTGCTATGTTGATTGAGTTCATACCCAAGAGTAGCATGAATGGTTCATGGGATAGTTCTACTTTTATTTCCTTTGAAATAGGCCACATACTGACTTCCATAGTGACAGCACCAGCTTACCTTCCCACCGGTAGTGTGTGGCTCCCCCTTTTCACCACCTTCTCTCCAGCATTTGTTTTCTTAACAGTAGGCATTCTGACCTGTGTGAGACGGCATTTCAAAGTAGTTTTGATTTGCTTCTCTCTGATGGCTAAAGATATTGAATGCCTTCAAGTATTTATTACTCATTTGTCTGTTTTTCCTTTTGATGTGTGCATGTGTGTAAGAATATCTCTCTTAGGGTTCTCTCACTCCTCTAGGTTCTCCGGGGTTCTGGATTGTAGACATATATGGATCTAAATAGGAAAGATAAAATAATCTGGGTAAATTGGGAGTGTGGGGGTCACAGGGGAGGATAGAAGGGAAGGGGGAGAAAGGGAGGGGGGAGCAGAGAAAAATGTATAGTGAGATAAAACAATAAAAAGAAAAAAGAATATATGTACAATATGTATGTGGTATATATACACACTGTATGTGTGTACCTGCTTGTATGTATTTATGTGCTGAGTTACACTTATTGATTTGAATATATTGAACCAAACTTGCATTTTCACAATGAAGCCTACTTGGTCATGGGGTATGCTCTTAATGTGTTCTTGAATTGTTTGTAAAAGTTTTGCTGAGGATTTTTTTCATCTGTGTTCACCAGAGAAATTGGTCTGTAGTTCTCTGCTCCCTCTTCCTCTCCCTCCCCCCTCTCCTCTCTGTTTGTGTTCTCTCAAGGCCTGTTTTATGCTGTCCGAGTAGCATAGATTGGGTAGTTAGTAAAGAACAGAGCTCTATTCTTTCCTAATTCTCATCTGGCAAATTCAAGATCAAGCTCTAGCATCTAACGAGGATCTTCTTGCTGTGTCCCCACACGACATAAGGCAGAAGAACAAAAGAGGTGACAAGAACTGAGCCCTCACATGACAGGGTAAGAGAACCTACTCCCGAAGCACTTTTAATAGATCTTTAATCTGTTTATGAAGGTATAACCCCCATGAAATAAATACATTCAAAAATCCCACAATAACCAACACTGATATATTAGGGTTTAGTTTCAATATGAAATTTTGAGGGGACAAAAATAACCAAACTGTGTGTGGGTGAATGTGAACATGCGTGTGTTTGAGTATGTTGATGTGAGTCACCATAAGCATGGAAAGATGAGTATGTTTGACACATGTACGTATGCTCGGGTGTTATAGACATGTGTTTAAATTGCCTGGCTTTACGTACATAGGTGAATGAATCTGTAGGTGTGTCTGAGTGTGTGGGTGTGTTTGAGTGTGTGGTGAGGGGGTTGGCAGGGAGACTGCCACTTGGCCATCCTATTCTGGTGACTCTACTGTACAGGTCAGGGATGAGTTCTACAGACTGCAATACGTACTCATCTGGATTATGGACTCAGAGACCCGGCCACTGACAGAGTGTGACAGCCAGTCCGCTGGAGCAGATGTCTGCCATTCATCACATGACATTTCTGTGTTCCACATTCTAATGGGGAGATATTTTCATAACATTTTCAAAATACTCAGGCCTCATATTCAGCCCACAGTATTTGTAATGTTGAAGCCTTTTTCTTTTCCCAGCATGCTCATTTCTGTGAAATCAATGGATCTTTGGGGGATGGAGCAGAAATACTGTTACAGTATGTATTTTCTGTGACATTTGCAGGCTCCTTGGTCAAGCAGCCTGTTCTATTCTGTTCTTGATGGTATTTGCATCTAAGAACCATCTCAGATCTGGAAACCAGATGAGGGAATTAGAGTTTTCTGTTGTGGCATATTATATCACCCTCTTGATTTTTCCCTCCTGACCATTTTTAGTTATATAAACTAAATAAGATCTTTGTTGGCAAAGTACTTGTCCCACGTCTGGGAACTTTCTGACAGGCAGTCACTGCAGCAGCTCCCTGGAGGTCCCTATAGGTACCGTTATCATTCCAGTCTTACTGCCATTACGAATTGCATTTACTTTGCTTCTGACTTGGCCCTGGCTCTTCCAGAATCATGGATCCGTTGAGATGCGGCAGTGGAAGCAGCCTCTCCACTTTGTTTTCTTTCTTACCTTAGACAGCCACCCCTGTTTTTCTAGTCACAATGACCCATACCGTTTGCTTTAGTGAAGAAAGGAAGGCAGGCAGGCAGGCAGGCAGGTCCTCTAGGGCATCCTAGGGGAGCACAGTCATCAAATCAAGTTCTCTGTCAACTCAGAAGATTTAGTCGATAAAGGATACTTCTCTGAGCTTCCTGTGCCTTTCTCAGTGCACCAAGGCCGTTCTGGCATGCCCACACCATATACTGTAGCCATTACTACTTGCAAGCTTCAAGGAATCATTACAACAGTGTTTTAGATCTGGCTCTGCCTGTCCTGGCCAAGGCATTAAATACTGAACTATGGGAAAGTGCTTTTATGTCAATAAACTGCCCACAATCCAACTTTCTATTCCAAACATAGTCCAGCGTTCCCAAGATTCTTTTCAAGGCATATTATCCAAGTTCCTCCTTGCTTTGAAGCAGTTTGATTTTTTTCTTGTTAAACAGTCCATTCCCTCTAATAAAAGTACTGTAATTACCTAGTTGAGTTCTGTGAAGGCTTTGTCCTAGAAACTCATTGAGAGATAGCAAAGAGAGCTGTAGGCAGCCATTGGGGAGGGTAAGCAATCGTGATGTAAGTCACTGGCTTCTAGGAAGGTTTTATGGATCTAGAGTTGTCTTCTCTGCATGGGCAGGCAGGTGGTACTTCTGATGGTCCCAAGCAATGAAAGGAACTTAGGCGATTCTTAAAGGGCACCAATCTGTCCTATTGTGGGTGTCATGATCCTACTTATTGCTTGGCATGTCTTGCTCTACCCTGAACACTTGCCAGGCTGTGAATCCAGCCTCCTCCCTGACTCTGCTGTTCATCTAATCAGATGCAGAATCTGCTTTTCAGTGCAGTCTGCTTTTCAGGTGCCAGAGAGTTGGTTCTCTTCCCCACATGGAATCTTGGCTTATATCTGCCTTCAAGCTGATAGTTCTTCTAACTAGCCCCATCATTAGCATAGCTCATATTACTTTAGTGGGTTTCAAGCATGGGAGAATGAACCTCAAGTTGTATGCTAAGGAATTTATCAGTAAAACAATTACTTAAAAAATAGAGTAAAAATGTACCTGTGACATAAGTCTAATTTAAAAAGTTATATCTAACATATGTAAAGTTGTTATGTCAAAGTTCTCATAGGTCTACTTTCAGTTTCTGTCCTTACCTTGTCAAAGACTGGCATCAAATAGTCCATAGACCGGTACTGGTCCATGGAACTCACTTTGAGTAGCACAGAGGGAGACCTATGTTAGTGTTTCTCCTCCCACCTTTAACAACAGCACTTTAGCAACTGTAATACTCTAGGATGCTGGTATTGTCTGTGCCATGCAGAGAGTTGCTTTTTTTTTTTTTAAATCTACGGATTGACATCCAATCCTCCCTTTAGAACCTCACAAAGGATGTCTGCCTTTTACTCCTATTCTGGCACCAAATTTATTAGATCACATTCCCAAGAATAATTGAGACAAAAGTATGAGCGCCTCTAGTTTATTTGAATGAAGATAAAAGACTCATGGAAATGTGAAACAAGGAAAGGAAGGAGGCTGTGAAAGTGTGTTACTCTGAAAATGACCACTGTGGAAATCTGAGTTTTAAGTCGACCAGGAAGTTAGGTACCAGATGGAAACATTCATTGGAATTATTTTTACCTTAGTCCCATTGGCTGGTGGTTTTTTTTCCTGGTAAGGTTGACTCAGCATTTCTGGCCTTACCTGTGAATTTCAGACTTAAAGACTGCTCTCATGAGAGATGGGCATTTATTGATGATACCAGGAAAGGATGGATGCCCTAGATATGGGGAGGGCACTGCTGTCTGATGGTGTTGAGAGAGAGGCCCAAGGGGACAGCGACATGATGCCAATCCCAGCCACACGCCAAGGCTGAGAGGACAATGGAGATGACAAGTAGCTCATGTTAGTCTCAGAGAAACTCAGAGAAGAAAGCAGGGAAGAACAGAGCATAAAAAAATTAGGGCACAGGCTGGGTGGTGGCGGCACACGCCTTTAATCCCAGCACTCAGGAGGCAAAGGCAGGTGGATCTCTGAGTTTGAAGCTAGCCTGGGCTACAGAGTGATTTCTAGGACAGTCAAGGCTACCTAGGGAAACTCTGTCTCAGAACAAAAACCAAAAGTTGAAGTTCAGTTGAATGAAGTCTTGTCAGTAAGCAAAGAATTTTGCAATGGGGAGTGAGTGAGTGGTTCTCCAGAGACCAGACTGGGCAACAATAGGACAGTTCTCAGTGAGGGAGGGCAAAGCCTGTCCTCTCTTTGAGTTCATCAAATGCTTTTTAAAACTTGTGGGAATGTCACCATTTTACAGAGCTGCCTTCCTGGGACGAATGAACCAAAGGGTTCGTTGGGAAGCCTCCTACTCTTGCTTCAAGCACAGTAGATTCAGCAGTAATCATCCGATTTAGATTTTGGTTGAAAAAAAAAAAGCCTTCTATTTCTAAGAGAATGATTCCAAACAATGGCTCTCATCTGAGACACTCTTAGATCTACGTTTGGGGAATCAATTTGGCAAGGCAGAGGGCTAGACTGTAGGTTGACGGATACCCTGTGTCTGAGTTCCCTGGCACATAACAAACATTCCTGCAACAGTGCCATCTTGAACTTGTTTCTTTTACCTGTTTGTCATTCCAGGTCAAGCAGATTTACAATGCAAGTCAACCTGTGCCTCCCCAGCAGCACATACTTACTTTGGAAAGCAACTATGCAAAAAGGACGTAAAAGGTCCTCGAAGAGGATTTTCATCCATTTGAGTCGCAGGGGTGTTAGCTGGTTCCCTCCCACCTCATTTTCTAGGAAGGGAATGTGTGTGCTCCCAACACAGACTTCTTTACAAGGGGGCCCAGGCCTGCTTAGCACCTTGGACAGGGTCATGCAAGGCTGTTTCCAAGATGATTTCTCAGGGGAACAATTTACTGTTTGCTTTGTGCTTGTCAGCAGAGTTCTTAAATTCCGAGGACAGTTGGATGAAATTGGATGTAACCAATTTGCATCTTCAAATCAGTTTTGTACATCCGGGAGCGTGCACCGGCATCTCTGGGGACTGAGGGGAATGGTGTCTGACAGCTCATGGGCAAGGAGACGACAGTTTGCTCTGCTGCATCTTTGGGCACGGGCCTGTGTAACCTTGGGCCTCAGTTTCTTTTTATGGAAATAGGGAGCAGAGTGGGCGATCTCTGAGGGCTCTTTTAGCTTTAGTGTTCTATGGTTTTGACATCTGTGGGGCGAGGAAAGGGCAGTATGAAAACCAATGGTCCATATTCTACTGTGAGGCTAAACTCAAATGGGGAGCATAAAACTGCTTTGCACAGGCCTGGTCTCAGACCCTGGCTCTGTTTTAATGTCACAGTGCATGCAGGCCTGAGGGTATGCTGAGTAAAAGAGCAGTGGCCTCATGTGCTGCAGGCTCTGTGAAGCTGAGAGTGGCTCTGCATGATGCAGAAGCTCAGAGGGATTAAAAGGGTATCTTCTAGGGACAGAGATAGGGCTCCGCAGAGAAGGCTCAGTAGTTATCAGCACTGGCTGCTCTTTGAGAGGATCTAGGCTTGATTTCTTATACCCACATAGTAGCTCATCCCATAACCATGTGGTGGCTCATAACCATCTGTCATTCTAGTTCCAGGGGGATCCAAAGCCCTTTTCTGGCTTCCTCGTGCTCCAAGCTTCATGCAATAGACATACATGCAGAAAATATACCCACACACATTAAAAAAAAATCTCTCTTTGACTGACTAAGAAGTAGAGTCTATAGTTCCTGGTGTGTCAAAGGTCTACAATAGTTTATGCATTGGAACTTGTCTTTCTGTGTGGCTTTTTTTGTCAAGAGCAGTAGATTTGGGTGTAGACCAGGCTTCTCGGCTCTTTTTCTTTATCTGCTATAGCCCCCACAGCCCTGGGACATTTTCTCCTGTGGTTGTCCTCCCATCTCCTTTCTGCATTGTTAAGTTTCATCTGTCTACCCTCCAAGGAGATATTCCCATAAGAATATACATACTCTATGTGTTCAGCCCTAAAGAAAAGAAGAGCCAGCTCTCTTGACCCTGCATCTCTTTAGTGACCGTCAGTTTCTCTGCTTGTTTCGACAGCAAAAGCAATCAATACTTACTTTAACCTCCTCAACTCCAATTCTCCCATGAGCCCATTCAACCAAGCTTTCATTCTGCACTTTCTTGAAATGTCTTTCACCAGTGCTGGCCTATTGCTAATTTCGGTGTCCTCAGGCTGACCTGTGAACCTTGCTTGTCACAGCTGGTCGCTGTATTCCTAGAAAGATCATCTTTCCTTGGCTCACTGTTCTTGAACACTTTTCTTTGCTGAGTTTTTCACCTTCCTGACATATTAACAGTGGGGTTAGTCCTCAGGCCACCTCACTAGGCTCCTTTCCAACTCTGCGTCTCCAGTCCCAGCTCGGATGCTTCTCCTCTGTCATCTCAGACCAAGATATCTAGCTTACTTTGTAGGCACCCTGAATTTGGCACAGTCTAAAGCGAACATATCATATACGTGGCCGACTCAGGTTTCTCTGATTTATTTTGTTTAAAAATGTAATTACATTTATTTATTGTGTAAATGTTATTTATTGCGTAAGTGTATGGGTGCATGTATGTCGTGACGTGTGTGTGGAGGTCAGAGAAAACTGCAATAGTCAGTTCTTTCTACTATGTAAGTTTTCGGAATTTCATTGAACTCGGATCATCAGAGTTGATGGCAATTGCTTTCAACTGTCGAGCCATCTGGAAAGCTCAGCTTTCTCTATTTAATGCTGGATAACTTAGTTTCCTAGAGATTCAGACCCCAAACCACTAGAATCACCTTAGACATTTTTCTTCTTCTTTACCTACAGCTTGTCAACTAGATAGGCTAGCTTTACCTTCACAGCAGCCTCCAGAATCTTCTTGCCATCTCCGCAGCTGTCATGGAGTAGGTCTCTATGACCACCTGACAAGTCACATGATGGTGACTTGGTGGGACTTTAGAGTTACCCAGGAGGCACACCTGAAGGTATTCCCAGGGGTTTCCCCAAGGAGGGAAGGCTAAGCTGGAATGTGGGCAGAGCCATCCCATGGACTGGATAAAGAGGGGAAAGCGAGTGCCAGTCATCTCTCCCCGCTTTCTGACTGTGAGTGAACATGACCAGCTGCCTCTTCAGTTTTGCCACCATGACTTCACCTCCATGATAGACTGTGTCCTGAAACTGTCAGTCAGCACCCCCACCTTCCTGAAGTTGCATTCATCAAGTGTTTTAGTCTCCATGATGAGAGAGGTAACAAATGCGGTTCACTAGTGAGTCTTCTCGCATCCGTCTGTCTGTCCTTCGTGTTGGATGAGAGTTATGTCCACATGCTGGAGAGATGGCTCAGAGGTTAAGAGTACTGGCTGCTCTTCCAGAGGTCCTGAGTTCAATTCCCAGCAACCACATGGTGGCTCACAACCATCTGTACTGAGATCTGGCGCCCTGCTCTGGCATACATAGAGGAAGAATGTTGTGTACATAATAAATAAATATTTTTTTTTTTTAAAAAAAACATGCCATAGCATGTCACCTCTCAGTCCAAACCCCTAACAGATCCCTGCCTCTCTCAAAATGAGCTCTACCATCTCTGCCTGTTTACACCCCCAGCCTCCCTTTGCTCACTAAATTCCACGAACAGTGTGCTTGAATGCCTCAACAATTCCCCCGTCCAGGACCTGGAATGCTCTCCTTTGATGGGGTCACATTGTCATTTACTTACTTCATTCAGGCCTCAACAGCCATAAAAAAAATGGAACAGCTGTATCGAGGTATAATTGACATGCAGTAAACTATACCTAGTTTAGCATAGGTGGAACCATCAGTGGAACAATCCCTTCACTCAAAACAATGAACCCATCCATTAATTCATAAACATATGCGATGCTGTTGTGGCAATCCGTTTCTCTGCCCTCCCCACACAGACACCGATCTGTCTTTTGTCACAACAGATTAGTTTATCCTTTCTAGAATCTAATAGCTGTGGGATACCTACATGTGTATTCTCTTTCATCTGGCTCCTTTAACTCTACATAATTATTTCGTCACTCATCCAGCTGTGGTAGCTATCAGTGACCCATTCTTTTTCACTAGTGAGTAATATCCCATAGCATGCCTATCCTGTATCTACTTGACTATTGCTGTGGACGGGAGTCTTAATATTTTTTTAAATGATTACAGTTAAAGATGCTGAATGCATGCCTGCTCACAGCATGGCAGGGATGTGTTTCTTTCCTTTCTTCTGGGTAAACATGTGGGAGAGAAATGGCTGAGACATATGGTAGACATGTAGTTAGTTGTCAAGAAACTGTCAAATTGCTTTCTAACATGACTGTACCCTAACAGGCATGCCAGCAGTGCATGCTGGGTCTGCGTCCCTCAAATCCTCGCTGACATTTTCAGTCACTTTAGAGGGGCCCCGATAACATCTCACTGTGGATCTAGGTGCGCATTTCAGGAATTCCTCACTGTGCACAGCAACTTTCCATGGTGGTTTTATTTGCTACCCTGCCTCCACTTGGTGAGGTGTCTGTCCAGACCTTGTGTCTACCATTTTCTGTTTTGTTTGCCACACAGCAGGGTTTTCCTAAATGTCATAACAGCAGTGATTTCCCTGGCTCTGTGGGTCAGAAGCTGGGAATGGCTTAGCTGAGTCCTCAGCCCAGGGTGACTTTTCATTAGTGGCTTGTATATGGAAAAATCCACTTCCAGGCTTCTCAGGTTGCTGGCCGCATTCATGTCCTTGTCACCTTCAGCCATGGTTGGCTGAGGTCGGGTCTCTTTCTAGCTGCATTGGTTACTTTGTGTAGAACTAACTGGCAAAAACCACTTAAATTTGTCTCAGGGTTCTTTGGGAGGGTGGGATTCAGCTTGTGGTTACCAGGCTCCGTGTTAAAACCCCATGAGGGGAAGAACCCTCTGGTGTCAGGGACATGAGGTGGGGACAGCTGTTCACTTTGAAGCAGACTGGAAGCCAAAAGCAGAGGGCAGACTAGGGACCACTATAAACTTCAAAGGCAGGCCCCACTGGCAGACTTCTTTCAGCAAGTCCCTCACCTCTCAATGTTCACAATCTATCAAAATAGCACTACCAGGTGGGGACTAAGTTTCCCCAAACATGAGCTTGTGTGGTGACCCCTCACGCTAACTAAAGAACCAATAACTTTTGTTCTTTGAGACCCAATCTGACTCTGTAACACTGGCTGTCCTGGAACTCACTACACAGATCAGGCTAGCCTCGAACTCACAGAGATTCTCTTGCTCTTCCTCACTGCCTTCTCTGGTCCCCCTGCCCACTCTTAATTATCACCTCCTTCCTCCCTAGCCACTACATCTCTCCTGTGTCACGTGTGTCTCATCACCTCATGTTTCCTCCTGCTCCTTGAATTGAGGTTCTGCACACAAGAGAAAAAACTGTATTTTTCTTCTCGAGTCTGCCTTCTTTCACAACATGGTTTCCAGCTCCGTCTGCTGCCCTGCAAATGTCTCAGATCCGGTTCTCTTCAGGGATGCCTGAGGCCTCATTGTATAGAAATTCCACATTCCCTTTATGTATTCGTCTGTCCACGGACAGTTTGTATTTAAGCCACGTAACTCTTGTTATGTCGTCTTGGGGTTGCTCTGAGCTGTCTGCTCTGTCCTGCCACGTCTTCTCTCAACAGACTGTTTCAAAACATGTTTGTTTGTTCCTCTGAGGCTAGGCCAATCTCTCTCTCTCCAGTTGGCAAAGATAGTCATGTAATGTAAGGCAGTTGTGGGAATGGTATGTGCTCCACACCTCCCAGTTTCTATTCGTACTCAAAACAAGGTAATTATAACAAGGTTTACTGGTGGACAGCTTAGAATGTGTTTGCCAAGTCATTACTTTATCAAGTTGTCAAATTTTTATTATTGAATTCAAAGAGTTTTTTAAAAAAAATCATGGCTATAATGCTCGCTCTTACAATATTTAGCATGTTTTAACAATTCCATTAAAAAGTCACAAGGTTTATTTACAGTTGGTTTTGTTTTGGATTATTTTTCTTTATAGCTCAACGGATCTAAGAAATTTTTGCCTAACTAAGGTCATAAAGGGGCTCCCCAAGGAGTATTTTAGTTTTAAGTTTTTACGTATTCTTTCTATTCCATGAAATATTTAAAATTAGCTTTTAAATCCTATGCCAAGGTGTAGATCAGAGCTACCTGAATATGACTCCAATTTGTTGGCACACTGTTCTGCAATTGTGTTATAGTTTCTCCAAGTTTGGCATCAGGGCTAACAATAATAGTGCTGATTGTGTCAACTTGACATTAACCTAGACATCTGGGAGAAGGAATTTCATTTGAGGCACTTCCTGGATCATATTGGCCTGTGGGGTCATTTTCTTGATTGATGATCGGTGTGGGAGGCCCAGATCACTGTGGATAGTCCTACCCCAGGCCACGCTGCCCTGGATTGTATGAGAAAGCAAGCTGATCAAGCCAGGAAGAGCAAGTCAGTAAACAGTTCCTCCGTGGCCTCTGCTGCTTCAGTTCCTGCCCTGACTTTGCTCGTGAGGAAGTAGGACCTGAGAACTATCGTAGAAACAAACCCCTTCCTCTTCCAGTTGCCCTTATATTGGTGTCTTATTACAATGAGAGAAAACAAACTAAGATAATGACCTGGTTCTCACCCTGTGGGTCATGACCCTTACAGGGGTCACATATCAGATATCCTGCAATCAGATATTTGCATTATGATTCATAACAGTAGCAAAGTTATAGTTATAAAGTGGCAACAAAATCATTTTAAGGTCCAGGTCAGTGCAACATGAGGAACTGTGTTAAAGGGTCACAGCATTAGGAAGGTTGAGAAGCACTGCCTTAGAAAACGGGTTGGACAGTGTTTCTTCTTTAGTTCTTTTTGGGAGAGTTTGTGTAGAAGTGATACTATTCTTCCCTCAAATTTTGGTAGAAGATGCCAGTGAAATCATCAGGGTCTGGAATTTTCTTTGTTGGAAGACATTCATTTAATGGATCATAAGGTTATTGAGGTTATCAATTTTTTGATTGAACTTTAATGGCTTGCATATTTCAAGGAAGATATTCATCTCATTTAGATTGCCTAATTCCATGACATAAAACATTTACAATTCTTATTATCCTTTGAACACCTGTGGTGTAGTTTCTATCATTCTTGATATTGATACCTTGGCTTTCTCTCTCCTTTTCTGATCAGTCTGGATAGGAATCAATCAATTTTATTGATCTTTTCCACAGAACTGTCTTTCAGCTTCATTGATCTTTATGTGTCTTTCCTATTTCTTACTTTATTGATTTTGCTCTGATCCTTATTGCTGCCTATCTTTCACTTACTCTGACTTTAGTTAGCTGATCTTTTTCTGGTATTCTAAGAGAGAAACCCAGGACAGGAAGCTTCTATTCTATTTGTAAAAGAAATGAGTTTAATTCTACAAATTTCCCGTGAATAACCTGGCACTATCTGAAGATTTTGCTTTGCTATGTTTCCATTTTCATGTGGGTCAGAATACTTGCTATTTTGATTCCTTCTTGGAATTCTATGTTGTTTTGGAACATGGGCAAATGTCTGCTGCTGAATTCTAATTTAATTCCATGTGATTAAAGAATATAGTTTGTATGACTTGAATTATTTTAAATTTATTAAGATTTAGATTTCTAGCTCAGGATATGGCCTGTTCTAGTAAATGTTCTTTATGTGCCCCAAAGCAATGTGAATTCTGTTATGTTGCATGGACATTTATTTCTTTAAAAAGGTGTAAAGCAGGTCTAAATAGTGGGGAATCTTGCTGTAATCATTCATGTTCATCCTGATTTTTCTTCCTACTTTTTTTTATCAGTAATTGAATAAATGAAACATTTGAATTATTGGCTCAAATCATTAATTTGTCATTTTTCTTGAAGATTTAATTTGTGTATTTTAAAGGATTTATTAAATGTGCCTCTATTTGAAGATTTCTGTGTCTTTAAAACAATGAGCCCTTATCACTTGGTACACTGCTTTACCTCTGACATATTCCTTTCTACGTTACCAGTTCTGTATGTTATTGGAGTCACTCCAAGTTTCTTTTGACCAGTTTAGTGCTGTATATTCTTTTCCATCCACTTTCATTTAAATTTATTAGTGATATTTTTCTCATGTTAAGTTCGTTGTGGACAATTATGTCTTTAGTTTTGTTTTATTGACCAATCTGACAAATCTCTGCCTTTTACTTAGTGTATTTAGACGTTTACATTTAATGTGGTTATTAATATAGTTAGGTTTCAGTATGTTATTTTGACCATTGTTTTCTATTGTATCATCTTTTTATTTTCCACTTTCCTACCCTACCTTTCCCTTTTTGGGGAATCATTATTTTTATTGTTTTTATTTGTAAACTGATAATCTATATCCTTTCTTATTTTTGTTTAAGGGTTTACATATATACAGATTTCATTTATCAGTCTAACTTCTAGCAACAAGTATTTCACCTATAATATTGTATAAGAACATTTATATAGATATATAAATATTTATATATCACATTTACATTTCTCTGCTACTGCCCATTGTCTTATTATTTCCATATATTTTACTTTCATATGTCCACACAACTTGTTACTTTTTGCAGTGCATTATCTCTTACCTCTAGAAGATGATATGTTAAAAGACCCAGTTCCCCACCTTCCTTCTCCATATATCCTTCCTTTATTATTCCTACTGACCCAGGTCTCTCCTTCCTCCAAGACATTCAGCACTAGAGCCAGCAGCATGTGTTCTAGAACTTCATTGTTCCTCTAGCAAAGTCTTGTGAACATTTTGAGGGCTTCTCTCAGTTTCCTTCTGTGCCTAGCATAGTGTAAGAAGTACATATTGGTGATGACCTCGAGTATGACTATTTTTGTGTATGTTATGTGTCCTATTTTGTCTGTATTTTTTTCACAATGCCTCTTTTGCAGGCTGGTAACTTGTCTTTTTGGGAAATTTCAGAAGCTAGGCTATTTGAATTGCCTTGAAACAGATACCTGAGAAGACCTGTGATGTTGCCGATGTGTTGAAACAGTGCTGCTTGTACCAGAAGACAACAATACTGAAAGGAGTTGAATCTGGGGCAAAACCTGCTGCCAGGAACTGAACTGGGTGCCTCCTGAATGACAGTGCTGAGCTCCTAGTTTCCAGGGTGATGGTCTTTGGAGGTGGGCCTTTGGGAGATAATTAAGTTTATTGACATCGAGAGGGCAGAACCTTCCAGATAGAAGTGGTAGAAGAGATGCTAAAGGCTAGATGTAGCTCAGTGGTAAATGCTTATCCTTAGCACCACAGCAACCAAACCCAAACAAGCCAACAGAACACCAGGCTATCAGACTGCTCCCTTTCTCCACTACAGCATAAAAATTCCAAGAAGAGAGCCTGCATTGGAAGAGGGCCTATTTTAGAATGTAGCGATAGGCCATTCAACTTAGATGGGCAAAATACACCTATAGGCCAGGCTGGGTTTTCATGGTCCAGGCTTTTTGAAGGCATCTCATCTGCAGGGTGCTGAGCAGGCAGGTACCATTATCATGAGCAAGTATATGGTGGAGAAATGGGAGAGAAAGAGAGGCAGAATGGTTTGTGTGCTGTGTTAAGAGGAAGATTTGAAGAAGCCAGGGTGATGAGGAATGGGTTGGTGTTGGCAGCCTGCTTGCCCCCCCAGGACCAGGGTGATGTCTGAGCTGCTGCCTAGGGCCATGTCCAGGTCCATAGGCCAGCAGCAGCCAGTGACTGAATTGATGTCCATGGCTCCTGTTACCAATGAGGCAAGGTGATTTTTTGTTTGTATTGTTTTGTTTTTAATTGTTATGTTTGGGGAGTTTCTTTACAGTGGATGCTTGAGGGGAGAATATGGAGGAACTGGGAGGTGAGCAGGATTGGGGTGCACAATGTGAAATCAATAAAGAATTATGTTAAAAAGAATGTAAATATGTCATCATTTGGATTCCACTAGAATGTAATTATACTAGCATTTGGGTTTCTAGCATAGAAAAACATTTTTAAGACATGAGCCTATGGCATTTTGTTCTTGTACTACCAGCTGGCTTCTATATACACATCCACAATATCATAGTTTTGGAAGCTTGGCAAGAGGAAATCTCACCTCTGAAGACAATGTGCTTGCCACTTCCTTCTCTTGAAAGAAAGTGATAGTATAGGCCTTCTTGGCAGTCACCTGTCTGGTTATTCTACTTCCTGGATGGAACCAGGATAAGGACATCCTTCCATGTAGCTCTTCCCAGCTCCCTTACAGTGGCACTGGAGCCAGGGTTACCCTGATTTGGACTACAGAAATAAATTAGATAGATGGTCCTTGGCCTTTCAGCTCTAGGCAACTCTTGGAAGAGTCCCCCCCCCAAGCACAATACTTTATACTTTTGAAGTTCAAGGTCACCTCTGAGAGTGACTTACCAAAAATCCCCTGGCTTAACTGTAGGACTGGTCCCTGATGACAGCCAGCTCATAGTTAGCTGATTCTCCTAGCCACACTCAAGTCTCCATCCAGGCTCCACGGAGCTCACACTAGGTATCTTCTTTCCTCCTGAGTTTTCCCTACCAGTCAAGCCAGTGTGATCTCCCGCCCTGCTCTTCCTTTGCTTGCAAATACAGACACATGGCCCTTGTCCTGTCTTGTTCCCAAGAGAGACAGTCTTGTCATCACTCCGTGGGCTTGTCTGCAAAGAATGGACTCCCTCCCATCTTCTTGGTTATAGCTGGTGAGCATTGTTTTTGGCCTTCAAGTAAGAATTTCAGGACAATTGCAATTTTTGAAACCTCCAGCTGAGATCTTGCCTGTGGCTGACAGAAAGAGTGTACCTTGGAACATGGCCAGTCAACTAGCAAACTAATACCAGCATTTTAAAGCCTGGTTCAAGTCCACCAATGTGTATAGTTTCCTTCTGAGAATGTGGCCACTTTGGGGGCTGTAAAATAATAATAGCTGCTTGAAGTCTCACCTGGTTTTGTCCCTTCCTTTTTTAAAAAAATATTTTCTATTGGAAAAGGACTTAGACTTTAAAAATTCACTTTTCATATTTATGGTCTTGTATCTCTCTAGCCATCAAGGAAAAAAAATAACTTTGGCAGAGGTAAGCGTGGGCTGGTCATTCTTATCTCTGTCGAACTCAGGGGAACTGCTGTCAGATTGCTTGGCTTGTGTGACAGGAAGATTTTTCTTCCAGTCTAGATCCTGTTCCTTGGCAAGCTGGGTGCGATTTGTCTTAACACTCAGACCACTTGCCAGGGTGTGCCTGACGTGGGTGACCCACAGTGTTTAGAAACAGTTTGACCTTTATTTATACATGCTGATCTCGGAGCTGATTGGTTCAGAGGTCTTGAGTGCTAACATTAACAATGGCTTTGCTTGGGAAACACATGATGATGACTGCCATGTCTTTAGAGGAAAGTGGACCAATCCAACGGGGTCTGTTAGCATGAATTTATATTGCCGAAGTGACTCAGTCTATGGGACTCACCTAAGGCAGCCCAAGCTGACCACAACAGGCACCACACTGTGTATGTGAGCATGAATTTGCTTCTGAGTAGAACCCATAGGCTTGAATGGCCGCTCATGGAATCCGTGGCAGCAATTTGGTCTGCCCCTTTCCCTTATTGTGTTACTTTTAACACTTTCCTCTCCAGCAATCTTCAGCCTTGCCTTTCCAGTACTTATGTGAAAATAGGGAATTAGAGGCTGGGAAAGGAGAAAGGATGTCTACAGGAGGGGAAGCAAGGCTTTAAGGGAGAGGCTAGGTGTGTAGCAAGCGAATACGATTAAAAAAGGACCCACTTTAGGGTGGGCAGGAGAATTGACCCTAGAGGGGCTCCCAGGTGCCCAAGCTGAGGTCCCCAGTTAGTTCCTTGGGCAGCTGAGGATAGGGAACCTGAAATGACCCCATCCTAGTGCAATACTGACGAATATCTTGCATATCATCTTAGAACTTTCATCTAGCGAGGGATGGAGATAGAGACAGAGACCCACACTGGAGCACTGGACTGAGCTCCCAAGGTCCCAATGAGGAGCAGAAGGAGGGAGAACATGAGCAAAGAAGTCGGGACCACGAGGGGTGCACCCACCCACTGAGACAGTGGAGCTGATCTACTGGGAGCTCACCAAGGCCAGCTGGACTATTACCAAAAAAAGCATGGGATAAAACTGAACTCTCTGATCATGACGAACAATGAGGGCTGATGAGACGCCAAGGACAATTGGCTACGCAATCTGCTGGCTTGGTGGGAGCCTAGCCAGTTTGGATGTTCACCTTCCTAGATATGGACGGAGGGGGGAGGACCTAGGACTTACCACAGGGCAGGGAACCCTGACTGCTCTTTGGACTGGAGAGAGAGGGGGAGAGGAGTGGGGGGAAGGGGAGAGGGGTGGGAGGAGGGGGAGAAGAGTGGGAGGAGGGGGAGAAGAGTGGGAGGAGGGGGAGGGAAAGGGGAGGCTGGGAGGAGGTGGAAATTTGTTTTTTTTTTATTCTTCTTTTATCAATAAAAAAATGTTAAAAAAAAAGCTGGAGGGAAGTGCTGGGGTAGGAGGGTCTACATATGGATGATAAACAGGAAGCTAGAAGGAGAAGGGTATGCAAGGACAACCAAATCTAAGTATGTGTGGAAATGATGAAAGGAAACCTGCTAATTCATACAGACAGTTAGAACTTGTAGAGTAAATTAAATGTAAAAAAGTCAAGAAAGGAAACAATTTTTATTTTGATTTAGACCTATACACACACACACACACACACACACACACACACACACACACACACTCACAAGTGTGCATGCATACACACAGTGAGTCTTACTTTCTCAGTAACTCATTTGGGCCAAAACTCTTTTTAAATTATATTTTATTTTTTAAAAATTTGTGTGCATGCATGTATGTGTGTGTGTGTTGGGGTGTGTGTGTGCAGGCAGGCACCCATATGGGTATAGGTACCATGGAGAGGGTGTCAGGTTCACTGGAGGTAGAGTCATAGGTAGTTGGGAGCTGCTGTCTAATAAATGTACTCTCTCCAGCACCCTGACCAGAGCATTTAAATCGAAGAAGAGAAATAAATCTGGATTATTGAAGACTCATGTCAGCAAGCAAGCAAGCAAGCAAGCAAGCAAGCAAGCAAACAAACAAACAAACAAATCAGAAGACTCCAGCCAAAGCCTTATCAAAGCTAACATATTTGAAGTTTTTTGTCACCTGGAAAACAGTTGTTCTTTTATAATTCAGTGAGGTGACCTGAGTGTGACTGATAGATCTGGTAATAAGGACAGGTTTTATGACGATTACATGAGGCACAAGCCTGGGGTTAGGACTGAGGGTTAAGACTTCTCTCTGGCTCTTGAAGACTCATTTTCTCACATCTAGAAGCTCCGTTTTGTAGTTATCAGTTTGTTCTTGGTGTACCGCCTCATGCTCATAGATTTAGCGGCGGTAATGAATCTAACTCTTTAATTTAGATTTCACTTGTTGTCGCCATGAACTAGAAGGCATCTAGTGGTTGGAAGAGACAAAGGCTCTGGTCACTGTCTTCTTCCAGAAAATGGCACCAGAGGAAGAGCCACAGAAGACATTTCATTTTCAATTTTGGTCTGTGAGATTCTCATCATTTTTTTCTTTCCTTTTTTTTTTCCAGGGAAGTACTTCATGGTTTGGAACACTTTGGGCTATACTACCTGCATATCTCACTTCTGGCTTCTCCCTTATCCCTGTTTTGACTCCTTTTCATACTTTGCTACCACTTCTAACCTTTGTCTTGTTGCTGTAGCGCATTCCTGTTGTTATGGGTGTTTATGAAGTGTCCTCTTCCTCTGCTTATGGGTCAAAGTCCTGTCCCCCAGTGTGTAGTGCTATTGAGAGGTGATTGGATCATGAATGCACTAACATCATTAATAGATTAATCCATTGATGACCTCATAGATGGATGGACTGTTAAGATGTAGGAGCAACCTAGAGGAATTAGGTTGCTGGAGGTATGGTGGTTTGGATAGGTATGGCCCCCATAGACTCATGTGTTTAAATGCTTGACCCAATAGTGCTATAGGGAGTGGAATTGTTAGAACATGTGGCCTTGTTAGAGGATGTGTGTCTCTGTGCAGGCAGGCTTTGAGGTCTTATATGTACTTAAGCTATGCCAAGTGTGGGACACAGTCTTCACTTCTGTTGCCAATAGATCAAAATGTAGAACTCTTAACTCCTTCCCCAGCACCATTGTCTGGCTGTGTGCTGCCATGTTCCCTCCACAACAATGGACTAAACCTCTGAAACTGTAAGCCTGCCCCAATTAAAGGTTTTCCTTGATAAGAATTGCTGTGATTATGCTGTCTCTTCATAGCAATATAACCCTAAGTCGGGGTTTACATTTGAAGGGTGTATCTTGTCTCTGGATCTTTCTTTCTTCCTCTTTCCCACATTCCCTCTTCTTCCATTTCCTTCCATCTTTTCCTTCTCTCCTCAGCCCCCTTTGGCCATCATAAAGTGATCGGATTTTTTCTGCCATGCCTTTATGCTATTGTATTTCTTCTTTTCCATGAAAAACAGTGGAACCAATTGGCAGTGGACTGAAATCTCAGAAAATGTAAGTTAAAACAAATCTCCCCCCTTTTATGTTTCTTATCTCTGTCTAGCATTTTTTTACAGCAATGATTTATTGAACACATCCACACATCACTTTAAAACTTGTCTGTACAGAGTAAGGATACACACAAATCAATAATTCTTGGGATTGGGCCTGAAACTCAGTTTTTAGATTACTTGCCTAGCATGTAGGAGGCACTGGAGTTGATCCACAGCATCTGATAAACCAGATGGCAGTGCCTTGTACCTGCAATCTAAGCCCTCGGGAGATGGAGACAGAGGGATAAGGAGTTCAAAGTTACCTTTCACTACATGCGAATGCCAGCCTTGGTTACACGAAATCATGTGTCAAAAAAAAATGACAAAAAGTACTTCCAGGAAGTAAGTGCTGTCCTCCCATTTGAGAGATGAAAAAACTGAGGTCTTGAGGACAAAGTAGTTTGCCTAGGGTCATAAATCACTGAGGGCATGGTGAGGTGTGACTGATCTGAAGCCTGTTTTCTTCTCACATCCTCCTCTCCAGAAATGTATGCAGCAAGATAGATAGATTAGGATGTTTGGGGGATCTTGTGGCCTGTAAGTGATGGGATATGAGACCCACACTTCATTTTACCTCCAGGAAGGACATGTATAAGAACTAATGTGGCCATCAGGGTATAAGTAATCTGTGGAGTCAATCCCACTTGTACTGTAATCTTGATTAACTGAGAGTGGTTCATTTGGATAATTGAATTGTCAAGTGAACTGAAAATCAGCTCAATAGACTCAATTTTCTATATGGCTATTAAAATTTTTCTTTTTCTTTCTGACTATATTCCTACCTCAGTTGCTATTATGCAATGCACTGTTGGAACCATTATTATAATTCTGTAATATTATCCATACATAGTATAATAATAATATTGTAATATGTTCCCATTATCCCTGCAACACGTGACACAAAGACTAGAACACAGTAGGTCTTCAGTCCTGCTCTTGATCCCTCTGCAGATCAGGCAGTCCTCTTGGGCCACGGGAGTGAAGCATGCATTGATTAGTTCTCCCTGGGAGGAACAAGAGTGGTCACTCTGGCAAGGCAGAGCACTGACTGCATTGCAAGCCTTAATGTATTCCCCCAAACACCCACCGAGAGCCTCTCTAGCCTACTGACCTGAGGATAGCCAAATACAAGTCTTGTGCTGTGTTTTGCCTGTTTCAATTATCATAGAAGCAGGATGATTTAGTTAACTCGGGGGTCCAAATTGTCAGATTCTAGGCAATCTAGAGTTTGCTTGCCTGTGACTTTTTCACGATCTATGGATATTTGCCAAACACCTTCTAGGTACAGAAAGGAATGTTCTGAGTGCACAGGATCCAGAGACGAATAAAGACTAAAGAAGCCGCTATCTCACAGGACTGCACAGAGCAAGCTGATGTTGATTAACTCATGTGTTTGAGGTGGCACGAATCCCTTCTGTACTAGAGTGTACTACAAGGAAGCCTCAGACCCACCTCTGGCTTCTGTGAATAGCTCAGTTGTCAGTGTGGCCTCTGTGTCACCATCTGTATGGTAGAGCAGCTGATGCCACTCAGAATTCAGTTAGAAAGACTCGAGGTCATGCATGTAACACCGTGGCACATGACAAATAACACATAACAAATAACACGTAACAAAACTCAGCGAATGGTGGCTGGGAGTAGTATGTCTTTCTTAATATCAGAGGAAGCATTTTCTTCCTATTCCTTTCAAAATGCTTTTGAGACTAGGTAGTGTAATTTCTGGGAGCCCCTTTTCTAGCACAGGCTGAAGGTTAAGGCCACTATAAACTGCAGACTGAGGACCCACAGTTCTGTAAATATGTCCAGCCCGGGCATCATGCAGCAGCTAGGATTTTCTGTGCACATTCATGCAACCACAGAGCTGCCACATGGAAAAAGCACCTCTCAGCCTTGTTCCACACGCTTTGTGTGGAGCAACAATAAGCCCAAAGAGAAATGATGGCTTTTCTCTGCATTTCTGCTCTGTATGTTCAGTATTCTTTTTCCTACTTTATATACTTGCTTTGAAACTTAACTCCCTAGTTTAAAGAATGGATGTGTCGTCCCCCCCCCCGCCTCATCCATCATGGAGTTCTAGTGAGGCTCCAAGGAACTAAACTGAGTTAAGAGGCACAAAACTATTCCAGACTGTGAGGTGTGGAGTGTTGTTCCCACAAAACAAAATACTCTAGGGGGTGTAAATGAGATGTCTTCTGTCTTAGAGGCTGAACTCTCAAGATAAAGGGCTACTGGCCCTTTGTGAGACCCTTGTCCTTGGCTTGTGGAGGGCTACTTATGTGTCCTCTCATAGACTCTTTGTTCAAAGAAACAGGGAGAGACAGAGAGAGGGATAATTTGAGAGGAGAGAGAGAGAGATAGAGATAGAGAGAGAGAAAGAGAGAGATAGAGAGAGAGAAGGATAGAGGGCTCTAGGAAGGAGGACAGTAGAAACTAGAGAGATCTGGTATTGTATCATTGAAAGACAATCAATCCTTCAGAGTTAGGGCCTCAGTCTAATGACCTCACCTTACCTTCTTAAAAGTTATGTATCTTGCTACAGTCCCATTAGGAGTTAATGTCTCATCATACATGGTTTGAAGGGATACTATCCAGTCCATCACAATATCTGTGCCAATGAAAGCAGACAATTAAAGCTATCTCTTATTGTTCTCCCGACTTCCAACACACAAGAGGAGAAGATGAGGTGGTCCTTATTCCTCATCTAGGACTTCCAAAGGCACAAAGACAGAAGTCAGATGAGGCCAGATTACACCTCTTGCTCAAAAGCAGAGGTCCATCCCTAGAAGGGAAAATGTTAACACAGATCTAGACTGATGTTCAAGATGAACTGAGGTGTTTAAGAATGAACCCCAACCAGAAGGCCTAGAAGCTACCCATCACACTGTTAGAGCTCTGTTCTGCACAGAAGGAACTATACCAAGTGTCAGAAGGCCAGGGTACTCTCAAAGTGCCATCATTGCAAGAGCTGAAATCTTCTTCTAAGTCCATCTGCCATGGACTTCTCTAACATGCACCCCTGGGAAGACCATCCCTTCATAGTGCTGCTGCCAGAGGGTATAACCACAGGGGAATGGTCAGCACTGCCTTCCAGAGGAAGAATGTCTAAACTGGAGGCCCAGGAGGCAAACAGAGGACCTTAGTTACATCTCAGTTGAGGGCAACAAAAGCAAACATTGCTTCCAGGAAAATGACCTAAAGGCATGAAGGCATTTTTGCCTGTTTCTAAAACCACAGTTTAGCTCAGGGTCATAGTTTCCTGACTTTGGAGTTCACAAAAGGATGAAAAATAATTGTTAGGAATCAATATATGGCATCAGCTTTGTGTTTGCTAAGAAAAGATAGAAGGGAAAACCCTGCTGTTCTTTGTCATCCTTCTTCTTGAATGGAGGGATATTGTGATATCCCACCCCAAATCATAGAAAAAAAGATCACAGTCTCACAATAACAGATAGCCCTTTAACTTGGATCCATCTGGCCTCAGTGGCTCTTTCCACTGGTTTTGCTGAGGATAACATGATTTGTAAACAGAAGAAATATCTGTGGGACAGATATTTCTGTCCCATATGGTCCCACAGCCATTCAGTCTCAAAGAAGCACACAGAGACGTATATAAATTATAAACCGTTTGGCCTATTAGCTCAGATTTTTTGTTAACTAGCTCTTACAATTTAAATTAACCCATAATTCTTATCTAGGTTTATTAGCCACATGCCTTGGTACCTTTTCTCAGTGAGGCATTCTCATCTTGCTTCCTTTGCATCTGACCAGAGACTGTGCCTCTGCCTTTCTCTTCTTCCCAGAATTCTCCTAGTCTGGGAAGGACTATACCTATACTTCCTGCCTGGCTACTGGCCAATCATCATTTTATTAAACCAATATGAGTGACAAATCTTTACTATGTACAAAAGCATTATCCCACAGCATTTTTTCTTTTTTTCTTTTCAAAACAAGACCCTGAATCTGATCTCCTTTGTTTAGCTTTTTTCCCTGACCATTTCCCCTAACAACTTGTAACCAACATACTAAACAAAAACGAACATCCATAATCCATTTATTGGGAATGCGGACATAGTTTTCTTGGCTACTTCCTGCTGATTGGGAGTGCTAATAATCTTATGGGGACCCAAAGAAAATTAAGGATTATGGTCAAATTCTGAGTAGAGTATTCTGTGAGGGTTGGATCATCTTAGTCAGCAGTCTCGAAGTTGTTCTGGATGCAGAACTTGGAAGAAAATTCAACAATTGTTTCCAGTAATCTGAGCTGAAACTGAGTTGATATTGTGTCTGTGTGAGCACATGTGTATGTGTATGTGCATGCGTGTGTGTATGTGTGTGTGTGTGTGCGTGCATGTGTGTGTGTGTGTGGTCTCTGCAAGTGGGTGTATATCTACAGCGTCCTAGTCTAGGGTTATGAACACAGGTAAATGCCAGCATATCCACCGTGCCAGGAGGGGAGAAGATGGGAATATGAGAGTGTGTGGAGGAGCTATGTGTATGAGTGTCATGAGGGGAGTGGTGGAATGAATGAATTGAATGGTGTGTCAGCAATTATGAGTGTGAGGATGGTAAGGAGAGGAGGTGAGACATTCGAATTTGTAAGCAGATGTGCATTTTGGGGAAGAAGTGAGATGCGTGTATTAGTAAGTAGTTGTGTGTGTGTGTGTACACGCATACAATGTTCCTAGAGTCTTTTCCCAATGAAGCAAGCATTCATAGTTTCTGAATAGAGGACACTTTAGTCTCTCTCGACCTCTACTAGCATCTCTGTGCATTGTCCTCTCCTCTGCTTCTTCTCTCTGATAGTCACCACTTGCTGACCCTACCCTGGAGAGAGGACAGTCAGTCAGCACCAGCAGCCCTCACACTTTCTGCCAAGAAGCATTACTGCTCCACAATAGATTGCTTACTGCCTCTGACACCTCCTCACTCTGGGGAAGCAGAACTGGGCCAAGCCTGTCCACAGCAGCAGAGGACTGGCTCCCTCAGGCCCTGGCCTTTCTTAAGCTCCTCACGTGGTCTCTGACCTTGAGTCAGTGAAACTGCTCTTCTGGCCTTGTGGATAGGAACCTGCCATGGTTGATCTCCTAGCTTTCTGGAGTGGCCCTTTGACCCTCTCTATTTGCTTTTGACTTTGATTAAAACTCCAAGAGTGAATCTTAAGTTTGCTCTTACTGGTCCCCCGTGCACCTTGACCATCCTTGTCATTGTCCATCAGGAGAGCATCTTGCAATATCTAGTTGATCACATCTGGAGTTCCTTGAATTTCGCATCATCTTTCATCCCTGCCACTCCACTTTGTTTTTGTTTTCTTCTTTTCACTCTTCCTCTCCCACTGAGATTCTTTCCTAAAAGAGCCTATGAAAAGTCAAATATGACCTCCAGGAAGGCTTTCTGCTAGGTACCCAGCCCCTGAAACCTCCCCCACTTTATATAAAATCCATCGCTCCCCATGCTCCCCAACTCAGCCTCTGCCTTGCATTTTGGCTGAGGTATTATTGTTTGAGCTTTTAAAATTCAAATTAATCTCTCCTGGTTCCCTGTGCTGATTTTGCCCAATTGTTTTTTAAAACCATACTTTTGTTTTTATTGTTTTTAGGTTTGTCTTTTTATGGAGTCATTTTTTTAAAACACTTATTATTTCTCATTGATTTTACTTCTATGTTTAGTGTTTTCTATAAAAGAGGGACCAGAAAGCAGATGCATGGCGCTGGTAGGGATGGACGGCTGCTGGAGATTGGGACATTTGGATCAATTACCTCTGCTAGGAGAGGGGAGTGGGGCCTGGAGTGTCGTAAGTAAACCCACTCTGCCTCTCTGAGTCTCAAGGGTTCCTTTTGAAAATTCAAGTACACGGGGTTGTCATGGAATTACAGTGGATGATTCAGTCAGTAAAGGTGGTTGCTTCCAAGCCTTATGATCCGAGTTAAAGTCAAAGGACTTACATGGTAGAGGGAGAGACCTGAATAGCATGCTCGTTCTCTCTTCTCTCTCTCTTTCAATATAATAAGAAACCAACAAATAATAAATTATGGTGGAAAATGATCTCAGTAATTTGCATATGCACCACCTTACATTTTGGTCATTTTTAGTGATGTTCACTGGTTGTCCATGCCTCTTTGTCTGAACTCTGTCATATCCCTTAGTGATGCTTGTAATTGTGCATCTGACACCCAGATTTCTTTGTGAGCAGCTGCTATGAGTAGCTCCCCATTGCCTCACATACATTCCATGTGTGACTGATACATTCAAGCTCTTGCCTATCTTTAGCCTTGCATTACACACGCCAGTAAAATGACTGCTTGTGACAGTCGATTCGTTCTTTGAAGACTGAGACTGAATTCCTCATACCTTTGTTTGGGCATTTCTCTGATTTTATGTTCTTATCCATGATATGTACTCATCTGTTTTCCATAACTATAATAAAATACCTGGGCTTGGGTATTATCTTAGTGTTCTATTGCCATGATATGATGAAGAGACACCGTGATAATGGCAGCTCTTAAAAAAGAAAGCATTTAATTGGGGCTTGCTTACAGTTTCAGAGGTTCAGTCTATTCTCATCATGGCAGGAAACATGTTGGCATGGAGACAGACATGGTGCTGGAGAAAGAGCAGAGAGTTTTCCATCAGATCCACAGGAAACAGGAAGAGAGCTACTGGGCCTGGTTTGGGCTTCTGGAACCTCAAGGCCAACTCTCAGTGACACATTTCTTTCAACAAAGCCACACCTCCTAATCCTTCTAAGCAGTGCCACTCCTTGGTGACTAAGCATTCAAATATATGAGCCTATGGGGGCCATTTTATTGAAACCACCATATTTTATAAATATTAGTATTAGATTCAAGGTTCTGTCCCTCGTGAGGAGACCCTGGAAGACCCTGGGAGGTAGCATATGATAGTTGTCATGTTTGTGAAAAGGAAGGATTACATTCTGGAACAGGAAACGAGAGAAAGAGAGAGAGAGAGAGAGAGAGAGAGAGAGAGAGAGAGAGAGAGAGAGAGAGAGAGAGAGAGAGAGGAGAGAGAGAGAACAGGAGCCAGGGTTACTCTTTCACCACTTAAATACCTTACTCTCATCTGAGAGCACAGCCCCAAAGCCCTAAAGACCTCCCATGAGGCCCCATCTCCTAAACATCCCAACACTCCTCTTCTTACCATACTGTGGACCAAGTTTTAAATATGTGAATGTGTAGAGAACTAGCCACATCCCAACCACAGCACTCAGTTCTTTGGCTGAACCCTTGTCATCTTTTGGGTGTATGTCACACGCCATCTCCTCTAGGCAGCCTTTCTTCATCTTGAGGGGTAGAGAGTCCCACAGTCACCTTCATTCTGCTCTAGTGCTGCTGGTGCTCAGCACACTTCAGACCATACTTCATGCAGCCGAGACTTGTCCACGTCACCTGCTTCCACTGACGTTGAATATAGGACTCTTGACCATTTGGGGGTCAAAGTCTCTGTTGAAGGCTCAGATGAGTATACATACATATTAACAATTTGCATATCATTTCTGGGGCTTTCTGCCTTCTGAAGCTCATCCATACCCATCTGGGGGGTTGCTGAATAGTACGCTAGGATATACACATGCCCGTGTGTTCTGAGACCAGTTTTGGCACTGAGCAGGATGCTGGATGCCGTCAACTCATTAGCAAAGTTGTTTAAACTTCTAGAGAAAGATGACGCCAATAGAAACCTTCTTATGAGTTACTATGTAGAGACATTGCCGAGCATAGGGTCTGATAAGAGTCTGATAAATATGGGTTATTCTCTTTCCTACTGTCATGATTAATTGATGTGCACTGAGAGAGCCAAGGGGTGCCAGCTGGGAAAGCATTACCTGGGTACCTCCCCATGCCTGTCCCTGTCCTGGTGCTGTCATGCACTTGCTATCACCTCTCAAGAGAAGAATTGGCTCATGCATTTCCTACTTTTCAATGAGAACACTGAGGCTTTGAAAGATTGCATCTTGTGCCTGGAATTGCTCCACTTTGGCGCAACAGAGCAGATTTTGCCGGCGGTAGCGCTCTCTCTCTCTCTCTCTTTCTTTTTTTCCTCTTCTCTATTTCCCTGGATGAAAGTAAATAAGCAAATGGAGGCCTAGTGAGGTCTTTCTCTCTGCTTCCCTTGAAAATATTTAAATTATTTTCTTGCCTTTTAATAAAATGCTATTGACTTTAATTTCCATCATTTCCAGCAATGTCACAAAGCTACCTGTGAACTTTTCTCAGCCCATTAGCTGCTTGGATGGTTAATTACTAGCCATTAATTTTGGTGAGACCTCTGCAAAATGATGGCCCCCAAAAGTCACCTACCTGTTTATTCATACTGTACACCAAAGACCTATTTCTTTTTGCAACAGCCTAGTATTAAATTTTATTTATTTATACAAAAAAAAGCCCTGACCTCTGAAGGCCCCTTGCTTTTCATCCTGGTTTCAGAACAATTCATTCATGTCTTTTAGAAACCATGTAAATGAGCCTCTCTTGATTTTAGAGGATTTCTCTGGAATTGATTTTGGGATTCTGTATTAATTACCACTCCTTAGGCACAGGGGCTGTCACATAATGGATATATTTAGCAAGAATGACACGGCTGATAATTATGTACAAGGAGCCTCCGAAAACAGATTGTTTACTTTGATGTTTAATTTCAGCAGACTCCTTTAGTTTGTTAAACTTAATCAAAAGCAATCAAAATACACTGGTGTGAATTACAGCGAATTAATTTCAACCCAATGGAAAATATTGTGTCTTTCAAATTCGTATGTTGAGCTGGGATTTTTGAATGATCCACTCCAAGCAGGAGAGCAGTATGTTCTTGTTGTAGAATAAGATGAAACAAAAACGAGCATGCCAGAAATGGACAAAAGAAACAAACAGAAGGAAAAGAGCCCCCTGCCAAAGGCACAAGAAACACCAACCCACTCAGTTAGTTATACATGCATCAGTTCCATAAAAACATTGCACCCCAAGTCATAATATATGTGTAAAGGACCTGGTGCAGACCCAAGCAGACTCGGTTAATACTGTTTCAGTCTCTGTGTGTGCCTATGAGTTCCCCTCTGGCTCTTGTAATCTTTCTGCTTCCTCTTCCACAGGATTCCCTGAGCACTGAGGGGGGGATTTGATGTTTACAGTTGAGAGTTTCAAGGTTTCTTGTTCTTTGCATTATGTCTATGTTGGACCTCGGTATTTGTTTCCATCTACTGCAGGAGAAAGCTTCTCTGATGATAGCTGAACGAGGCTCTGACCTATGAGTATAGCAGAATACCGTGAGGAGTCATTTTAGATATTGCATGGTTACTTCCACACCGTCTTTGTGTCACCGATGACCTTGCCTATATTTCAGGTAGACCACCATTGCAGATCAAGAGTTCATAGCCAGGTTGGTGTTTACATTTCTCTTTTGTTAGTGTGTATGTAGCACCTTCCTGTACCAAACTTATGTAATGATGGCTGAGCAAGGAACTGATCTATGAATATAGCAGAACATCATTAGGAGTCATTTTATTGCTATTATTTTCATAATACTAGTGTTTGGATTTTCCTAGGTCCCTGGGATATCTAGTCTCAGGTTTTTGGTCATCAAAGCAGTGTCAGGTATGGGCTCCATCACATCGAAATGGACCTGTACCAAAGACACTAGAACATAGGAGTGAAACTCTATGCTAGCACTGGCTGGACTTCTCAATATTCAATGAGTTTTGTAGGTGTTGTCTTCAGCAATAGGACCTTGCTGTCAGTTTGTGGAGAGCAACCTATCGTCTTGCCAACAGCCTTGGGATTGTTTGGGGATTTCCATGGGACCCTTTTGGCCAACAACTCATTAACTCAATTAGATGTAACTCAATCCTGATAAGAGAAACTTCATTTGGTGACAAGAAATGTCCAGTTGGTACTCTGTCTCCCTCATTATTTGGTGATAACATTTAGATCTCCTTCATATCTATATATATTTTAGGAAGCTTCTACTGTAGTCAGATAGATATTCAAACTATACCTCAAATGGCCTTTAATTGCAGTCATTTTCCCACACTTCCTCCTTCATCACCTTTCCCCCTTCTCCTTCCCACTTGATCCTCCCATTCCAGCAGCCCCCATCCATCCATAATTATCTTATTGCCCTTATCTAACAAGATCTTTCTGTCTCCCTCATCCCTTATGCTATACCTAAACTTTATTATTCTATAGATGATAGCTTAGTTACCATTGACTTAACAGCTAATATACACAAACCATACTTGTCTTTCTGAGTCTGGGATACCTCACTTAGGATGACTTTTTATTTTCATCAGTTTTCCTGTGAATTTCATTTTTTTTTGAGATAGAGTTTTTCTGTAGCTTGGGAGCCTCTCCCAGAACTAGCTCTTGTAGACCAGCCTGTCCTTGGACTCACAGAGATCTGTCTGCCTCTGCCTCGAGAGAGCTGGGATTAGAGGCATGTGCCACCACCACCCAGTGAATTTCATTTTTTTTAGCAGCTGAGTAACACTCCATTGTGTAAGTGTACCATGTTTTTAAAAATCCATTCTTCTGCTGTGGGATATCTAGGTTGTTTCCACTTTTTGGCTATTATGAATAATTCATTAATGAACATGGCTGAACAACTATCTCTGTGGTAGGATGAAGTTTCTTTTGGGTATATGCTCAAGAGTGGTATAGTTGAATCTTGCGGTAGATCAATTTTCATCTTCCCGAGGAACTGCCACTCTCATTTCCATAGTGGCTGTACAAGTTTGCATTCTCACCAGCAATGGATGAGTGTTCCCCATACTCCACGTCCTTACCAGCATGAGCTATCACTTGTTTTATTGATCTTAACCATTATGATGGGTCTAAGATGAAACTTCAAATTAGTTTTGATTTACATTTCCCAGATGAATAAGGATGCTGACCATCCTTAGTTCTTCAAATGTTTCTCAACCATTTGAGTTTCTTCTTTTGAGAACTTTCTTTTTAGATTTGTAACCCACTTTTTCACTGGGTTATTTGTTTGGTTAATATCTAATTTTTGTGACCTTTATATATTTTGGATATTAGCCCTCTGTCAGACCTGTAGTTGGTAAAAATCTTCCCCAATCTGTATGATGCCCCTTTGCCTGAATGACAGTGTCCTTTACCATGTAGAAGCTTCTCAGGTTCATGAGGTCCTATTTATTGTCAATCTTAGTGCCTATGCTAACAGTGCTCTGTTCAGAAAGTCTTTTCCTGTACCTATGAGTTCGAGGATATTTCCATTTTTTCTTTTCTAACAGGTTCAGTGTATTTGGTTTTCATTTGGAGATGAGTTTTGTGCAGGGTGATAAGAATCTATTTTTATTCTTCTGCATGCAGACATCCAGTTTGAGTAACATCATTTGTTGAAAATGCTGACTTTTTTGAGTATGTATTTTTGACTTCCTTATCAAAAATCAAGCATCCATAGGTGTTTGAATTTATGTCTGATTCTTCAAGTTGATTCATCAATGTATATTTTTGGGCCAATTCTATGTTGTTTTATTATTACAGCTCTGTAGTACCATTTGAGACCTGGGACAGTGATAAAGATCTTTTACTGTTCAGGATTGTTTTAGCTATCCTGGATTTTAGGATGTTGTGTTCCATGAAGCTGAAAATTATCCTTTCAAGATCTTTGAAGAGGCATGTGTTGGAATTTTTATGGGGATTGCATTGGATCTATAGATTGCTTTCGGTAGAATGGTCAGTTTTATTATGCTAATCCTATTGATCCATGAGTTTGGGAGATCTTTCCATCTTCTGATATGTTCTTCAGTTTCTTTCTTCTATGTCTTGAAGATTTTGTCATATGAATCTTTGACTTGTTTGGTTAGAATTACTCCAAGGTATTTTATATGATTTGAGGCTATTGTGAAAGGTGATGTTTCTTTTGTTGTTCTTAGTCTGTTTGCCATTTATATATAGGAGGGCAACTATTTTTGTGAGTTAATTTTGTATACATCATCTTTGCTGAAAGTGTTTATAAGCTGTATGAGTTTTGCTTCCTAGGTCCATTTTCTTGGGATTTCTTTTTTTTTTAATCCTTTGACCTTGAGGTGATATTTATCCTTGACATTAGGGTGGCTGTGTTTCTTGGATGTAGCAGAATTGAGCCTATTTTTAAATCCATTGTATTAGTCTGTGTCTTTTATCAGGGAATCGACATCACTGATTTTGAGAGATATCCATGAGCAGTGTTTGTTGATTCCTGTTCTCTCTCTCTCTCTCTCTCTCTCTCTCTCTCTCTCTCTCTCTCTCTCTCTCTCTCTCATGTGTAGTTCCCCTCTTTTGGTTTGCTCATTGGGATTATTTATTCCCTGGGTTTTCTTGGGTATGGTTAACCTCTTTAGGTTGGAATTTTCCTTCTAGAACCTCTAGTAGAGCTGGATTTGTAGATAGATATTGCTTAGATTTGTTTTTTATCATGGAATTTTTATTTTCTCCATCTATTGTGATTGAAAAGTTTGTTGGTATAGCAGTGTGGGTTGGCATCTGTGGTCTTTTAAAGTCTGTAGAACATCTGTCCAGATCCCTCTGGCTTTTAAAGTCTCCATTGAGAAGTCAAGTGCTATTCTAATTAGTCTGTCTTTATATGTTACTTGATCTTTTTTTTAAAAAAAATTATTGATTCTTTGTGGATTTTGTATCATGCGTTTTCATCCCACCCATCTCCCCATCCCTTCCCATCCACCCTCTACCCTTGCAACTTACCTCCCACCCCCAGATAAAGTGAAATAAAATTTAAAAGAAAAATCTCACTGTGGAAGCTGTACTGTGATGCAATGAATCATGCAGTATACCCTTTAGTCCATATATCATCACTTGTAAGTGTTGATTGCAATGAGTCATTGATTTGGTTCAAGACCTCTGGATTTTGCTATACTGTAGATACTAAGCTCTCATTAGGGCTCCTCTTGGATATCCTGTTGTTCCATGTCACAGAGACCCTGTAGTTTTAGATCTGCAGGACCAGCCCCTTCATGTGCTCCAGCAAATCATAAATGGGGTTATGGTTCAGGGTCTTGGTGGTTACTGGGTTGGTCAGCCAGTCAACTCTCCCCCATCCTCACGACCAGGGTGCTCTCTCCAGCACTGCCATAGCTAGTTTACACTATGTAGTAAACAGCAAGGGATGGACTGGTTCCCCCGCTCTCATGTCCTCAGGACTGGCTCTCCTATGCTTACACCACCAGGGCTAGCTGTACTGTGTTGCCCAAGTGAGGTATAGTGGTCATTCTGTGCAGTGCTACAGCTGGTGAGAGGCTTGTGACCTCAGAGAGAGCACTACCATCTACCATAGGCCTGGAGGGAGGTAGGGGGCTTCTCTCCCTTGCCCATGTCACTATATGGCAGATGAGGGGTGGGGCCAGATCCCTCACACTTAGGTTCCCTGGGCCTGCTCATCTGCACCCAACAGGGTCAGTTCTATTGTGCGGTCTAGGTGAGGTGTAGGGCCTTCTCTCCTGAGTTCTGTAGCCAGTGAGGGGCAGGACCAGTTTCTTCACTCTTCTCCTGCCTCCTGCAGGCAGCCAGGGATAAAGACAGGCATGTGTTCTCTGCCCACGCTGCTCTCATGACGGACTAGTAGGGGATGAGTTCTCCCATGCGCATGCCCTCAGAACTGGCTCACTCAGGCTGCTGCCAGTAGGACCAGCTCTACTGTGTCGCTGGGTGAGGTGCAGGGCCGGCTCTCCTACTGCTGCAGCTGGCGAGATGCTGGGCCAGCTCTCTCACCTGCCGCAGATATTGATGGGGCAAGGTGGGGAGGGCATCTTTCCCTCACCCATGCTTCCATGTGTTAGATGAAGGGGGTGGGACTAGTTCATCCACTCTCACACCCTCAGGGCCAGCTCGCCCACAACCTTGCCAACAGAGTCAGGTCTGTCTTGTTGCTCAGGTGAGGTATAGGGAGCCTGCTGTAGCTGGTGTGAGAGAGTGTGTGTGTGTGTGTGGGGGGGTGTAGGGCCTTTGCATTTCAGCCAGTGGGGGGGAGGACCCAATTCTGGGCAGCCCTATCCTCTTGGCCTTCTTTGGTAACAGGAGCTACGGACATCGACACAGACCACAACTCCAGAAGATTCATGGGCTCAGGCATGGCCCTTGGCAGCAGCTCAGGCCTGGATGTCACTGTGGCCCTGGATGACAAGCAAGCCATCAACCTCAGCCCATTCCTCACTGCCTACACCTCTTTTGATCTGCCTCTCTCCACAGGTCATGAACCATTCTGGCTCTTTCTCTTTCATACCCCACCATGTATTTGTTCACCATAATAGAACCAATTGGTCCCTCCTGGTGTCGGGCAGGCCTGTGTTTTCTCCTCCTGCCTTGGGATGGATAGCCCTGGACTAGACGTGGATCCTTGTCTCCCTTCAGTCTTAGAGGTTCTTGTTACTTGGTCTTTTACCTTTTGGTTTTTAATATTCTTTCTTTGTTCTGTACATTTAGTGTTTTGATGATTGTGTGCTGAGGGGACTTTCTCTTCTGATCTATTTACTATTACTGTTCTGCATGCTTCTTGTACTTTGATGGGCATCTCCTTCTTTAGGGAAACTTTCTACTATGATTTTGTTGAAATATTTTCTGTGCCTTTGTCCTGGGTTTCGTCTCCTTCATCTATTCTTATTGTCCTTATATTTGGGTTTTTCATGTGCCCCAGATTTCCTGGATGTTTTGTGTCACGGATTTTTTAGATTAAAAATTATTATTATTTTTTAACTGAAGTATCCATTTCTCCTATCTTGTGTCTTCTTCTGTCTTCTATCTATGCACCTCCATTTCCTTTATTATGTTGGTGAGGCTTGCTTCTGCAGTTTCTGTTCCTAGATTTTTCATTTCCAGGTTTCCCTCACTTTGGATTTTCTTTATTGATTCTATTTCCACTTTCAGGTCTTGAACTATTTTATTCATTTCCTTTCGCTATTTGTTTGTATTTCCTTAGGTATAAAAAAGGGGATTTACTCATTTCCTCTTTAGAGACCTTTATAATATTCATAAAGGCTGTTTTAAAGTTTTTTTTTCTTGAGCTTCAGCTATGCTGGAATACTAAGGGCCTGCTGCGGTAGAGATGCTGGGCTCTAGTGGAGACATACTGTCCTGGATGTTATTGATTGTGTTTTTATACCAGCACTTAGGCATCTGCATCTGAGTTTGGGAAGATTATAATTCTAGGTGCTGTGATAGTTGGTCTTGCCTTTGTTTTGTTTCCAGTTTCTGTTGCTCTTCCTAGTTCTTAGGAAAATGTGCTGCCTATGCGTTGTCTGGTAGGAAATTCTTCCAAAATTTTGACCGATGTAGCCACTGGTGTTTCTAGGTATTGGGAGCTGACACTTAAGAATGGAATGAGTAGAAGGGGGCCTGAGTGGGTCCAGATGAGCTATGGTAGCTGAGTGATCCACCAGGACTTTGTTAGTCCCTGGGGAACTGGGGAAGAGAGTGAGGCCGCAGCAGAAGGCCTGCTACAGAACTGGTGGTAAACCTGGGCACTAGACTTGGAAGAAGGCTTGCCGGCAGGAGTGACCCGTGGGTTCTCTGGGAATGCCTGTTGGAGTTGAGGGCTTGAATAAAGCAGCGAGTGGAGAAATAAAGTTTGTAGGGAAGATCTGTGAGATCCACTGGAGAGGAGGCCAGGGGAGGATGCTACAGGTGATGTGGGGTGGGTGGATGGGCAGGGATTGGTTAATGAGGAGCTGAGAGGAGATGTGAAGATATTCAGTTAGTTGATCTGCTTTCCTGACTAGAGTGGTCTGTGGAAGTTAGGAGAAGAAGATCTCTGTGTGACCCCCTGGAGACAGAGCCAGGGGCAGGGGCCCGCAGAGGCTGCAGCAGGTGGATAGGTGGTCTGCCAGAGAGCTGGGTATGAGATGGAGGATTGAATTTGGAGGAGCTGAGAGAGAGTTGAAGATATGCAGCTATCTCACCTGCTTCCCTAGCTGGAGAGCAGTAGTATGTTTTAAAGCATGGAACACTTGTTGATAACCCTAGTTGGGATCCAGGTAGGTCTTCCATCAGGAATGATGCTTTTTAGGGGTGGTTGAGGGCCTAGTACTGACTTTCACTTTTTGCTGTAAGGAAAATGTACTCAATAATATGGGAAGACCATGTGGACTTAGCTTTTTAAGATCTCAGTGTCCTTGGCAGCTCAATGCTTGCCTGACCACTACTGTTAGCAAAGTTATTCCTCTCTGCTGGATGTGTCCCCTGTTAGTGTAAGCCCAACAAAGGCTTTGTCAGGTGGATAACCTCGTTTAACAGGTGGGACGCATCTCTGAGACAGAGCCTCAGCTCTCTCACCTCAGATTGCTTCTCTAGGGATATTATGTTTAATTTCAGATGACTTTCTTGCTTTGACAACTTAATCAGAAGCAATCAAAATATGCTTATGAAACATATAGAAAATTAATTTCAAGCCAATGTAAAAGAGTATATTTCCAAACCGTGGAGAATAAAGTAAGAAAATGGATGTGCAAATATTATGTAAAATGTTGATGGCTATGCTAATAAGCAGTAGTGAGAGTGTCAGTCTAGCAGACTGCGCTACCCAGGCAGATCTACACCAAGACACGCTGTCCTCCGGGCTCACGACTCATCACAGAGGCTTGTGCTTCAGAGGGACCTGGGGAATCATTCCAACAGTGAGTCACTGAATACCTTTTCCAAGGACCTGCCTTGATTGAGGCATGTAAAGGGGAATAAATAAAGAACTTAATAAAGTGTTGCCTTGACCTCTGGAGTCCGTGGTGCGATGAGTGCAAGACAAGGGGCTATGGAGGATGGACCAAAAACCGATTTTGCATTATTTCCCTTGAAGGCACAACCCTGTGTGCTTAACATACCAGGTGTTAGCATCCCCCAGTGCATGTGAGCAAGTACAACAATCTTCATTGAATTTGCGCTCAGAAGTCTGGAACAGATGTGCTTTCTAGCCTGTAGGTGGAGATCACTCAATCTTTTCCTGCCTCCCAGACCCAAAATAATCACACAGAAACTATATTAATTACAACACTGCTTGGCCAATAGCTTAGGCTTCTTATTAACTAACTCTTACATCTTAAATTAACCTATTCCTATTATTTTATACATTACCATGAGGTTTGTGGTTTACCAGTAAGGTTCTGGGTGGTCTGTCTCCTTCAGCAGCTACATGGCATCTCTCAAACTCCGCCTTCTTTTCTCCTCTATCTCTGCTTGCAATTCCCACCTTGCTCTATTCTGCCCTTCCAGAGGCCTAAAGCAGCTTCTTTATTAACCAATGGTAACACAGCATATTCACAAGCACATCAGGTGGCCTTGACTCAGTCTGTGGGGCTGGAGGCTTTAGAACTTGAAATGGCACAAATTAATCTTTCAAAGCCTGTCTCCAGTGACATATTCCTCCAACAAGATCACACACCTCCTAAACTTCCCCAAACAGTGAGACCTATTGGGGACAATGTGTTCAAATACACAGACCTTTGGGGGACACTTTCTTTCAAGCCACCTTGGGACTATGCAGTGTGGCTCTGTTCACCTTCCCCTAGGATTTTTAGCGGTATCTCCACCATTGGGCATTGGGGGCTGCACACAGCCTCTCTCCTTTCCTGGGATGTAGGAGTGAGGATGAAGATTCTATCCCAGTTCATCTCACAGCCAGCCTCTTCCTGAAGCTGTTGAGGTGGCTTTCAGAGGCACTGGCCACCTCACTAACAGACACTTGGGTGGAGTTGAAAGGGTCAAGTTGTGAGTCACAAAAGCGGCTCCCATTACTCTGCACTCAGGAAGTTCCAATGGTTTAGAAGCTCAGCGTCTGGAACTGCAGACAAAACCAGAAAGCTCTAACAAAAGGGGTCTCGTCACCTTTGTCACTCAGGAAATTTCAAGAGCCTTAAAAAGCTCTGTGCGAGGGACCGGGGATGGAGACCATGTACACACTTCTTATCCTGCCACAATGTCGGTGTCTTTCAAAACAGACGACAATCAACCGAGTCTTGTACAGATGACTCAGGTCTTAAGGGACAGGAGGCCCAGAAGGGTCCCTCCCCCCATATGAAGAAAACAGTGTGGAGTTGTTAGTCATACACGACGCTGATGTGACTGATGGTCCAGGTTCCTCTTTGATCATCAGCACACTACAGATTGGGTTTGGGAGGAGGGGAGCGACCTACTTCTGGGAGACTTGGTGTTGTGCCTCGCAGCACAACTCTGTCCTAGATTGCACGGGCCCTGAATCTGTGTACCACTCTTTGTCAGCTGATTTGTATTGGGCAAGTTGCTTAACCTCTCTGTACCCACATCTACTCTGTCAAGCGCACAATGGCATGCTAATAGTCTTTTTCATGTGTTGTGAGGGTTTGCGAATAGTAACACACGAGGAGCACCTGGAAGGCACCCAGCACGTGCTAGCTGTGGGTGGATGCTAGCTGTGTCCTTATTCACTTGTGCCCGGTAGCCTCTGTGGGACCTCAGGCTTGTCACTCACTCCTTGGACAACAGAGCCTAGCACACAGGGAGAGGCAGGGGAGGTGTATCTGTTAGGGCAAGGGTTACTTGGATATGCTTGTGAAATCAGATGCTCTGGTCCCACCGGAGAGCCTCTCAGGGAAGACGCTGTCCTGAGTTGAGGAAGATAACCTGTGGTGGGTGGAGGGGTGAGTAAAGTGTGGAAGGGAGGAGGTCGCTGTTTAGAAGATGCTAAGCATTGGGAAACCCAGAACCAGAGCCTGCCTGGTAGATGCAGGGGCTGTGAGAGGTTCTGCTGCAGAGGTAGGGAGTTTGAGGGGAGGCGTAGAGGGAGGACATTGCTGTTTCTAACACAGGGAGAGGATTCAGGAGAAGGAGGGTGGTGATGGAAGGCTGGGGTGATAGGTTCCTTGGGATGGAGACAGGTGTATGGAGAGGGATTTTTGGACAGCATTCCCCAGGGATTAACCAGTAGCTTTGAATGGGGACTCTGCATGGGACCCTGCACTTTTTGGTAGATGAACTTGCCTTTCTTTTTTATTGCGGTGAAATACACCTGACATAAAGTTTACCATCTGAACCATTTGTAGCTATACAATTCAGTAGCAGCAAGTGCCTCCACATTGTTGTACAACCATCCCCACCATCCATCCCCAGGGCACTTTTATATTCCTGGGCTTGAGACTCTGTGCCCATGAAACATTAATTCACCATCTCCCCTCCCCCAGCTTCCAGCAACTGGCATGCTATTTTTCTCTTGCCTGTGAGCCTAGCCTCTCTAGGTGTCTTAGACAGTAGACACATGCCATACTTCCTCCTTTGTGAGCTGATTTCACAGCTTCCCTTCAAGGTTTGCTCCTGGTGTAGCACATATCCGAATGTCCTCGTGTTTTAAGGATCACGCAACACTGGGGAGTATAAACTGTATCTGTTTATTTGCTACAGGGACAGACACTTAAATCACCCCCATTCTTTGGTCCTTCTGTCAATCCATAAGAGTTTCAATTTCTCCACATCCAGGCCAACACTTCTTTTGTTTCTTCTTGCACCCCCTCTCTTTTTCACCCCCTTGCTTCCTTCCTCTCCTTCCCCCTTTATCCTCTTCTCCTCCCTCTCTCCTTTGGAGAAATACCTGAGCAGCTCTCTGTTTAGTTTTGCATTGAGATTTCTTATTGTTGGAAGTTGTAGTAGTTATTTGTTCTGGATTTTAGTCCTAACCATATTTGCAAATACTTTTGCATGTTCTCCCATCTCACGGTTGGCTTTTCTACCTCTCTGAATGGAGGTGTGTGTGAGAGAGAGGGGGGGAGGGAGAACGTGTGTGTGTGTGTGGGGGATGTGTGTGTGTGTGTGTAAGAGAGAGGGGGGAGGGGGAATGTGTGTGTGTGTGTGTGAGAGAGAGAGGGGGGGAGGGGGAATGTGTGTGTGAGAGAGAGGGGAAGGGGGAATGTGTGTGTGAGAGAGAGGGGAAGGGGGAATGTGTGTGTGAGAGAGAGAGGGGGAGGGGGAATGTGTGTGTGAGAGAGAGGGGGAGGGGGAATGTGTGTGTGTGAGAGAGGGGGGATGGGGAATGTGTGTGTGTGTGTGTGTGTGTGTGAGAGAGAGAGAGAGAGAGAGAGAGAGAGAGAGAGTGTTCAGGTACCTAGAAGGCCAGGAGAGAGTGTTTTATCCCCTGGACCTGAAGTTACAGGTAATTATGAGCTTTTTGATCTGGGCACCTGGGGCTGAGCTTGGGTCCTCTGTGCCAAACCATCCCTACAGCACCTGTTTGTTTGTTTTGAGACAGTGTCTTGCCATGCGATTGAGGCTAACCTCAAACCCATGATCCTGCAGCCCCAGCTTCCTGAGTGCTGGTGATGCACACATGTGCTACTGTACTTATCTCATGAAAGCTCTTGACGCTGAAGCCCACAGTACCTGGTTCTTCTTTTGGTGCCCGTGCTTTTGGTGTCGCACACAACCCCATCATTTTATGTTTCATTTATGAAAGTGACAATATTATTCCCAAAGTGCCTGGAATATGCTGTGACTACATGTTTTAGCCAAACCTGTCCTGTAATTCTCGTGGGCTATTCTCAGCACAAGACATACAGATATACAACGTGGAATTTACAGTTGTCACTCTCCTGCCTTCGGAATTCCTTTTTGTGTATCAATGGTCGCATCAATCTTGGAGTCCCTAGGCCTGAAAATAGTCACTCTTGACTTCTGGTCCCTTCTCTCCACAGCCAGCGGTAGAAATTAGGAAATTGTTCTCCTGTGTCCTTCCAGCCTCCCTGGAGGGAGAAGAATAGGATGCTTGCTGCCTTCAGGCCTGGCAATGCCACCTGTACACAGCTCTCCCTGCTCTTTCCATGTTCTCTCCCTGCCATCTTCTCTGCCTTCGTATGCTGGCCTTATGCGTGGGACCCGAGGTCTCTGTGGACTATGACACAGCCACAGGGTGGACGGAACTTAGGGACTTCAGTGACTGCATGGGTCAAGACCCCTCTCCCTTCACATTGTCTTCTAATGTGCATAAAATAAAATAAACTTTACTGTGTTTAAATCCTTAGATTTTGTGATTTCAAAAAAAAAATGCAGCTGGCCTGTGCAGGTGAATTCTCATCTACGTCAGAGCTCTCGAAGATCCCTGTCCTCAAAGGGCCTATCCCTGTGCCTCTTTATTTCATGTCCATTGATAACAGTTTCAGACTCCTTGCTGGTCCCCTCACCCCTAGACTCTTGGAATGACTTGCCAACTGATTACTGGGTCTAATTGTTCCTCTTCTCATTCACCATCCATACTCTCTGAAAAGACATATTTTAAAGACGACAAAAGTTGTATGTGATTTTATTAATAACTTCAGTTATCAAAGGGTTTCCCATTCTATGAAGCTTCTTTGTTCTCACATGGGAAGGCTCACCTTTTGCCTTTCTTTTCGCCATCCTCTCTCCTCATCTGCCTCATAATTACCACTCAAGCTCAAGTCCAGGTATTCCTTCTCTTCCAACAAGCCCTTGAGGGAACTTCTTATTCTCTGGCATATGGTTAGAACTGCCAACATTTTGTTCTTCATAACAGTTCTACACTAAACGTCTTCTGCTAAACTATAGATTCTAATGTCACATTAGTTAGTGGGAAGCAAGAACATCTTGAAATATGTTGAAATCTGTGTTTGCCTACATGTGGATTTTAAAATCAAATTTGTTCTTTGAAAATTGCATGCATTTATACAATGTATTATGACCTACCCACATACCTCCCTCAAGCTCCCCCAGGTACCTCCTGTCTTTCTCCCAATTTCATGTCTTCTATTTTTTGCATTAATAGCTCCCTGGGTTCAATTAGTGCTGTCCATATGCACACGGAGGTGAGTTTATGCCTTTGAAGAGGGGTGTGGCAGACTATGAATTTTTCCTTTACTCTTGGGAGGCCACAAGAATGGGATGCCGATGGCTTTAATTTTAATTTTTTTAAAAAATTGAAATTAAAATGTAATTTTAATTTTCCTTACCCTTCCTCCCTCCAATGCTTCTTGTGCCCCTCTCATTGCTCTCTCTCAAATTTATGTCCTCTGGCCTCTTTGAAAAATATATTGTTTTTACACACACAAACGCACACACACACACACACAAACGCACACACACACACACACACACACACCCCTCCAATATAAACTGTTCTGTCACTTGTATGTATATGATTTGAGGGTGACCACTGGTGTTGATAACCAACTGGGAACTCTGCCCTGGGGAAGACTACTTTTTTCCCACTCTTAGCAATCCTTGGTTGCATGTAGTTGTTTGTTTAGGGTGGAGGCCCCATGAAATTCTCCCCTTCCGTGTTAGCATGTCCTTGTTCATGGTATCTTTAGGCAGCCATGTTGTTGATATTTCATATGCATAACTTCATTGACATTTCCAGGAGATGCGATCTCACAGCAGACATCCTGTAACTCTGGCTCTTACGAGCTTTCTGCCTCCTCTTTCTCAATGTTGCATGAGCCTTAGGCGCAGAATTTGTGTTGTAGATAGGGCAGCTGGGGCTGTGTTCCACAGAATCTCTTATTCTATGCATTTTGATCAGTCACGGTTTTCAGTATTGATCACCATTCGTTGCAAAGAGAAGTCTCTTTGTTGAGAGGTGAGAGCTGTACTTATCTGTGGGTATAAGGATAAATATTTAGAATGCAGTTAGGAACCAGACTGGTCTAATAAAGTGGCAGATGTAGTTTCTCCGCTAATACCCATGATCTCACTGGTCCTAGGTAGTTGGTGAGGTCTCCAGGACCAGACACGATTTCCCTCTTGTTAAGGCGGGATTAAGTCTAATTAGAGATCTGTTAATTAGTGTCAAGCATGAGTGACACTGTCACACACTTAGGATTGTGCCAGCTGGTCATTGTTACAGTTAATAGGGGTCATAAGATGGATAGACTTATTGTTTTATTCTCTCCCTTGGAAGTGTGCATGGCATCTTCTCATATCCTGAAAACTAGTTCTCCAATCCCACAGTTTCTATATCTGAAGTACATGGCATTGACAGCAATAGGGGCTTACCTTTCATCCCTGGGAGAGCCAAGGACAGCAGCAATAGCCTGTAATGCTTTGGGGTCTCTTGGACTCCCCTGACCAACAGTTTGTAAAGAAGCTTCTCATGCCAGGTATATAGTCTATGGCTCTTGGGGGAAAGCATTGTTAGCCTAAGTTGGAAATTTTCATTTATAATATATATTTATATGTCTATGCATAGGCTTATATATATTATATGTAATTTTAGGTAAATAGATAATATGATTCCTTATGATTTTAAAGACACCCTTATTGTTATTTTACCCCCTCCTTCCTTCTCCTTCTGTGTTGACCTTCTTCCTCCACCCCAGCTAGCCACTTGTCTGTTTTTCCTATTTTTTTCCTTCATGTAGGAGGAGGCTGCTTGTTCGTACTGGCTGCCCAGAACCAAAATAACCACACAGAAACTATATTAATTAAAACACTGCTTGGCCCATTAGCTCTAGCTTCTTATTGGCTAACTCTTATATTAATTTAATCCATTTCTATTAATCTGTTTATTGCCATGTGGCAGTGGCTTACTGGCAACGATTCGGCATGTCTGGCTCTGTTAGCTCCATGGCATCTCTCTGACTCTGCCTTCTTTCTCCCGGCATTCAGTTCTGTATTCCCCGCCTACCTTCTGCCCTATCAACAGGCCAGAGCAGCTTTTTTATTCATTAATGGTAATCACAGCACACAGAGTGGACTTCCACATCACCTTCAGATTGCTTTTGCCCCGCTATTCCCCTTTTTATTGTTCTTCCCACTCCACAGTTCCTTCTTAGTTCCCTGGCTTTTGCAATTACTCCAGATTACATACTCATATCAGAAGAACCGGAGTAGGGGCCACAGATGAGAGAGATCATGAGATGTTGTCTTTCTGGATTTACCACTTTCTATATAGTCTTTCCTAGTTTCATCCATTTGCCTCTGAATTTCATTTTTTTTTTTTACAGCTGAATAGTAATCCATAGAGTACATGAACACATTTTTGTTATCATTCATCTGCTAAGGTGCCTTTAGGTTGCTTCCATTTTATAGTTATTGTGAATAGAGTGGTGCCCACTGCCTTTTGAAAAGAATTCCCTGTATAGAAAAGATGTGTTACTTCCTGGAGTGGAGGTGGAGTCTGTTTATGTAAGCAGTATTTCCACCCTTCTGCTGCAGTAAGGAACATGCCCGGCTTCCAGGAAGGCTGTCAAAATCCATTTTATGTTGTTTTACAGAATTCTGAAGACTGAATCATTTATTAAAAAAATAAACCAAAAAACTAGGTTCCTACTGTTCTGGAAGCTGAGGAGGTCAAAGTCAAGGGCTCTGTGTCTGCTAAAGGCCTTTTCTGTGCTTTATCTTATGGCAGGACTTGGAAAAGAATGCGAACACATGAGAGAGGAATAGAAACTAGGCAGACTCTCTCTCTCTCTCTCTCTCTCTCTCTCTCTCTCTCTCTCTCTCTCTCTCTCTCTCTCCCCACTCCAGAAATTGTCATTGCCATGGTAATCCACACCAGCTCTACCCTCATGATCTTGTCACTCTTTAAAGGCTCCGCCACTCAACCGTGCAGCATTGAGAATAAGGCTTCCTATGCATCAATTTTCAGATCCTAGAAGAGGCGCAATTAAGAATTTCTGCAATTTCCTTGATGAAGGGTGAGGACTATACTCACCCGTGGGTGTAAGGGCGAACGTTTATAGACTGTTGTTAGGGATGATGCTGGTTTAGTAAGCGAGTAGTTGTAGACTCTCCTCCCAAACCTGCAGTTTTACTAGTCCTGAGTAGCTGTCCAGGTTTCCAATATCAGACATGGTCTCCCTCTTATTGAGCAGCTCTTAAAAACAATTATAGAGCTGCTGGCTAGCACCAAGGTAAGTGCACCGCTACTGTACCCTTAGGATTATAGGGTGTGCTGGTTGTTGATGTGGTTCATAGGCATCGTAGCTGGGTAGGAATGTTGGTTGCCTCTTTCCTTTGGAAGCTTGCATGGCATCTTCTGGTACCATGAAAGAGTCCTCAGGGAGGAGATACTCAGGTCATTTCCAGCTCAGGTGTTTCTGAGTCCTGTTTCTGAAGTACGTGCATGGCGTCTCTTTAGCAATAGGGACTTAGGGACTCACATTCTACCTGTGGTGGGCATCCAAGGTCAGTGGCAATTGACTGTATGTTTTAGAAGTATTTTTGCAACAGATGGAGACCAGTATGGAAAATCATAACTAATCAAACTGCAGAGGCGTGGATCTCAGTCCCAGTGGATACATCTACAACACATTCTCACACTTACAGCTCAGGGAACACTGCAGAAGAGGAGACGGTAAGAATGTAAGAGCCAGAGGATTAGGGAGTTTGCCATGAGATTTTCCTCTTGGTATTGTCAGTATTTACACCCATAAAGTCTCACCAAAATAATTGCCCAAACATAAACTGGCAAGGATGACACCAGAGGACATGCCAGAGTGGATGGGAAAAAGCCCATGAAGCCTGAACCCTACACAAGGGACTACAGGCAACCGAGTAAATCTGGGGCCAGGAGAAGTGGTCATCCCCATGAAAGAGCACACTAATTGGTTGTTCAGTGCCAAATGGTCAGCTCTGAAAACATACATATGAGTAACATGATATTGGCTGAGGAGGTTCTTTTTAGGAATATATATATATATACACACACACATATGCTTACAATAACAATTTTTGGAAAAGAAGGCCATGAATTTGAAGGTGAGTGAGAATAGTATATGTGAGGGTTTTGAGGGAGCAATGGAAGGGAGAAGTGTAGTTATATCACAATCTCAAAAATAAAGACTAGAAACTTCATGTGAGAGTCTCATAAAATGATATAAGGCCTCAGGATCTTTGGTGCACAAACCGCAGGTCCTTTGGAATTGCTTGGTATGAACTAGAGTCTGGCCAATTAGACAACACCTGAGCCACCCTCAGACCCATCAGGATGATGGCTGCTTCTTGCACACTACAAGTTTTCTTACCCTAATCATGCCTGATGCTAGCCGGCAGATTCTACTCTGTGGGTCTGTCCCCACAGTTCTAAATCTCATAGATTCTTCCAGACTGTGGTTGGGGCCCAGTGGCTTCTGGTGCTTGCCTTCTCCAGGGAGGTGTGTGGAGTCCCACTGGATTCTTCTCCATAACTCGTAGTGTTTGCTCAGCACCCAGCCCTAGCAGCCAGTAGAATGCCTTGCTAGCTTTTTTCCCCCACAGCTCTTTGAATGTTTAATAAATTCTTAATTAAAAGCCGGGCACCTCATCTATTTCTGTCAATTGCTTCTGTGTTGTGAAGAAGGGAGGCCTCCAGGAGGGAAATGTCAGGCCCACCCTCCGCCCTCCGTTCACACCCACAACCCTACACATGCGTGCGAGTGCGTGCACACGCACACAGCCCAGGACTTGGTGCATATTTACATAATTCTATTGACATTTTGAGGCTAAAATTATGTATGCTACTTTAATTTGCTGTTAAATTAAATTATGAATGTTTGGAACGTAGTAATTTCTTTTGTTCTATGAACAGATTGTTTTATATATCTGCCTATATTACCAAGTTATTAATTTAATGATTTCATAATAGCAGCTCATTCCTCTGGGTAATATAAAGACTGAAGTGTGCGCTCTGTACAGCACAGGCAGAAGCTGCTTGCCCTACGTGAATTGAAGGTTTTTGGAATAAAGATATTAGTTTTGGCAGAATGTTTAAGAGTGTGTAGGGAAACTGGAGGGATGTGTCAGGTCAGTTCTGGTTCCCCAATCTCATTTTAAAAAGGCAGGGCATAGTCCACTGCCCATGAGACTGCAGGAAAAATAATTTTCTCAAGTAAAGTCAGGCCCTGGCTGAGCACTGACAAGTTTGAGAACTGTGGATCCCCAGCTTGTCTGTGAGCCTTGGACACAGCGTGGGCTCTGCTCCAGGCTGAAAGCAAGGTGGTCTTTTGTCTAGAGGGTCTCTTAGGTCACTATCCAATCTGCACGCTGGAGATGTGTTGCTATGGCAACTTGGTACTGGCCATATTACTCTGCTCCTTGTTGGTACCTGACCCTATTTGAGTGAAATGCTGAAGGCTAGATACTGTGTGTGTGTGTGTGTGTGTGTGTGTGTGTGTGTGTGTGTGTGTGTTCTGGAGCACAAGAGATTTTCCTTTATGCCAGCAAGTTGTGCCTTCAGCTTTCTGTGCCTCAATTTTCCAGTCAATAAAATGGAAACATTGATAGCAGCTGGGTAATCAGTGTAGGAATGAATGGGACTCACAGAGGAAAGTAGATAAGAACATGCTTTTGCTAATATCTGGGGGCTGAGTTGTGTGGCGTTAGGAGGGTGAGCACCACCAACCACCACATACTAGAACAGTGATTCTGACAATGGCCATGGTGATTCCATTTGCATATCAGGTGATTCACTTTCCTATAGGTCTCAATGTCTTCAGGTGATATTGGAGACTGGAACATGAGGGCTTCTAAAGTTATCCTCACCTCTGGTACTTACTTTTGCCCTGTTACGTTTCAGAAGAAAAAAATGATTAATTTCACTTGAGAATGCTGCACTGAAAACAGATACTCACCGAAGAAGTGCTGTGTTTCCTTCCCTTGCTGTTGAGCCCCCCTGACTCAACAAGAACTGAAGCGACTTCTGCCTTCTCCATGGCGACACTCCAAACGGACCAGATGACTAAAAAATACATGATCCTGACGTTCTGTGATGGCAGAAGTATGGGGTGGAAGAGGGCAAAGGAAGCTGGACTGAGAGCAAAGGAATGATTATGGGTCAACCGGACGACGAGGAAGTAGGAGGGCGCGCAGGGCAAAGCGGTCAGAGGAAGAAGCAGAGACCTGGAGGGAGATGGAATGGGTGAGACCCGTGTGGTGTGGATGGAATATTGAGTCCAAGCTCGGGGCAAGAGTGGTGAGACACTGGCTAAAGGGGTCAGCAGGGTCTAAATGGGTGACATGGAAATTCTTGCTAGGCCAAAGGCAGTTGGGGAAGAGGGAAGGACTCAATGGGAGAGCCTTTGGAAGAGGATAGAGTTGGAGGCAGGGAGAACAGTCATGAGACCGTTACAGCCAGCAAGATGAGAGGCAGTGACATGGAGGAACGCTGTAAGGAGGCCCAGAGGAGAATTGCTAAGGTCTGGCCTAAGGTATCTGGAGGTGATAAAGGAGAGGGCATTGCTGGTGGTGGGCAACCAGGGTACTGTGAGATCATCCCGAGACCTTTTAGTTTTTCCTTTTCTGAACTTTATGATGTCTTGAAAGGTATTCATATCAATCACTTTACCCATGGGGCACACGTACTTGCATACAGACAATGGTTTATTCCTACACACACACACACACACACACACACCCCTCTACTGCTGTGTGCTCCATGGGGTAAGACAAAATGTTTGTGAACCCCAGTATGATGGTTAGGTGAAACATTCTTGACCCTCCTTTGAGAAAAAAAAAATAAGCTTCTTTCTTCTGTGTTTTATCTACAGTCTTGGATATCACGTCTTTGTCTTCATGAATCATCCCCCCATTAGGGTGTGGCTTAACAATGTCTAGATTCCTAGTGCCTAGCAACATGTCAAGCAAATTACAGTCATCACCGTGAATGATTGATAAGTAAAGAAGCCTGAGGATCCTGGATCTTCTCCTTTTTGAGGATAATTAGCTGTACTTCCTAGTCTTCCCAAGAAGAGAGACTACATCTTCCGTCTTGAGAGGTGAAGAACATCTTGTGACCAGTGTCCTACCCAAGTACCAAATATTTGGTCCCTTGGTGCCAAATACTTTATAAATGTAGACGAAAGGCTAACTCAATAGCTAGAGGTAGGCAAGAAGGTAAATTCTGAGGTAGGGTTGGCTGCGGCTCCGCACGGGTAGAGGATAAGATAAATAAGAGAGACTGTCTCCATAGGTATAGGACAGAGAAATAGAGAGAAACATGGATGAAGATGGAGAAGGTGACCACAATGGTCAGGAAATCCAGGGGTGACTCAGGAGCCCAGATTCAGATAGAAGATCAACAGCGGAAGTCACTGTTATGCTGGGCATAGGGGAAGAAGTCTGGAGGACTCGTTAACTATGATCCAGGGACAGAAAATGATTGAGGACCCCAGGGAAGACAGATAGCAGAGAGGAATTTGGATGGAAACCCCAGAAGCACAGACAAGATCACAATAACGGCAATGTGCCAATGCCTGGCAGAAGTTTGATGAATTCTTTGTGCATCACGAAGAGGGAACAGAAAAAAGGGAAATGCCAGGAGGTGGGAGAGAGGCCCTGTCTCCAGGACCTTGCATCCTAGAACTTGCCTTTAGGCAAAGTAGGGTGAAGACAGATCTGGGTAACACTGCGTTTAAGACATTTCCGAGAATCCTTCTATAGTGGCAAATTGTTGGTTGTATACTATAGTTAGGCCAGATACTGATATGTTCTGAATACTCCTGTCAAATTATTATGTTGAAATCTAATCATCTTCAAAGAAATAGTATCTTGAAGTGGAGCCCCTGGGAAGTAGGTTATTTATGGCCGGCCTCATGTGTAGAATTAGTGAACTTATGAAAGACTTTTGTGTTAGGGTGCTCATTTTGTGGCAAATACCCTAACAAATATCAATTTAAAGGAGGAGATCTACCTGACCCACTGGTTCAGGGGTTCTGTTCAAAGTCTCTTAGCCCCATCACCTAAGTCCCGAGGGTAACATCATGGCGGTAAGAATACGAAACAGAGGAGGCCCTTAGCTTCATGGTAAGCAAGGACCGGAGATTAAGCAGCAGGGCTCTGTTAGCAGATTTTCCCCACTTCCCCTCCCAGTTCACAGCTATGAGATGGTGCTGCCTGCATTCCAGATAGGTCTTCTACCTATATTTAATTCTCTCCAGAAACACCCTCACAGACACATCTGTGAGGTGAGGCTTACTCCTTTCCTAGACACCGAATAAGCCAAATCAAGTTGGCAATCAAGATTCACCATCACAGCTTTTGAGAGTGGCGTGGAAGGACATCTAGAAGGTGTTGATACACAACAAGCTATTGGCATCTTGTTTGTGAACTTACTATACTCTAGAACTAGTGAGCATCAATGTATCTTATTAATGTATTGTTGCTCCTAAGTTACTTAGCATAATGCATTTTGTTCACTGACTTAAATGGACCAGCATAATCACTAAACTCCGTGGACGGGGTGATGATGACTCAGAGGTCCATAGAGACTAAACATTGGGGCAGATGTCAGGGTCAAGGGGGCAGATCTGTAGTCTTCTAAATATTGTTTTCGGAGGTAGAATTGGGGTAGATTTGAGGAGATTGTGGAGTGCTCCACTGATAGGCTACCTCTGTGCATAAGAATGGTGGCCATGGTGATGATAAAATTCAGGAGGGAAAAAACCTGGCTCAAAAGAAACAAACAAAATACCCCAGAGACTTATGAGAGGCCATCTGAAGCAATTCTCTGTCTGGAGCCCCGGGCTATTTAATGTTTCCGGCAATGAACTAGACAATGAAACAGAGAGCACGCTCATTAATTTCATAGATGACACCCAGCTGAGGCTGGAGGGGGCACCTTGGAGGAATGGATTAGAATTCAAATTGACTTCAGTAGGTTTTAGAGATTGGTCAGAAACCAACCAAATGAGATTCAGGAAGGACAAGGGCAGAGTGAGGGGAAAGCCGCCCCAGGAAGGACTAGGAGGAGTGACTTGCTTTGTTTTACTCCTGCCTGAAACCCGCAGACTCTCTTGACCTCCCTGGCTGACATTTGCACGGGAGGCTTACAGTGAACTTTCACAGGTCTCTCCTTGGAGCCTTGGGTGATGACACCCTTAGAGAGGGGCTGTTAGGAGGGAACAGGTTCATGGGGGGATTCAGAGATGTTAAAAATTCTGCCTAAGGGCACCCAGCTGATAGGTGTCAAAGCCAGATGCAAACTCGGTTAGCACTTTACAGCACTTATTGGACACTTACCTCAGAGTGCTTTACCGTCTAGTTGATCTGTGACCTCATTCAGTGAAACAGCCTCTGAATCCTGCTCCGTGGCCCCAGGCAGGTCCCGTTTCCATCGATGTCAGGCCAAGATTCCATGATGTACCTGTCCAAAACAATTCTTACCAGCTGCTTTATCCATTTGGATAAGACCCACCTGCTGGCTTTCACGCCTGGGTGTCAACCTAACTACCTGTCAATACTCCTCCTCACCTGTCTTGTTGAGAACCCTTAGAGAAATAGCACAATTGGGTAGAGGTAGAAAGAGTCGCTGTGGAGTTATCAGGCCCGCTGTTGCTTTTGCTTCCCAAACAGTCTTCCCAGTCTCTGGTCAGCTTGCTCTTCTTAGGTTCTAACCTCATTACTGACCCATTTACTATTATTGTCATCCTACTGAAGGGAGCACAGGTCACCTGGCAAATGGTCCCTCAACTCAGTTCTTACCATCTCCCACTTTGTCCAACTCTACAGTAGTTCTCATCTCCGTCCTCCTGGTTCTTATTGTAGTATAGCTCCCGGTCCTCTCCTCTATTCTTCCTTCCAGCCCTTAAATTTGTGCAGCCTGATCCATCTATGAAACTTTCCCCAAAGGGAAGTTATCAGGGAGGAACAGAAGTATACAGCATCTTCTATCCATGTTCTGATTCTTAGGCTAAGTAGAACATTGTAGATTCCTTCCACATAATATAGTACATAACTTTGGGTCATCTGAAAGGCAAGTAGCCCTCCTTCAAGTTAACCTGTGAATGACAAAAAAACTATCCATGGTCCTTCATGTTTCTCATTTGCCAGTCACACTTCACTGCCTTTCCTGAGACCCTTTGTCTCCTCTTACCACCCCACAGATTGCCATTCGTTTCTCTGATGTTGAGCTCCCTATGGCTTCATTGCTCCCTCATCTTTCCCCGGGCCCTTCTGCCCCATTCTTTCACCCTTCCTTGGCTGGAACTCCATGTCTGTTCACTAGCCCATATATTCCACCTTGGTCAGAACTTGAGTTTTCACCATGAACTTTATGTTGAGCTACAGCAGGCTGAATCCATGGGATGGATATGTGCAGTCTGAACTTGTGTTACTGCCTTCCTGGAGTTGACTCACTCCTGCTGGCCAGCCCCTGAAAATGCTAGATTCCTCCTGCATTTTACCCTCTTTCTCTGTAAGCAATTAATGATGGAAACTTTGTGCCTGAGCTATTATTACTATTCCTGGTCTAGTCTCCTTACTGATGTCCTGGCTCTACCCTTGCCTCCTATTCACCTGAACTTACCATGCTGTTTCTCTCCTTGAATGCCCCAGCTTCCTACCGAGTGTCCATTTACATAAGTCTAGATTCACATGGTCCATGGTTTGCCACCATCTTGGTGCCATCTGCGCTTGAGAAGCAACTCCATCCCTTGCCACACCTGGATGCTTTTAGATAACCAAGGGCACCATCCTGCTCTTGCCACACTGCAACTTGTAGGTTACCAAGGACTCCATTGTGCCCTCTCCCCTGTGCCCTTGCTTCCTCCTCATGGTCCCCACCAGGCAGCTGTAACTGCGGTGCTCCGGCTGCCCATTCTGAGAAGTGACATACCCTCTTAAGAATGCCACATCTGGTGTCACACTGGCTAGGTTTGGTTCTCCTAGCTCTGTGACTTGGGCTTTAGGCCCAAGGCTTTCTCTCCTCCCCTGTAGAGCACAGATGAGGAAAGTGTCCACTTCTTGGGACTGTGTGGAGATGACCATGCAGGGGGTTCAAAGTGCCTTCTCCAGCGGTGGGTCTGCGGGAAGTTCTTGCTAAAGGCTAAATGCTGAAGACACGACCATCCTTCAAGATCCAGGCGCCTGTTCTGTGAAGATGACTCTGACTTTGCAGATGGACGCAACATTGCTTTCTTACTTGGCATTACCTCCTTAGCATTGTCTGTGTTTCTCTGCCTTTTCCAGCATACTATTACGTTAAGTGTTGTCCTCGGTAACTGGCCTAGTACTTACTGATAGACAACCTCACTTCCCATGCCTTAGAGACAAATGGCTTTGACCTTCATCTTTGCTTGATTAGTGTTGGGCCACTGTGATTCTGAATCAGGTTTATCATCCAACAAACTGAGGCCATTGTAATCGTATCCTCATGGTGTATCCCAAAAGAGACTCAACAGAAGTCAGGCCCACAGTCTAGCATAAATCCCTCAGTAACTTGTAGTAATAAGAGCAGCGGGGCTGCGTCCCCAGCACCCCGCCGCCCGCCCGGCTAGCTTTACCCGAAATAATTACACGGACACTGTATTCTTTTAATCACTGCTTGGCCCATTTCTATCTAGCCTCTTCTAGGCTAATTCTCACATATTAATTTAGCCCATTTCTAATCATCTGTGTAGCGCCCCTAGGTGCGCTTACCGGGAAGATTCTAGCCTATGTCCATCCTGGGTCGGAGCTTCATTGCTTGCGTCTGCCTGGGAGCTGGGAGCTGGGAGCATGGTGTCTCTCTGAGGCAGCTGCTCACAAGAGGAGAGCTGTGGAGTCTGAGCTCACTTCCTCTTCCTCCCAGCACTTTGTTCTGTTTACTCCACCTACCTATGTTCTAACCAATAAAATGGGCCAAGGCAGTTCCTTTATTAGCCAATGACCTTCCTCCATCAGTAACTAGGGTGGATTATCTAGAAATTTACACTGGCCAGTGGGAACACATTGTCCGAGAGGGATTATAGCTACAGGGAAAGGGTAGGGGAACCATGTTACATAGCACAAGGGGGTGAGTACATGTAATTGTCAGCCCATGGTCCTTGACTGGCAGGGAGTGGTGAGCTGAATGACAGTGGCCTCATTGTTCTCTGACCCTGGGTGGCAACAGCTGGGCTGGCCATTCTCCCCAACTATGATCTCAGTGGGAAAAAATGATGTTGATGCACTAAGAGAATGCAAGAGGGGGGACTTCCCAGGATAAAGGGAGATGCTTTTGTGGGCTCTCAGTTGCTGCCAACTGCCTCATGGGATGCCAGGACATTCTTATGCCTTGGTGTGGTCAGAAGGCAGCCGATTGGAGAGCCCTAGATGGGTGCCAATGAAGGCCAGGCTGCTGGTTGGCAGTGTCTCCCCAGGGTTGAAGTGGACAATATTACATGATCCTTGTCTGAACTCCTTGGAGTGGAGGGAGCAAATACAAGAGACAGAGAGCACTGGCCTTGGGTTTGTTATGCTCTGCTAATATCTGGCCACCTGATTTTATGTCCCTAGAGTCTCCTCTCTGTAGTTCTTACCTGGGGATACAGACCAGAGGAGGAGCTGGTTTTAGGGCATACTTTTCCAGCTTTGATCCTTCTTTTGGGTATGGCTGTTAGGTTCCCATTCTAAGCCTTGTTCACTATGAGTCTCTGAGTCCAGCCCCGACCCTCTGTTTATTGGATATTTAGAATTTTGTGGCCTGCCCTTTGATGCCTCTTGGGGGGTCATTGATCACTTTGCCACACCTGATCTCCACCTGCACATTAGAGGCATTGGCTCTCACATTCAGAGGCCGGGACAGGGAGATTCACCATCGTCTTGGGGCAGAGGCGGTTGGGCCCTCAGTGTGGTCTTTGTCCCACACCAGTTGATGTCACTGGCTGTTTCTCCAGAAGAACCAGCTCCTTCACTCTGTTTTGTTAGGCATGATCTTACGTCCTGGCTGGTCATTTGTTGCATGAGCTGGCATGATGTAGCTCAGGGGAAGACACTGGATTGACGGACTCTAATATGGGGCAGGATGGCGTTGAGAAAAAAAGGGATTTGGGGACTTCTAGGTGAAAGGCACATGTTTGGGGGAAATGATGTCTCTTGTGTAGTCCCACAGCTACCAATTAACAGTACTTGTTAGTGAAGGTGGCATTTAAAAAGAGGCCTGTGCCCAAGGCCATCAGAGATGCCCACTGCCATGTTGGAAGCTGAGCTGCACGCAGGCCAGCTAGCTTGTCATCTTCCATGTGGCTTTGCGGGATGAAGACACTGAAGCCGCTGTTCCCATAATGACCTTCAGCGGAGAACCAGGTCGGCTTCTGAGGCTGACATGGCCCTGCTTTGGCCCTCTGCCACCCAGGCAATTAACTTCTGCTGTAATTCTGGGCCTCTGCCCCCGCACCCCCCCTTCCAAACAACCATGTTGAACAAGTGACTTACAGGGGGAGGGAAAGGGACTGTCTAGTCTGGAGGCTGAGAGATGACAGGGGCCTGAGCAGAGAGCTGCATGTTTTGAGTCACTGGAGACGCTGTTCCGGGGAGCAGATGTGAGGCAGCTGCGGAGACGACTCTAGGCTGAGCACCCTGAGGATAAGTGGGGGTGACATGCTGAAGACAGGAAACTCTCCCAATCACTATCCCCCCGGGGCTGGCCCCAAGCCCTGCCAATTATCTCCTTACCTTGCTGGTTTCTGCTCCCTGCGAGAGGGGTGAGCTAATTCTGTTCTGGGATGCTGGGCAGTGAGTGAGTTTGGGGTTCAGTGACCCCCTCGAAAGAGCTGGGATGGAGGAGACTAGGGAGTTGCTCTGGGAGGTCGGTGCCTGCTGTTCCAGCGGGGACCCTCTGGTCTCCCCATGTGCCTCTTTCTACCTCGCAGCAGTAGCTCAGCTGCAACCTGGGTTAATCAGAAGCCGCTGACCCTGGGAAGACGGTCTCAGAGGAGAGAACCTATTTTAAGCTGGTGAAATGATTAGTGATACTAATCACACATCTTCAGCCCAGACCCTCTGGCCTACTTTACTGTTCTCAACTTTTCTCTGGGCCTGCACACTTACCTCAGTCCCGATCCCTCTGTCTCTTCTCTAAGCAGCGAGTTGCTTTTACCTCTCTTTCTCTGTTTGCTTGCTCCCGTTTCCAAGGGAAAGAAGGTCCTAGAAACCTCTGGTGGCTCCGGTCTGCCCCTCTAGGAACCCCTAATACTTCCAAGTGACTCCAAGGGCTCTTAGGGCTAAATTATTCAGCTGACCCTAGAATTATCTGCACAATAATGTTAGCAGATGTGAAAAGGGACATGGTCTTTGGGTCTCTTATATGAATAAGGGTTTTCTTAGGGCCACAGAGTATAGTCAGGGGTATGAGGGAATGATGTTGGTCGGGGGAGGGGGTGAGTTGGAAGTGGGGAATCTTACCCAGAGAAGGATCCTACTGTTGTCTAGGTTTCGCAGTTACCTTAGGACAGTGAGAGTGGGGCTTGTGTGTGATCCAGGCTAGAGCTATGCTCTTGGGTTGATTAGTGCAATGCAATGGTTTGGACTTGTCTCCCAAAGTTCATGTGTTGGACAGTCTAGCTTTAATGTAATGGAGTTAGAGGTGGCACCCAGAGATGAAGTCACAAAGGTTCTGGCTGCTTTTTTTTATTACATTTATTTATTTATTGATTGATTGATTTATTGATTTATGCATTCATTTTCAGAGACCAGCCTTGAGGAAGTGGCTCTCTCCTTTACTCTGTTGGTCCCAGGGATCCAGCTCAGAGTACTATGCTTGGTGGCAGATGTCTTTACCAGCCGAGCCATCTTTCCTATATGGAATAATGTCCTTAGCCCAGGGGGCTGTTCATTGTCTTGGAAATGGGTCCCTGATGGGAAGGGATCAGCTTGGCGGCGCCTCACTCACACACATGTGCCTGTATACACATGAAGGCACACATGTCATTTACACCTCTTTTAAGCTTCCAGCAAGAGAATTATAACTGATTTGTAAATAGGAAAACCAAGCCACTGTGGGGTTAAAGTCTATAGCTGGACAGTCGATGGGTATTGACCGGGTAACTCAACTCCAGCACTCGAGTTTTAACCTCTGCTGTAGATCTATACCCTCTGTGGGCCACACCCTGGCTAATGGACTCAGACAGCAAAGTTCAAGTGCGTGGTTCCCAGGGAAATACTGAGAACCAATGGTAGCTTCCCTGCTCTTATGCTTTGAATATAAAATGCCCACCATGAGTTTGTGTGTAGCTGCAAACTTGGTTCCTAGCTGGTGGCACTCTTTTGGGAGTCCTTTGAGACTTTTGTTGGTGTAACCAGCATCAGGCAATAGGTCACTGGAGACATGTTCTGGTAGGCTCTTGCCGACCCTTTCCTCCTCTTTTCAATCATTCCCTTGGTCAGAATGTCTTGCCTCACTAAAGGCTTAGCAACAAGGACTCTGGTGAGCATGGCCTGAGTCTTTGGAAAGTGTGAGCTAAAATAAATCTTTACTTTTTAAAGCTGCTTCTTTTGGGTACTCCATCGAGGTAAAACAACAACAACAACAACAACAACAAAACACCACCACCAACAACCAAACAAAAACCAAACCAAAACTGACCAGCACACCTCTGATGAATGCTGTGATCTTGAGTAAGTCACATAACCATTGTAAGTCTCAGTTTGCCCATCTACTAAGTGGGGATAATAACTATAGGACCTGGTTCATAGGGCTTTTGTATGATCTAATAAGACAGTGCACATGAAACCACGGTGTCTAGCACTTAAGACACTCTTGCGTAAGGCCTTCAATCTTGGTTCTATACTTTCCTGTCTTTCCTCACCCAGGAGTACAGCAGATGAGACTGGACAACTAGATCCCTGGCCAGGGAAGGTAAAAGTACTTTGTGTTTACAGTAACTATTAGGGTCTGAATGATAACTTGGCTTCCTCTCTAAACATGTCCTCTCTCTTTAGGTTGTCTACCTTTGACTACAGATATTCTGTCTTTTGAAGAAGCCATTCCTTCCTTCCTCCTGGTTTCCAGAGGAGATGTAGCCAGAAAAAATAGGTCAAGAATATCAGACCCATGTCATTGGAACAATCTTGGGCCCATAGAAAGTGAAGTGCTCTGTTTTGAATCTCTTCAAAAGATGTACATGTGCGAGTACATGCACACATACACACACACACACACACACACACACACACACACACACACACACACCACTACTAAAACCAATGGCCCAGTTGCAAACCTCAGTGAATTGCTGAGCCTTGAGCAATTTCATCCAACTGATGAAGATCCCAAATAATTTCCATTCTAATCTACATTGCTTGACTTCTAAGGAGGTAATGGTCCCTTTGGTGACACGCTGTCCTTTCTGTACACAATTTATTGCTGTGACTTGCCTTTCTGAACTGTTAAAAAGTGTGAAGGAAAAACAGTCTGTGACTTACTGCTAGCCATTCTTGGCTGTAATGCTGGGTCCTAGAGTCTAGCTTGGATGTATGTGGTGGCACTGAGGCCAGAGGGAAGGGGGTAAAAATGGAAGGAGGGAAGAGATGGAACTTGAAACCAAGAGATGATGGAATTTTGTTAGCGATGATGACAGTGACCATGAGTGTACTCTATAACTGAAAAAATTATAAATATTATGTCCATTTAAATTGTGTGTGTGTGTGTGTACTAGTGTGTATGTTTAGGTACACATGCTTAAACATTCACATATATGTGGAGGACAGAGATCAAAGTTGGACATCATTGCTCAGTCTTGTTCCACTTTTTTTTGGGGGGGGGGACATGATCTTTCCTTTGGACCTACATGATGTCCTGACGAGGCTAGGCTGCCTGGCCTGTGAGCCCCAGGGACCTCTTATCTCTGCCTCCAACACTGGATTAGAGATGTGTCTCATCATATCTGGCTTTTTCTGTGGGTTCTGGGGATTTAATTCAGACCCTCATGTTTTCACAGCAGCCTCTTTCCCAGAGAGGCCATCCTCCAGCCCTCTGTCCATTTAATCCTAGCAAAATGTCATTGTGCGGGGGGTGATATTTATGTTAGGACAGACATTTATAGTCAAGGAGCAGTCACAGCAAGCTCCCTGTCTTCTGGTTGCTGTGCAGTAGGTCTGAAGAGTTGGGGTGGCTGAGCTTTCAGATTCTTTATTGGGTGTCTAGGAGTTGGCTTGTTGTCTTCCTGTGTGGATAGAAAATGATTCAAGGTCATGCCTTTTGTCCTGCAGAAGATGATTCTCTGGCTCTGAGCTGAGACTGGTCATGTCTGGCCAGAGACGACTCAGCTGCGGTTTCTGGGGAGGTGGGACAAGCTGAGCGAATTGATTCATGCCAGTGTGTTATTTCTGGAGAAGGGTGCAGAGCAAGGACTTTGCTGAGTGGGCAAGGCTAACATCTCTGTAAATCTCAGCTCTTGTCTGTAAATGGGTTTGCAAACAATCAAATCATTCTGAAAACTAAATGAAATAATATCAGAGCATTAATAATCACAAACATTCCAGTAAATATCCAGGAATCTGTCTTTAATCACAGCTGTCCCTGTCATCACCACCTCCATTTTCCCACTCTTGTCGTCGTTGTCATCATTATCATTGTCGTCATCATCATCATCATCATCATCATCATCTCCATTTTCAAGAAGGAGAGCATAGATTGCAATTGCTAAATGTATGGAGCAACACTGAATTTTCTGCTGAGCTTTATAAAAATGTGGCTTCCTGTCCACATCCTAGCATCACTGATTCAGAAGTTCTCCATGGAAGAAGAACTTTCTTTTCAACAAGCTCCTGGGTTGATTTTGTATGCTCAGTTGGTGGGACCTACTTTGAGAACCCCATTGCTTTTAAACTGAGGGATAAGTTAAATGAGGGTTTAATGAAACCATAAAATCAGGGCTCTCTCTCTCTCTCTCTCTCTCTCTCTCTCTCTCTCTCTCTCTCTCTCTGTGTGTGTGTGTGTGTGTGTGTGTAGTTTACATCCTTGAAAAGGTTCATAGATCCAAGTGAGATCATCAACCTAGTGGTCCACAGATCACCATTCAAGGGAAGAAGCCTCCTTGGGCTTATCGCTCCATCTAGTTTCAGTCCCTTGGGGTGAGCTGCTTAGAGGATGTGTGTCTAAACACCCACATGAACCTTGGCGTTAGGACTGACATGGCAGGGTTAATACCAAAGAAAGTCGTACTTATTTATTCTAACAGCACGGAGCAGCTAATCTGCTTTATTGCTGCAATTAAATATCTCAAAATGAAGTTGGAGACCGAACCTATGAGCTGGAGCAAATCCTTCTCCAGAGCTTCCCGGAGCAGGCATTGTCCCCAGCTGCCCTTACCCTGCCACAGAATCTTGAAACAGCTCCTCCAGTGGAGACTGGGCACTGACCTTGTGGGGTGCCTTTTTAAATTTTTTTTAAATAAGGTCATATTAGTTGTGCTATGACGGGTCTTTAGAAGAAGGATCTCATCTAAGCAAAATGTATAGCAGGTGTCCTGGTAGCTGCCAGGTGAGACTTGGACCAGTACCGTGAGAGGAATCGTGATGACTCTGCAGCTCAGATTTGTATCCACTCATCTGCAAGCCAGCTAGAAGCTTTCTGGGGTAAATACTCTAGCCGTGTCCATATCCGGGCCTCAGAAATGATGCAAACATGTTCGGTAAACTGAATATAGAGGTCAGGTATCCAAAGACACATTTCCCAGATGAGCTGAATCTGTGTGGGAAAGAAGCTTGCTGGTAGGGTGGCAGGGAGAGACCCAGAGGCAGACCCAGGTTCAGGGGCTGCAGAGGTTTCTGGCTGCAGAATATGGAGTTCTTATTCGGAAAGTTCTAACACTATCATTGTGGGGAGCATGTCTTTGCTCTGGGGAAGAAGGACACTTTGAGATATTCCCTTGGATTCTCTAGCTGGGCTCCCTGCAAGCTACAAGGAAAAGAGTGTTGATGTTCTGGGCTGCAGAATGGCTGGGCAACAGCAGCAGGGTGGACATCCCATATGCCCAGGGTTGTAGCCAGAGCAGAATGAAGGTAGAGCAGAAAATGGTGAGGGTCCCGGAGAAATGTCTCAGCAGGTGAAGCCCTTGCTACTCAAGCACGAGAACTGGATTCAGATCTGAGACACCCAAGTAAACGCTGGGTGGGTGTGATGGCCCTCTGGTATTTTTAGGTTTAGAATACAGAGATAAGCAACCCTAACTGGACCAAGCTGGGGAGCATGACTAGCCATATCAGTGAGCCCTGAGTTCAGTTAATAAACCCTGTTTCAATGAATAAGGTGGAGAGAGATAGAGAAAGACACTTGTCATCAACTTTGGGTCTCCATATGCATTCACACATATACCCCCCCATGTACATACATACATACATACACACACACACACACATACACACACACACACACATATCCACTCACAGGCCACATATGCCACTCATATGCATAAAACCCAAACTTAAAGCAAAACAAAACAAAAAAACAACCTGGGGTCTGATTTCAGAGGCATGTGGAGAGAAGTACAGGTCTTCCATGGCTGGCTGAGAGGACCAGGCCCTGGGAGCAGGCTGAGATGCATCACTTAGGAGGGAGAGGACAGGTGGGTGCAGGGTGATGAAATGTGCCTTCTGACATGGCCATGGGCAGGTAACCTGCGGGGGTCACACTGATGATGCTGTTGTAGGACTGGATGTGTCTACATTGCCATTGATACTGCATATGGGTTTCATGACTAAATAAATCCCCACTGGGCTCCTCCCTTCCTAGTCTCTATCTTCTTTTTAAATTCCATGTTCAGTTATGGTGCTCTGGGCTGTAGGACTCTGGTAACTACTTTGGTGTGTATGAAAATGGAACCCAGGGAACTTGCCATGATGTTATTAGTCTGTGTGTGTGTTTACATGTAGAGATCAGAGGATGATGTTGAATGTCCTCCTCAATCACTCCCTACCTTATTTTTTGAGACAGAGTCTCACATTGAACCTGGAACTTACCAATTGTTCATACTGGCTGGCCAGTGTCTTCCAAGAATCCTCTGTCTCCTCTGCTATATTTGCACTGACACACCCATTGTTTGCCTGAGTTCTGGGGATCGAAGCTCATGCCCTCATGCTTGTATGACAAGCAGTTTAGCTACTGAGTCACCTCTTCAGTCCCTTCTTCAACTTTTCAGCCCTCCGCATGATCTTCATGGAGAACACTTTGTGACTTTATGTTGAAGCATTTGCAGAACATTTAATTCTATTCTGAGGAAAGGGGTACGAAAGGCAGCCTGTGGCTTCCTGCTCAGGAGCAGGCATCTCTGTCTTACTTCCTGTCTGCCGTCCCATGTAGTCCAGCAGGGAATGCGCAGGTGCTGAGTTTCACTTAGAAGTACCACAGCAGGTGCTGGTAGCTAAGCTGGTAGCTGTTGGCCGTGTAGGCAGGGACCAAATCTACAGGAAGATGCTCACAGTTGTCCCGTGAGCCTGTCTTTGTGTCATCTGGGCTCTCTCTGGAGACAGTGGTGACTGCATGCCCCAGAAGCTTAACCATTGTGACCATGCTTTGCACTGTTGCTGAATGAAGGTGAAAATGTGGGCAGTCACTCAGTATAGCCATCTGTTAGTAGAGATCCCAGTTCTCGGGAATCAGGCGCCTAACAGAGCCAGTGGGGCACTGACAGGCATGGACTGCAGAGTTCTGCCCCAGCCACCACCACTTTGCAAAATCTAAAGAGGAGGGGAACCATTTGACTTCTCTGATTTATTCAGATGACATTTCCTAGTCAATTTTTTTTTTTTTTACCAGGGGTCTATTGTTTACTGTTGGGGAAGATGAGGGAGGCAGAATCCCTCTTTGGTTTTAGAGAGCTGGCTGTCTAGTGAGGGGCATCAGCAACAGGGATGAGATACCCACAAAGTTATGTAAGGCAATGATTCCTCTGAAGACTCTCAGTGGGTCTTTACAGTGACAATGACCATCTGAGTGAGACACAGCCAGTCCCATACCCCATGGGAAGCCTTATACCACATAGGAAGCCTCATACCCCATAAGGCACCCCATACCCCAAAGGAAGCCTCGTATCCCATAGGGCACTCCATACCCCATAGGAATCCATGTACTCCATAGGATAACACACACTCCTAGGAAGCCATACGCCTCATGGAAAGTCCCATACCCCATAGGAAACCCAATGGGGAACCTCAAAAGCCTTACTAAGTCCCTCCCTCCCTTCCCTCCTTGCAGTACATGCTGACCAGCAGCCTATTTCTGTCTCAGAATTTCTACGACTAATTTATTCCCAGGCCAACAAGTCTGACCGGGGCTTGCCTCCCTCTTTAGCCATATCCCATTCCACTCGCCTCACATCTCATTGGTGGTTCTGTAATTTCTTACTAACCCTAGACTGTTTTGCATTTCCCTTCATGAGAGCCGGTGAAACATCCTGCCTGACTCTCACTGGGATCCGAGAGGCTCCCAGGAGTGACCCTTCACTCTGAGTCACGGCTCTGGGAGAGAAAGAATTTGAGAAAGCATGAAAGTCCAAACTGTAGAGTGTAATGCAGGGTTGGGGGTTGTTCTCTGCTCCAGGTAGGCAGCTTCTCCATGGTGTATCTCCAGGCATGGTTCCCTTTAGAATGCAGATTTGCCCAGATGTGCCTTACCTAAAGCAAGGAGGCAGGGTGACACCTTAGATGCAGGCAGTGAACCCCAGGATGTCAGCAGCACTTTCTCATGGGAGTGACTTGGGAGCGGACTGTCTGCTCAGATGAGAGGGGAGCAGAGTGGAATGGGATTGTCTGGATCCCCGGCCTTCAGGCCTCCTGCTTTCAGGAGTGGCCTTGAGGATGAAGGCTGAGTGTCAAGGACCCTGGAATCTCTGTCCAGATAGAAGGGCAGATAGTTCACACTCCTAACAATTGGAAAGTTGCCAGCTCATGCCTGTCTGTCTGCAGAAAGCTCATCTGTTCAAGATAAGGGGCCAGGTGGGCGCCTCCTTGTCATTTGCCCAGTGTCTCATTAATTTATTCAACCACATAGTCACTCATTTCCGTCCCTTCATTGTTCATTCCTCCATCCCCTCTTCTTCATTCCTCCACTTTTTCTCACTTACTGATTTATACACACCGACTCACAGCCGGGCACAGTCCCTCTGTGGTCTTTCTGTATGGGTGACGCTGGTCCTCAACAGCAAGCACCAAGGACGCTCCTTCACACACTTCAGAACTGCAGCCTCTGTTCTTTGCTTGGCTTTGTTTACCCACATATTAAGTCAGTCTCATTCATTCATTCACTCCTTCTCATGTACTCATTCTCATCGATTCTCACATTCATTCATGCATCATTCCTCACTGACTGATTCACCCCTTCTCACTAAGTCCTCACACACTCATCCCTTCATACACATATTCTACACATATTCATTTGCTCTTGGTTTCCATATACATTGTTTGATGACAGCTGCTAGCCACTGACTACTTGAAATGTACTAGTCTAAAATAAGATAAATTATAAATGTAAAAATGAACCCTGGATTCTTAGGGCTTAATGCAAAGATGGATGTAAAATCCTTATGAATAATTTCTCAAAAATACTAGTTACATAGAGACATAGAATTTTGGATATTTAGGGTAAAATAACATATAAAGTACTATACTCAGATTTAAAAAGTGTGTATGTGCACTCATGTGCATGCACACACATGCATGTGTGTGTGCATGTGCACTTGTGTGCTTGTGTGTGTGTGGTACCTGAGTATATGTATACTGCATCAGTTCAGATGCCTGAAGAAACCAGATGAAGGTATTAGATTCCCTGAAGCTGAAGTTATAAGCTTAAGTGTCTGAGCTACATACAGGTCCTGGGAACCAAACTCAGATCTTAACCCCTGGGCAATCTCTCTGCACCTGTGCATCTTACTCTTGAAAGATGAATAAAAGCACATAAATGTATTTTTTCTTGGTCATTAAAAATGTGATTGCTATAAGGCTTAACTCTTCCTCTGTGGTTGGCATTAGGCTTCTACTTCCTGAAACTAGATTCCTCTGAAGGACAAGAAGGCATGAGGTTGACAGATCCAGCATACGTGCCCTTAAACATGCCAAGGAGGGAGGGAAAGAGGGAGGAGAGCTGACTCCAAAGTCTCCCAGACAGGGACAGGGTACCCGAACCATGAATGGAGGATTTATTGCAGGCCTCTCCTAGGGGACTTAGCACAATGTTTATGATTGATAAAGGCACTAAAGCTGTTCATTAGTTATGTTTGCTACTTTGTACTTCTGTGCCTCTCAGCAGTGTGGGAAAAGGAACAGAATAAATTACCTAGTGATCTGGGAATTCCTGTAACCCACAACCAAGTAAGCTGTATGTGTGTGTGTGTCTTTTAATGAGATGCAATTTTGTTTCAATTTGGGAACTCCCCAAAGCTTTTCTGCTTAGTTCTCTCCAGTTGTAGCCTAGCAGCTATGGAAGCCGCAGCAAACGTGGAGATGAAATGGCAACAGCCAGGCTCAGTCCCTCTTCTGTCTTTCAACACTGGCAACTCAGTGGCGAACGGCAAGGGTGTGCCCTTCTTACACTTCAGAATGGCGGCCTCTGTCCTTTGCTTGCCGTCTACTGGCTTCCGGCTTGAGGATGTACACTCAAGCTAGAGTGTGAGCCCTTGGTCCAGAGTGAGGCATTCACAGGGTCCCAGCTATGTGCAGACGCTCAGGCTAATTACAGGTGCAGGTTGAGCGTTGGAGAGGCTGTGCTGGAGAGACATGCTCACTGCCAAGGAAGATTCAGGGACACTTAGGTGTGCTCTCCATCCAAGTGACAGGCATATGCTGGACACATGATCCTTGCTAGGTGCTGGGGAGATAAAAGTGAACAAAGCTTGTTTCCCAGTGAATGGGAAAAGTGTATAAAAATGAAGTATCATTTGGTGATGTCGTGTCTGGGAAGAAAGAGCTGATTGCATATTCCATTTTTAAATGTAAAACAGGATAAAATTCTCTGGATTTTTTGATAAAAAAAGAACTTAAAGATGGGGCAAAATGTTGAAAAAAAAAAGGAAGGTGCAGAGTCTTGGTGTCTCAGGACCCAAGAAAAGACATGATGGTTAATTTCTCTGGCTTTTGAAAATGAATTCAAAAGTATGAATAGGGCAGAGAAGCAAAAACTCAACAGCCCCAAAACAAACACATGAAACTCTTAGTAGAGACGTTTCCTTACCATCCCAGGCCAAGGGGGAATATTGACTCCACTATGACCAGGCCATAAGAAGATGCTTGGCCCCTCCCCTGTTCTGTTGGTAAAGACTCCCATCACTGCCCAGTAATCAGAAAGTCAGCATTGCATTAGTAGGGGGCACCTCAACGGGATGAAAGGAGAATTTCCACCTATTCCTTTCTCTATAGAGAAGAAGAACAAAAGGAACACATGTCTGAACAGGAGGAAGGAAATAGACTGGAGAATTGAGTGATCTCGGGGTCCTAGGGGATTTTAACAAGGAAGCTAACATGTGTCATTAACCATCCCCCGACCCCCAATAAAAGGAAGACTGTGGAGCTGAAGAGTATTTGAAGAAATCATGACTGCAAACTACCAAATTTGGCAAAATTCAAATTCTATCAACTCAAGAAATGGAGTGACTCTCCAACAAGTTAAACTTAAAGAAATTTGCACAACAAAACATACCACACAGACGAAATCTCAAAAGATAAAAACACTCTGAGGGCAGCAGCAGAGCCTAGTTGCCTCTCATATGTGGGTGGGTAAGTGGGTAGGAAATCTGAGTGACAACTTAGTGGTTGGCAGGAAGTCGCACCATATATGCATAAAATGGGCTGTCATTTTCAGGTCTTAATTAGAATACCCTACAGGATAGAAGGGCGAATAAAGACATTCTCAGATGACGGTAAACCCAAGCAATTTGTAGCCAGCACACCTGCCCTAAGAGACTAGCTGAAAGGAATTCTCTAAACAGGGAGGGGGTGTGATAAAATAAGTAACCCTGGAACACTAGGAAAAGGCATGATGAATATTCCACATTTACTTTTTACTCTTGATTTTCTACATTATGTTTGGTGGGAGAGGCAGAAATTATAACAGCATGATGTAGTTTTAATATGTATGCTGCACGTATTTAAGACAATTAAAAACAAGAGAGGACATGGGACTATAAAAGGAAGTCAGATTTCTATAATTCTAGTTGGTAAAATGTCAACACAAAGGGCTGGGCAAGTCATGTAGGCATAAAGCAATTCCTACATTGAACAGAATGAAAATACCACGTATCAAAGTCCGTGGGACATGGTGACAGGCAACTCTGGGAAGGGAATTTATAGCTCTAAATTTATACATTAAAAAAAAGTCTCATATAATCCAAATTTCCATCTCAAGACTCTAGAAAAAGGGAAAAATAGGATCAAAAAAAAGTAGAAAAAGAGAATCTTAAAAAGGTAAGAGGAAATAGAAATGGAATTATAAACCCAGAAAAATATTAAGAATTGGTGAAATGAAGATGGATTTTCTTAAGAAACAATCAGTGATACCGGGCACATCTCAGCATGAGACTGACAAGAGGGAGGATAGAACTTGTGAAAGTAGAGGCTGCAATGGGGAACAGTGTTATAAAACCTACAGGCACTGAGATCAGTGAGAGAGTGAGCCTAGGGACTTTATATTCATGAATAGGCAGGTCAGAGACAGACGATCACAAACCACAAGACTTCATTCCATATTTAATGGATAATTTCAATAGCCTTATGACTTTTTGTTGAAAATCTGACTTTAGTTTGTTTAATAAATTTTTAGGTATAAAAATCTCTCTATAAAGAAATTTTTAGGTACATATGAATTTGTTGGAAAATTAAAAAACAGCATTAATATCAATCCTACATGTTGTCTTAAGAATATAGAAAAGAGGGAACAGTTCCAAGTTATCAACAATTACATTAGTCCAAGCCAGAAAAATGGGGAAAAACATAGACCAATACCTCTTGCGAATATAGACACAACCTCCTTTAAAAAATGCTATCAGAGCTGGGGCGGTGGTGGCGCACGCCTTTAATCCCAGCACTCGGGAGGCAGAGGCAGGCGGATCTCTGTGAGTTCGAGGCCAGCCTGGACTACAAGAGCTAGTTCCAGGACAGGAACCAAAAGCTACGGAGAAACCCTGTCTCGAAAATAAAAAAAAAATGCTATCAGTAAGATATGTTTATTCCATAGATAAAAAGTTGGTCCAACATTTTAAAACCAGCCAATATACTATATTAATCAGGTAAAGAAAAAGAATCACACAGTGGCTTGGTTTTACATATCAGTACATAATATTCTGTTTGCATTTTTGACTTAAAACAACTCAGAAAAACAGGGGCAGAAGAAGTTTCCCAACTAGATAGAGATGTAGACACTATGCTCAATCACAAACACAGATCACTTTCTCACTAAGAGAGACAGTGGGGCAAGAACATAAACTCCAACCAATCTTATTTGGCTTGGTACTGGACGCATAGCTGGTGTGCTAAGGGAAAAAAGGAACAAATGAAATAATTCCTTACTTTTCTAATTATGTAATTGTCTAGGCATAAAATCCCAAGTACACCACAAAATTCTTAGATTTTTAGCAAGGAAGAAAAGACCATGGGATAAGAAAACAAAATGACATTATAATCATACAAAACAAAATACCATAAACACTGAATCAAAAATAGAAAAAGGGGGAAAAAAGAGGGTGTTGTTTCCCTTCAAAGCCATGTATAAGCTCAATGTGATTCTTTTTAAAATATAAGGATTTTTATATAGAAAATTCTAAAATTCATATGGAGATACAAAGAGATTAGAGTAACTAAGAAATTTTGTAAAACTGGACTTAGTGGAAAAATAAAAAGATACAGCCATTCTGGAAGGAAGTTTAGCAGTTTCTTAAAACAAACATGCAACTGCACAATCCAGTAGTTGAACTTTTCAGCTTTTATTCTATAGAGAAGCCTTATGGCCCCACAAAATCTCATAAAAATGTGTTCATAATGCTCATAACTATAAGCAATACAGACGTCTTTCAACAAATGATCCAATAAGTCGTGGCATGTCTGCAATAGAGAATAGTACTTAGACCATGAAAAGGAACACCTATTGATACATTCAACCACTTGACTCAATCTTCATGTAAAGAATTACGTGGAGAAGGTTGGGCTTATGGTATGATTATTGTCTGTAACATTATAAAATGGTAACATTTTCAGAACCGAGAGCTGCTTAGTGGTTGCCAGGGCCTACAGGAGATAAGGATGTAGCTAAGGGGGTTGTAGGTGACCATGTTTCTATCAGGGTAGCATGAAAGAACCTGTGGATGTCAGACATGGTCTGTATCTTGATTGTAACCCCGGACACATTCTCTCCATGACAGTATACTCTAGTTCTATGAGATGCTGCATTCAAGGAAACCTGAGTTCCTTAAGGGATATGTGGGATTTTTCTATATTCTTACAAATGTGTCATAATACTCTCAAACTAAAATGCTTAATTAAGAATATTATGAGAAAGGAAATAACATAACTCAATATGCAAGTGGTAACACAAGATTCTATATAAAACACTTTGAGATCCTGGGGATGGCCAATTACTTCTGCACAGGGACAGTTAGTGATGGCTGCAGATGCCAACACATGCCCAAGGTTCTAAGGAAGGAAATTTCATTTCTCTTTCTTCATATTTTACCTTTCTACTACAACATCCCCTAAAGGCTCACGTCTTACAGGCTCAAGCCCCATCTTGGCACTGTATGTAGGAAAGGGAATCCTCAGGATGTGGGGCTCAGGGGGAGGTCTTGGTCATTCAGGATCCTGGGCTCCTTTCTTCCTCTCTCTGCTTATTGGCCACCGTGTGGTTAGCTGCCTCCTCAGCCATGTGTTTCTGTCACTGGGCTGCCTTCCCATAGACCCACACCCAAGAGACCATGGGCTGAAACCTCTGAAACTGTGTGCCCAAACAGCCTTCCTCTTTTTAAGTTTTTCATTTCAGTTATTGTGGGATAGTAATAGAAAACTGATTATCTTGGTTAAGGAGACAGCTCAGTGAGTCAAGGCTGTGCAGGTGTGAGGACCTGAGAACAGACCTCCAGCAACCCTAGAAAGCTGGGCCTTGTGGCATATGCTTGTGACTCAGTAGAGGGAAGCAGTGATGAGGGATTTCCAATGAAAGAGCTCCAGCTTTAGTCAGAGATCCTGTCGCAAAGATAGAAAGTGATTAAAGAATTCTGGCCTCAACCTGCACACGCACAGTGAGTGGTTAGTATCTAGAATGCATCAAGAGGTATGGGGAGGGAGGGACAAAGAGATAGAGATATAGAGAGAATATTCTACTATCACTGACTTTTTCAACATTGTCCCCACTGTTTATTTATTCATAGTTTGTTAAGGCCATGAATTGCTGCACACGTCTTAAAAATTAATGTAACTATTCAAGGAGGCAGGTGCTATTATCTTAGACAAGCAAGTAATGCTTGGAGAACTTCCGACACTTTGCCTAGGTCATTCAGAGGACAAATGGTAGGACCACCCCGGTATGTTTCAGGGTGGTGATTATTCAAAAACATCTTTGGCTTTTTTCTTTAAAGTCTTTTATTTTTATCTTTATCTTCATTCCCAGCATCCTTTTGGATTAATAACATCATTTAAAATATTTTGTCTTGTCTTTTCTGCTTGATTTATTGGTATATTTTTATTTTAAAAAGTTCTTTGTCTAGGGCTTATAATATTCGCGTTTTACTTAATCACAGTCTACCTAAACTGATATCTCACCTTGTTATTTAATCCTTTGAAAAAGTCACGCTGTTCTTCTGTGCATCCCTGCCTTTTCTTTTCTGTTGCTGTCACATTCTTAATTCTATTTCCTAAGCACCACACGCACCATTATTAATTTCCTTCAATTAACTTTCTTTTCAAAAGTACAAGTTATAAAAATTAAAAGTCACCCCCAGATTTACTTTTTTCAACTCTTCTTATCCCTTAAATCCAAATTTCCACCTGGGATCATTCCCTCAGCTTGAGCATCTTCTTATTGAGTTTCTTTGTAGTGAGGCTATTGGTGATATTGTTTCTGATTTTTACTGACTTACAAACATTTATTTTACTTTATTTTTTTTATTTTTTTTTTAAAACTGGATATGGAATCTATGTTGAAGACTTTTTCCTCTTTCTACAGAGACAGCTGCACCAAGCTCATGGACACTTAGGAACTCTTGACATGGCAGCTGTGGAGCCTCCATGGGACGGCACTAGGCCTCCCATATGTGGGAGACAGGGGTAAGCTTAGACTATCTGTGAGGCACCTGGCAGTAAGACCAGACTCCATCCCTGGTGTATAAGCTTTCTATCTATTGACTGTTTTCTTTCTTAGTTACCGTATTCCCCATCTTTTTTGTATTTCCAGTAATATGTGATAAATATAAATGAGTAATATAATTTAGAGGCTCTGGACTTAGTTTTCTTATTCTCAAGAGTATAAAATTATTTTCTGTATAGTAGCAAAATTCCTGATTTTTTTATTCAGTAAATTTTCTCTTACACAATTTCCCACATACAAGCAATATTTACTTCTCCCTCCCCATATCCCTACTATTCTTTTCTATCCATGACTCTCCCGTAAATGTCACTCAATCATTCATGCCTATCCCTGAGTTTTCTCATCCTCTGAGTTTCATCAGGACCATATGGCTGACTATAGGTTTGGAACTCTCTACTGGGGCCTGACAGGCTCAGCAGCGGGTATACAATCAGAGACAATGCTTCTTCCCCTCCTAGGATTTATCAATAGTCAACACTTCGGCAGTAAAGGGTAAGCAAAGCACTCAAACACATGAAATAGAAAACAAAGGGATGAACATTATTGATTTCCCCTCCACGCTCAGTGGGGCTTTGTTACAGATGCTTTAGCAAACCAATATTCTTTGTGGGTTAGTCAGCTCTCTGTTGCTAGAGCGGATACACAGCAGACAATCAGCTCAGGAAGAGGAAAGGTTTGCCTTGGCCAACAGCGTTGGAGATGTCAGTCCATGGTTGAGAGGTTCAATCACTGGAGACTTGAAAGGAAGGCAACACACCCTGCCAGGGAACATGTGGTTGAGGATAGCCACTCATTTCCCATTGGGCAGTCGAATGAGAAAGGACAATACAAATGTCTCATAGTCCCATTCAAAAGAATGCCTACAATGACCCACTCAAAAGGATGCCTACAATGACCCACAGCCTTCGTTTTCTAAAGGCTAAACTACTTCCTGTTAGCACCATGGACTGAGGACCAAGCTCCTACTCCATAAGCCCTTGAAACAGATTCAAGCTAAAAAGTTTAGTAATCCCCTTCATTGTGCTATATAGTCTTCATCTTTTTCATCTTTTCTTGGTCATCTCCAGCTCTTCAAACTCTTTTATATAAATATTTTGTAGATCTGGGGAGTTAGGTCAGTCTGTAAAGTGTCTGCCCTGTAAACGTAAGGACCTGAGTTCTGGAACCTATGTAAGATATCCAGGCATGGTGGTGGTGCATATATGTAATTCTAGATCTAGAGAGGCAGAGACAGGTGCTACTCTGGGGCTTCCTGGCCAGTCAGCCTAGTCTAATTACTGAGTCCCAGGCCAGTGAAAGACCCTGGCTCTAGAAAAACAACATGAAAGACTCATGAAAAATGATAGTTGAGATTGTTCTTTGGCATGCATATACGTTCACATGTAATCCTCCACACAATGTGCACATGCAAATGTTATGTAGTATTAATAATTATTATGTAGGAACAATATGCACTCTTTTCCGGCATGCCCCCAATGACCTACTTCCTCCAACTAGGTCCTACTTCCTCTCTGCTATATTATCATGATAGAGATATCATAGGATCCACCCATTGTTTGGGTCAGAGTTCTCAGGATCCAATCACTTCCCAACATTTGGCAACGCAGTCCACCACTATACAAGCCTGTAGGGGACAATTGATATCAAATAGCAATATTGACTCAACCTATACACACTTCTGCAGGCCACTTCCATGAAGATGTGTTTGTGGATACATGCATGCATATACGTATAGATGGAGTCAATATTGTTATTTGATAACACACACACACACACACACACACCCTACTTTGGTAAGAATGCAAATCAGTTTCTTTGTGTTTAATGACATTTTGATTTTCCTTAAAGTTGTCAGCCCCCCTTTCAGTCACCAGTTGAACATATCTGTAACCTGAGGACTTAGCTGTGGCTTAAATCTCCTAGAAGCAGCCTTGACAAGGAGCTTGGAGACTTAGTTCAAAGGACAACAACTATTAGTCCTACTTGATTCTCTAAGCTTGCTCTTTTTCCAGTGCATTTATTGCCAGGAAGACACAGGACATACACTACGTTACCCCAGCTTCCCAGAACCATTTTATAGAAAACAATGACCTAAAGGCTGCGCCTGCAGTTTCCATCCGTGTTGCTCAAAGACAGTGGCATGAGGAATACTCTGCAGGCTTTGTATTACCACCACTGAAGACACTCTTTATCATACTGCCCCATATCTTACAGGAAGGCCCATGAGAATGGCGCCCATTTCTCTTCCTTTTTAATCACAGGATCCTTTCTTCAAATAAAATATTATGTGGAAACTTAATGCCTAAAGTAGATCGATGTGGTTGAAATAGAAACTGGAGGCTCCTGAACCTCATCATCCCTCTGTCCTGTATTTTTTCCTGTCTACACATCCTTCTTAATCTTCCCTCCTCCAGTTCTCCTTCATGATCTCTTAAGAACAATCTTCCGTGGGCATAGTATTAAAACCACTAGTTCAAGTCCAAGGCAGAGGGCATTTCTGAGAATTTAGGGCTAGCACAAAATTCGTCTCATCAGACAAAAGGCTGTGTTTGTTTTTATATTACCCAGATTTAGAGAAGTTCTTTGTGTTTCCTTTCTTGCCTTGAATGAGACAAAAATCTGCATATAGTAGGCACTCACAATACAGTATTTCTTGTCGATCATTCTACAGAGAACAAAAGAGCTGGCTTTGTTTTCCCACTAAATGCGTAGCGGTAAGTTGATTATCCTTCTCATTTCAAGTGCATCAGTTGTCAGAGAAAGCATGTGAGTCCATGTGCAAGTATTTATTCTCCTTCACCCAATAGCTCTGTTCCTACTAGCCACTATCTTCCTCCCCTATTCTACACGGTTTGATGTATAACTTTTGTTAGGATGTGTTTAGTAAACACATTGTATTATTTCACGACCACCCACCCCGACTCCACACACACACAGACCCTTCCACCCCAACACACACACAGAAACACACTCATACATGCACCATTCATTGTCACTATGGTAAGAATGACTCTACCTGTACACACTTCTGAAGTCCACTTCCATGGAGGTGTGTCCATGACTACGTGCATACAAACGTATTACCCACTTAGGTAAGAATGCAAACCAGGCCTTCTGTGTTTAATGACATTTTAGTTTTCCTTCATTGTCAACCCCCCCCCCCCACACACACTTTCAGTCACCAGTTGAGTGTATCTGCAACTTGGGGACTCAACTGCTGCTTAAAGCTCCTAGAAGCAGCCCTGCCCCGGCACCATCTGCATCAGCATGTGTTAATATAGTCAACGTCTTTCAACCCCAGCCTGCAACATGTCTGTATTGTGTCCATGCTCTCTGTACTGTATTGTAGGCTAAGGCCACCTCTTACAGCTGATCATTACAAACATTGAAACAAATGTCCTTATACAGGTGCCTCTTCAGAGTTGTTTTTCTGAGATGCAAGTATAGGAGCAGAATTTCTGGGCTATCACAGGCACGTATACTTAATCTGACCAGGCATTGGCAGACCTGTTCCTGGAAGACTGTATCCATCTACCGTGCAGAGGGTTCCTGCTTCCCCAGATCCCTAACAACTCTTGGCATTATCCAATTTTCTGACGTTGTTCAGCTTTAAATATTTCTCTTTGCCTTTTCAGTTTGCATTCATTTTGTCCTTATTTATGGTGAGCAGATATCCAGACGCTTGCTTTGGATTTCTCCCTGCAAACTGTCAGTGTACCGTGCTTGTCACTGTCCTGTTGAGACTGTTGCCTTTTCCTCGTTAAGTTTCACACATTTGTTGCATGTTCAGGATTTGCCTTCAGCAACTGCAACGCGAACCTTATATAGGTAAAATGTTCTACCAGTATGAGGGTTTGGGTCCCCAGCTAGTGATGCTGTCGGGAAGGGGTGTCGAATCCTTTGAACATGGGCATAAGTGGTATACACGGGCCACTAGGGCTGGGCCTTGAAGGTTCCACCTGCCTCTGGTTCCATCTGAGCACTCGGTATTTCTCTCTGGGCCACTGTGACTAAGCTCCTCAGCCACTATGGCTTCCCTGGCATGAAACAGAGCCCCCCTCCATCAGGAGCTCTCCAACAGTATTCTGTCATAGTGATGAGAGAAGTGACAGATACGGAGAACAATATTAAAAAGAGGTTTGTTTGTGTTTCAAGCAAAACTATTTTCAGGAATATTCCTCTCCTCAATCTGTTTTACTTAACCCGCGAACCCCAGATATCATTACATCAAAATGCAATCAATGAGCTTTTCACAAGTCCTCCCACAGCTGTTGTGTACTTAATGCTTCTAGAGTCCTGCACTTTGGGTCAGTTAGCGCACAAATGCTCAATGACAGCATGCGGCCTGTGGTGACCGTATTACACAGCGAAGCAGCTATCTTCATAAATTACCTTTTTGGTTCTGCGTTTTGCTAATATTTTCCCCATTTTGTGATACCGACTTCTTGATGGTCTTTATAGATGTCCTTAATTATGATATCTAACATGCTAAGTAATCTTAAGTTGTATACTCAGAAACATATTCTTTTCATCTAGAATCTCCTTTTCTGCTCTTATCTTTGTCAGAGGCTCACATATAAAAGTTCTCTGCCCCAAAGTCCTTTAGAATAATGACGGAAGTGCTTAATGTCTCTTGCAGAAAAAGCCGTAACAGTTAGGACAGCCACTTAGCCCCTTATTTTCCTTGCAGCTTGGGTTCTGCTCACCTGGATGACAAAAGCCATGCGTTCATATGTGATATGTACGGTGGGCCCTAAGGGGTAGAGTCCTTATGGAATGCATATGAGCAAAACTAGCCTAGAAAATTCCCTGGGACCCTGCCACGTTGGAGGTCTCAATCATTTGAAAAGAGTTGGAAGGCACTGGTTTTAAAGATGTCATATTCAGCTTGTACTTGATTGCTTCCTATTTCCTCAAATACCAGAATTGCATTTATTTCAGTAAGGCACTTGTAGCAGAAAATATATAATCGAGAGCCTGCCACCCTTCACTCAAAAGGACGCCACCGAAGAGTATAAGGGTGGATATATTCACTTTTAAATTGTTCTGTCTCTCTTAATTTTTGTAGAACCTGAGTGATTGCTTTTGGGTGAATAAAAGGTACTTAATGATGAGATTCCACGGTACCGCAGCTTCAAGCTGTCTCTTAACCATTCCCCGCCTGCAGGAGATTCACACATTGGTCCCAACCCTCCTCCCCACAGGGCTGGGAACTGGCCTCAGAATCCAGCCAACTCAGTTTGTCCCAGGCAGCAAACAGCCCGTGGAAGCTGGCAGGTGTTGTAGGTACTGAGACAATTCGTTTTGATTGTCAACTTGAGGGGATAGGGAATCAACTAGGAGACATACCTCTGTCTACATCTGTGAGGACATTTCCGGGAAGGATCTCCCAGGGTAGGTGGGCATTTCCAGGAAAGACTGACAGAGGGAGAAGACCCTCCCCCAGAGTAGGTGATCCAGGTCTAAAGAGCTGTTTTTAAAGTGTTGTAAAGTGTTGACTGTCTGCCTTCGCTTCTAGTTCATCCCCTCCTCCCCGGCCCTCTCCTCTCTTTTTTTTCTACAATGCTTCTCTCACGGCAGACCCCAGTTTGTCAGCCTTCCTAACCCTGACTTTCAATCTCAGATTCAGATCCAGGCATAGGAGGTGTCCGACCTCATGGTCCACAGTTACCTGGTTCTTGGCATCTCTAGCATGCAGACAGCTATTATTGAACAATTTGTTCGTAAGGGTATCCATTGTTTTAGCAATTTTTTTTACAATACTTCAACAGTTCAGTTTTCCTAGACATACATGCATACACACACATATGAAAAGAAGAAAAGTAATGAGGTAAGTGACAAAGGCAGATGAGAGTGAATCGTCACTTCAAGGTTGGCGCCTGGGGACAATTCTACACCTGCTCCAAGGGCCTATGGCTGAATCTATAGCTCAGCACCCAGCCTTATCCTCCCCTACCCTCAGACCCACATCCTCAATGGGTCCTTGCTGTCCGATGCTCCTCCACACCAATGCCTTCAAATAAATCAATAAGTGGATAGATGAGCTAACTCGAGTATTAGAATATTTGAAAAGGGTGGCTCTCAAGACAACAGATGCATGCAATAATCCATTTCGGCATGGGGTGAATTTGCTCTAACCAAAGGGCTATCACCGGTGTCAAAGGCAGTTAGCATCACACTGTCTGTGTATCTATTTCTTGTTAGCTCCCCAACACTGAGCAGTAAACACATTTCACAGTTTTGCAAACTTCTCCTAAACAAATATTAGAACAGTCGCGTTAACCATCCCCCCACTCCTCCCATAGCTTTGTCTTGCTTTCATCCTCAAAACTTCAAGTTCAAGACCCCAGGAGCCTGCTGAGCTCAGGGGCAGGAGCTTCGGAGGAAAGAGCATGTTCTCTTTTGATCTCTCTTCTCTTCGCCACAGCTAAAAATACACATCTCTCCACCCCATCCTGTCAATTCCCCTGTAATTAGAAAGGCCCAGAGTCTCACCTGCAGAGTCTCTATCCCAGAGGAGAACTTGGGGAGCAGGTGGGGCAAGTGGGTGATGAGGGCAGATAAAATTGGGGGGCAGAAGGATGTCAGGATCTTGTGATGAAAGTTGAGGCCAGTGAAAGGATGAGGCGTATGTGGGAAAGGTGGGCTCCTCTTACTGAGGACTGGAAGGACCTTACTCTTCTTCAAGATGCCCATTGCACATTTTTTTTTTATGACGGGTGTATGAACAGAACCACATAGGAACTTTGCTGCCCTGAGTTAGAGATGGATTAAGGATGGAAAGTCTGAATTGGTGTTAAAACAGATGTCAAATATAGGATGTGGTACTTTGAGTAATACTTTGTTGTTCTTGTAGGTTTGCTATTTTGAAAGAATAACAAACATGTAAAAATTATTAAAAAAATAAGAAATTTGAATTAGGGGGGGTGTTTGAAACACACACACATGAGACCATAGGTTCAATCCCCGATTCTGGGGGGGGTAAAAACCCTACTACTTTAATAAAAACCAGACTTAGAAGATGGTGTGTTTTTTTTTTTTTTTTTTTTTTTTTTTTTTTTTTTTTTTTTTTTTGAGACAGGCTTTCTCTGTGTAACAGCCCTAGCTGTGCTGGAACTAGCTCTTGTAGAGCAGGCTGGCCTTGAACTCACAGAGATCCACTTGCCTCTATTTCCCAAGTGCTGGGATTAAAGGCGTGTGCCACCACCGCCTGGCCAAGATGGTGCTTTTTTAACACATGATTTTAACATGAGAAAGGCCTTTCAGTTGGAGACAATTTCAGATTAACCAGAATAAACCAGAGTATAATTAGTTGATTTAAAAACTGGCTCCTCTTCCAGAGACTGAGAACACAGAAGAAAGTATCACTGGGACAGAGCATGAGCTGAGGAGGTGACAAGTGGGACTGAGAGTCAGCTATGGGCCAGACTGTGAGGTTCTTGTGTGCCAGTTGGAGGGGCTGGCGTTTCTCAGTCCCTCAGCCAGGGGGTTGAATACCTGTGGCTACATGAGGTGGTATTTCAGAGCAATCTCAAATCCATGAGATATCAAGTATAGTATAATCTTCCTGGAGCATTTTCCAGTGTCACTTGAGAATTCTGGAGGAGGTGGCTAAGAGACTCTGCAAAGGCTGGGAAGTTCTCGGAAGGGGACTTAAGATGTTATTGTTTTATTGAAGCAAACTCAGTGGATCGTGGGAGAGCTAGGTGGATTCCAGGTTTGAGGGAGGCCTTCTGTGGGGACGGAAAGTAAAGTCACTCTATTACTGGTTTGTTAGGAGAGTCACTTGATAGGCTGCATCAAGGGAGGGAAGGGAGATTTGAGGCAGGGAGTGGTTTTCTATAATGGTCTTGGATTGTTGCAAAGAGAAGTTTCTCTGATGTGGGGTGAGGGCTACACTTATCTATGGGTGTGGGAACAAATGTTTAGAATATAGTTAGTGATTGTGGTGGTCTGGCAAAGTTATGAGTCTTGTCTAAGATCTATGACTTCTCTAGCCCTGGGTAGTTTGCTTGGTTTCCAGTACCGAGCAGGATTTCTCTCTTGTTGAGTGAGTCTTAAATTCCCATATAAAGTTGCTGATTGCCATCAAGGTATGCGGGCTATTACTGCACTGTGTGGTTCATAGATGTCTACCTGGGCAGGACTGTTGATTGTTTTCCTTCTTTGGAAGCTTGCATGGTGCTTTAAGCACCATGCAAGGCAGATCTCAGGCAGGAGGCTTTCGTTAGTTCTGTGATGCTTAATCTTCATCACCAACTTGATAAGATTTGTAATCACGTAGGAACAAATCTCAAAGAGGTTTAGTTGATAGGAAAATATCCACCCTGAATGTGGGTTTACCATCCCATGGGCTGGATGAAAAAGAAGGTGAGTGGAGGGAGCCCCGGCACCTCTCTCTGCTTCCTGCGAGAACACAATGTGACTAGAGGTCTCGGGCTTTTGTTGCTATGTCTTCTCCGCCCCAGTGGCTTATATTCTCAGACTGGGAGGCAAAAGAAAGCCTTCTTGCCTAAGCTGTTCTTGTCAGGTATTTTGTCATAGTAGCAAAATAAATAAATAATAAATAAAATAAAAATAAAAAATTTTTACAAAATCAGCTACTACAAGTTCTTTAGCTGTGGGTCAGATGAATATGGACATGATGTCTGAATTTGGTTTGCTGAGGGCCATGTGGACCTCCAGAACAGGATATCCTTTCTTCATGCAGGACTTTCTAACTGACCAGCTTATTTCATGCCGCTCTTCCTTAGAGCTCAGAGTGCCTCTGTTCCCATCAGAAGCAACTGCTCTTAGGCCCACTGCAAAGCTTCCATGCAGGACCCTTGTGTTTTACTTTCTTCTCCTAGGTTTACTCAATTGCGCTCCCCACTGCAATCCTGCATCCTGAGACCTGTGGTTTTCTGTTTGTGTAATTTTCTTTATCTTATCTCCTGCCACATGGCCAGTAGCATCCCAGGAATCCAAATATGCCTTGTAGGCTTAAAAATAGCTTTATTCTGTTCTCCTGTTGAAATTATAGTTCAGCTGGGAATTTAATTCCGAGTGAAAAATAAATTTCTTTCAGAATCTTGTCTTCTAATGTCACATGTGGTTATTGAGAAGTCAATTGTTTTTTTTCTGATTTTGTGTCTTTTGATGTGACTTTTTTTTTCTTTTCTGGAAGCATTTAAGAGATTATCTTTAGTCCTGTGGTTTTGAGATTTCATAAGAAGCCTTGATGGGAGGGTTTTATTCATTTATTTTGTTGGGCAATCTGAGCCATTTCAATCAAGGAGCTCATGTGTTTCATTTTCAATTCATAGAAAATGTTTTTGGAGCATGCATTGAATGACCACTTTCTGCTTTACGTCCTTCCCCCATCTCCAATGTATACTAGATAATTCTTGGACCTTTTGACTTGTCCTGGGAATTTATTTCCTAGTTTTCCTCTTTGTCTTCATTTGGGGAGGTCTCTTGTGTTTGGTCTTCCAGTGATGCTGTTGAAGCCTTACTTTCAGCTCCCACCCTTTTCTATAATTGCATCCTACTTAGTTTTGCATGTGTGTTGTGTTTCTGCATCTTAAAGAATTTGAAAAGGTCTTTTGTTGCTGAAGTTTTGTTCTGCTCTGGCCATTTTCTTCCAGCTTTATTTCTCCCCCGTTCTGTTCTGTTCTCCACCTGCAAGGCTGTCATCCAAATTAGAAAGTGCAAGGGAAGGAAGATGGGGCTGAGGGAAGGGGAGCAAGAGAGGCAAGTAAGGGAGAAAATCAAATCAAAATATGTCATAAGCACGTGTGAAAGTGTCACATGAAACCCATTGTTTTGTACAATTAATAGATATTAAATCAAAAAATAGAAAAAAGAGCAAGGTTTCTAAAATGTTCAGAAGTTGTGTGTGTATGTATGAGCATAGGCATATATGCAAGAGTGTGTATTTGGGGGGAGAATTTATTATCTGACTTCAATGCCGAGTGATCAAACACCAAGAAGAATGTAGATAATATTTTTTCTATTGTAGGCTAGAAGACATGGGAATTCAATTTTTTTTCTGAAGAAAATCTTTTTATCTCATTGTTGTTGTTCCTTCTATATCCAGCTCTTCTGATTTTTGGAGCTGTTAGGAGGTGGGAGCTAAGGTAGTTTTTCTTTGTGTCTCTTGTTCAAGACACAATGTTACCGGCTTCTGTTTTTTTGTTTGTTTGTTTGTTTGTTTTGGTTTTGTTTCTTTTTTGGTTTTTCAAGACAGGTTTCTCTGTAGCTTTGGAGCCTGTCCTAGAACTAGCTCTTCTTGTAGACCAGGCTGGTCTTGAACTCACAGAGATCGGCCTGCCTCTTCCTCCCCGAGAGCCGGGATTAAAGGCACGAGCTGCCACCACCCAGCCTGGCATCTGTTTTTAACCTAAGACAGCCTTGTGGAAGACTATGCAACTACGTCTTGAAGTTTCTTGTCCAATCTAAACTAGAGCCCCACCTCTGCTCTAGCACCTGAGTGGCGGTGTCCGTGACCCTCTAGGGTGAGACAGAGCCCATCCACCCATCGTTCTGCACATTGACGTCCACGTTTCCCAGGCTGCCACATCCTCTGCTTCTGTTTGTAAGTGCTCACACCTCCTGAAACTCTCTGCAGGACCCCGGGAGCAGTGCAGCGTTCCCACTCTGTTTACCTACTCAAGCTCTTTTGAAAATAGGCGTTGAAATCGCTTCTCTTCAGGGACCCCTGTCTTTCTCTATCCCGCTCTGACACTTACAGATTGACTTACAATAAAGGGATCACCAGTGTTTAATTTAGCATTTTAATCAGAAAGCCTAGTGTAGATTTTTGCGTGAAAAAGTTTGTACTATGCAAACCGTTATGGCCCTCGGTGCCTGGCACAGCAGAGGTCCCATGAAGATCTCATTCTGCCTTAGTGGTTTAGCCTATAAGGCCGTATCCACTGCTTTGTGCCAGTGAGTGTATAGGCTGAGCCTGATGGGGTATAAAAGACAGATAATCCCTAATCATGTCAAGAGAGGAAGCCTGAAAGTAGGCTTCTACCAATCGTCGTTATGGTTTAGATGTGACATATGCCCCTAAAAGGTTCACGTGTTGAGAGCTTGGTCACCAGCTGGTGGCATTATAGAAGGGACTGGATTCTGAGATGTTAGATCATAGCCAAATAGTCTGCTAGGACGCGTGGTCTAGTTAGAGAAAGAAGGCCACTGGTGGGGGGCAACTCTGACCGTTGTCATACTCCGCCATGATGCTCTGTGTCAGCTGACTATAGGACCTAAGTCTGAAACTGAGAGCTTCAGTCTGACTGCCTTTAAGTTGCTTTACTTGAATGTTTTGTCACAGAGCTGAAGGTGGAACTATCAAAGTCAGCATGAACTGCTCTTCTGTTAGCCCCGCCCCCCCCACCCTTAGATCTCAGTTGCTGAGGGGTGACTGGAGCGCTTTTTTATTTCTTTGCTCAGTTGCCAACATTTGTGAGAAGAAATGCAGGAAGAAACAGAGTCTCTATTTTTAGTCACCGATCCTTGCTCTAGGCCTCAATGTTTTCAACCATCATGGATAGGCTCATTAAATCCTTTCAGAAGCCTGAAGGCCTTACCGGATGGAACATTGTGGTAGTTAGTGTTAAGTGTCAGCTTGACAGAATCTGGATCACCAGGAGACAGACCCAGGGCAAGCATGTTGGGGGTTTGTCTTACTCTCACTGAGGTGGGAAGACTGCTCCACTGTGGGTGCCACCATTCCCTAGCTGGGATCTTGAATTGGGCAAATTGAACACTGTTACTCTCCAAGTCCTGAATGTGGACACCATGTGACCAGTTAGCTTCCTGCTCCTCTTTAATGTCAGGCCTTTCCCGCCACTACTGACTATGTCCTTTCAGAGTTACAAGCCCAAACAAACTGTTCTTCCTCAAGTTGCTTTCATCGGGGCATTTCCCCACAGCACTGAGAAAGTGACTAAGACAAACCTCCATAACACGATCAATGAAAAACTTACGGCCACGTACAAGGGTTGCAAAGAGCTCCCAGAAAACCGATCAGACTTACAGTGCTTCTTTCTCTTGGGACTTCACAGGCAGAAATGAAGTTTTGTGATGTGTTTTGGGCCACAGTCCCCTTATGGTGTCTGTGGAGAGCACAGTAGGTTAGATCTGCTTTCTTCAGGACCCTGGGCGTAGGGTTAAGACCAGGGTTCTCAAGCTACTGACTTCATGTCTTTCTCTTTTGGGCACTGACTTGTATTAGGTGCATTTTCTTCTGCTGTGACAGAATATAAGGCAATGCAGACACAAGAAAAACACGAGGCCAGAGCCACTCCTGAGTTGAGCACACTGCCTGGTGTCGGTTTTTATTGGGCTCTTAGGCTCCCATGTAGGTCTGATCTAGATGGAAGACTCACTGACATAGGCTTTGTCCTTTTATCTTCAGATCTCTCTCTCTCTGTCTTCCCATTTCTTCCCTTTCTCCCTGATTCCTCTTGCTTTTTATGCTCCTCTTTCTACTCCTTGCCCCTACTTTTGCGGCCTCTACTGTTCCAACTCTTTCACTCATTGTCTCTTCTGTTTCCCAGTCTCGTTTTCCTTTTGTGATAGGGATTTAATATTTTCATCCATCAGGCAGTACTATCTATATATTTTAAATCCCAGAGGCATATCTGCTAATTGTACTTTGAGGGAAATAATTATGCAAGTTAAGATGATTAGATAATGAGAGTGTTCTCCGGGGCCTGGCCTCCTTAGGAAACGATGCTGGAGATGGGATGAAGCTGGGGTGGTTCCCACCATAGCTACAGGATGGTAGAGCCCTTGCTAGGCCACTTTGCTGACATTTGGATGTAATCAGATCCCTCCTCAGCTCTGAGAGCTCATCCGGGGAACAGGATTAGATAGTCTATGGCCTTTCAAGAAGACAAATATTAGAAAGCTCTATAATATGTTTCAGAGCTTAGTACCCAGCTTCACATGAGGATTTTGGAGTTTTGGGAGTATTGCTACACATATATACCGAGGGAGAGAAAGAAGATAGAGGAGAGAGAAGAGAGGGGGGGGGAGGTTATAGATTCTCTCAGGTAGAGTGTCCTGTGGACACTAAATTTCTTAAATGTATTAATTCTTCTTGCCTCATTGCCTAGGTTTCCTGCTCACATGTTCCTGTCCTATGAATGCTTACAGGACACATACTTTCCTTTTACAGGTTCTGTTCTTGACCTAGCACTGGCTGCCTTGCAGCTTTCCTGGGGGACCGATACCATCACAGGCATCCATCACGCCCTTCCATCCAGTCATCTGCTTGCTTGCCCCCAGCACTAAGCTAGTGATAGCAACGCCCTTCTAAGGTTAAGGGGCACTGGGTGAAGACCTGGCCCGGGCAAGGACAGAGGCCCTTAAAGCATGGGGTCTATAGTACATGAAGTAGGTCAGGATGATTTATCTCTGTAGAGGACCTGAGGAGGTAGAAGTCTTAACTTTGAGGGGAAAGAAAAGGAAAAAGATTCTGATTTTTAAAAGCATGTTGTTTTGAAAAGGGAAACCTTGATGCTCAGAGAGGTCAAAGTTCGTGTCTGACTTAGATGATCAGTTAGCGTTCATACTAATTAGCTGTGTTATGTTCAGCAACCTTCTTCTTCTTCTTCTTCTTCTTCTTCTTCTTCTTCTTCTTCTTCTTCTTCTTCTTCTTCTTCTTCTTCTTCTTCTTCTTCTTCTTCTCCTTCTCCTTCTCCTTCTCCTTCTCCTTCTCCTTCTCCTTCCCCTTCCCCTTCCCCTTCCCCTTCCCCTTCCCCTCCTCCTCCTCCTCCTCCTCCTCCTCCTCCTCCTCCTCCTCCTCCTCCTTCTGTTTTTTTTTTTTTTGTTTGAGACAGGGTTTCTCTGAAGCTTTGGAGCCTGTCCTGGAACTAGCTCTTATAGACCAGGCTGGCTTCAAACTCCCAGAGATCTGCCTGCCTCTGCCTCCCGAGTCCTGGGATTAAAGGCATGCGCCACCACCACCCGGCTGGGTGAAATTCTCTTAAATGGTTTCTTAGGATTGAGTTTTTTGAGGTGTGTTCAGGATAGAGATTCAGATTTAAGCTCCTGGTCCTTGACCTAGCTCAGTCCCTGCTAAACAATGGGATGGCAGCAGTGTGTCCCCTCACTGACTTCAAGAAACAGATCTTTAAAGGCCCATTGGCCAACAAGTGTCCACAGAAATATGTGCTACGATTTGTGTGTTGTGATCTAGTCCAGACTTTGAGCACAGAATGCAGAAAATGCCTCCCTTGGTTTTGAGGCAGCAAAACCTGCTGCGTTTTGAGCCCTTGGTATCACTTCTTCCCTGTTTTCAGCCTGGTGTTAGCCGGCACAAGAGCATCTCTGTTTCAGGCCAGTATCCTGCGTCCCACAAGAAGTCACAGAAGAAGGAAGGTGTCGTGTGAGCCTACTCTCCCTATATCTCACTTTTCGTGCCCCCACAATTTTATTTATTTATTTATTTAACCTTTTCTTAAATTTTATTCTTTAAAGTTTTCCTATCTATAATGTATGTTTGACATATTCACTCTATATCCTGTCCCTCCCCTTTTGATCCTCCCCCATCTTGTCTCCTTTGTCCCCTAGACGTTTACTTCTGCTTTCGCGTCCCGCGTATATGCATCTCTATAAAACCTGGGACTCCCAGATGAGAGACAACATATGATATTTGTCTTTCTGAGACAGACTTAATTGTCCTCATGTATCATTATCTCCACTCGCACCAATTTTCCTGCAAATGACATAATTTTGTTTTTCATTATGGTTGAAAAACTCACAATAGCTGAATTACAAGAACCAACCTAGGTAGCCAACCACAAAAGAATGGATGAGGAAAATGTGGGATCCATGGAATTTTTCCTACCTCATTTTCTTCCCTTACCGGTGTTAGACATTCAGATTCAAGTGCAGAACAACCTTCTTCCGGAAGTGTTCCTAACTCTCCAGGCTCCTCCATGGCTGCCTCTGAGGAGGGGAAACAAGAGGTCGAATTCTTTGAAGTGATTCCCCCCATCCTCGCTGCTCACCCTCTACTCTCTGTAAGGAGTTTCTGCGGGGTGGGCCAGTGCCCCTTATGCTACAGGCTTGCTATTCTGGTTGATAAAAAAACCCAGTTTTCAGTTGTGTGCAAATCTCAGATGTAAAGCAAATACTTTTGTTAGTACAACTAGGTCTCATGTGGTATTTCGAATACTTGTTCTGTGAAAGTGTTTCCCAGAGTAGGAGCAGGTGAAGCTTCAAACACCATGAAGGCACTGCAGGCACCGTCTTACAGCTGGTCAGATCCGGGCCACAGGAAGTCTAGAGCCTTATGAGTTTCACAGCACTTTCTGGTTTAGCTCCATCTTCAGGTGGATGTCACCGTCGCTGCCATTTTGAAAATGCACAAGCGAATTCCCAGAACAAGTGTGTATGTGTGTGTGTGCAGAGGCATATATGATTGAGTGGTATGCATGTGTGTAGAAGCCGGGAATCAACTCTGAGTATAGATCCTCAGACATCTTCTACCTTGTTTTTCAGATATACTTTTCCCCTGATACTTGGAACTCACCAGGAAGGTGAGACTGGCTTGGCAGTGAGTCCCAGAAAGCCTCTATCTACCTCCCAGCATGGAGATTACAAGTGTACATCATGACTGACTGCTTTGTGTGAGTTCTGAGGATCACGTGTGGGTCCTCATGCTTACAGTCCTTGAAGACACAGCTAATCTTCAGCCTGTAGCCCAGTGGGCATTCTCTGACTTTCTGTTGAGTGTATGGTATCTGCTCCCATTGTCTGGAGCACTATTTTTTAAAGAGTTCTCTTGGCTTTATTAATTAATCACAGGAATGCTTTTCAGCAGGAATTGGCTCCATACATCAATGTACAGTGCTCTCTGGTTAGTCCTTGTTAAAGGGAACGTGTTGTTTGGTCACGTGCTACAGTCTGTTTATACTTTCTTCTGTTGGTGATGATTTCCCTGGCTTCCAATTTGGGGCTATGTATAAAATTGGCATGAACAAGGGGCTGGAGAGATGGCTCAGTGGTTAAGAGCGTGTTTGTGCAATCCTGAGAAATGGGATTTGGATCCTAGCACTAATGTAACAGGCTGGGGGTCCCACAACTAGCTATAACTCCAGTTATGAGGGATCCAGCATGCTCTTCTGGCCTCTGCCTGTACTGGATGCTCAGCCACACGTGCACACAGACACATAACTAGATAAAAATAAATCTTGAAGAAGTCGTACGTTTGTCTTTGTATTTTCTAGACTCCGTCACGTTTTACTGAGGCACTACCCAGTCCCCTATCCTCCCCTTATCCCTGCCACACCCTCCATAAGGAAACAAAGCAGAGTAAGCAAGCAAGCGAACAAAAGGAAAAACAGAAAACTAAAACCAAATAACCCAAAATAAAAACAAAAACCAGCACAACAGAAAAATCCCTTTGCTTCTCCTTCTTTCCTGCTTCTCTAACACTTTTTCATTTGTCCTGGTAGCAGGTGGAGGCTTCAGTGTGCCTTATGGTATACATACCTCTTTGTCCCATCAGTTCTACTGGCTAGTGTCTAATGCAGTGAGTCACTGGTCTGGAGGCCTCTGGTGTCTGGTATACCACCATCACTGGGTCTACACTGGAATTCCTCTAGGGTATCCTGTGGCAGTCATGAGTCTTGGAGATCTTGTGGGTTTCATAGAACCAGTCCCTTGACCAGATCTAGCAAGTAACTAGATGGGGTAGATGCTAGGGTGGGTCAACCCAAGGTCTGGCTGTGGGCCTGGATAGTAACCAAGCTGGTCAGTCAGGGCCCCTGGGGTCACTCACCTTGGACGAGTGCATGCCCTCAGGGTCAGTTCACCCTGGCCTGCATTGAGGGGTGGGAGCCATCTCTCAGTGCGCAGGGACCAGCTCTCTAGTTGTAGTGTCCAGCAAGAGGCAAGGCCAGCTTTACCAGGGCCAGCAAAGGGCGTGGCTGGCTCAGCATGGCCCTCTGACTTCATATCGCATGATTTCTAGGGTCTTCTGAGGTGACACAGGCCACAGACATTCACACAGGCCCCAACTGTAGCCAGACCACAGACCCAGACATGACCCTCGGCAGCAGCGTGGGCCCAGTAGACATCCTGGCTCTGGGTGGAGGGACTGGCAACTCAGATGGGAATGGTTGTGACCCTAACCTTGGGCTTCTATGTGACCTTTGGTGGCAATGCAGGACCCAGACTTCAGCACAGACCCCAGACATGGCAGAACTGTGGACTCTGACAAGGTCCTCAATAGTGGCTGGGTCTGGATGTCACCGCTGTCCTAGTGGCAGTATGACTCTGAGACACCAACATGGCGCTCAGTCTCAGGTGTCTGCATGGCCTTCAGTGATAATAGGAACATTAGACATCAACACAGATCCTGGCTGCAGTAGGGCCACAGACATCACCATGACGTTGAGTAGCTTCTCTGTAGTGGCACTGGTTGCTCAGATCTGGATGCATCCTCGCCCTTGGACACCAACCTGGACGTAGGTGACTGATCTGATTCTGGGCAACCTCATGGTGCTTGGTGGCAACAGGAGCCCCATAAATCAACCCAGATCCTAGCTATTAAAGAGCCACAGACCCAGACATGGCCCTTAGCAGCAGCCTGGGCCCAGATGACAACATGACCTCAGAAGGCAGCACAGTCCACTCCTATCTGTATGGCCCCTGCCGTGGCATGGCCCTCAGAGTCCAGCCAAGTCTCTGTCTCTGACCTAGATCTCGGGCCTCTGTATTGGTCCTAGTGGCAACATGGACCACAGTCTTCAACACAGAAGTGGAAGCACACATGCTTGGGGCCACAAGGGCAGGCTCCTGGCTGTCTTCCTGCTGACTGGGGTCTTGGGGGCCCCCCAGCCAGCTATCCCCCATCTGAGCAGTTGAGCATCCGGCAGGGGTGTCTGTTGATAGTCATTGATAGGAATTAATTAGAAGCCACTCAGAAAACAAACACATGGGTGTGTACATAAAGAAGCTTCAGACTGAGTTAACTGGGAAGCCCAACTCTTAAAATGACAATACCCTGCCATGGCCTCGGTTCCTGGGCTGAATAGAAAGGAGAGGTAAACTGAGCCACAGCATTCATTGCTCTCTTCTTCTCAACTGCTGATGTCACATGATCAACTGCTACCATGCCTTCCTTATGTGGATGAGTTCTACCCTGAACCATGAACCCCACCCCCCCAAAAAAAAACCCCAAAAGCTTTCTTTATTAAGTGAATTTGACAGATATTCCATCACTGCAATAAAAAGTAAACAAATACGGTTCAATTACCAATTTGCATAAGTGGCATTTTGGATGTTTCACCAGACTGAGGCGTTGCCATCTGTGACCCCGGCTGCTATCAGCCTGCATGGGCATGAGACCCGGTGTGAGCCATGCAGCAGAGCCCAGTCAACCTAGAACTGCTAAAGAACTCGGTTTTAGCTTTCTGTTGCTGTGACAAAGGGACCGAGACAAATGACTGCAGGGAGGAAAAGCCTCATCCTGTCTTATAGCTTTAGAGAGTTCCATCCAAGGTTGGTTGGTTTCATTGCTTTGGGGCCTACGTGGCAAGGAAGAAACATGGTGGTGGAAGGATGTAGGGAGGACAGTTGCTCAGCTCATGGTGGTAGGAAGCAGAGAAAAATGGGTGAGGACAGACCTGGGATAAGACCCCCCATTGGAGAACACATTTCTAACTAGCCCTGGCCTCCTGCAGCTTCTGCAAACTTCCGATAACTCTACCGTCTGAGGACCAAGGCGTAAACACATAAGCTTTAGGGGAACATTTCAGATCCGAACCGTAGGACTCATAAACTATACCCCACTGTGAGCTGGTTAGTGCTGTACGAATGTTTTCCTGACATCGTATTTAAAAATCTCCTCAAGATCCTGAATTTTAAATACGGACCAAAGGAGTTTCTGACCGATCTCTCAAAATTAATTGCTTTCAGAAGAAAAGGGAAGTTTGAAAGTCCCTGACGACTCCCACATGTTTGCTTCTGTTCAGACAAGCTAACAGTCAGTCAGGTTTGAGCAATAGGCCTCTTAATCTTGAAAGGAGCTTCAGCCACTCGGTTTGCTTTATAGATGGGGTCGGAGAGGTGAGGTAAATTGCCTAGGGCCTCTAAGTCCTGAATGACAGAGTCTGAGTCAGGTCTTAGGTCTCTGGATGCCTAGCTCAGTGCTCTCATTAGGTTATGCTGCTTGTTTCTAATGATGTTTAGGGGCAGGAAACTCCCTCAAATGCACATTTCCATAGGCTGAATATGAGGAAAGGATTTGGGGTCTCCAAGACATGTTGGTTCTGATATGATTGTGATGGAAAGTTTCCTGTGCCATTTTAAAGGCAAGTGAGGCCACAACATAAGCCTGTCTTAAATCCTGTCTAGTCATGAACTTGGAGGTGGTGTATCTTATTTAGTCAACTACCCCATAACAAGTTACCATGGGTTGTTAGTTACTTTCCCAATTGCTGGGGGAAAAATACATGATCAAAACCACTTAAGGCAGGAAGGGTTTTTTTGACTCCCAATTCAAGGGTAGTGTCCTAAATACTCTTGCATTTAGGGTAGGACTTCCTTCTTTAGTTGGATCAGTCTAGAGACTCCCATGAGTTTCTAGAAAGATGCTCAGAGATTCAGCTCCTAGGTGATTTTTAGATCCTGTCAAGTCACTCATCAACATTAATTGGTGTCTGGGTTAGACAGCAGACATTTCTCCCTGTTCTGCCAGCTGGAAACCCAAAGTTAAAGTGCCAGATTAATGAACCAGTTTGCCTCTTAGACTTGAAAGTCATTTTAATAATAAAAACATACTACCATTTATAGTTAAGTATGTTTCTCAAGTATTGGACTATGCCCCATCTGTAATCTTAACTTCAAATGGTTCTGTACTGCTTGTTCCAGGAAATGGGAATCCTGCCTCTGCTTTAAAAGATTGCTCTATCACCTGGTTATGACCATCTTTGTTATAACCACTTGATATGACCACCTTGTTATGACCACATTGCAACCATGTCTTCGTTTGCAAAGGTTATGACCAACTTGTTCTGCTTCTGTAACCCTGCCTATTTATCTCCAAAATCTCCTATTTGGAAACTCCTTCTCCTGAGTTTAAAAAAAGAATCCAGTTATCTTCTCCATATCTGATGCTGATCTCCTGATTCCTCGCTATAGGGAGAGACAGCCAATGACAATGAATGTGAAAGCATAATTTAATTTGGCATGTTGATTTGGGTTGGTGGTCTACCTAGATCTCTGAGATTAACAAACTGATATGGTGTCTGGTGAGGATTGGCTCCCTCATTTGAAGGGATTAATGGTATTTTGTTAATAATCTTTCTACGGTAGAGAAAAGAGAGAGAAGGGAGAAAGAGTCCTCTCACGTTTCTTCTCTTACAGGCACTAATTCTACGACCGGGGTCCATCTTCAGGCCTAACCAACTTCCAAAGGCCCCAACTCTTAGCTGCACAGGAGATTTCAATAGATGAGCTTTTAAAATATAGAAACATTCCCTTTATAACCAAAGAATATGTTGAAATATTGTCAGATTACAAGAAGGGTCTCCATAGGAAACAGTTGTGCTCATGGTCAAAGCGGTGGTTGCCTCAAGGGTACCCTGACCTTCTGGGATGGAGACGGTCTGGCTAGAGCAAGGCCTATTCTGAGTGTGGTTCAGTGGAGGAGCTCTTAGGCCTCTTCCTAATCATTCCAACCTAGCACCTCCACTTCAACAACCAATGGCAGACAGTGAACCTAGACAGCAGCTGCCTCCATCCCAGGAAAAGGATATAGAAATCCAAGGATCTCCAAGATGCCTCAAACCAAGATGTATGTTTTCTCCGACTCCTGTGATGATAGTTTCACCTCTACTGCTTCACAGTGTGACCTTATCTGTAAGTAAGATCGTGGCAGATGTAACCAGCTGAAGTGAGAGCACGACCCCAGTTGTCGCCTGTATCCTTCTGGAGAGGGGAGTTTTGAATACAGACATAAACATGGAAGGGAAGATACTGCATTGAGGAGTTGGATATCAGAGAATTCAAAGGCTGATGGCAGCTTGTCAGAACTGAGGAGAGATGTCTGGGGGCAGATCTTCCTAGGCAACTCTCAGCGAAGACCAACCCTGCCCACACCTGGGCCACAGATTCCAGATCCACGGACTGTAAGATGCTAGTACATGTCTATGGATGAAGCTACCCAGTTTGTGGTGTTTTTGTGGAAATTCTGCAAAATGAACCTAATATTATAATATCTTGTGTCTAATATTATGACTAGAGTCTAGAGATTAAAAATAAAATGAAGGGAATAACTATTGGGAGGAGGGGAAAGGGTGGGATGACTTATTTATATACGTTTCAGTGGGAGAATCACCACAGGAATCCCTGGGACTCTGCAGTCACATTGTGCCACCTGCGGTAGGACACATGCACCCTTTGAGGAATAGCTCTTGGCATATCATTGGACCCTGGAAGAGATAGAGTACTTGGCCTTGGGCATCAAATGACAATGCATCTGGAAGCTCCAAATTATGAACTGGGCTCTGTCAGACCTGCCGGGTTATAAAGTCAGGCAGATCCTGTAGTTATGTAGAAAGGGTCTATTTGGTGGCGAATGCATATAGGACCAGAGAGCTCAACTGCAAGGGCAGGTGACATTTCAGTGTGTGTGTGTGTGTGTGTGTGTGTGTGTGTGTGTGTGTATGCACGTGCAAGCATGCATGCATATGTGTGTGTATATATGTGTGTATGTACCTTATTATATTATATCAAGGGAAGGCATTGGGACAGATAGGAGCATTTGTGATACGGTCTGTCCAAGAGGCCACTTCTCTTTTCTGTAATGTTCTTTAAGGGATACAAGTAGTCAGAGATCCTTATTTCTCTGCCTTCATAATTTGTAGACTATGAGAAAGCTCCATTCCCTTTTTATGTATTACTTTTTTCATATGCATCTTTTTATGTGTAGTCAGGGACTTATGTTCAGTAAGAGCTGTGCCAGGGTCCAAGGCTAGATGGGAGCCCATGGTAAGTATCCTGGAAAGATCAATAGGGTCGCCTGAAAGAAAGGGTAGCTTGGGCTTCTCAGCTGGATCTAAGGAGACTGGGGAACATGAAACCAAAGTGCCCATTTTTTCTCTAGGAACCAGAGATGGCCAGTAGTTTTCTTCAGAAGAAAAAGGGTAAAGGGAAGTTGCTTTAACTAGAGGCATAAAAGACAGACATGCAGAATGCTAGGGAAATGTAGGTATTCGACAGCGCATAAACAACTCAGCGATGTTTGAGATGATCTTTGTACTATGCTGGGGAAACCCAGTTCTGTTCTTTTATTCCTCCTGGCTACATTTACTGGACAACTGCCATCAGCAGGAACTGCTCAAGGGATCGGGGATGCACTATTAGACAAGACAGATGAAAATCCTTGTCTCTCGGGCTGTTGCTAAGTGATAGAGTGACTGCTTACAGTAATTACGTGGTGTGAAGAAGGTTCCAGAACCTAAAACAAAGAACATCCCTGACCTCATGGAGCTTATATGTTGGTGTGAATGTGTGTGTGGGAGAGCGTGGGAGGGACAAGAAACAGATAAACAATAATGCAAATGTAGGGAGTTAAAGAATATGAATGATACCTTGAGTAATCTATGCATGGTAAATAAAAACCTCAAAGGCTTGGAGGCTGGAGCATGCATGCCTGGGGCTCTCATGACCATTTGTCAGTCTGCCAACCTGTACACAGGGAAGCTACTGTTTACAGCATCTTCTAGGCTCAGTGGTTTGCATTTCCAATGTATGTTTGTGCTATCTTACGGTCTCAACAGTTTTATTCCATAATGGCTTGTAGCCCATGCAGAAACAGATAAACTTCCCCACATGTGTCTTAATCCAGAGATTTTGGACCCCCACAAAAGAAGAGGTACCCTGGCTTTTAGATTAAGAGAATAGCAGCATCCACAACACAGACAAAGGAGGAAGTCAAAGAAGATGTGACTTAATCGTTTCTGCATGTCTGTCTTTTATAGAATGGACATTCTAACTGGCCTATTTGTCCATTTCTTAATATTTAAGTTGTTATGCATACATAGTAAACCATGTCAGGAATGAATGACTTAAACAACAATCTTTATTTGTTCCCAGTTCTAAAAATTGGACTAGGATTAGCTGGGTGGTTCTTTTTGCTGGGGGTCATTCTTGTAGCTGGGCTGTAGCTGTTTATCTCGTGCACATGACCTAAGACAGCACCAAGAACATTTCAACATTTGCATTCTAACTTTCTCAGCTAAGGCTTTGACTCACTGTCTGGTTTCCTGTCACACAGTCCCTTCTCTCTTAGTAAGATAGTCAGCCACTTTAGATGATAGCTATTTTTACTGCTGTGTAGCACTCCATTGTGTTAATGTGCCACATATTCTTTATCCATTCTTTGGTTGAGGGGCATGTAGGTTGTTTCCAGGTTCTGGCTATGACAAACAATGCTGCTGTGAACATAGTTGAGCACATGTCCTTGTGGTATGATTGAGCATCCTTTGGGTATATACCCAACAGCGGTATTGCTAGGTCTTGAGGCAGATTGTTTCCTAATTTTCTGAGAAATCGTCATACTGATTTCCAAAGTGTCTGCACAAGTTTGCACTCCCACCATCAATGGAGGAGTGTTCCCCTTACCCCACATCCTCTCCAGCATAAGCTGTCATCATTGTTTTTGACCTTGGCCATCCTGACAGGTGTAAGATGGACTCTCAGAGTTGTTTTGTTTTGCATTTCTCTGATGACTAAGGATGCTGAGCATTTCCTTAAGTGTCTTTCAGCCATTTGAGTTTTGTCTGTTGAAAGTTCTGTGTTTAGGTCTGTGCCCCATATTTTTTTACTGGATTATTTGTTCTTTTGATGTCAAGTTTCTTGAATTTTTTGTATATTTTGGATATCAGTCCTCTGTCCGATGTGAGGTTGGTGAAGATCTTTTCCCATTCTGTAGGTTGCTGTTTTGTCATGTTGACCGTATCCTTTGATATTTGCATGTGAATGGACAGATCGAGAAAAAAACATATTGAGTGAGGTAACCCAGACCCAAAAAGACAAATATAATATGTACTCACTCATAAGTGACTTCTAGACATAAAGCAAAGAAAAAAACCAACCTATAGTCCACAATCCCAGACAACCTAGACAACACAGTGGACCCTAAGAGAGACTTTCATGGTTCTATACAGGAAGGAGAAAAAGACAAGATCTCCTGAGTAAACTGGGAGCATGGGAGGCACTGGAGAGGGTAGAAGGGGAGGGGAGAGCAGAAAAATGTATAGCTCAATAAAAACAATAACAAAAGAAAATAGCTCTTAAGGTTTTAGTGGACCCTGCTCAGAAGTCACACAATGGGCCTCTTGCCCCCATTTGATTGGTCAAAGCAAGTCATGAAGTCATCTAAGATGCAAGGGATGGGCTGGGCTTCATCTTTTAGAGTGATAAAGTCAGGCCTTCTAAGACTGTTCAATATGGACGGAAACAAGAAATTATGCTTAGAAGCTGTCTATCAAGTCTACCTGCAGCCTCAATAAAGTACCCCTCTGCCCTTCCCAAGACTCTCAGCCCCTTTTATAGCATTGCGCTATGTGTCTACCTCAAGTTGCAATGTAGGTAAGACCTCTTGATGTGGCTTCTTAGCCACTGCTGCTCTTCATCCAATGGCTTTGCACTTAAAAGGCAAGTGTATTTTTTCCTTAAAGCACAGTGATGAGCGAAAAAGGCATTTGATAGAGTTGATAAGATGTGCCCACTTAAAGTGGAGAGGATGGCACTCCCAAAATTGCCCAGCAATTGTAAAGTCCAGCTGCTCCCCTATTGGGTTTCTTCACGTGGGTCAAAAAAAAAAGTCCTTAATTTGGGCTTGGTTTTTCTACCTGCAGGGGTTACCTCATCACTTGTCCATCTCTCATGGATCTTAGGCCCTTCTTTTCAGCTCTTGATTTGCCTTTCTGAGACATATTTTCTTTCCCATTGGAAGTGGCCCATGTCTGTAGCTAAGTAGCCTTATTAGCCTGATTCCTGAGTGTAAAAAGTGGGGATTTAGAGGACTCTATTCACTTTGAATTGTGACTTTACTTTTAGTGCAATATTGCCTAGCTTTTACAGCTAAAACTCTCTGGAAACTTGTGGGTTGTCTTTGAATCTCAGAGGAATTTACCCTATGTCCCCAAATCCTCATGGACTGCTTGCTTCTTTTGAGACAGACCCCTTTCTTTGGGAATTGCTGCTGTCATGAACCGAAACATCCCCCAAAGACTTAGTCCTAAGCTTTGCATGATTGGGAGATCATGGAGCCCTTTGGAGGTCCGGTCTGCAGGACCCCTTAGCACCTGGGGTGGCCTTTGAAGTGCGGAGAATGGGGTTCTGCCCATTCTTTCCCCTTTCATTTCTGATCATGGGCTAATGAGCTTCCTCTGTCAGGTGCCATTGCCACAAAGGGCTGCCTTGCCACAGTTTTTAACTGCCTGTGGACTCTGAATCTGAGCCCAAAATAAACCTTTCTTCTTTTTAAGTTGGTTATCACAGTTACTTGTTGCAGTAATGGAAACCTCGCCGACACAGTTAGACCCATCTTCCAGGGGCCACTTTCCTTAAGAATGTAAGATGTCTCTGCATCTCTCTGAAAGGGTCTAACCCCTGCCTTTTTGAAGCTAACAGTGGGTGGCCTTTCACAAGCATACCCTTCCTGTTTGATCTTTATGCTGAGACTCCTTCTTATTTGAGAAACACTGACAAGAAAAACTAGATGTGAGGAGCAGTTGAATTTTTTTTTTCCGAAACCAGCACTTCTGGGGCCCTCCGTATTCCTTCAAAAACCTGATTGAAAGCTGAACAGCTTCCTGCTTAGTTCTGGCAGTTTCTTATCACACTCAGCTGGAAGCATCCAATGGATGCTTTCAACTCTGGGTTGGAAGAGTCTCTCAACTTAATCGACAAGCTCATTAAGTACCTTCTCTCTTTCAAGCTTCTGCAGGCAACATTTATTTTCAATTATTTCACCGCTCCATAACAGGGGGCTGCCCTTTCTCTAGCATGCGCAAAGAGATGCACCGAGAGATTATACATCACTTTCCCCAGCCTCCCCTACCAGTCTATTTCCTAGTGCCGCGGCTCCTATCCTCTGCTGTATCCCAAAGCCAATGCCACACGTTTCTGGAGTTTTGTTACAGTGTTAACTCCTCTTTCAGATCTGAATTGCTTTAGCAGCTATCTACTGCTGGCAGCAAATCACTCCAAATTTCTGTGGTTTCAAACAAGAGCCATTTATTTCCTCCCTCTTCTGTGGTTCAGTCGTTTGGGCCAGCTTAGCTTGGATGGCTTATCTCTATTCCACACAATGTTGGCCGGGCTCAGTCACACACTGGCGGTCAGTCTGTCAGTTCATCTGCAAGCTGGCTGATCAAGATGGCCTCGACCGTGTTCCTTCCAGCTGGCGAGGGATCCTAGCTGAGGTGCCTCGCTGCTAGTCCACGTGGCCTCTTTACCAGAAAGTCTGGGCTTTCCGTGTGGTGGTGGTGACATTCCAAGAACCCTAGTGGGCAAACACTTCCTAAATCCAGCTTGGACCACATTTGCTGATGTCTCTTTGACCAAAAAGAAAGTGACATGGGCAAACTCAAAGTAGAGGTAACAAGGGAATTGATTTTGGGGGTGGGCAGGATCCACTGGAGACCATTCAGGGACAATCCCACAGGCTTAGTTAATATGCTCTTTGATCTGATCCTACTGACTTCCAGACTCTGTTTTAGGAAATTTTGGTATTTATTTCTATTTTAACTTATCCCTCCCTTTTTCCAAGTAATTGGAAGCACCAAAGTTTTTTCTTTGTCTCTCTTTAGAATGGGGTCATAAGGCCAGAGACGTGACAGCCAGTGTGTTTTAGAAGAGCTTGCATTAGTACCAGACAGAAAATAATTGCAACTGTTGCTTCTTCTTCTACTGTGCAAATCTCCATGTTGATGGAGAATATTGTAGCATCCTTTGGCTGCCTTGTGAGCCACAGCCACATAATGGTGATATGGAGCATCCTGGTTCCCCACTTTCTACACTTTGCACCTATATAAAGAGATAGTAGTGAATCTGTACAGTTTTAAGCCATGGAGACTCTGGATTTGTTGGTTATGACCACACAACCCAACTTAGTCTGATAGACATGGGTCTTTCTGGCTCTCCATGCGTGGTAGATTCTAGATCCTTCCCGAGGAATTATAATTGTGATTTAAGAAAACGAGAGGGTATAAACCCCTGAGTGTCACATGGAAAATGATAGGAGGGAGAAGAGAATAATAATGAGCCAATGAGAAACTTGGGTTTTTTTTTAGGGGGGGGTGGAGGGGAATGGGTAAGCATTTATGAAGAGCTTTCTGTATGCCAAGACTGTGCAGACTGTCTAGGGTATGCAAAGATGCACAAGACACATTCTCTGAAGAAAGACAAGCCTCCAGGTGAGGCTGACACATTGACAGTGAACCACACCAGGGAGTGACAGGAGCCACTGTATAGAGGGAATGATCTTATTTTCTTCTTGTAATTAGCTGATTGTCCCTGAGGTGTTTTTCATAGGGAAATTTCATCCCTAGGGGCTGGGGTGGCAGCCCCTTTGGAGTCAGTATGCAGCCAGCCAAACACGGTGTCATCTTTGAAGGCCAGCGCTCATCTAGAGTCATAGGCTCTGTGGTTTGTTTAAAAGCCAGTCTCATTACTTTGTAATCACATATCAAATTCAATCCTTGCAGATGACAAGTACAGGGACAAAAGAGGGCTCTTCCGAGACTAAAGTCTGCAGTCTTGAGGCAGGGATGGTGACTGACACAGCAAACTGCATTTGAGCATTCAATGACAGCCCAGAGCCTAGGGCCTTAGCTTTTGGCTGGTATTCATGACCAAACGCTGAGTCTAAAAAGGTAAAGCCACATCATAGGAAGGGATTAACCCATGAAACACTAGCACCCACCCTAGAACTGGTTCCTGAATTGTGAAGGCAGATCTGGTTTGGATTGTCTGGTACCAGCCAGGCTGAGATTGTAAGAGATACGTGGGAGGCCAGTATTCTTGAGGTCAGACCCAACAGAGTCATTGTTGGTGGGATATAACTGACCCATGTGAGCCAGGTATGGGCTGTGGATGGAACAGATTTAACTGGCATAGATTTCAACCTATAACATGAAATAAAAGGAGAGTTTTCTCGCCGTTAACAAATCTCATTTATTCTAAGCCCCCAGCAATACAATACAATACAAACTTTAGTTAGTCCAAACACAGGCCCTTTCCCTAACAGAGTCTTAGACATTGCAGAACACTGGTGAGATATCTCTGGTGTTCAGTTCCCAGAAACATGGTCCCCTATGAACACCATATGTTCTCTTGAGGCTCACCCGCTCTGTGCAAGAGCTGGCAGGGCACTGGATGTGAACGGTAGCATTTTACTATCCCCTGGTGTCACTCATCCCAGAACTGAGTCCCGAGCAGCTTTGACAGGTCATGCGGAAGAGGAGGAAACAGACCTCAGCAACTTCCAAGAACATCTCTGTCCCCACAGAACCTTGGAAAGCATTCTGGTTTTCTCAAAAAGCTGACTGTCATTTTGCTGTCCTTATCTCAAGCCCTAGCAGCATCATCTTTTCAGACAGCCCATTCTTTCTTTCCCATCTCCAAGATCATACACTTTTTAAAAATAAACAAACACACACACGTGTGCAAGCGCACACACGTACACATGCACACCTGTGCACACAGAAGTGTTTATCCATAGGCATTGAGCATAGAGCTATAGTAAAGGGAGGAGCTAGCACAGTAAAGGAAGTAGACAATATGGTCAGAAATTACCCGGGCTCTGGAGCACTCGCTCCTAAGAGAATTATGAACCTTCTCCTATGACCATGAGATATCTTAGTACCTGGGGCTTTTTGGTCAACTGGTATAGACTTATAAAGGGTCCAGGTGGAGCCCAGCCTGGGGAGGGGTCAGGATCCAGAGGGACATTTCTGGTATTGACAAGATTCGTGAAACATGCTCTCCTGTTCCATGGTCTTTGGCAAAGTTTATCCAGGGCTTGGCATGCGCTGGGCACTATGAGAGGCATGTAGAGGGCCATGAGTACAATCAGGAAGCACACTGTGGTGAAGGCTCAAGTGACAGGATGCTGAGGATAATGTCGTGCCTGTAGGTGATTCCAGGGCCAGTTTGTGCCAGTGATGATGTTTGTGTGTGTGGGGAAAATACTGTCAGAAGACTCTTCAGGCTGTCCACGATTTCTTCCTTCTATCGGTCTCAGAACATTCCTGGTTATCTTTCCCCAGAAGCACCCTCAACCATCATCATCGTTATCTTCAAGACAGCTTTTGTGAACCCTTGTCTCACTCTCTAATTTGATGACAAATTGTCTTTCCCTTTCTTTAATAAGGCAAATGTCACTGGTCAGAGTGACTCTGAGGAGGCTGGGGCTCAACTGGAGAGGCTGGGTAGGAACACCAGTGCCCACAGTACAACTAGAGGACTCCCTTACAGCTTGGCAGACTCACAGCTTCCTATAGATTACAGGTCAAGGTCATTGCCGGGTCCTCCTTCTTAGAGCCTAGGTTCTTAGACCAGAGGTGTGGATTTAGCTTCCGTCACAGGTCTTCTGGCTCTAGACAATTAGACCAGCTCATTGGTGAGGCTCTTCTGGATGCTATGGGTCTGGTAAAGCTGGAGAAGCTGGTCCTGTCTGACTTCCTTCAGCAGGTATCTGGTCATACCTGACACCTTACTGCTTTGCTGGGGTTGTGCTCCACTCTCATCTGTGTGTACCAGTGCTGTGGACTGTAATGAGTTCTGATACGTTTTGTCCTTGCCCGTCTCCAGTGGTGGGGTCTGCAGGTTAGACTGGGAAGCTCTCCTGGGGACAAGACTCCCATATTCAATTCTTACTCTTTGGGCTGAATGCAGAGACTAGCAATGGAGAGGGAAGCAGGTGTGTGGCTTCAGGACTACTGTGACTTCTGGCTTGTTGTCGCTTGTTTGTCCACGATATCCACAGCATAGTCTAAACGCTGCAAGCTCTGAAGCTCAAGGCTGCCACGCATGGCTGCTCTTATACCCAGCCATTGATATTAATAATATTATTACCTATGACACAGTAGATACTTAGCAAATATTTGTGGCCCTGGAAATATCAATTTTATTGCACAGCAAGAAATGACGCTCTTGGTCATCTTCACTACCCCTGGCTATGCAGGTGCAGAGGTTTCTTTCTCGGGAACTGTGCTATTCCGGTCTCTTGTTGCTGTGACAAACACCGGAGTCAAACAATTTAAAGAAAGAAAACCGTATTTTGGTTCATGGTTTGAAAGTTTCCAGTTCATGGCTGGCCTAACTCTCTGGATGATAAACCACGGTGAGGTGGACCATCATGGACGAAGGGAAGGGGTGATGGAGGAAAGCTAATCATGACAGGCAGGAAGCAAACGTGAAGAGACCAGGAAGGGGTCAGCACAAGAGCAATCTTCTATGTTCAATCCTCCGGCAATCTACTTCCGCCAGCAGGGCAGCACCTCTGAAAATTTCTACAACCTCCTGAAAATAGTTCCACCAGCTGGGAACTGAACCTTTGCACACAAATTGTGAGACACTTCCCAGCAGAGCTCCGAGCTCAAAATGGAGATTATTCTCCAAATAAACACAAATAAGTGGACAAACAACCAGGCTAGTTCAAAAGCAAGTGTTTTATGGAAGCTTTGGGCTATTATCTTCTTTTAGATTTTTCTGGTAGATAAACAGGATGTTCCTCCTCCCCCCCCTCAACAAGGGCATGCAGAGAAAAAAAAACAAAAACCAAAAACCAAATGAAACCAAAACAAAACAAAACAAAAACCCAACAAACAGTTCAGGCTTCCACCCATCACATACACTTGAGCATCTTTCTTGTGCTTAAATAAAACAAAACCATGACTTGAGATTTCTTTTTCGGATCAAACCACTCTCTGTGTGGGTAATTTTGCTCTCCTTTATTCTGGCTTTTCCTTTTGGAGGTCACATTCATGCAGATACCTGATTAGGGCAGTTCTCTGCAGCTTAGATCTTGGGAGCTGAGTCCCTCAGGAAATGAGGTTCTCCCCGTGGGCAGCTCTTGACAGGAGCTGCAGTGGAAGAAGCCGGCGGAGACTCTTGACTCAAATGAGGGGATTAATTATGAATCTTGTCCAATGGGTCTATCCCTGCCTAGCACTGTCACCAATAATTAAGAGCTAACAATATAGCTGTTTTCAATGAGAATTTTCACCTGGGAAATTCGAAGTTCTTTAAAAACATCACCTGAAGATCCTTCCTAACACCCTGGAAGCAAAGTGTGATGAATCCACTGGATGTTTGAATGTAAAAGCACTTGAGGGAATAGTCAAGAGGACGGATGTGTTACAGTGGAAGGAAGCAGGGCTTAGAAGCAGATGAAGTCTAATTCTGAGACTCATCCCTCACAGTGTAGCCATGCCAAAGTGAGGAAGTGACTTCAACTTCTGGATCCTTCATTTTCTCAGCTGCGGAAATGAAAGTAATAAAATAATATGTTTAGTAAGCATCCATTATTAATAAATATAATAGCCACAACTTAATGACCCTCTCTTATGGCATTCTATGTGTTAGCCACATCTCATTCTAATCTATAAAAGATTTAAATCAATCCCTCTTCTCTTAAACATACATACATACATGCATATATATGCATATATTCATATATATGAAAGTCAGAAAAATTAAGATGTCAGTGTTCATTTGGGAAAACACTGAGGAGGGAGGCGAGAGTAGCATTCAGAGATGTGGAAAGCATTTAAAAACATTAATAGATGTTTCCTACCTCAGTAGTGCTTCTGTGATCTCCTTAGTTTTTGATCAATGCCTGCTCACATCTGGATTGAAAAAAACCGAAACTTTGAACTATATAAGTGAGATGATCTATCACTTGAAAGAAAAAAAAAGTGTTGGGGATGGGGCTCAAGGTCAGGGTACTGAAGGATGCAGAACATCATTTCTAGAAGGTGAAATGGGGAGCCCAAATATTCAGGCTAATTAGACAGAGCTTACATAGCTTGGTGGGTAGGGAGTGGCTGTGAAGGTTACACAACTGTGATTCCCAGGAGAGGGCACCATTATAGATCATGGAAGCAGGTATACAGCCATGATGACTCACGGCTGTTATCCCAGCACTTGGGAGACTAGGCAGACGAAATGTGAGTTCAACACCAGCCTAGACTATATAGCTAGACATTATCTGGAACAGCACCAAATCAAATAAAAAGCTCAGTCTCCTGGAACGACCATGAGGTATGAATGATGCTGGGATAGCCATGAGGATGAGGATAAAGTAGGGACACCAACTGGACACCGGTGACCCAGGCTAGATGCAAGCCCATGCCTACGTTTCAGTCCATCTTGGCTGCTGTAACAGAATGCCCTAAATCCTGGAAAACTTACAGATAATAGAAATTTGTTGGAGACTTGAATGTAAACAATGGTGGTGCATTGTCTGAGTTTCTTTAGTATTTCAAAATTGGCATGTTCCTGCTGTGTCTGAAGGAAAGGGCAAAGATGGTCAAACAAATCCCTTAGAGCCTTTATAAAGGCACATTATATATTTATGAGGGCGAAGTCCTCAAGGGTGAATCATCTCTAGAAGGAACACCTACCCACCCTTCTTTCCTTCCTTCCTTCCTTCCTTCCTTCCTTCCTTCCTTCCTTCCTTCCTTCCTTCCTTCCATAACACATTTATGAATTGAACTCTTATTTTTCATTTTTTTTACTTTAGATGTTTTTATTTTTGTTCTACTCTCTTTCTAAAATTAGATTACAAAATATTTAGTTTCATTAAGTCCTTTCCAAGGGATCAGATCATGAGAGCCATGAGGAGGCCAAGGCAAAGCTGTATTCAGGGTAGGAACTGCTGGGCTGTCATCCAGAGAGGGAAGAGCAGCCGCGCCAAATGGGGAGAAATGGGGAGTTTGGGTATAGGGTGGCAAACGGACAGAGTAAGCAAATTCTATGAGCTGAGTGCTCTGGCCATTAGGCTAGCAGGAGCCTATGCTCAAGTTCTTCTGAGAAAAGGGACCAGTAGACTTCTGAGAAGTCCAGAGAATTTGGTTTCCTTTTCCCCAAAGGGTCTGGGTCCCACGAGAGTCATCCAAGTTGATGCCTTAAGTGATTCCATCTTGGGCCAAAGATCTGGGCCAATCTAACACTTTCCACATATGTTTAGATTCACATTCTTCCTTTTTCTTTCCTCAACTACCCCTCTTCTATTTTTAACACACACATACACGTACACACACGTACACATAGGGGCACACACACACACACACACAGCAGATTAACCAACCGGTGGGCATACCTTTGGTGCATTTAAAAATTATTTATTCTTTGTGGCTTTTACGTCATGTGTCTTGATTCCATCCATCTCCCCGTCCCTTCCTATCCACCTTCTGCCCTTGTAGTCTTCCCCCAAAATAAAATAAAAAGAAGAAAAAAGAAAGAAAGAAGGGGAAAAGTCTCAACATGAAAGCTGTGGTGTGACACAGTGAGCTGCACAGTGGACCCTTTAGTCCACATAGCTTTACTTGCAAGTGTTCATTGCAAAGAGTCATTGGTCTGGTTCGAGGCCCCCGGCTTCAGCTATACTATTGATATGGGGCCCTCACCAGGGCTCCTCTTGGGAATCCTGATGTTGCCCTGTGTCATGGAGATCCTGCAGTTTTGGATCTGCAGAACTGGCCCATTCATGTGCTCTAGCAGATTATTGATGGGGTGGTCAGCTCATAAGCCTGGTTCTGGGCCTGGGTGGTTGTGGTTTTAATCAGCCTGCCGGCTTTCCCCTCCTCATCACCTGGGTCATTACTGCCCCATCTGGTTCACCTTATGCATCAAGGAGCAAGGGGCAGGACCTGTTATCATTCTTTCACACCATCAGGGCCATCAGACACACATCTACACCCTCCGGCCAGCTCTACTGTGCTGCCCAGGTCAGGTGCAGCGGCAACTTTCCTGAGTGTTGTAACGGGTGAGCAGGAGGGTCAGCTCCCTTGCTTTTCGTAGGTGGCAAGGGTCAAGGGGAGGACATCTTTCCCTTGCCCTCACCACAACATGGCAGATGAGGGGGGCAAGATCAGGTCTCCCTGTCTCACACCCTCAGGGCTGGTTCATCTGTGCCCCACCAACCGGGCTGGCTTTCCTGGGCTGCCCAGATGAGGTGCAGGGCCTGGTCTCCTGATCTCCTGAGTGCTGTAGCCAGTGAGAGGCAGGGACAGCTCTCCGGTTCTCATAACTTCAGGGTCGACTTTTTCACCTGCCACGGGTGGTGGAGGGCAGCAGCCGGGGCATCTCTCCCTCAGCTACACCACCACCATATGGCAAATTAGAGACGGGGCAAGAACTGACATTCTCACGTGCTCAGGGCTGGCTCACCCACGGCTCTGTTGACAGGGTCAGCTTTCCCAGGCAAGGTGCAGAGCCCATTCTCCTGAGTGCTGCTATTGGTCAGGGCCTGGGTCAGCTCCCCTGCTCCCCGCAGATGGCTAGGGGCAAAGCAGGGAGTCATCTTTCCCCTTACCCACTCCACACGGTAGATGAGGGGTCAGGACCAGCTCTCCCACTCTCATATGCTCAGGGCTAGCTCGCCCACACCCCTAGGAATAGGGCCAACTCTATTGTGCTGCCAGGATGAGGAGTAGGACCTGCTCTCCTGATTGCTACAGCTGGTGAGGGCAGGCTAGTTCTCCCTAGTGTTGCAGCCAGTGAGGGGGCAGGGCCAACTCTGGGCAGCCCTGTCCTCTTGGCCTTTGGTGGTAACGGGAGCCGTGAACATCAACACAGACTGCGGCTGCAGCAGAACCACAGACACAGACATGGGCCTTGGCAGTAGCGCTGGCCTGGATATCACCATGGCCCCAGGTGGAGAAGAAGCCTGTAGCTAACTGTCTTCTCTTCTTCAGATCTGTCTCTCTTCACAGGACATGAACTAGTCTGTCTCTTTCTCTCATACCACACCATGTATTTGCTTATCATAATAATGCCTGACCACCCAGCACCACAAGGCAGTGTTTTTCCTCGCTGCCCGGGGCAAGCAACCCCAGGCAGACATGTGGGGTTCTTTCACTCAGTTGTCCCTGTGGTGCACTTTAAAAGTTGAAGACTGATGTGGGAGAGCTAATTCGTGGTGCCACCTCCGGGGGCTGGTGATCCTGGGTGCTCTAAGAAAGCGACAGGAATGTGCCAGTGATAAGCACTCCTCCATGGTTCCTCCTTCAACATGGTTCCCCAGTTGCTTTTGGTTACAGGATTTTATCACAGCAATAGAAACCCTAAGAGGAAAGGAAGTGCCATGTAGAGGTGGAAGGAGAGAACTGACTCCACGAAGTTGTCCTCTGTCCACCACAGGCATGCACACTCGCACATATATGCACAGTAATAATACATGAAAAAAAATCAACAGTCAAACACTTAAGGGCTGTCCACCGCTGTGACCTGCATGACCCTGGGACTGGCTTGACTGAGGTGATTGGGAATAAAGAAAGTACAGACACCCATACAGGAAGGTTGGAACTGATGAACTGGAGAACTCAGTCCTTAAATGCTAGGCTCACAATCAAAGCGTCAAGACAAGTTGGGATGGGTGTGTCATGTGCTTTGATGGAGATGTACTAGCCTTAGCTTGGGAAAGCTACACACTTGCTCTACAGGGCATGAACTAGAAGGAAGGGTAGCTGATCTCAGTAGTGGGTTTCCTCGAGGGGCGGTCTCACGCTGCAGCCAACCTGGGGAGAATGTTGTAGTTGGTACTTTCTGCACACACTGCCGAGATCTGTACTGGAACCAGGGGGGAGGCCTTCATGGGTCAGAGGCATCGGGCTCCTTGATGCAGCCATGTACATGCCAATGATATACATATCCACCCAGAAATTTGTCTGCTCCTCACAGCCTGCTTCTGAGATTCTGTCTTAACTGTCTGTAATGGGCTACCTCATTTATCTCCCAGGTCCTTAGTTGGAGGACACTGAGGAACCAGTGCCCTTTTAAAGGATGTCTTTCTCTTTGACCTTGTGTTAGGTTGTTAGGGTTGCCATAATCAAGTGACATAAACTGTGTGGCTTCAAAGGACAGAAGTCCGTTCTCTTATATTATGAATGCCAGAGCCCTAACATCAAGGTGGCAGCAGGGCCAGCCTTTCCCAAACCATGACCCCAGTCTCAACCTTTGTTGCATAGCTAATGGGAGCTACAACTTCAATGTAACTCTCATGGGGACATAAATTAACCCCTAAGAGCTTTTGTTTTTCCTTTATGCGTGCTTGTTTGTATGTGTGCGCGTGTGTGTGCCTGTATATGCATATGGAATGTTTTGTATGTGTGTAGGTACATGCGTGTTAGAGTTCTTGTACACCTTTGCACTCCTGCATGTGGACGTCAGCATGTGGAGGCCTCAGGTTGATGACAAGTATCGTCCTCTATCTCTTTTTTTACCCCATTCCCATGAGGCAGCTTCTTTCAGTCAAACCTAGGGCTCACTGATATGGCTGATTTTGCAAGCCAGCTTGCTCTGGGGATCCCCTGTCTCCACATTCTGAAATTGAAATTACAGGTGGGCATGATGCCCACTTGGCATTGATGTGGGGTCTGGAGATCCAAGTCTTTCCACTTGGCACAGGAACTGTCCAACCATGAAGCCATCTCCCCAACCCCTAAGAGACAGTCTTACTTTTTTAATAGAACCCTTGGAACACATTTTGAGAATGTGCTGGCCAGTAGAATTTGAAGTTTTGAGTTATGTAGCTTCCTGGTAAAACCACCAAGATGAATTATTTAAGCACTCTCTCTCTTGATAACAAGTCGAACTGCGGTGTAGAACTGTTGGGGTAACAATGTGAAGGCTGTCTCCCTGCACAGATGATTTTGGTTTCCAAGTGGCTGATCTCCAGCCGTTCCTTTGGACTTGAATGTTGCAACTGTACCTCCTTAGATAACAAATAGCTCTCATCAGAAGAGAAGGACACGTGTCTGTCAACAGTTCTCCTTGGTTACCTGCCTGCCACCAGGACATCCAGGATACCACCAGAATATCAGATACATTCCAAAGGACAGTCCCAAGATGCATCTCTCTCTATATATTAAAATTATTCTTAGGAATTACATATTTGAGCACTGTATTTATATAGTTTCCATTTCTCCCCTCCAACTTCTCCCTTCCCTCTCAAATTTATAACATTTTGCATATATATGGTGTGTGTGTGTATGTTCACACACGTGCATATATAAATATAGCCTGTTACATCCATTTGGTGTTGCTTCTATATATATGTTTGGGGATGAATGGTTGCTTGGATAACATACCAGGGGACTAGTCTCTGGAGAAGATGGATTCTTCTTCTCCCAGGAGCCAATAATTGCCTGCAGCTCCCCATTGAGGGGTAAGGCCTTGTGAGATTTCCCTTGCTTGCATTGCCATGATAACTGATGCTGTCAGTGGGCACATTTTGTTGAGGCTATCATGTTGTTGGGATTGCAGAGGTACAGATTCCTTGTATAGAAGACACTAACTAGATTACAGAAGACAGCCTGTCCCTTGGATTCCTACAATTTGTCCCCCCTCCAGTTCTAGGTTTAGGGTGCATGTTGTATCTGTATTCATTGGGGCTGACAACCTTATAGTCAGTTGCTTTCCACCTTTGGACCAAGTGTGGATTTCTGCAATGATCTCTGCCAAGCTGAGTCTCTTTATTAGAGCCCATGAAATTGTGAGCTAAACGTCCCCAGGTAATATTAAATGTAGGTTTTCATAACCACTGGGGCCTAGTAGAGAGTGCTAGCATTAAAACCAGGGCTATTGCTCTAAATGCCAGTATATCTTTCCCTATTTCAACCATGTTTCTCTGAAAACAAGAATGGTGTCTTATTTCAAAATTAAGTGAGATGGGGTGGGCCATAATGTTCATAAATTATAAACCCGGGGAAGAACAGAATCCTTCCAGGGGTGGAAAGGACCAGTTTTAACGTGAGCCTAGGTATTATTGTTAAGGAGCTTTATGCTGATAATAAGCGTTGGCTTTGAACAACATTACCAAGTCAAGCTTGTGGCTGTCTGCCTGCCCACTTCCCATTCTGCAACGTTTCTCTCCTTAAATCTTACCTGCCCTTGCTAAATGTGGCTCTGCGGTTGACCTGCTGATGTGAGTCGGTGTGGCTCTGGCTTTAGAAAATGGAACGGCTGATTTTAACAGCCCTGTTATTAGGGGCAGAGGAGGCTCTGCTTAGAAAACAGAAGGAAGCAAGCCCTTCCTGTAATCAGAAGACAGGCCTTTGGCAGGGGCTGCTGGGAAGGGGGAAGGTACAAGGCAGTGCCCGTTTTGCCCTTGGAGGGAACTCTTTTTGAGCCTGGTCTCCAAGATTGAGAAAATAGGGGTAGATGAAAGGACTATTTAAAAATTAAAATTTTGAAAACATCCAAAAGGCAACTCATACCCCAAATAACTCCTCTGGAATAACTCTCCATGCCTGCCAGGCCTTTCTTTTGCATTAAGACATGGTGTCAAGACTTCCCTACTGAAATGAAAACATTTCTGTTACTGTGTTACCATGGATAATATTTGTGGATAGATTCATTAGCTCAAGAACTGGAGGTCTTGATTACTAACTTGTAAGTCTTCCAGTGGCTGGCCAATGCCAATTCCTTGCCAGGTTTCTGTAAATGTCTGTGGAAACACAGGTGAAGGGCTATACTTCTATTGTGTCATGAGGAAGAAGATGGAGGGAGTGAATCGGGATATGAGAACTATTGGAAGCTTTATAATTTAGAGGGAAAAGAGATTTAAGGAGCTACAAAGATAAGACAGTGTGGTAATCAGGGTATGAAGACAGAAAGATCTGAATTCATGTTCTAAGTTTTACACTGAGCATTGCATAGTCAGCAGGCCATATGAATCTACTTCCCTGAACCTTGGTCTTGTCTACTGTAAAATGGGATACGATGCTGTGATAGTGTACAGGACAGTTGCTACAATAGGCAGGTATAATGGCTGTGCAGTTGCTTTATCAGTGAGAAGAGAAGGGTCTGGGGCCATAGCTTGTTTGGTGGAATGTTTGCCTAGCATGCAGTGTTCTGAATTTGACCTTTAGTACCATGTAAACCAGGAGAGCTAATGCATACCTGTAAAACATAGCACTTGAGGATGAGGTGGGGGAGGAATATCAGCAGTTCAAGGACATTGTCAGTCACATAGGGAATTAGAGACCAGTCTAGGCTGCAAATGCTTCTGTCTAAAAAAGTAAAAGGGAAAGGGATAGTCATTATTGGTTTATTAGGGTTATGACAACTGATTTCATGCTTGCCTGGCAGTGAGACGCAATAGGCTGTGTCACTCCTGCATCTTGTTTATGCATCACACGGGAAATATTAATTTTGTACAAAATGAGAATCTGTTTTAGCCTGACATCTGACAAAGAGCGAGAGTTCTTTCCAAACACCATGCTAAAAATGCCCCCACCTTACTGACATGGACAAAGAAGGAGGCTGTCTTCCCCACGCACAGACAGACCTCTCTCTAGAGATGGTACTCTGGCATCAAATGACTTGTCCCAACAAGATAAAACAGGCAGCCAGCAATGGGGAGGAGCTCAGATGATACTGATTCATCCCTTTGATGAAGGACTTTTGACAAACACAAAGGCCAGCACCAATCTCTTGGGTCAGAAACTGGATCTTCGATGGTCCTGTAAAGAAAGGGGACCCTTTGAATCTGGGCGAAGGCTCATAGCCCTTTGCAAGAGCAAACTGGAATCTAAGCAGACAAGACTTTATCTTCACTGCCATGGCTGGAGCTCCCTACCAGTTATGGAGGATATAGTGCAAACTGATAGCAGAACTCATTTATGAGCCTCAGTATGCCCTGGACATTGGGCATAGTCTATAAATTCAAAAATCTCTCACAGTGTGCATGCATTCAGTTTCAGGCAATCTATTTGTCATCCACAGTGTGATAGAATTGAAACTGTATGTTAAATGGGAGCCTGACTGGGTAATTAGAGTCAAGATTCTGATTGCACTAGTAAGGGCTAGGCCAGGGAAGGAGCTTCCATTAAAGAATGCCATCATACAACGATGCGGACCTTAAAAGTGACATATATGGATCTAATCTATATGGGAAGTAGAAAAAGACAAGCTCTCCTGAGTAAATTGGGAGCATGGGGACGATGGTAGAGGGTTGAAGAGGAGGGGAGAGAAAGGGGGGGCAGAGAAAGATGTGTAGCTCAATAAAATCAATAAAAATGAAGGAAAAAGGAAAAAACTGCTGTCATAGAGGGGTAGCCATTCACCACATCAAGAATAAGTCACAAAGGATTAGAAAATCAGTGAGATAGACAAACCAAACTAACCAAAGGAAGAGAGGATATCCAAATTATCAAAATAAAAAATGAAAAGGTGGACAAAACAAGAGACACTGAGAAAACCCAAAGAATCATCAAAGACCCATACTATAAAAAATTAGAAAATTTAAAAGAAACGGACAATTTCTTGATAGGTACCACATACCAAAATTAAATCAAGACCAGATAAACAACTTAAATAGACCTATAACCCCCAAGGAAATAGAAGCAGTCATTAAAAATCTCCCAACCAAAAGAAGTTCAGGACCAGATGTCTTCAGCACTAAATTCTACTAGAATTTCAAAGAAGAGCTAATACCAATACTCCTCAAATTGTGTCACACAATAAAAACAGAAGGAAAATTGCCAAATTTCTTTTATGAGGCTACAGTTACCCTGATACCCAAACTACATAAAGATGCAACAAATAGAGAGAAATAGAGATCATTCTTCCTCATGAATATTGATGCAAAAGTACTCAATAAAATACTGGCAAATTGAATCCAAGAACACATCAGAAAAATCATTCACCATGGCCAAGTAGACTTCATCCCAGAGAAGCAGGGATGGTTAAACATGTGAAAACCTGTCAATGTATTCCACTTTATAAAAAAAACTGAAAGGCAAAAAAAACCCATGATCATCTCATTAGATTATGAAAAAGCCTTTGACAAAATCCAATACCTCTTCATGACAAAGGTCTTGGAGAAATCAGGGATATAAGGAACATACCAAAACATAATAAAGTCAATTTACAGCAAGCTAACAGCCAACATCAAATTAAATGGAAAGAAACTAAAAGTGATTCCACTAAAATCAGGAACAGGACAAGGTTGTTCACTCTCTCCATATCTACTCAATATAGTACTCAAGGTTCTAGATAGAGCAATAAGACAACAAAGGGAGATCAATAGGATCCAAATTGGAAAGGAAGAAGTCAAACTTTTCTATTTACAGATGATATGATAGTATACACAAGTGATCCCAAAATTCTACTATGGAACTCCTACAGCTGATAAACACCTTCACTAATGTGGCAGGATACAAGATTAACTCAAAAAATCAATAGCCCTCCTATAAACAAATAATAAAGAAGCTAAGAAGGAAATCAGAGAAACATCACCTTTTACAATAGCCACAAATAACATAAAATATCTTGGGGTAATGCTAACCAAAGAAGTAAAAGACCTATTCAACAAAAACTTTAAGTCATTGAAGAAAGAAACTGAATAAGATGCCAGAAAATGGAAAGATCTCCCATGCTTTTGGATAGGTAGGATCAACATAGTAAAAATGGTAATCTTACCAAAAGCAATCTATAGATTCAATACAACACCCATCAAAATTCAAACACAATTTTTCACAGACCCTGAAAGAATAATACTCAACATCATATGGAAAAGCAAAAAAACCCAGAATAGTAAAAACAGTCCTGTGCAATAAAGGAACTTCTGGAGGCATTATCATCTCTGACTTCAAACTCTACTATAGAACTATAGTCATTAAAACTATTTTAAAAGCTTGATATTGGCATAAAAACAGACATGTGGATGGACCAATGGAATTGAACCCTGACATTAATATGCATACCTACGAACACCTGATTTTTGACAAAGAAGCCAAAATGGTACAATGGAAAAAAGAAAGTACCTTCAACAAATGGTGCTGGCATAATTGTATGTCAACAAGTAGAAGATTGTACATATATCCATATCTATCACCATATACAAAACTAAAGTTCAAATGGATCAAAGACCATAACATAAATCCAATTATACTAAATCTGATAGAAGAGAAATTAGGAAGTAGCCTTGAATGCATAGGCATGGGAGACCACTTCTAAATATAACACCAGTAGCACAGACACTGAGAGCAACAATCAATAAATAAGACTTCCTGAAACGGAAAAGCTTTTGTAAGGCAAAGGACATGGCAAATAAAACAAAATGACAAAATGGGAAAAGCTCTTCACCAAGCCCACATCCGACAGAGGGCTGCTCTCTAAAATATATAAAGAACTCAAGAAACTAGACATCAAAATACCAAATAATCCAATTAAAAATGGGGCACAGGTCTAAACAGAGATTTCAGCAAAAGAATCTCAAATAGTCAAAAGACATTTAAGGAATTGCTCAGCATTCTTAATCATCAGGGATATGCAACTCAAAATGACTCTGAAATACCATCTTACAGCTGACAGAATGGCTAAGATCAAAAATATTGAGGACAGCTTATGATGGACAGGATATGGAGTTAGGGGAACACTCCTCCACTGCTGGTGGGAATGCAAACTTTTACACCCACTTTGAAAATCAGTACGGTGGTTTCTTAGAAAATTGGGAATCAATCTACCTCAAGACTCAGTGATACCACTCCTGGGCACATACCCAAAAGACACTCAGTCATACCACAAGAACACTTTCTCAAATATGTCCACAGCAACATTATTTGTAATTGCCAGAACCTGAAGACAACCTAAATGCCCCTCCACTCCACTGAAGAATGGATTTTTTAAAATGTGGTACATTTACACAATGGAGTATTACTCAGCTGTGAAAAACAATGACATCATGAAATTTGTAGGAAAATGGATAAAACTAGAAAAAAATCCATCCTGAGTGAGGTAACCCAGACTCAGAAAGACAAACACGGTATGTACTCACTTATAAGTCGATACTAGATGTAAAGCAAAGGATAACCAGATTACAACCAACAGCTTCAGAGAAGATAGGTAACAAAGAGGACCCTAAGAGGGACACATGGACTGCTCTAGGAAGAGGAATTAGATAAGATTTCCTGATAAACTGGGTGCAGGAAGGGGTAGTGGGAGAGGGAAGGGGATGGGGAATGAGAACATGAGTGAACAGGATGGTTGAGTTGAGGGAGGGGTGGATGGGAGAGCAATGGAAGAGATATCTCAATTGAGAGCACCATTATGGGGTTAGGGAGAAACCTGGTGCTGGGAAATTCACAGGAATCTACAAGGATGACCCCAGCTAAGACTCCAAACAATAGTGGAGAGGGCGCCTGAACAGGCCTTCCCCTGTAATCAGATTGGTAAATACCCCAACTGTCATCATAGAACCTTCTTCAAGTAACTGATGGAACCAGATGCAAAAATCCACAGTTAAGCACCAGGCTGAATTCTGTTGAATCCAGTTGAAGAGAGGGAGGAGAAAATATATAACTAAGTGGGGGTAAAGATCTTGATGGGGGAATCCACAGAAATAGCTGAACCAAGCTTGTGGGAACTCATGAATTCTAGATTTAAAACGGTGGAGCCTCCATGGCCAAACTAGGCCCTCTGCATGTGGGAGACAGTTTTGAAGCTTGGTCTATTTGAGGGGCTCCTTGCAGTGGGACCAGGATCTTTTACTGGTGTATGAGCTAGCTTCCCTATGGTGGGATTCCATGCTCAACCTTAATGCAGGGGGGAGGGACTTGGTACTGTTTTAACTTAAATGTGACAGGCTTTGTTGACTCCCTATGGGAGGCCCTACCTTATGGGAGGAGTGGAGGGGCTGTGTGCTGGGAGGGAGGTAAAAGGGGATAGAAGGAGGAGTAGGTTTTGGGGGAGAACTGAGATTGGAATGTAAAATGATATTTAAAAATTAAAAAGGGTTAGGAACGCATGAAAAAAATGTACATCAGTTTCAAATTGAGGAGCTAAGGAAGGTTTTGTGTAGTATGGCAGTGAGATGGGTCAACAGTAAAGCATGGTGTTGTGGATGGAATGTACCTACTAAATTCATGTAGAATTTTAGTCATTGTGAGATTCACAGAGAGGCCAAAAATAGGTAGAGCTTCTAATGGTGGTTTCATCAGGAAAATTCTGCCCTCATCTCAAGAGTGGGCTAATCCATCCCTACACTGATAGATTAATGTCTTAGTGAGTTATCTTCATAGTAAATCTATCATAAACGCTGGTTGGGCTGTATCTCTTGGAAGTAGCCTTCGTGCCATGTACCACTTTGGTTCTGAAAATCCTTACTAGCAAGAAGGACTTTATCAGCTGTGACCTTTTGTCTTTGAATTTCCCAGGCCCCAGAACTGTCAACTTGGTAAACACTGATCTTTATGGGTTACTCAGGCTGTGGTATTCAGTTATTGGAACAGATGGTTGATGGAGACAGGTAGGAGATTTGAAGGGAAAGTATTTCTTAAGCAGCAAGGAGTTAGTGACTCAGGCCAAATGGGATAATAGAGCAGTGGTGAAGCCTGGGAGAGTTGACAGGAGGGCTGGGGGAGACCACCTATGGGTGATCCTATTGGGGCAGAGGAGGGGCTGAGCAGTGGGATCATCCACAAATGAGAGACCTACAGAACCAGGACTCTGGGCACAGAAATCCATAGGTTCCCTGACGTTGTCAGAGGTTTTATATGATCCAAACACGTTCCTTGCTTCGTCTTCTTAGCCCTACCACCTGGAGCTCATTTTGCCAGGTATTCCCTGCTCTGCTTGGGAAATGAAGCTGATGTTTTCTGGAGTTGCCACAGGAAGCTCTTTAAATGAAAGTCCAAAGTACAAGTTTACTTCTCACCCAAAATGCTTACAACCAGAAATACTTTGTAGTTCATACTTTTTTTCATTTTGAAATATTTGCATGTACATAATGAGATATATTGGGGATGAAATATAAGTTTCAACATGATATTCTTTCACATCATCACATATCTCTTCTACATATGACCTAAAGGTCATTCATATAGTATTTATAATAATTTTATGCATGAGGCAAAATGTGTGTGCCTTGAACCATCATTCTCTCAGTCTGTGTTGTCATGTTGACACTCAACATGCTTCTGTATTTGAAGTGTTTTGCATTTATGATTTTCAGAGGAGGGATGGCCAACCCGTAATATTCTTTCCCCTAAGGAGATGGAGGAAAAGCTTAGAGTCTGGAGCAAGGGTGACTTTGGGAGCGCATGTCTAACTCTGCAGACTTTTCCATAAGGCAGGAAATTTCAATGACAGTTCTGCCTATACTAGTTGTTTGTCAGTCATATTTTTCTGTTTCTTTCAGAATGCCTAGCAGTGTCTTTCATGAATCAGGAATCCTGAAGAATTGTCTCACCTTTAGGCAAGTTCAGCAGTCATTTCTCTGTGGGTCCTCCATGTCCAATTCTTCAAGCAGTCCAGGCAAGAGCAGTTTCTTACCCAAATGGCTAGCAAACTTCACAAGGAGCTTCTTCAATGCCCATTTTTCTCTTGAAGTAGATTGTGTTGCCACAAGCTGATGTGTCTCATTGTCATGAAAAGTCCTAAGTTCTTAAAACATTTTAAAAGCCATATTCTGTAGTCTTTGAATAATTTGAAGAATTGCTATCTATCTGAAATACATCTCTGTACATCTGGAAAATCTAACTAACATGACTACAAGCTTGATTATTATAGATGATTATCTAGTAACCTACATTTTTCATTATACATTACATCTCTGAATGAATTGCACAGACATAAGACCTTAATCAAGATCAGAAATGCATATACACAATATAACAAAATTGACCTTAAATTTGTATCAATACCAATGCAAATCTCTTTAGCATAACCCCCTTTAAATCTAACAAACATTTATGGACAATGTTTGGAAATATGGGTGTAGTCTTCCTCCAAACTTATTTCTGCTGTTTATAGGGTGAAGTATTTTGGGGGGTATATTCACAGCAACCTTTCAGGGGGTCTTGGTGCATTAAACCATATCAATCTGGAAGGATGCCACAGGTTCTCATCCCCTGTGGACACAAAAGAAGAACCTCTTTTCCAAAGCAACATCTTCTTAGACCCCAAATTCTAAAGTTAAGATACCTTTGTAATATATATGCTAGTTTAGTTTAGCAGTCAATACAATGAAATGTCTCTTTGTACTTAGCTCCTTTACAGTCAAAAATTCAAAGAAATCACAAAAATATACATAATCCAGAGTTTCTGTGAATTTTCCATCTTCATGTGGCTTGTAAAGATGCCTTTTAATCTATGACTGTCTATACTCTGTGTCTTTAAAGACTTTGTTTGAATTTTTTATAAATGATTTTATTTCCTTTTATAACTCTCTATACTCTTTTTCTTTTCTCTCCCAGGCCTATGTACATTTATTCAACACTGTGACCCATTTAGAGGTCTTCTAAGTCTGAATCTGTCCTATTGTGTATCTGTAATTATTTACTGTCCAGGAGTGCTTCTTAAAATGCTAAGCACTTAAGAATCTAAGCTGTGACATTGCTAGAGTATATATGGTAATTCCTTGCTTGTCTTGTCCATTTCAACATGGTGGAGCCACTTGCCACTTCCAAGAGCCACATATACTGCCCCACTTCTAGGCACACAGCTGGTCTATGTTGCCATCAAGCAAGCTGCAGCATGCTTCTCACAAACTCCATCCAAACACTAGGTCTCCTGAAAGAGCCAGAGGTCGCACTGACAGCACAGCCCAGAAAGCCAGCATTTCAAAATGGCTCAGCTTTTTTCCTGCTACTGCTGAATCAGGAAAACCTCTCTTAAAGGAGCCACAGCATGCTCCCAGCAAGCAAAGCCCATTCGGGAAAATAAATGCAGTTAAACTTTGTTTTTTAGTGTCTAAAATTCCTTTCCAAGCCCTCTCAGGTTTTTAAGTTGAGTTTAGTTGGCCATGTGGGTACCAATTTGTAGTAAGGAAGATTCTTGTTCATCCTGGGCACCCAGAACTGAAACAATCACACAGAAACTATATTAATTAAACCACTGCTTGACTCATTACCTCTAGCGTCTTATTGGCTAACTCTTACATTTTAATTTAACCCATCTCCATTAATCTGTGTATTGCCATGTGGCTGTGGCTTACTGGGTAAAGTTCCCAGTGTCTGTCGTCAGGACTCCACCTTCTCTTTCCCAGCATTCAGCTTAGTTTTCACTGCCTAGCTCTGTTCCCCTTTTGCTCTGCTATAGGCCCAAAGAAGTTCCTTTATTTATCAATGGTAATCACTGCATACAGAGGGAAAGCCCATACCACCATGGTATGTGTGTGGAAGTCAGAGGATCACTTGTGGAAGTCAGTTCTCTCCTTTCACTGTGAGGGTTTTCAGGAATAGAATTCAGTCTTCAGGCTTTTATGGCTCCCACTCCTAGCTGTCCCACCAGTCACCACATGGGCTTTTGTGGCTAGAATGAGACATGTAATGGTTAATCTGATTTAAAAACAGCAAGGAAAGCAAGCACTGAACATGTCTGTGAGGAATTTCTAAGTTAGGTTAGTTGAAGTGGGGAAATTAGTCCTGAATGGGGGTGGCAGCAGCCCATGGACTGGGAATCTGAATAGATATAAAGGAGAAGGCAGGCATCAGCATTTATCTTTCTCTTAGCTTCCTGACTGTGCATGCCATATGACATGTGACCAGCTATCTAAAGTTCCTGCTACTATGGCTTCCCCTGTCATATGGACTGTCCCTCTCTCCTGTCAGTTGCTTTGGTTCATTATTTTGCTATGGAGATAAGATAAATAACTAATACAAGGCTACCAAAAAGCAACCGAGCGGCTTGCTTGCCATCACCTAGGTTACATGATGTTGTGTGACCCCACATCTGCAGCTGAAGGTTTTAGGAGGAAACTCCTCCAGAACGCTCAGGCAGAGAGACGAAGGAACTGGTACAAAGGAGCTGGCAAATGCAAAGACTATAAACCCCTGAACCCAATGACCAGAGCATTTCTAGTCATGTCAATCTGACCCCTGGATGTGTGCACTCTGGGGCTCGCATCGTCTTACAGGAGAGTGAGTCATCCTCTCTGCTCTCTATTTTCCCAATGAAAAATTTCCTTAAAGAAATTCTAGTGGCGGAAATGATGGCATAATTGCAACCCTGCTCTGTTGTTGCAATGTTTTCCCCGCTGTGCCGACTATTTACTCCCCCTCAGGATCTGCTTGCTTCCCAAGAGGAGAGGGTGTTTAATAGCAAGGTTGCTGAGAAAGGTCATTGCTAGGGAACAGAGTCGTGCGGTCCACATTGACATAGCCAACTGGGTGTTTCCATCCCTAAAGGAGGGCTGGCTGGGACCACGCTACTCACCAGCTCACCCCTCAGTTCCAGCCTTTGGCTCCTGTCCTCTGTTTGTCTCTTCTCCACAGCCACCATTGTTAATTGTCACAGCCAAGCCAATGTCTCTGGGGGAAAAAAAATCTACTTCCTGGCAATCTCGGTTGGCTGTGTGACAAATCAAGGTTACCTTGAAAAGAATGCAGAGGGGAGGGGGAATCTATCCATCTAGCAAGATGTGAGTCACCAGTGTGATGTCATCTGAATCACAACCTGATCCCATTAGTTTCCACTGTGGAAGAACATTTAAGCACTCGGAGAGAACAAAATGCATCCAGGGACGAGGCATGCACACCCTGCAACAGTATGCACCAGAAGTATACCATCCATTGGTCTCCTATGCCTGGGAAGCAGGTGAAGTTCCCATTGGCCTTGAAGCAAGACCTGCTTTTGGCAATGTTAATGAGGGTGACCTTCAAGTGGGGATGTGCATGCAGCATGGATCTTGGAGATGAGAAACTTTGGCCTTCCTCTCACTAGAAGGCATAATTAAGATGAGGCTTAATTATGCCTTGCTCTGTTTTTCCTGGATGTATTTCATGCAGGTGGAGTCTGGCTTCCTTGCACATGTGGTCCCCCGGCTCTTCCTCAAATCAAAACCCAGCTCACCTCTAGCTAGGCATGGAGACCACTGTGATGGTTGAAGGTCTGTCTCCTTCATGTTATCTGGTTTCTTCTTATATGGAGAGAGCAGGTATCTACTCACTGTATAGTATGCCTTTGGGGATTTGGGGTTTTTGGTTTTTTTTACTCTTAGGATGTCTCTGGGGGAAAAATCTACTTCCTGGCAATCTCAGTTGGCTGTGTGACAGCAGATGTCCCGTGCAGAGACTACAGGAACAGCTGGCATTATAGCCAAAACAGGATCTGTGGGCCTCAGTTTCCTTCTTTAAAAATAGGTATAAGAAAATATGTTTGACCTATGGAGCGGACAAGTGGGATCACACAGAATGGGCACTAAACAATGTGAGGATCCCAAGGAAGTGGAGCCCATAGAGCAGAGGGGATCATGAGACAAGTGATGGTTACTGGGCACTGTTCCTTCTGCTTAGTTTTCTGGGACATGTCCTCTGTCCAGCCAGGCTTACAGTGTAAGCCTATCAACTCCATTTCGGGCCAAACCCTTCCTCTTTCTTGGTTGATAAACGTTGCTGCCCAGACCCCTGAAACCTGGAGTTCTAAAGCAAGAAGTAGAAGTAGACTCTTCAGAGTTTGCTTGTGGCTTTGCTGTAACTGTAATTCATGTCTAAGAAAAGCTCACATGTGGAAGGGTTGGGGGCCAGGCAGTTCACTGAGCAGGAAAGCTAACTTTGCTCCAGGATGGAGACTATGTTGATTACTTCCCTGTTGCTATGATTAAACACCAAAAGCAACTTAGAGATGGAAACATTTACTTTGGCTCATGGTTCCAGAAGGTTGAAAGTCCATCATGGGTGCGGGGGTGGGCATAGCAGCAATCATGGTGGTAGGAGCCGGAAGCTAAGATTATACTCAGCTACATACAAGAAACAGAGATAGCAAAGTGGAAATGATGTAGCAGTATAAACTCTTAAAACCTACCTCTAATGGCATACTTCCTCCAGCAAGGCTGCACCTGCTAAGAGGTCCCTATGACATACTTGCTCCAGCAAGGGTGGACCCACTAAGAGGTCCCTATGATGTACTTCCTCCAGCAAGACCCCCACCACTAAAGGTTCCATAACTCCTCAGACAGTTCTACCAGCTGGGGACTTGGCATTCAAATACATGAGCCTAAGGGGGAGGGCTGTCACTTTTTACCGAGACAATGGAGCAGACACCAGGAAGAATGAGCACATCTACATTTCTATCTCCTCTGTAGGTCATCTCAAGGCTGTACCCTTGTCACAAAGCATTGTTTGTAGTTAACTGAGAAGCAGGGAGTGAGGACAAATGACCTCCTTGATACTCATTTCAACTAGGACTTCTCAGCTCATTCCTCAGTACCTCATAGGGTTTTCCTTCTTCACCGTTCTCCAATTCTCATGAGCAGCGAAATGCTGGGCTTGCTGGGACTTGTGCAGAAGGATGCTGGCCAGGGCCAGAGAGAGCAACTGGACCAGACTTAGAACCAGCAGCATGAAGAGACCCCTTATCTAATGGAATGAGTCCAGAGGGGCCCACGTGGTAATTAGGACAGGAAGTTGGGGTTTTCTAGGCCTGGGAGAATATTCTGTGATGGTCAGCCTTGGTGAAGAATTTCCCAATGGCCTTCCCACAAAGACATTCAACTAAATTACCTCTAAGCATTAGAAAAAAAATGGATCCCTGGGACCCAGTTGCAGAAACTCTGCTTCAACAAACCTGGCTCTTACACCTTTGTTGTCATTTAGTCCTAAAGTAGCTTCAGATGTACAGAAGAGCCACAAAACCAGCTTGTAGTTCAGATCCATTTTAAACTGTGATGGATAAAGAGTACACAGCTAAGTGCCCCAAACAGAAAGGACAGCTCAGCGATTTATAAGAGTGAACACCTGAGCCGTACAAGACCAGAGCCCAGGGGTTCCACTCTGTCCTTCTGTCTGCAGTTGCACCATACATGTAAGCAATAGCCCCAACTGATGCTGTAATTTTTCATCTCCAAATATTTGGTTTGGGTTTATCAGTTTTTGAACACAATAGAAATTGTACCATCTTTTCATTGCCTGAGAGAAATCAACTTAAAGTTGGAAAGTTTTGTTTTGGCTCTTGAGTCCAGAGCTTTCAGGCTGACATCTCTTGGCCCAGTTGTGTCAAGGTGGCGAACCACAGAGGAAGCATGTGGCAAGGAGAAGCTGCATAGAAGAAGATAGAATGGAGAGGCCATGATCTCATTATTCTCCTGAAGGGCATGGCTGAGTTGTCCTACCTTGCTTCTATTAGGCTCTACCTCCTCCAGGGTCTAGAGCCTCACATAGAGCCATAGTAATGGAACTGAGACATGGTGGAGCCTTTACCAGGCAGGGTCTAATGGTTATTAGTTCATAGGGGCACCATGACCTTTCAAAAGGATTAATGAAGTTGTTGTGGAACAGGATAGATCTCTTGAGATCTCTTTGTTATAAAGTGAGATCACTTGTGTGTTCAGTCCCTTGTGCATCTACTTCTCCATCTCATTATGATCCAGCCACACATCGACACTATGATATTTAGACACTATGATATTTAGACTTCCCAGTCATCAGAATCATGAACCAAATGAACCTCTCTTTAATATGCATCATTCAGCCTCAGGTATTCTGTTACAGTTGATGCATGTCTGGGTGGTTTGCAATTTGGGGCTGCTGAGAAGGCTGTCTATGAGAGTATTTTTAAACTGGTCCCTGGCCCACCTGAGAGCATAATCCCCCTCCATATGTGCTTAGTTTTGTAAATTATTCAAACTGGTCCCCCCCCACCCGGTGATATAGAAAATTTATACTTCTGCCACAGTTTCTTTATGCAGAGGATCTCAAGTAGTTTTGAAGTCAAACCAAGCTTGGGATTACAGCTTGATTGCTCAGAGAGGGTGGACTTTTGTCTTTATATGACAAAGACGTTTTTAATGACTCAAATTGCTAACAAATAGCATTGGATGCTGCATGCCCTGTCTCCAAATGTTCAAGCAATCATAGCACAACTCTGGCCTAGCGACTCCGTAAAGAGTTCGTGGACTTGGCAGAAAGTCCCCCTGGTGATAGATAAACTCTTCCTCAGCTGCTTGAGCACTGATTCCATCCCTTTCATGGCTATGTTTGCATGGCTACATGTTGGATAGTAAAAATTATTCCTAGTTAGGCAATAGAGGAGAGAGAGAAGTGATGCCAGAGGCCCAGATTAAACACAAATTGGATCGTTAGTCCCTGAATAATTGAGTTAGTTGTCCCAATGATCAATGAATCTTCCCCCTACTCTCTAAACCCACTGTTCCCACTTGAGCTCTTGGGATAATGGGAATCATGACTTCTTCAATGTCACCCAGAGCAGACATTTACACTCCTTGTTTCTGTTTTAATGGCTTTATTGGGTATGTGCCTATTACAATAATAGTCTTAAATCATTTTGGGGGGAGCAGGTGTGGCGTGAGTCTTCACATGGTAAAAATGCCCTTCCTCTAGCAGTACATTTTTGTCTATCTCTGAGTTACCTCTCTTTGCCTGTTTCTCCTGCCTGCGCCTCACCTGGAATTCTCCTCTATCCTTAGGGATTTGTCAATGATGAGATTACTCCAGGTCATGAGAGAAATAAGCCTGCTGCCCAGACACTCGGAAGGCTACCCTTTGGGATACGACAACTTCCTTTTAACGCACTTGCAGGCTGATTGTTTCTGCTAAAAAATGCTGTTTGGGGACTTGGGGGGAAAGATCTTAAATCTCACTGAGTATATTGGAGCTATGAGATTTGAAAGGAGGGAATGAGACATGGAGCAGACATGATAACCTGAGCTTATGCTGGGCCCATTTGTGGTGGCCATCCCTGCTCTACCAGTGAACTCTGAATACCATTCTGCTCTGGTTCAACATGGGACTCATGGATACACGTATGCACAATGCCCAGGGAACAAACAAGTAGCACCCAAACAACCCATGGATGTAGATACCTAAGTTAGGCTAGGTTCTTCAGAGGAACAGAACCAATAGAAAGTATATATTTATTATAAGAGGTTTCTTCCCCTCGGGGGCTTTGTTTACATGGCAGAGGCTAGTTAATCCAACACAGATCATCTACAACTTGAAGAGGCAGAGGTTCCATATCAAGGAAGTTGGGTGCTCCAGCACCCCAATCCAACATCGAAAACCGGAAAACACTCCCTAGACAGTTGCTGGCATTGAGCCCATATTGTAAGACCTCAAGGCCAGAGTCTGATGCCATCAACAACAAAATGTGTTGATCAGGACAAAATGGCACCTTGAAGGCTCACATGAAGTCACTCTTTGATTTCCCTTCTTTCTGTCAGGAAATCTGCCTGCTGAAAAATGTTGTTAACCATCTAGGGCTTGTTTGCCTTCCAGTCAGTGCTCCCCACACCAATCCACCAATCCTCTGGAAACACCCTCACAGACACACAGGTATGTCTCACTAGTCCTAAGCATCTCTGAATCCATTTAAGTAAGTGACTACAATCAACCATTTTACCACCACTGGACCAACATGGAAGTAGAATCATGGTACTTCTAGGTGATGGCATCCATCCCTTCTTCTCTATGAGGTGTGAACTAAGGAATGAGCCAGACTTTATTCCTTTGTTCACATCCTTTGTTTGACTATCCATTGTATCATCAGTGACAATTCTAGATGGTTCCTTGGAACTTCTGGGGAGGCCCAGAGCTCCACTCCACTGTCTCACTCTGTTGAATGAGTTGACCTAGAACTTATTAGGTAGCCCAGGCTGTCCTTAAATTCCCAATAATCCCTTTGTCTTGACCTCCTGTGTGTTGGGTTAGAGGTATGAGCAACTTATCTGACTGTTGCTTGTTTTTAATGACACTTCTTTAAAAACTCCCTGATGTGGGAGTGTCATATATCAATCTGTTGATTTCATTGGTTAAGCAATAAAGAAACTGCTTGGCCCTCATAGGTTAAAACATAGGTGTGAGGAGAAAACAGAACGGAATGCTGGGAGAAAGAAGCGGAGTCAAGGAGTCGCCATGATTCTCCCACTCCAGGCAGACGCAGGTTAAGATCATTCCTGGTAAGCCAGCTCGTGGGCTACACACATTATTAAAAATGGGCTAGTCCAGGTGCGAGAGTTAGCCGAGAAAAGGCTAGATATAATGGGCCAAGCGGTGTTTAAAAGAATACAGTTTCCGTGTAATTATTTCGGGTAAAGCTAGCCGTGTGGGCGGCCGGGTGCCGGAACATAGCCCGCCACTCTTATTTCAACAACTCCCCTACAGTGAAGCAGAGAGAAACAGTGAGAAGAAGCTTGACAAAGTGACAAGGTGAGGCCTAGAATTCATGTACTTAAAAGTATCTTCAGCCTGACATTTACTTTCTTTAAGAAAAAAAAGATTATTGATTATTTATTTTATTAGTATGAGTGTTTTGCCTTCATGTATGTATGCACACCAGATGTATGTCTGGTAACCATGCAGGTTAGAAAAACGCATTGGATACCTTAGATACAACTGTCTGGGGGCTACAGACGGTTTTGAACATCTGTGTGGGTGTTCGGAATTGAACCCAGGTCTTCTGAGAGAGCAACAATGTTCTTAACCACTGAGCCATCTCATCATCCCAGCCACTTACTTTCTTGGTCCTTGGCTTCCCTAAAACTTCAGGCAAAAAGACAATCAAAGGGGTATGTCTGAAGTACATGCTCCGTCCCTAGAGACATGCTAGGATTAATTAGCTGGTACCCACAGGATGTTCTGAAAATGAGAAATGCCCGGGATTATTATCTATCAAATGTCACATACAAATATGCTCATGTTCCCATTATGAATGTATGTGTTGCAAAGTTGCTCAACCGAGTGTGACCCGTTGGGTGGTTTTAATTACAAATATCAATAAAATTGGTTGATATTTATGGGCACAGACCCTTCAGATCAGAGGAAAGAAAGCTAATTGTGGAAGACAGTGCTGTGATTGAATCCAAGGGAGGCACAGGCTCCTGCAAGCTGGGTGCCATGCCGAGATACCTCTAGTCTCTCTGTGCTAATTAAATGTGATGAAATGAATATTTACTTGTATAAAGAGTCAGAACCCTCAACTGTGTAGTGCTGACGCTAGGGACAAGAGATGGTCCTATTGTAAGGTGGATCATAGCCAGTCTATCAAGGGCTCGTTCTTTAGGGGAAAACAAAGACCAGCAGAGAGGGTCTCAAATCTTTAGAAAATGGCAACACTCAGATGCAAGAGAAATAAATTTACTACCAACGCTGTGTCTGTTTTGGTGTCTCACTGTGTTAGTCTCCTGATGAGCCAGGTCCGAGCTTCACTGAGATGCTAACGGACATTAATGTCTTTGGAATCAGGTAATTGAAACTTCAAGTTAGCCATGTGTCTTTGAGTTATTCCAGGTTATTTTTTTCCTGTTAAACTGAGTTTAATCAGAGGGATGATATGCCTGTGCGATAAAATAAGATCCTGTGTCAAGAGGAACTTGGTGTCCAGTGGGTGTATAAAGAAAATTCATTCCTCTGTCTTTCTGAGATGCTATGCAGCCAGTTGAGCTGGGAAGACTATAGGGACTGGCTGTGTAAGCCACAGTCAATTCTTCCCCGAACACTGACTGAGTTGTTACCCATAAGTAGATTCCTTCTATACTGTATACCAGCAAACTAAGGGGCACAGCAAATTGGCAGTTTCCTTCAGTGTTCCTCACTAAATGTTAGCACCAATATTAGAACCTTGACTTTTGGGGGGGTGAGGGGGCATCTCTACCTCTTGGAGTTGGTGGTGAATACTTCGTGGTAGACACTCAGTGAACTCATTTTCACTGCACCCGGTTGGCATGAAGGGAAATTTCACTCCTCTCAGCCTTCTGTTTTGCTTCTGTCCATAGAGAATGAAGGCACAATGAATGGACAGATAGTCACGAGAAGGTGTTGCCCCTTCATCCTGTCCGTCTTCCACGGGAGCAAATGCACCCGTGAGTTAGTAAGCAACATGAGCCTGTGTCTCAGAGTGAGCAGCTGGAGGGCCACAGCCAAGCTACCTACTTTGGAAGCACTTACCTTCTTGGCACACTGGGCTGGCCAATCTTGACCTATTTATGGGTTCACAAGGGCACTTGTTCTGTAGTTCCTTGGCCAAGACAATGTTTTGAGAAGTAGGGAGCAATATGGGACTTTGGAATGATGTGTGATATGTGATATGAGACTTCAAACTTGGACTCTTGCTCCTTCTTATCTTGATAATACATGTTCTCTTGATTTCATCCTGTGTTGGCCATGTGTGTGTGTGCATGCGTGTTTGTGCTGATGTCTGCGCAGATGCCCATATACAGAAGCCAGACATCAATATTGAGTACTATTCCCCAGGACACTGTTTACTCTGTTTCTCAGAGATGAAGTCTTTCATTCAGCTAGCCATAAAGACCCGAGGATCTACCTGTCTTCATCTGTATGGTAACGAAATTACAAAATGCATGCCACCATATTCAGCATTTTCAAACGTGGATTCTGGAGGTTGAACTCTCATCCCCCTGCTTGCATGGCAAGGACTTTCCTAACTCACCCACCTCCCCGGTCCCTCACCCAGCCCTTTCCGTGCACCAGATTTTCCTGCTTGAAATGCTCACAGTGCAATTAAGACTAGAGTTCACTGGTGCTCTTGTTTCTTCGTCCAATTTCTGATGTCATCCATTTTACTGTCTGTGAGAGCCCGGGGCACCAAGGTTGTCTTGGCATTCATCTTTCCTTGGCATGCCTTTCTTCACAGAAATGGCGATGGCAGCGTGTCCTGTATGGCACAGGCCCCACAATCTTAATTTTCCATGTGGTCTTGTTTCTGCCTAATCACCTTTTGGCCTGGATGCTAATGTGGGTAGGGTGCTGTTGGAAGGAACACAGACCTTGACCTGGAGGCACACTTATTTCTGGAATTCATCCTTGTCAGTCACCCGCATTGTGAATCTTGGAGAATCATTTGGATTCTGTAAGCTTCTGTTTATGCATTAATTAAAATGAGGAAATAATTCCTATTTCTTAAGGCTGATATGAGGATTAGTTTGATACATATTTATGAAAGAGTCTGGCAAAGAATGCATTCGTGGAGATCTAAAATGTGATTAAGTGAATTGGTATAAATGATCAGGCCCCTTCTATTTCCAGATTGCATTTGGGGGTGGTGGTGATGGTAGACAAGGTGCAGATCCGTCTCGGATACTTAAAATGCAGGCTGTGGATCTCAGGGAGGGAAGAAAATGAACTTCTTGGGCGGCTATGTAAAGTCTGCATCGCCTTCGTTTCTCATTAAATCCTTAACGCAACTCCAGGAAGCCGAGACTATTTTCAAAGAAAGACAGGGTTTATTCATCCCCTCTGCTACCTAATGAAGGGCTGTGGGAAAACTGTTGGCTTGTTCTGGACTTTGGTTTGCTAATAGATACAAGGAGTAGCACCCCTTTCCTACCTGGGTTGTATCCATCGGGGGAAAAAAATCACAGCATGTAGGGGAGGCCTTGGAAGGTGCCTAGGGCTCTATGAACAGCGAGTATAAATATAGCTGTCCTTTTGACAATGTGCAGGGCACCCTGGCATCACTTGCATAGCATCCTAGCTAGCAAGATTAGTGCTGTGTTTCATCCCTTGTGAATCTGTACTAAGTCCAGCCCCCTTCCTCTGTTCTGCCTTGCTCTGGTTGAGCAGCCAGTCTTAAGCCAGAGCACTGCTCAGTAGAACTTTGTTCTGGGCATCCGAGTTTTAGTATTTTCAGAAGTTTGAATTTGTTGCCGCAACAAAGCTCCCCATCCGCCCATGCTGTCCAGCATCAGACCTTGGTTCTCCCTGGCAAATCCCTACCGGACTCCATTTCCTTTATCAACCTGCAGATCAACTCTCATTTGTCATATTTATTGGCTTTTAATCTCCCCTCCATTTAGTGTTGGGGTTTAAGAGTGGGATTAGAGGGGGGAGTTTAATTGGATGATCCTCCATGGCCCCTTGAACATCAGATTCAATAAAAGTTTATGGAAAGATAAAATCGCACAGGGTTTTATAGCCCCAGCTGGAGCAAAAGGCCGGTGCAAGAACAAGGCAACTGTTTTTCCAACTTCATATAATCTGGGTTTCGACTTGATTAAATGAGGAAGTTAGTTACTCCCACCCCATCTCTTCCTTTCTTTCTTTGGGTAACATTATCCTTTTATGCCTGGTGTAAGCTGGAAGCCACTTTGTGCTACACACTCTTTTCTCTTGCTTTGCTTTTCACTGACCAGCAGACAAATGAAATCTGGATGTGCGAGAAAATAACATTTACTTCCCACAGAAATATACAGAACCACCACTGAAGGTGGCTGAAGAAGTGGGGGCCAGTCTCCAGCGGGAGGAACATAGTCCATGAGGTCAGAAGAACAGGGGCTCGTCAGCTCCATCCCCTCTGCCTGTGCCGCTTTCCCTTCATTAAGCAGAACCCGTATTCATTTTGGGCATGGCAACCATATAGTGCTGTAGGGTCACAGTAACAAGACAAAACCTACTAATCTCCTCCACCACTTTTCTAGACCACAGTGATGTCTGTAAAAAGAAAACATGATTTCTTCCTAAACCATCTGTGCCTCCATAGACTCTGTATCCTGAGATACAGGGTCATGTTCTCTCTGTCTCTCACGTTTAGCACTGAACCCATGGAAGACATGCAAGGGGTGTTGTGTGCGTTAATACATGCACATCACTCTGTAGCTCAGCTTTCCCTGCACCTTCTGCTTCCTCGGGTCATGGGAAGACAGCCTAAGCCGAGAGAGTAGAAGTCTGGAGGTGGTGGGTCAAGGTGTGTGCGTTTTGTCTTGTTCCTATGACCCTACAACAGACTTTCACTGTCATGCCCAGAAGGAAGAAGGGTTCTGTGTAATGAAGGAAAAAGATCTTGGTGGAAAAGGGCTGTAGGAAGAGGAGATGGAAGAAGAGAGGGGAGGCAGAAGGAAGGGTGTGAAGAGGAGCCAATGAGAGGTGTTCCTTGATGTGAAGATGAGGTTGTAGAAAGTTCCTGGTGTGAATGGCCTAAGGGCCTAAGGATTCCGTGAAAAAAAATCTACAACAGCTGACAGTGTGACTTAGAGGTACAGTACTTCCCTAAAAGGCCCTGGGTCCTGTCCCCTACCAGTTATCTGTCTGTCTGTCTATCTATCTATCTATCTATCTATCTATCTATCTATCTATCTATCTATCTACCTACCTACCTATCTATCTATCTATCTATCTATCTATCTATCTATCTATCTATCTATCTATCTATCTATCTATCTATCTATACACACATATGTATGTATACACACACATATATAATAGTCTACAACACTCATTGATTGTTTTATTAATTAATATTTATATTAAAATTTAACCAAGGACAATCAAGACACTAATACAGAGTAACTTGTGACCTGGGAGAGCTCATCTTTCTAGGAGGTCAGGAACTCTGAAAAGGTTTTGCATTTCTAGTGGCGATGTGATGGGTCCAAATTAATCTTAAAGTGATACAGGCATCTCTTAGTGACATCTTCAAAATCAACAAACAAATGGCAGGTGACATCAGAGCTTAAAGGAAGCAACTTGGAACTTCCCCTCTACATCAGTGGTGTGGATGGGCAGCATTAGAGGCCTCACTTGAGTTAGGTCTTGAAGAATGGGTGTGGATTTCCTAGACGATTGGTGAGTAGAGAAGGGGACTAGGGTACCTATGAAGAAGAGATAGTGAGGTGGCAGGGATCTGTGAGACCAAGTGCCCAGGACATATGAGAATACTGGGGTAGAGTAGAGTTGTGGTCTGTGGGAGGTCTCAGGCACTAAACGTAGTTGTTGGTACTCAGTGGTTGGGGGATAACCACTGAAGAGGTTTTCTCACGGGAGCATTAGGTTGTTTTCATTTTAGAACAATCACTCTGCCTCAGTGTGGGGGAATAAATTACTGGGTAAGTGAGGATGGAATTAGGCAAACCAATTGAGGGAGACATGATACAGGCCCGAGTGTATGTATGTGGGCATAGAATACACAGGGCATGGAACCTGCCGGAGGCATGTTTGGGAGAGGAAGGAAAAGAAAAATGTGATTGGCAGACTGAGATGGGGGAGAGGAGGAAATGTATTACTTCTAAACCTCTAGACAGCTTGGAGAGCTGCCTGGGAGATGTGTCTCTGGGATGACTACTCTGGGAGCTGGGTATCTGTTACATAGCAGATGCGCTTGAAGTCTTGTGAGTAAAGCGATGTATTGTACTGAGTGGTAAAAAGATGAAGAAGAGAGAGGATAGGAGGGCAGGCAAAGCAGAAGGAACTGCCACTCGGGGTTTTTGGTTTCTCCACTGGCAGTGTTCTAGGATTCCATCTGTTTCTGTTTACCTGTGGATGTGGGTTTTAAATGTTTTAATTGTGAGTAGGAAAGGAGGGTGACTCTAGGTGTTGGCAGATATGTGAGACATAAGGCGACATTGTGGGCACCGTGCTCTGCACGGATGGACTAAGAGGGGGGCTCCTGAGCACAGACCCGTATGGTTAAAGTAAGAGCTATTGGCTTGAGAGCCAGATGTTTGACTGGCACTGTTAGAGTCGGGGTGCATCTACACTTTGTGAGGCTTGAAGCTTGTTTGATCTTTAAAGGAAAACAATACAGAAATGTGCATATAAAATTGAATAGTGAACTTTGGAAGGGTAGCATGGGTCTTTGAAGCTGAAGTTTCATTAGTTTCATGCTAAAAAAAAAAAATTCCCATGCCGGGCGGTGGTGGCGCACGCCTTTAATCCCAGCACTCGGGAGGCAGAGGCAGGCGGATCTCTGTGAGTTCGAGACCAGCCTGGTCTACAAGAGCTAGTTCCAGGACAGGCTCCAAAACCACAGAGAAACCCTGTCTCGAAAAACCAAAAAAAAAAAATTTCCCTGTTTGGGATACTTCCAGAAAGCCAAGTAGAAGTGTGTGTGTGTGTGTGTGTGTGTGTGTGTGTGTGTGTGCGCGCGCGCGCGCACACTTGTACGTGCACATGTAGGTGCGTGCGCGCGCGCGCACACACACACACACACACACACACACACACACACGCCTTCACATAAGTATTGCTGGCTTCCAGAACACTTTTGTGAGGACAAACTCAGTAAAGTGGGAACTTAGGTCAAGTTTGGTACCGTCAGAGTCTGGCTCCATGTTACAGGGTTCAGGAACAAGAGCCCCTGGCGTGTGCACTGGACTTGTTCAACTAAATGGTTTATTAGCTTTGCACTGCTATCATGAGCTACCCAAAGTACTATGTATTGAGAAAAGCAATTTCTTTAGCTCACATTCGAGAGGTTCATGCCCCTGCATCTGGTGATAGCTTTCTTTTTGGCGGAGTTCCATCATGGCACAAGTTATCGAATGGCAAGAACTGAAGAATACTCATCCACGTTTTTCTTATGGCTATGTCTTTTCTCTTAAAGCAACCACTATTCAGTCATGAGAGGAATGTCCCGATGACCTCATCAAATCTTAATATCCTCTACTTCTAAACACCATGTCTTGTTAGGTTTCCAAAGTCTCAAAATTCACAAGGACAATTAAACTTCAGCACAAGTGTTTGTGAGGGATAATCTATTTTTTCTCCTTCCTCTCTTCTCTTTTGTTTATTAAGTTTTAAAATTTATTTTGCATACCAAGCAGTTTTTTCCCCTCTTCTCCTACAGTTCTCTCTCCCACCTCCCTTCTATTCCCCCCCACACCCCCCGTACACCACATTCAGAAAGGGTAAGGCCTCTCAGGGGAGTCAACAAAACATGGCATATCAAGTTGAGGCAGGACCAAGTTCTTCCTCCTCAATGTCAAGGCTGAGCAAGACATTCCACCATAGGGAATAGGTTCCAAAAAGTCAAATCACATGCAAGGGACAGGTTCTGGTCCCACTGCCAGGGTCCCCACAAACAGACTAAGTTACACCCACATGTAGAGAGTCTAGGTTGGTCTGATGCAGGGTCCCTAGCTGTCTATCTTGAGTCTGTTAGCTCCCATGAGCTCGGGTCAGCTGTCTCTGTGGGTTTCTGTGGGAGACAATCTTAAACTATATTTAAACCATCTCAGATAGTCCTTCTGGATATACTCAGCTGATCTGAGCTGAATGTAGTGATATTTCATTTATATTTTTAATAAATAAAGCTTGCCTGAAGATCAGAGAGTAAAACAGTTGACCTGGTCAGCTTTACAGACCAGGTAGTAGTGACCACAACTTTAATCCCAGTAACTGCCCTAGTTTGTCATAGAAACCGAGTGGTGGTAGTGCATGCTTTCAATCCCAGCACTAGAGAGGAATATAAAATGGGAGGAGACAGCTCTCAGACACAGTCTCATTCTGAGGATTCCAGAGGCAGGATCGCCATTTTCAGACTGAGGTAGAGGCAACAACCAGTAGCTGGCTGCTTTGCTTTTCTAGTCTTCAGGTTGAACCCCAATTTCTGTCTCTGGTAGTTTACTAATCATGCTACAGCTGGGCTTGTTCATGCATAGGCTGACAGTTGGTAGGTCATATTGGGGATGGTTAGTCTACAACGGCTGTGGCAGGAATGACTTGCCTTTCTTCCCGGTGTCTCCTGTGCCCATCCAGCAGGCAATCCCTGTAACACTGATGACTAGAGTACGGTGGGCTGCTCTACGAAGGACATGATACAGCCAAGCAGGACGAGCCATGCTGATAGAGCAATACATCCATCACCCTGTGGCTCTTATGAGGCATTATTCTCTTCAAACACTGTTCTTCCCCTAAGAGGCATCCAGGTTCCAGCTGTTAAGACAATAATTTGCTTCACTCTATTACATCTGGCTCCTGCTTTGCATCTTATTGAACAACAAAATTGCCTAGGGTATGACATTTTATAAGGGCTTAAGCATTTCCGCGCGAAAGGGAAAGCTTCGTAGACCATTTATTTACTTTCTAAAATCGTACGGGCAGGGCTCACCTCTATTTTAAAAGGGTTCTGCTTCTTTCCCAAACACTGCTTCAGAAAGGGCAAGAGGGACAGCTAGAGCTGCCAGCACTTCGGGTCTCTTGGCTTAGATGAGAAACTGAGGCAGTGAGAAAATTCCTGATGGCCCCTTGTCATTTTAATAAGCATAGAGCATATATCTTCCTGGATTATCTTGAAGGAGCGCTAGCCTTCTGTTATCAATACAGCATCTTTGGATGCCCCCCCCCCCCAAGAAGGGATTTGGGGAGCAAGAGAAGCAAAGCATTTTTGTCACGGCTGTTCTATGGGAAGGGTTGAGATTGGACAGGGTGTTCTGCTCCTCGTCGGGTTAACACCCTTCTGCGGGGGAGGGTGCATATGTGCATATAAATACAAGAGAGGGAGGCTATGTGTATGCTCATGTGTCTAGACACATATTTCAACACACTTCCAAGTTTTCTGCAGAGAGAAGTGCAGCTTTGACACCGCCAGGCTCTGCTTTGTGAGGGACCAGACAATAGGGGACATGATTACGGCCTTTCCAAGTCGCCTCCTAACAATGGTGTCAGACGAATGCGGCTGATTGGGGTTATGTTCCCCATTCTGATGAGCAAGAGAGGAGGGCAGCCCACGGGTGGCCCCGTGTTTTGCAGGCCTAATCCCGGGATGAAAGCTCTCACCCATGTCCCTCCCTCCTGACAGGGCCCTCTGGCTTGGTTAAGTTTAGTGTTCTGACAGATCCATATGATTTCTTCCAGGACCCTGCCTCTAAATGCAGTTTGTAAGAGAACATGGACAAGGGTTTTGGGGGATGGGGGAGGATGTCTGTAACAAAGAAGAGCAAGGAGGCATGTCTTGGAAGGTGAAGAGGAAAAGAAGAAAAGAGGGGGATAAAAGGTCGATTTGGGCGACAAGTTAATCAGGCTTCCTTTTCTGTCACTCACCCAAATACCAGTACAAAGGAAGCCAACCAGGGTGTGACATCATCAGACCAACTCAGGAAGGAAGCTTGGAAATGACAGCAATGCTGGAACTGGTTCTTAGTTAGGAACCCTTCTTAGTTAGGAAGTCTTCTTAGGAGCCCTTCTTAGTTATGAATCCTTCTTTGACCCTTCCAACTCTAACAATGGGCCTTGTATTTAGTACTGGTGAAGACAGACAGAGGGGCTTTCTTCTGAGAGCATTCTCCACATTCGGTGGGGATAAAGGGCAGGTAGAGTTGCAAGGCCTTTATCCTGGTGACCCACCTGTGCTTTTCCCCTCCTCAGTCTTGAGATGTAGGTGCATTCAGTTCCTCAGCTTTGGGTTCTTCTTTTGTTAAGTGGGCTAGTGATCATTGACCTGGGCATTCTGCAGGAGAGTTTGCAGGTCTAACTAGGTGGTGTGTGGAAAACCCTTGCAAAGTACTTAGTTGGTAGCCTTGCTAACAGAGCTTCATAGCTTTGCCTATGGACAGTTCAGAGGACAATGAGGCATGTGCTATGCTTTAGTTCTGGAATGAGACTTAAGGATGAAATCTAGCCTTACTGTGCAAGCTCAGAGAACATTTCTTATTCATCAAGTTCTTTGGTTTCTTGGCCTCTACCAGGGAGAATTACAAAGCCAGCTGTGTAGGATTCTCAGGAGGCTTCAATGTGTTAATACAGCATCGCATCAGTTGCTTTTCCCACTTCTGTGATGAAAAGCACCTTGCAGAAGGAGGGGGAGTATCTTGACTGGCAGTCCATTTTGGCGGAGAAGTCATTGCTGTGGCATAGGAGGCAGCTGGTCACATTGCACCTGCAGTCAGGAAGCAGGGAGAGATGAAGGCTGGGGCTCAGCTTGCTTTCTCATTTTTGCTCAGTTCAAGACCCCAGCCCCGGCAACAGTGGCACGCAGAGTTAAGATGGATCTCTCTATTTTAGTTAACCAATCTTCAGCCTGGGCAACAATGCCATACACAGTTAAGGTGGATCTCTCTATTTTACTTAACCAATCTGGAGACTCTCTCTGAGACATATGCAGACATTTGTCTCCTAGGTGACTCTAGAGTCTGTTAACTTGATAACATCACACACATTCAGGCACTTGGGTTGTGCCTAGCAAATGATAAGCCAGGAGCCAGTATGGTCTATGAGTATACCTCTTCTATGCGGTAGTATGCTTTGGGACCCCAGGGTTCTTATTAGAAAGACTTTCATAGAAATATTCTGGACACTCAAGTTGACTCCAGCCCAATGCTATTGCAGGCAGTTGGTGCTCATGTTATGCTATTTATTGTGCATCCTTTTAGGTCCTTCTTCTAATCCTACTTGACACTGTGGGTGCCAAGATAAGGATTGAAAAAAGACCTCGATGAAGACACTCTTTCTCAGAGCCGCTACGGTGACTATCTTGTACTCAGTGTCTTACTCATAGGCTCCACTCAAAATTCTCCATGCTTCTGTATCTTGATGAGGAAGACATGCCATGGAGAACATTCATAGGACATCGTAATACCTGTATAGATATTGAGAAAATCGGCTTCCCTAGAACTCAGTCTCCCTATCTGTAAAATAGCATCAGGCCTCTCTAACATGCCATGACACTGTTGTCCAAAGACGGCAGGCTTAACTCTTCTCTCCATGATGGTGTCCGCAGATATTTTATCTTTTTCCTCTTTGCTTCTTCCGCTTGGATATGCCAAGTGTTTATGCCATTTCTGAGACTCCAATAAACTGCATTATTGGGAGGAGACAGAATAACACACATAGGCAAAAATCTGCTATTTTCACATGAATGTTTCAGGCAGTCATCCATGCTGGGAAATGAAATGTGTAGAAAAATACAGGGTGAATAAAGATGGCTCTAGTGAGATGATGAGCCTTTTACTGTCCGCGCCTGCACCCGATTTGTGATTTGTCGTCGATCTGTCAGCCCAGTGGCTGTGTCCCAGTATGGCTTCAGCTTCAGTGGGAAATCCTTCTCCCGACCCTCCTCCAGAGGTTTCTTTCTCCTGTGGGACAACCCAGGGTTATCTACCAATGTTTTACCAGGAGAGCAGGGGCCAGTCTCCCTGAGGAAGGGTGCAACTGGTGGGGGTGTTAAGAACTATTTCTGGAAAATAGAAGCCATTGAGAAATTTTTTAGGGAAATGACAAGATGCCCTCTGCCAACTGATGGAGCATAGGGGACATTGCTCATTTTTTTTTCGCTCAGTATTTTTTTTTATTAAGTGTGTATGTATGTGTATGTGTGAGGGCTAGGTGTGTTTGCCTGTTTGTGTCTGTGTAAGGTGTACATGCATGTAGAAACCAGAGGGTGATACTAGGTGTCTTCTTTCATTGCTTTCAGCCATTTATATAGAAGCAGAATGAGCCCCGTGATGGAACACAGGGCTTGCCAACTCAGCTAATAAAGCCAGCAAGCTTCCTTTAGGGATTCCCTGTTTCTCTGCCTTCCAAGTCCTGCCATTTTGCACAGGGCACCACACACACCCAACACTTAACATGGGTGCTGGGACACTGAGACAATGGGGATGTTCTATCAGGAACTCACCAAGGCCAGCTGGCCTGGGTCTGAGAAAGCCTGGGATAAAACTGGACTCGCTGAACATAGCTGACAATGAGGACTACTGAGAACTCAAGAACAATGGCAATGGGTTTTTGATCCTACCGCACGTACTGGCTATCTGGGAACCTAGGCAGTTTGGATGCTCACCTTACTAGACCTGGATGGAGGTGGGTGGTCCTTGGACTTCCCACAGGGCAGGGAACCCTGATTGGTCTTTGGGCTGACGAGGGAGGGGGATTGATGGGAGAGGGAGAGGGAAATGGGAGGCGGTGGCGGGGAAGAGACAGAAATATTAAATAAATAAATAAAAACACCCCCCCCAAAAAAAACCAAAAAAAAACCCATGGGTGCTGGGAATTCTAACTCCAGCTTATAATGTAGCAAGGATGTTTTACCCACAGAGCCCTGGAAAGGACACCTAGAGCATAAACGGGAGGCAGCAGTCTGTCCGGGATGGGTTCAGACTACATCTTCTATATTGAGCGGCCAGATGTGTGAGTCTAAGTTTCACGGGTGTGAGAGTCATGCGTGTGGGCTCAAGCGGCCACACATGTTCCCAGCTAGCTATGGGGTGCTGGGCCCAGATGAGCGGCCATGTCAGTTCCTCTCCTTGCTCCTCAGTGACTCAAGTATTAAAGTTCATGCCTGTTACAGACATACCAGTGCCTATGCTATCTATTTTGCTTTTAGTCTTTTAAAGGAGGTCTTACTTTTAAGAGCATGTTCAAATGGAAAGAAACACTGAGCAGAAAATACAGTGCATTTCCGTATAATCGCCCCTCTAGCTCTCACCGTGGTCATCTTGCACTGGCGTGTTGAGTCTGTGGTAACTGATAAGCCAATATTCCTACATTACCCACCAACCATTAAACTCTGCTGTTTGCATGGATTAACGTCTCCTGTTGGGCAGTTTTACATATTTCCAGAATACAAAATATCATGTACCCGCCACCCTAGTATCACATAGGATCCCCTTACCACTCGAAAGCCTCTGTTGCTTCAAGAAGCCGTCCCTCAGACTTTTGGTAGCCACTTGGTAGGCACTTACTGCCTGAGCAGTGAACCCATCTTTCTAGACGGTCACAGACTTGGATTTGTGCTGCATGTAGGGGTTTTTGATTGACTTCTTTCCCTTGGTAATGTGTATTTAAGGTTTCTTCACATCTTTTGTCTGGCTCGATAGCTTGTTTCTGTTTTATTACTATATAACAATTCATTGTATCCGAGTCCCGGAAACTGTTTATTGATAGAGGCACATATTGATTGCTTCCAAGTTTGGGTAATTATGAATAAGGCTGCTATAAACATTCTCGTTCTGACGTGGACCCAAGTTTGTAACTCAGCTTGGTGGAAATCATGGGGTGGGACTGTTGGATTCTATGGCAAGATTCTGCTTAACATTGCAAGAAGTTGCCAATTTGTCTCCATAAAGAGGCGGCCGTCCCATTATCCATTCATTCCAGTAGTAAACGAGAGCCAGTTGCCCTGTGCTAGTGTTTGGTGAGTGGAGTGTTCTGGATTTAGCTGTTCTGAAAGCAGTGCAATTAAATCCTGTTTTTAATTTGTATTTCCTTAATGACATAGAATGTGGAGCAAATAGGAATAGTGCCTATATCTTTACATTTTACAAACGGTTTTTAGCAAGCTCCCGTATCTTGTTTAATTTTACGTCTCCAGCCAGGAGGAAATCAGAAGTACAGTGTGACAGGGATTAAGGAAACAGGGACACAACTGTTAGGAGCACAAGGGCCCAGGGCAGAACTCAGAAAACTCATGGACTGGCCTTGTCTCTGTCGTCTTGAATTCAGTGACCTTCGGAAGTCACCTTGCCTTTGGGGCTCATGTCTGTTGTGACACTTGTACCAGATCAAGGTCATGGCATCTTTCTCGGGCCAACATCCTCCAGCTGGGAGGAGGACCTGGAGTTGGGAGAGGGTGTTGGACACAGGGAGTGACATGCTGAAACTGAGAAGGGCTGCCTCCCCCACCCCTTCCCCAACCCATGACAGATTGCAGTGCCTGTACCTCATGCCTGCTCTTCTGCAGAGCACTTTCTAACTTCCTCTTGCTGACAGTTCCATGCTACTTCAGGCGACAAGTGACAGCTTAGCAGAGAGAAAAGGAAGACTAATTTTCCAATACCTATGCTGGGTGGGGACAGCCTGTGTTGGAAAGGTAGCTTCGCTCATACTCAGCCGGTGGTAGAACCTGTCCAACTTTTGAAAGGTTCCCTGACTAACCCATGAGTTCTACCTGGGAGTAAAGAAATACTGTCACTTTGTCACTTGGCTTGTTTGAGAGAAGACCTTCAGTTTCATTTACCAGGTTCTTCACCTAGGTCTGCTGAGCATCTTGCAGGCCAAGAATTGTTCTCAGCACTGTGGGCGTGGCAGCAGGGCAGGGGTGGGCGTGGTAACAGGGGGAGGGACGGGCGAGGATAGGAAAAGGCACTGTGCTTCCCTCATCTGGATTTTGTTCTAATGTTGTGCACACACAGCCCAAACCAATTAATCCTGTACATTCCATTCGAGACAATAGATGAGTGCCTTCCTATTCTAGAAAGAGGCCAAGCCGAACAGCCAGTGGAGGCGGGGGGGGGGGGGGAATGAATTGGGTTTTACCAGGATGAGCCTAAGTTGTCTGAAAAAAATCTTTCAATAGCTCATATGAAATTACTGACCTATTTCTGAACACGAAGCTTTATCATCCTTGCTCTGGTTGTACTACAGCAGGCCAGGTACCGAATAGAGAGAAACCTTTGGAGTCCCAGGAGCCCTAAGCTCCCAGCCCTCAAAGGCAGAGATCCTAGAGGACGTCTTCCCTCTCAGGACCCCATTTCCAGACTATGATGTACAGATCCGTTTAAGAAGGATGTTCTTTGGGTACCAAATAAGCTACAGCCATCGGGGGAGGGAGCAGCTCTCACCCACTGCCTGCATCCCCCTGGCATTTGCCCACACAGCTGGGGGAAATGATTCAACTCACACGACAGCCAGGCCATTTCTCTAGATGAAGAGTTGTGTAAGGAGCAGAACAGCCCCAGGAAGTCAAGAGATGCTTATCCGGGTCTGTGAGCAGCTGAACTCTTCCTTCCTTGCTGAGAAGTCTGGTAATGGCTTTTTTCATGGTAGAACAGTGTAATTTCCTTTTCTCATGCTGAAAACTTCCGGTGAGCAGTGACCTCAGCCATCAGGAGAGCAGGGGAACAGTTTCTGATAGCAGGCAGAGACCACCTTGTAAAGTAGGGGAAGCCCAGGAAACTCCTGATTCCCTTCAGGATCTTTGGGTGACTGCACCTGCAGATTGGATGAGAAGGGAACAGAAGTGGAAAATTCAGAGTCATCAGGTGTGACTGCTGTGGTATTCCTGTAAGTCACTTGTGCACTTTGGATAGAGCCTGATACAGCAAGTCTGGGGTAGAGTTCACAGTTGTCCTTTCCAGTAGGTTCTCAAAGGATGCTGTTGTTCCACAGACTGAAATGGTGGTTGGGCCACCACTGACATTGTACACCAGAGAGGGGATGGATGCAGAGCTCAGATGGGAGTAAGCCCAGGTCTGTGTTTGGTCAGGGCATCCTGAGCTCCACAGGTTCATCCTGCCACTCACAGCTCAGACTGGTCTTTTAGCTTCCAGAGAAGTTTCTGGTCTCATCACTTCTGGCCCTACAATGTGGAGTCTCATGGATCTTGATGCAGACTTAGAAGTGAATAGAAAAACAACAGAAAGCACAATGCCTACGCCTTTCATTCAACTTCTTTCAGACCAAACGAGGTCTGCTCAGGTTGACAATCTAATTCTAGTCCCAACTCTGCTGCTAATCACATGTTGGATCATAGATAAATTATTCCTTCTTCCTAGGGCTCCGCCTCCTTATCTTGCAGCACCGAATTAGATGCTTCTCAGGAGTCAGCCTGCCCCATGTATGTCTGATTTCTCTGTCTTTTCAGGAATAGTACGGTGCTTACTATTTAACAAGTTAGGCAATGAACTCCTTTGGTGTGGCAGTGGGTACCGTGTTGTGGGCCAGAAATGGTGGTGACGGGATCAGAGAGTCCTGCAATAGCAGGAAGGCTAAGAGTTGAGTAGGCTCTTCATGGAAGAGCTAAGGGCAATGGAAGAGCTCAAGGAAACTACAGCTTAGCACAGAGTAACCAGGACACTTATCATAGGGGCAAATGGCTTTGTAGCCTGAATAGCATCCTGGGTTCTCTGTGCAACATGATACATTGCTGGGGCCCTCTACAGTTCCTTCAGTACTGCCATAGGCGTTGTGCCCCTGGATCCTGAGAACAACTGCTGTGGGTAGAGATGGGCACCGCCTGCTTTTGCAAATGAGTGATGTCCAGAGAGATTTATGGATGTGCAAATGATAAAAGGCTTCAGCTCCCTTTCAATGACACCACACCAGATACCAGCAGATCTCACAGCAAGTAGGGAGTAGCCATAATGGCATCATCAACATTGGCTAAAGTAAGAAAAGTTCATGTTTGGAAGGTTCAGTTATCTTGAAACTTTGCTCAGCTGGAACATTTCCTTGATTTCAGACAACAAGGAAGAAATGAGGCATTCTGGACCTTGGGTTTGCAGTCAGTCGCAGGCTGTCCCCAAGAAGGAACTATAAAGCACATGCAGCCATACCCGATAAATCACACATTCAAGTATACACAACAGGAGGCGATTTAACGCATAGGAAAGAGTAGGCTCGCCCCTTAGCTGGAGGGAGAGTCTACCCAGAACAAGGCGAGAGCGTCTTGCAAGCAGGTGTAGACTCGGATGGCCCAGAGGATCCATTCCGACTGTAATGAGAATGGTAAAGACGATGGCTAACGTGATGGATTGCGTAGTCTCTGACAGGCAGCATGAGAAGAATTCTGCATATAGTAATTTATTTAAGCTTTCTAAGTACCCTGAGGTCCATACTGCTCGCATCCCCGTTTCTAAAGATGAGAAAACGGAGATGTAGCAGGGCAAGTGAGAGTCTGATGCTGTTGTGCAGGTGGGCAGATTCTGCCCCGTGTCTGTACTTGGAGCTTGAGGCCTCTGGGTCTCTTCGCCCATTCTTTCTGCCTCTCATACACTTCCTTCTTCCTCTTTCCTTTCCCTTGGACATTTCATGAGTTTCGGTTACTTCTAATAAGCACACATTGCTCTGGAGATACAGAATAGAGAAAACCATGTCCTCTGCCACAGAGAGATATAAAGTCTGGGAATGGGAGAAGAAGGATGTGAGCGTTGGTAGACGCGTGATTACTCTAATTTCTTTCAAGTGAGCATCATAGTAGAGCTGGATGTGCTGCCCCTGTATCGAGTAGGTGACAACAGAGAATACCTATAGGAGACAGTGGAGGGACAGTGTCAAAGGTTCAGTAGCATTGTGACTGGACCCACGCTGTACCTTGGCAGCCTCCCTCAGGGACCCTCTGGATTTTTGTACCAAGTCCTCAAGTATCTGCCATCTTTGAGGAGTTGAACCTCGGGCCTCCAATGGTGGTTGTGTGGCTCACAGGCGTGAGATAGGGACCTGATAAAAGACTGTGCTGAAAGTAGAGCCGGACTAAAACTGTCACTTCCCACGAGACGGAAGGAAAAGAAGGAACAGAATTCCATCTGGAGTTCCCAGGGCTATGATTAAAAGACAGCATAGCTTGCAAATTTCAGTGCCTTTTATCAGTCAATTAATTCGCAGATGTTTCTTAAGCTCTCAGCAGAACTAAGCCACTGTTTCAAACACCAGGGGAGAGGACGGAGAGGTAGGATGCCGGCCCCTCCCACAGAGCCCTTAAGTGTGTCTGGGGACAAGGAACAACAGATGCATTCCCAGGTAGACAGCGTCAGCACAGCCGAGTATACCAAACGCATAGTGAGAAGTGTGGCGTTGTATCCAGGGCGCGAGATCTGCATCGGCTGAGCTGGTTTCTGGCCTGAGAGACACGATGGGCAGGCTTTGTGGAGGTGGTGTATCTTGAAAGAGCAACAGGATGCAGCTCAATACAGAGAGGATACTTTGGGTTGAGTGGCAGGGAAAACCATTCCTGCGCCTTCTCCGTGATGCGCAAAGACGCAGGGAGGATGGTATTTCCTGGACTGTCTCTTCTGGATCTGTTAGGAAGTTCCAGCACAACCCCTCTTCCAGTGGGGCACAACAGAGCTGGGAATGAAAGATTAGGACCTAGGCTCAGAACAGACAAGGGGCCTAGTGGGGGAAGCATTTCCTAGTTTGTAGGACTTCAGAGGACAGGTTCCCCCCGGCTATTCTCAGACCAGAGCAAAGGAAATTTCTTGCCTGATTTCACTTGCCTAAATGGTAGGATCACCAGTCTGAGAGAAGGCCACTTGCTGGCTCTGGAGTGGAAACAGGTCCGTATGCCCTCTTTCCCCACCTGCTCCTCCTTTTACCCCTCCCTTCCCATCACTCTCCACAGGTTTGGCTGGGTGACTCCCAGCCCATTCCCTAATTCCAGAAACCCTCCTGACATCTGCCCACTAGCTGTCTTTGTCTCTCCCCTTGGGGGGTACCTCTGAAACACAGACGATCCTTGGCCAATCACTAGCCATCTGAAGATGTTTTCCTACCATCTTCAGTCCCAGAATGGGCTGAACCAACATCTCCAATGGCTTTGTGTATGTGTACACTTGTCTGTGGGTGGGTCTATTTGTTATCGTTGGTTTTAATATCAACTCGACACAAGTTAGAATCACCTGAATAGGAAACCTCAGCTGAAAACTTGTTATGATTAGCGTTATTGATTTGGGAAGAATCACTTTGACTGTGGGGGGCACCTTCTGAAAGCTGCTCCGATAAGAAGGGTGTGGCAGAAGGAAGACATTGTTACCTTTCGCTTGCCTTCGCTTCCCTCTTGCCGCCCAGTTGATCTATCCCTGCCACTGCAGGTGCCGCTGTTGCTTCCTTTGCTGATAGCAGGACCAACATTTCCCAGCTTCCGCCCTAAGAACCAGGGACTCTCCAGGTTTTCAGAACCAGATGGGGACCATTGAGACACCCAGCCTTGTGGATTGAGCAACTGCCCGATGGTTAGCTTCCAGAGTGAGAGACAGTCGCCATAGGACTATTCTGACTGCTGAGGCTCCCAGTCTTAAGGACTCAGCCATTTCTGGGTTCTCAGCACTCACTGTAATTCAGTTGCTGTTGCTATCGTAATGTAAGCTGACTCAGTGTGTGTGTGCGTGTGTGTGTATTCATCTTATTGGTTCTCTTCTTATAGAGAACCCTGACTAGTATAGGTGTACCTACATGCATGTAGTGATGTGTATAAGTGCACAAATGCATGCACGTAAACACGTGTAAAGAGGCCAAATTCAATGGCAGATCTTCTTCAATCACTTTCAATTTTAGTTTGAGATAGAATACCTTCCTGAACTCTGAACTCTTTGATTCAGCTGGACTTGCAGGCTATCTGACTGCAGGGCTGCTCCTGCCTCTGCCTCTTCAGCAATGGGATTATGCGCATGTGTAGTACACCTGCCTTTTAACATGGGCTCTGTGGATCTGAACTCAGACCCTCAAGCTTGCATGCCTGACACTTTATTGACCGAGCCATCTTCTCAATTCCTTTCTCATTTTTAAAATGGTGCTAAGATATATCCGTAGAATGAATCCCATGGGTTGAAGAAACATGAGGAGATTTGAAGTGAGTGTAATTTGTTTTGGGGGAGTGAGAGATCATTCTAGACTTTCAAGGTAAAAAAATTGATATAGCTGGACATTTGCTAGTAGGCTCCTAGAACTTAGTTTTTCATAGAATTTCCACATTTTCACATTTAGTTTTTAGCACCTATTACCCTCTTGCTGGCTCATGGCTCCCTTCCCTCACTTTTGTGGTCATGATTCAGTTGGTTTCAGAGTGTAGGTCTTTAGCCTCACCTCTGCCATTTGCAGGGTAGGCTATGGCATGGAGGGGCATCCCTAGCCTTCCACTGCCCTTGGCCAGCAGCGTGACACTGATATTCCAGTCAGAGCACAGAGTTCAAATGTGTGACCTGTCTTCTCTCCATTTCTGCATGGGAGCTCAGGACAAACCCTGTGACTCAGGACGCGTTTCCAGACCTCCAGGAGTCTGGTTCTTCTTGTTTTGATGACACCATTTGGACTGAACGAAAACAATATAGTTGCCCTGTCTTCTGGCCTGGAAGGGAATGCAAGAGTCTGCAGGGTGGCCGGGAGCAGCTCAGGTCTAGCTTCTAGAAGCCAGGAAACAGCAGGGGAATGGGTGAGAGGAGGGTTGAGAGGGAGGTTCCTTCTGTAGGGCCACAGAGCCTGGGTGGGTACAGAGATGGGCTTGAAGGGAGAGAGGGGGTTGTGGGGGTGTCTCCCTCCTCTGTGTAATAGCCCGTTTCTGGCAAGGAGCGTATGTTCTCTTCCACTGGAAAGCTTTTAAGAACGCTGAAAAGGACAGGCAATTACAGGAAGGTTAGGTGCGCCTGATTGGATGTTGTTACAAATCACTCATTGTCATACGAGGCATTTGGAAAGGAGGGCATCGGGGACTGATTGCCGCTTAGGGTAAGTGATTTCTGTTTAGACTGACTGAGCAGATGAAGGCTTGGCTCACGCTCCTTGCCCTTTCTCCCTGTTTGCTGTTGCGTTGATTTTTTTTCTTCCTTTTGCCAAAAGGGGTCATTACAGAGGCTCAGAAGATGTGTGAGTGTGGAGGGGCTAGGTAGTCCCCTCCCCTCCCACTCAAATCCTCCCCGACAGCACGCCTGGGGCATAGGCAGGGGAAGAGTCTACTTTCTCCCAGCAGGTTAGTGGAAGGTGCGGGACTAGAGGCCATGTCTGGGCTGCAGGCTGGTAGCCTTGCTCATGGCTGGGCACCAAGGCGATGCTTGGCTCTTACTGCAGGATTCTATTAACCCAATGGCTGTGCAGTCCGAGCATACCCCATGGAGCGCTCCCTCTGCTTCAGCTGCCAGCCTACTTACAGTCTCTTCCCCTATTAGATCCCTTAATATTCTAGTCCTGGAGCTTCTGTTTGATTATGAGATGATTCCACTAGGCAAGCGAACTATCTGGACTGGCTCAGCATCTCCAGACCGCTCCTTCAGACCTCCTCCATTGTTGTGTCTGATACGCTATTATAACAGGGAAATGTCCTTAGACTCCGAAGTCTGCTTCTCCTTCAGTGACAGACAGATGGATCCCCTGTAAGCTCCCAGGAGACTCTACAGTAGAAGGAAGAGGAAGTCACATGACGGGAAGGGAGAGGATGGAAGAGAATCAATCAGAAATCAATTCTGACGAAGCTACAGTTTGATCTGACAGTTCTTTATTTTGCTGCAAGAAAATAAAGCAGAGAGTGGTTAAACGGCACGAGATGGGGGCTTGCCACCTCCAAGGATGCACTGCAGTGAGCTGCATCTCCTGAACCTGCCCTGAAGTCCAAACAGCCACACATCAGCCAGTTTCCACCACTGCGAAATACCCAAGGAAAACATTTAGAAAAGAAGAGAGATTTGCTGTAGCTCACATTTTCAGGGTCTCAACCCATGATTTGAAGACTCCATCGCACTGGAAAGAACATTGCAGCTGTGGGAGAGGCTGCTCCCATCATGGCAGCCAGGGAGCAGTGCCCGTGAGCTGCTTCTGGAGCGCACATCAAGCGCTTGACACTGGGCCCTACGCTGCAGACAGTGACACACAAAGCAGTCTTTCTTCCTGGTGATAGGAGCAGATATGAGCAGGGCAGATGAAGTGGCAAAGCAGCCAAGGTATGGGTCATGGCAGTGTAATGAGGCAGATACAGATAGGGAAAGGAACCACAAGGATTCTTGTGAGTGTAGAATCTGGATGTCAGATTGCCCTGCAAAAATCCAGTTTGACTTACTCAGCAATGATTCATTGACAGAGAACTTCATCAGATTCTGATAATTCAAAATGAGTGAGAAAAAGTGTATTCTTACCTTTTAAGAAATTTATAAGGCAGGTGGGTGGTGATAGTGCATGCCTTTAATCCCAGCGCCCAGGAGGCAGAGACAGGCAGATCTTGGTGAGTTTGAGGCCAGGCGGATCTTGGTGAGTTTAAGGCCAGGTGGTCTACAAAGTGTGTTCCAGGACAGGATCCAAAGCTACACAGAAATGCTGTCTCAAAAAAAAAAAAAAAAAGGAAAGAAAAAAATTTTAGTTCATGGACCAACAACAGCTGGGGTCTGTGTGGATATCCATGGCCTGTGTTATCACCAAAGGCCACATGAATATCACGGGTCTATGCTGCAGCCTGAGGCCATGCTCACTGTCACCAGGGGCCATACTGATGTAAGCCGTCTTACACCATGTTGATGTCCAAGGGATGGGCCACCTCCAAGGGCCTTGCCAGGGTCAGTAATCCCACCACAGCTGGGGGCCTGTGTTTATGGGCTGTGCCATTGTGAGAAGCCACACAGAAGACTGTGGAAGCCCATGATGCATGGTCCTGCTGACTATAAAGAGCAAGGAAGCGACTACGGCAGTGATATTGATGACTGTAGGTGCACAGCTGAGAAAGAGGGACAGGGAAGGTCTCTGCAAAAACCCATCCCATTCCCCATCTCTCCCCACCCCCAGAGTAACAACTTAAGCAGCAAGACATTGAGAGAGCCCTTCAAAAGTGTGGCAAGGATGCCGAAGTCTCACTTTCCACAACTGACAAGCTTCTGGCTGCAAGAGAAGGACTCAGTTCTATTTAAGGGGCAGGCCTTAAACAGAGTTTGACCATGCTCCAGTGAGCCTACAAAGAGCACAAATTGAACTTGTATTTTGTGTTTTGTTGTTGTTGGAGGAAAGTCACAAGAGTGGGAGGGGGCGGACATGGAAAGACTGGGACGTGAGGGTGATCAGAGTGTATGATGTGAAATTTTCAAATAATCAATGAAAATTTTGTGTTGAAAGAGAACTTTATATTTCAATGAGAAGATAGATGATGCAGAGACTATGATCTCACACACAAAACCATAATTAGATGCTATTAAGAAAAGGCTGCTAAAATGAAGGATGATGTTTGGGAGGCTCCTTACTGAGAAGAGGTTGACAGGCGATTGGGAAAGAGAACTTGGCCATGCTGAGGTCAGAGGTAAGTAGCTGGGCTATGGAGAATGGTCTGAGAGTCGGAATAGTGCATGCCTGTAGGGTGGGAAAGGCCAGATGACATCATGTGTATGTAAATACCTTATCAATGGTATGAACCTCGGACATAGAGGATCCACGTGCAGTCTCTTGATGCCGGATCGGTGGCAACATCTTAATCTTTCTCATATTTCTCTCTGTGTCCCTTGCAAAAATCAAGTCCCCTCTCCAGCCAACTCTCCTACTACCGTCATCTTCTAGCATGTGGGTACCTGTGTGCAGGTATCTATGGGGATGTCTGTAGGAGTGTGAGCACTCTTTTACCCATGTGGGATCATGGCATGCCTGACACCCACTGTCAACAAGAACATGGCCTGCATCATTTGTCCCCCACATGAAATTAATTGCACTTCACAAATAGGCTCAACCCTAACTCTGAGCCAGGCACTGAGTGAATCTGGTTGGTTTTTCTGGCTCTAATGTTTCCAAAGACGAAAAGCCTTGCAATGCGTGACACCCGCATCTAACGCTAATGGTATGGTGGAACCTCGCCAAGAGAACTGATAAACTTCTCAGATTGAGGGCAGACGATGAAGAGAGACCAGCTCCAGATGTACAATTTGGAGCTCATCTAAGAAACACCCACAGCTTGGAATGTTCAGAAGTAGAACCCCAGGAAATGAGAGTCTGGGAAGAATTTCACTGTTGAATCCAACCCAACAGAAACAAACAGAGACAGCCACGCTCAAATTTCTCTAAGGACCTGCGAGGGTTAGGAGTACAGTGTGTCAATTCTGGAAAATAAAAAAGTATCTGAAACAACGCTTTGGGAAAATTAAATCAACGATTCCCAGCCCAGCAAATCTCTAAGTTAAGTCTGTTCTCCTGGAGCTCAGATGGGAAACTGAATTTTTGTGCTATCCTGCAAAATTTCACATCACGGTTTGGTCGCAGGAGGAATCAGGGCTGTGTAACTATGCTTCTCTGTCCTTCCTCGTGTTGCCAGTAGGCATCCAAAGGAGTGGACATGTTGCAGGAGACCAGGGACGAGAGGAAACAGCATCAAGATTAAGATAGGAGAGGACAAACACATGGCTTAGTTGGATAAGACATTTTCCTCTAAACCTGAAAATCTGAATCCAATCCCTAGGACACACACAAGGTGGAAGGAGAGAAGCATGCTCATGAATTGTCTATAAACCTCATCTGACATGGCATGCAAGCCCACACCAACACACACACACCAGCACATGCACACACAAAATACACATAATTTAGAATGTTTAAAGAGCATTAACAAGTGAAAGAAACCAGTTGAAAAAAAAAAAGGTTGATAGACAGGAAACCTTTTTCCACCTTGGTTTGTTTGGGCTGTGTGAACCAAACTGAGCACACTTGAGAAAAGCAGGAAGTATGTAATATGGTAGATGCTATACATATGACCTACATAGGGTCACGAGTCTAGTCATCCAGTGCATTAGAGCCCATGCCTTTTCCCTGATCACCAGCCCATGCCCATTCTCAGAGATACATGCTATTTCTTATCAAATTGTCTCTATTTTTATTACCTTACCATGTGTTATGACATAATTTTTTTGTCCTGTGACATAAAACCCTGGTACAGCATATACGTTTCAAGACTCAAATCTGTGCTTATAACAGGTAGGTTAGTGTTTATTTCATGGTGTGGCCGATAGTATCAGCTTCTGTTGAGTTCGTGATCTATTCCTCATCATGGGTATGTGTAGACAGATTTTCCTATCCTGCAGTCACTCTCAAATAAACACACGGGGGCTTATATTAATTATAAATGTTTGACCAATAGCTTAGTCTTATTACTAACTAGCTTTTCTAACTTAACTCATTTTTTTTTTTTATTAATCTTGTGCTGCTCTGAAGCTCATGGCTTTTACCTCTATTCCATGTTGTGTGTCTGACTTGTTTTCTGTTTGGTGACTCCTCTGACTCTGCCCTTCCTTATGCCAACATTCTCAGTCTGGCCTTCCCTGCTAACTTCATCCTGTCTTCAGCTATTGGCTAGTCAGCTCGCTTATTATGTTAAACCAATCATAGCTACATATATTCACACAGCATGCAGAAGGATTATTCCATAGAAGCTATGTGTTGGCTCTTATGCCTTGAGAAATGACTATACAGTGATTTCCCACGTCTGCCCATCTATCGGGCTCTCTTTTTCCTGCTCCCTCTACACATTCTTTTCTTTATCTAAATAAAATAACGAAGTTTGCTTTCTTCTGGCTCATCTGGGAGTTCTTTTCTTCAGTAGCATAGGCACTATCTGGCTTTACCTAGCTGAGGTTGCTAAGGGATAAGGGAAGTCCTCATGCCACTGACAGTTGCTCTGATAGACTTCTCAAGTTCAGTAATGTCCTCGGATAGCTCACAGAGTCCAGAAAAGCAATTTAGTTATTAATACCAGTTTATAATAAATAATATTTTACACAGGCTGAGGTGTGGGCACAGGATCATCTGCCCCAGGGGGACGGGAGTGTACATCTGCTCACTTGCCTGCTTATGTATATCCTTGCTTAGCAACCTGGACGCCTTGAAATTTTTCCTGCTGTCTTATAATTTGATTTTAAAAATTGCTTATTTGAGAACCAGTAAATCACTGGTGACCATCATAACCTTTGACCCCCTCTTTCCTATGAGATCAGGGATTGGATCTAGAATTTCCAATCTTCTAGATCAGTGCTTCTCAGCCTATGGGTTGCAATCCTTTGGGGGCACAAAAAACCTAAGGTCATCAGAAAACACAGACATTTACATTACAATTCATAACAGTAACAAAATTATAGTTATGAAGTAGCAATGAAAATAAATTTATGGTTGGGGGTCACAACCACACGAGAAACTGTATTAAAGGGTTCCAGCATTAGGGAGGTTGAGAACCACTATTCCAGACCCACAGTTGGCCTCCTGAAAATGAGGTCCTTCATTCTGAGGAATGAAGCCGTGGTGACCAGGTCCCTCATCTCGAGGTTGTGAGGAACCCTGGTAACTAGGTCTCTCATCCCGAGTCTGTGAGGCTTTGAGGAGCCCTAGAAACTAGGTCCCTCATCCTGAGTCTGTGAGGTTGTGAGGAGCCCTGGAAACCAGGTCCCTCATCCTGAGGTTGTGAGGAGCCCTGGAAACCAGGTCCTTCATTCTGAAGCTATGAGGAGTCCCAACCTTCAGTTTCCTCATTAGCACACAAAGGAACATCTCTCCAGAGACTTAGGAATTTTAGAACCATGTGCCAGGAAATAAGAAATGGGTCATGGCTCAAAATACTCTTCTCAATATATCAAAGACTCACATGGCCCTTCGGGTGTGGTAGGCAATGAGTATTATATGTTGTCCTGACCTAAAGCTGGATCAAGGAGATACAGACATTGACTGAGACGTGCTACTCCAGACCGCTTCATGGCGGGAAGGGGGTCAGGGTATATATGGTGCTCTTTCCCTGACAAGCTGGAATGGAAATTATTGTAAAGATTGAAGTGTTTTATGTACATCAGTGTCTTTTCCCTCTCCGTGTGGTCTCTGCTATAGAACGCGTCTGCTGGACATGGAATTATATCCCTCTCAAACCCATCTATGCTTGGGGACAGGGCCACTCAGGAGGAATTAAGACTACAAGAGAACTCAGGGACAGGACTCAGACTCAATAGGACCTACCTTCTTATGTGAAAATAAAGGGATCCATGAGAGGTTTATTTTTTCCTTGCCATACAGAGGAAAGAACTCCATATGAGCTTACAGAAAAATGTGTCCAACTTATGACCCCAGGGAAAAGATCACTTCATCATAAACCTGCCCTGCTGGATACTTTAATCTGAGATTTTTCAGAATATTGGATTTTTGATTTGTCCTTTTATCCAGAAAAAAATGATACAATCAGTTGTAAAAATAGGAATGAAGTCAGCCAAAACATATAGAAGAAATACAGTGATAAGGAATTCATAGCTATAATATACAAAGAGCTCTTAGAATCAATCTAAAACAATCAGTCAGACCAGTAGGCAAAGAGTGTGAGTGACAGTTCACAGAACAGTGACTCCAAACAATCAATAAAATCTTGAAATGATGCTCAACCCTACTTGTAACAATTAGAATAGCAGTGGTCAGTCCAGGAAGGAAGCTGACACATAATAATTCCTTCGTAGTATGGCATTTATTAGAACAAGGGGGTCTGGAGGCTTCTCATTGGTTTTTGAGGTGGGAGGGAGAACATTGGACAGAAAGAATATAAAATATCTGGCTATCTAACATGGTGGGTCCTTAAAGGAAGGGAGAGGCTTTCATTTAAAGCCCGGAGGGAACAGCATCAAGGTAGAATGGGGGGACAGAGACAGAGAGAGAAAGAGACAGAGGCAGAGAGACAGACATAGTTACCATGAGAGGGGTGGCACGTGGAAGCCAGAGGGGTCTCTTGCAAGAGAAGCTGTTGTAGCAATCTTCTGCAGCTTCCCCCAGGAGTATTAGTCCATCCCCCACAACGAAGCAAAGGCTGATTGTTATAACCTCATAAGGGCTAGAGAGACGTTTCACGTCACATGATTTAGTCCAGCAGAGTGTCAGTGACAAGGAGTGTGAAGGAGCCAGGCACCATAAACTGAGAACTGCCAAGCCACAGTCCTGGCTGCTTCTTAACTCTCTGTCTCAGCGCGCACTGCAGAGAGGATGTGCTGACTGATGTTTCTGCCGCAGATGGTCCCACAGCCATTCAGTCCCAATGAAATACAGAGCTCTACGTTAATTACAAACTGATTGGTCTATTAGCTCAGGCTTCATATTAACTCTTATAACTTATATTAGCCCATAGTATTTGTTTGTGTTAGCCACATGGCTTGGTACCTTTTTCAGTGTGGCAGGCACATCTTGCTTGCTCTGTGTCTGGCTGCCTTTGTGTCCAGGTGACGACTGCAGACTGAATCTTTCCTCTTCCCAGAATTCTCTTGTTCTCATTGCTCAGTCTCTATTTCCTGCCTGGCCACCTTGCCTATACTTCCTGTCTGACTACTGGCCAATCAGCATTTTATTAAACAAGTACAAGAAACAAATCTTTTCAGGGTAAAACCATTGTCCCACAGCAAGGGTTTGAACTGATTCTGGCTATGAGATGTGGGTAAAAGACTAGGCTCCTATTCTGAAGGAGAAAAAGACAAAATCTCCTGTGCAAATTGGAAGCATGGGAGTCACAGAAAAAGGTAGAAGGGGAGAGGGGAAGAAGGAAGAGGAGCAGAGAAAAATGTATAGTGGAATAAAAATAATAAAAACATCATTTTTTAAAAGACTGAACTCCTATTCTAACAACCTTAAGTTGGGAAAGTTCTAGATAAAGTAGTTTTGAGTTGTCATTTTACACCCAGAAGTGAAGAGGAAGAGCAGTCTTATCTGCTGTGGGGTAGATGCGGTGCAGGAAGGCTTGTCCACATCTCTGGGAAACAGACGGAAACTGCTTCTGTCATTGTTGGTAAGATCTCTTATTCCACCTCTCCTGCTACCCAGCAGTCCCACTGCTGGGAATTTCTCCTCAGAAGATCAAAGCAGCAGTAAGGACGGGCATATATGCAAAGTTGTTTCCAAGGGAGGGACCGTCAGTAGGGCTGAATAAATTATGATATACACATACTACTCATATTCCTCAGCCATTAAAGGCAAATTAATTCTAAACCCATGAATTTGAAGAAACTTGAAGGATGCAATGACCAAAGTGGAGAGGAGTGTATAAAAAGATCGTCTGTGTGAAATGACAACCTTCCCTATTTACATATAAGGTGAGGAGGGCAAAATGAGTAGATCTCCTAAAACTCAAAAGAATGCTCACCTAAAACACACCCCCCCACACACAAACATACATTTGTACGTGCACACACACATACACACACAATATGGATGACAATATGACTTCATATGATTGCTAAATACTATATACTATAGTAATATGTAAAACACGTGAAAGTTACTTCAGGGTTAGGCAACTTTGATAATTAATAATTAGCCTTTATTTGCTTTTTTCTTATATAGGTTAGGCATTCCAAATCCAAAACATCTAAAATCCAAACCTTTTTTGAGTGCTGACCAATGCTCCTATTTTGCTCAGAGGAGATGTAATTTTTGGATCTAGAATGCTCTATAGGTAGTCTATCCAAACATTTCAAATCCTAAATAATTCGTAATCTAAAACAAATTGAATCTTGAACATTTGGTTATGGTATTCTGGGCTTTTGCTTTATATATAGTTTGAAGAAAGTTATAATGAATAATTATAGCAATCATATAATTACTTAAAAACATGACAGCCCTCACTCCAGCCACACACAATGAAGTTCTCTACAAACTTTATGTAAGTGCATTTGCAGGCTGGCTCCAGGAGCAGAGAAGCTGGGGATAGCTTAAATGTGCTTCTGTGTGTGTGTGTGTGCATGTACACATGTGTGTGCTTAAATGTGCATAGAAGTGTGTGTGTGTATTCACATGTGTGTGTGTGGCCCTAGGATCAAATTCAGAGTCTCTCATACACTAGGCAAATGTTCCACTAATAATTTATAACCCTAACCATTTTGATTTTGAGACAAAGTCTTGCTATCATGTAGCACAAGCTATGTAGCACAGGCTATGTGGACAGGATTACTGGTGTGCTACATCAAGCCTGGTTAGTTGGGTTGTACTTTTGAGACCAGATAGAAAGACAGTAAAAACTAAAGGGGCATGGGGAGGGAAGAAGCTTCTTAAGCTGAGATCTCATTTGTTTTTTCTGCCAACTGAGAGTCAGAAGCATCAGCACAATAGATGAAACCAAAATAACCTATGCAGATAATGCTGGTTCTCCTAAAGACCTCTCCAATAAGGGTGTTAAAGTGATAAGTAATTGTGTTTACTGGGCACCGGAAGGTTTTAAATGGTGATTTTAATTCTATTAGATCACTCATTCCTGAACATAAACAAGGAACCCTCAGGGAAAAAAAATCACCTCACAATTTCACTTATAAAAAGGAAATTCTTTGAGAAGCAAATATACCGGCTCTCAGCTGTTCGCCAATATTTCAGAATTTGCACTTAACTGTTAAACTTTGATTAATCTTTAAACATTGTTGTAAATTACATTCTTTCAGCAATGTAACTTAACCATGAGATTGTACTTACAGACAATGTGAGGATTTCTCTCTCTCTCTCTCTCTCTCTCCTCTCTCCTCTCTCCTCTCTCCTCTCTCCTCTCTCCTCTCTCCTCTCTCCTCTCTCCTCTCTCCTCTCTCCTCTCTCCTCTCTCCTCTCTCCTCTCTCCTCTCTCTCTCTCTCTCTCTCTCTCTCTCTCTCTCTCTCTCTCTCTCTCTCTCTCTCTCTCTCTCTCTCTCTCTCTCTCAGAATATGCCCACACTATGCTCCTCTCTTGGCCTAGGCTTGGTGTTTGTAGTACCTTCTTTTTGGGTATTTCTCATACTGACCCACCTGTGATCTACTTCTTATGTCTATGTAAACTCACTTTGGTTTGCCATAACTGGTCCTGACATTGTATAGCTAAGGATCAGGCTGTGCCTGAATGAAGGTCTGCAAGGGCAGGGTGGGGTGGGGTGGAGTTTGAAACAGAGTTTGGGAGTTTATGTCCTCTCCCTGATGGTGCTGGTGTTGAGTGGTGCCAGCTGCCAACAATCTTAGTACTAAACCCTGAAATATTAAATTCCTTGCGGGCACCCCAGTTACCCTGTCCTCTCAGCCCCATCTCCTTTCTTCAGACCCTGAACCTGGAGACATGGCCTTCTATTGACTCTGGATTTTTGACCCTGCCTGTGGGCTGGGTCTCTAGAGCACCTGAGCATATCTTTCTGAACCCTAGACCTAGTCTAGTCCTCTTGCTTCTGGTTTCATCCCCAATCCTCCCAATGGCTCTCACTGGGTAGGCTCAGGTGGCTGCTGTTTCTCTTACCCCAAAGGACCTTTTCAAGCACTGAAGAATTCTTTACTTTTGACTTCACTAAGCCACTCGATAGGAGTGCTTTTCTCTCAACCCAGCCTCATCTCTGTAGCTAGCTCCTTCTCCACATACCTCCCTCCAGAGAGGTGCTGATGGTTGGCAACAGGCCAGCCAGTTGCTAGCTTCCTGAAGGACTTCTAGGATATCTATGAGCAAGAGAAGAGGAGCAAAGTCCATGCCTAAGTCCCAGAAGGGGAGATAAGGACAGTCTGCACCGCTCAGCGCTCAGCACTGTTACCATCAGGGAGAGGATGTGCACTCCCGACCCCCATCTCCGCAGATAGAGTAGCCTAAACACCATGAAGACAGGAGCAGAGTGCTGAATGAGAATTAAGAGCCCAGAGGAAGCAAGATGCAGGGCAGGATGGGAACCCTGGTCTATGGGCTCAGTGCTAAGAAAACCATAAGGTCTGTGTGTCCACAGAGAGCTATATATTCAGAATGCCAGCAGATAAAGTTGGTATGCATGGGAGGAAATGGGGAGAATTAACAGAATTAAAAATAGAATTGGATATTGTCGTGTGTGTGTGTGTGTGCCTGTTCTGAAGCTTATACAAATTTTACATTACCTGGCCTTGGTCTTTCTACAGTACTAGCCATGACCCACACATAGCTACAGAGCACTTCACCTGGAGCCAGCTGCATGGAGATACGGTGCAAATGTTAAAAATAGATCCGCTTTGCATGACTTTGAGAACAATAATTCAAAATATATAATATTTTAAAAATCCTTTAGGTTGACGATGCTTTGGCATTTTATTAGGTTAAATAGAGTCCATACTTGCTGACACCTAACTTTAGTATTTTGTATGTGGCCTGCCCTGTTTTATGGAATTTTCCCTCCAGACTTGGGGTTAGAAAGCATTTGCTGTAGAGAGGCAGACAGTGCATGTTTTAGGCTCTGCGGACTGTGTGATCTATATTCACTACCCCGTTGTCTCTTCGCTGTACTTGTGGCCCAAAGCATCATCAGCTACAGAGAAAATGTAGGCTGTAGTTGACTAGACCCTGGGCTAGACCATCTCCTGATTACAGAGGTGGGGTTAACCTGGATGCTCCACTAAACCAGTGCTAGCATTTCTGGCTTTTCTTCCTGGCTTATTCACTTTTCAATAAAGAGTCAACACAGTAGCATCACTCTCTGGAAGAAACACCACTCAATGGATGATTAACGTCTGGCTGGGGAGTTCACCACAGCAGCCCCTGCACAAAAATAGGCATTTATCTATGTACTTCCTTAGAAAGACCTCTTCTAGTCCTTCAAGGAGGTTCACACATGTATGCGGGTGTGTTTGGTTTCTGTGGCGGCTCCTCCTATCTGTGATCTGTGTCCTCTTCATCATTACTGACCAAGTATTCTCAAGCTTGGATATGTGTAGCACAATTAAAAAAAAAATTCAGAAACAAAAATTGAAGTTCAGCCTAAAGGTCAGAAAAGCAAAGTAGCCAGCCACTGCTCTTATCTACTTTAGTCCGAAAAACGGCGATTCTGCCTCCAGGAATCTTAAAATGAGACTGTGTCTGCAAACTCCCATCTTATATTCCTCTCCACAGCTGGGATTTAAGACATGCGCCACTCTTGCTCAGTTTCTATGGCAAGCTACTGTGGCTATTAAAGGTGTGTGTCACCACTGCCGGTCTGTAAGGCTGACCAGTGTGGCTGCTTCACTCTCTGGTCTTCAGGCAAGCTTTATTTATTAAAATGCAAATGAAATGTCACTACAGACAAGAAAGAGGGCTTCTGTCAGTGCTCAGGAAGTTTCTGGTGACTCTGGGATGGCTGTATTTGGATATCTGTGTAATAATGCCAGTGGTGCGACAGAGAGAAGGATTGCCATGTAACCTCCTTCCTTTCACTGAGAATCATTGAGCTTTGTTTGCCTGTGGAAAGATCCTCCGTCCTCAAGTCCTTCCATTCACTAGGACTCACGAGAGGTCTAGCATGCCACTCATGTGGTCTGGTTATGGTGACTGCCCCGTGTAAATTAGTGCTGGGCAGGCAGCAGCCCACCAGATCTTTGGGTACAGTTTGTGAGATGTTCCAAGCTTAGATCACTATCTCTAAAATCCCCCCTCCTGCTGTGTTTCACCCCTGTTTACACCTTGACCCCTATTCACACCTGACCTCCCCCTCCTTCCTGACAGCACACAGACCTGCACAGCTGAAAGCATAGAGGCTGAAGATGCACACCGCGGGCCAATTCACAAAAGTATGCAAGAGAACTCGCTGAGAGGGAAGCCCCTATGGCCTAGAACAGAGAAAGAAAGAGTGAGAAAGCTCATGCTTGGTTCTGCCAGGCACCTTCCCCTTCAAAGATTTTCCAGCTAGCCACATTCCCTGTCTTTGCTGCCAGCCCATGCAGGAAGGTTCAGGGTTTTTTCTCCCACCCCTTTCCCCATTGCCGCAGTCTTCTGGAGCCGGTGGAGATCTGGCTGGTTAGCTCTCTTCAGATCCACACCATTAGTCCTACTGTGTAGAATTTATAACAGAAACGGAATACGGTTATTCACGGCGTTGGCAATAATAAAATTATTATACCTGCTAAATAAAATGTATTTATACCTGCTTAACAATGCGATGGTTACTTTTAAATATATTCTGAAACATTTAAAATGTGCCAAAGCTTTACAGATGAGTGTGATGGGTGCCCATTTACAGCCCTGGACCCTATCCCCATTGTTTCTTGAATTCTCTGCCTCAGGTAGCTTCTCCCATGCATACAGTGTTATTAGCATGCATTTCATTTTAATACATATGTATGTGTCTCTAAATATGCACTGTGGGCCAATGGGCAGTGGATAATGCATTCTGACTGCTAACCAGAGGAGTCTAACTATGTGTGCAATATAACACCTAAAATCCTTACATAAATTGCATATTAATGATTGAATTTCCCTGCTATATCTTTCGTTATTTTGTTTTGATTTTTTTTCTTAAAATCATGTTGAAAAGACATAGCATCGTGATCTAATGTTTTTGCTAGTGTTTCATTTTATGTACTGTCTGGTTGGCAGGTCCATTGTCTTGGTCATGAATGTGAATTTGGTTCCAAGTTTGAGACACAAAAAATGCCTTCTTGCATGCACTTGCCACATTTCTGAGAGTCCGGAATATATAATTGGCAGGGAATTCCTGGATCCTAGCGTTCTTTCATTGTCTTTCTTTCTTTTTTTTTTTTTTAGTCCCCGTTCTTGTGTATGTGTGTGTGTGTGTGTGTGTGTGTGTGTGTGTGTGTGTGCGTGTGTGTCACATTGTTCTTTAATGGCGTCTGTTTATATCAGCTCCACCTTCCTGGCCATCTGTGTCCTCACTAACACAAGCAGATATTAACATTGTATTGTTTGTCTGGTGCAGATGAGATGGTACTCTAAGTGGCATGTCTGAAAGGAATCAGAATATTCTAAAAAAGACACTTTTCTCTCTCCCTTAGACTATCAGGCTGTGAAATAAGGCATTTCAGGGAACTGGAATTTCCTCTAGGAGTCTCATGCTGGGAGAAGAAAAAGATTGAAGCCTGGTGCCATCCAGAATCAGAACACGATCCCAGAAAGAGCTTCACAGTGCTGAGACTCGCCAGACCACCCTACAGAATGAAACTGAAGCCCTGACAGTGATGGGCCAATGATGGGCAGGGCCACTTTGACCAGCATTGTTGAGTTATTCATAACTCTGGCCTTCTTTTTGAGCTTTAATGTGATCCTGGAGATGATCTTGGGGTTCACTAGATCTCTTTGTCCCTCTTCCTGATGTTACCATTTCCCTTTCACTATTAATTTGATTCTTTAATTGGCTTATTAAGGACAGGACTGCCAGGCGAGCAGGTATTTAATCTGACACCAGCTAAGTCGCATTTTTGTAATAGTATATTTTTCTAATTTCTCATCTTTCCATCTTGTTTCCCTATATGCTCGCCAGATCACATTTTGTTCTGTGACCTGCCTGTTTATATCCATTCCCCATTTCTCCACTGAGGTCTCATGTCGTAACGTAAGAAGACTTTTACTTTATTATATATGCAGTGTTCTGCCTGCATGTCAGAAGCGGGCACCAGATCTCATTACAGATGGTTGTGAGCCACCATATGGTTGCTGGGAATTGAACTCAGGACCTCTGGAAGAGCAGCTAGTACTGTTAGCTTCTGAGCCATCACTCCAGCCCCGTAAGAAGACTTTTATATACTCCCTACAATTCTAACCCATTACCCTCCCCTAACAACTAGCCAGGAAGATGTTTATCAGTCACCTGACCTTCTTTAGTCCAACACACACCCTAGCTGCCCTGGCAGCATCCCAGGACCTGAGGAAAAGAAAAATATTCATTCTCCTTCCCCAGTTCCCTTTTCTGCCCTTTGACCACTCAGCAGAAAAGGAGGAGCAGACTCTGGTCTTTGCCCTGGAAACCCCCGTGCAGTTCCTTTTCCAAACAAAGCCTATGCTGTCTATTAAGCCATTCATCCCTTTGTCGGCATCCTCCTTTCCAGACCTTACACAAGAGCCTGGACACACAGTTTTCAACTCTAGCCTGTCTCATGTGGTGTGGTGAGGAAGTCGTACAGAGTGGGCAGGAGCAGTGGGCTCGCAGCCTTATACTTCTGTGGTTTCCTTACACTTCAACCCAGGGAACTCTGTTGCAGATTTAACAGCTGCCTAGACTGGAGGGAAGGCAGGCAGCCTGTGTTCTCTGCTTACTGATTTTTTTTCCCAGGCACTTAATGTACTACTTTGAATCCCATGGAAATATTTGCAAAAAGCCTCTGTCGTAAGATAACTTAATTAAACATTACTTACAAGAGTTTAATATTCATTATTTGGCTTCAATTACTGTCTTTGTCCCCTCCCTTCCCTCTCCTCCACTGGAGAGTTCTCTCCCTTCTCTTATTCCGAGGGTCTAATTAGCCTAATGGCTGCTGCTTGCCGTGACCTTCTGTCTGTGGAAAAACAAAAACATAAAGGCTGTTTTTGGTTTGCCTTCCCGATGGTCTTTGCATGTGGCAGCCCAGATTCTGAGTTCTGCATCGCTCTCCCTTTGCAAATGCGTGGCCCCGCATGTGTGGCGGAGTGGAATTAATGATGCGTGTTTGGAAGGGGCTCTGCAGCCAAATCTCCATGAACACCAGAGGGCGGGGGCCACGGAGAAAAGGAGGAACTGAAGAAAAATCTCAGAACCCTCCTCCAAGGGCTGGCAGCACAGACAGGGAATAAAGCTGGCAGGGAAAGTCTTCAAAGGAGGGTACCTGTATAAATCCAATCATGTGCTTTCCTATTCTTTCCTCCCCAGTCTTGGGGGCACAATAACATCCTGGGCTTCCCTCTCAGTGGGTTTCTCTGGAGACTTTTGTGCGTTTTCGCCTACAGTCTATATCTGCAGCATCTGGCTTCCACACATACGGGCTATGTACCTAGCAGGACCCCGTGCAGAAGGGAGGCAGAGAGACGAGGAATTTGATCTCAGCTGCAGCACATTTCCTGAGCTCCTTTTGTGTTGTCTGCACAGTTGGGCATCAAAGGGATTCAAAGGTGAGGATGCTTGGTCTCCAAGGAGCCAGAGAAGCACAGTGGGGACTCTGCCATCAGTCAGCTGGGAGAATAGCCAGAGAAGCTTTGTCTTGGTACCCTAGGATCCATGAGCTGCTGGGCACTGGTTCAATGGGAAGCTGGGTACGAAAGGAGGAAGCAAGGAAGATTGGCATCAGAAGGTGGTATCAGAGATGTGCCTTAAAGGAGAGGAGGAGACTCAGTTAGGCAAAGGGCTGGTGACATTCTGGGCAGTGGAAAAGGAAAGGCACCGAATGCCCAGTGTATTAGGGAGGAAGGAGAATAGGAGAATAAGTAGGGGACCCTGTGCCTGAGAAAGAGTAAGGGGATGGTAGAAGCAATGTGGTTGCGGTGAGTGAGAAACCACGAGGGCGCATGCCCTCGAGCGTGGTCTTTATACTGGAGATGCGTTTTACTGGAAGACACTGAAGCTCATCACAGTGAGCATGAGCATGTTCTGGCCTGAGAGCCCACAGAGGAGTAAGAGAGGAGAACCCATGAAGAGATAAGAAAGGCAAAGCATAGAAGGAAATGGAGCCAGAGGACAGCTAGGGAACACTGGCTCAGCAGCTGGAGCTGAGGAGCCTGGACACACAGCCGCTTAGAAAGGAGGTTTTACACAATGTGGGACTAATAGGATGCGATGGGTAGCTAAGCTGATCAGGAACTGCCCGCCCGGGAAGCAGCTTCCAGGGAGAGGGGAGGTTGGCTGATGTCAACTACAGGCAGAGGCCAGACAGTGCCAGGCCAGAGGGGCCGGCCACAGTAGTCACAATCACACGTCTAAAGAGACAGTAAGCTCAAGTCTGGTCCAAACCTCTAGCAATATGCCAGGTGTCACCTGCAAGGCCATAGGGTGGGGGAATATTGGGACTTCAGCCTGATTTAGGGTGCAAAGCTGGACTTAAAGCGAGTAGAGAGCTCAGCATATGGTCTTTGTTCTTACTATCCCCAGTCTCTTCTGTTCAGGAAGGGAAGGATTGCCCATCTATTACTTCTCAGGTGACTCAAAGGTTCACCTGTGTGGTCTAGTCCAGTCCCTACTTCAGGAGTCATGGGAGATTCTCGAACCTATTCACAGGCAGAAGGGGACCCCTCTCCCACAACTATCTTTGTAACATCACCCATTGTTTGATACTCTGAATTGAGCCATCCTTGAGATCATTGATTGATGTTGGCATCTGGGTAGAACTGGAGTTAGAAGGTGTAAGGGAAGACTGGAAGGGACCACGGTGAGAAGAAGAGAGTGGACACACACAGTGGAACAATTTTCACATGGTCAAGGTTTCCTGACTTCTCTTCCTAGGACCTGGCACTGTCTGGCCTCTGCCTGTAGTTGACATCAGTCAACCTCCCCTCTCCCTGGAAGCTGCTTCCCGGGCGGGCAGTTCCTGATCAGCTTAGCTACCCATCTCATCCATGTAGTTCCACATTGTGTAAAACCTCCTTTCTAAGCGGCTGTGTGTCCAGGCCCCTCAGCTCCAGCTGCTGAGCCAGTGTTCCCCAGCTGTTCTCTGGCTCTGTTTTCTTTATGCTTAGTCTTTCTTCTTTCTTTGTGTATTAACCTGTCCCACCACCCTCCTCACTAAAGAGTGAGGAGAACGGAGCTGGGGAGCACTGGCCCACGCAGGCAGAGTTGAGGGGCCTGGACACACAGCCGCTTAGAAAAGCGGTTCACTGGCTCCTCTGCTATCTATTCCAATGTTAGCTCCAGACTGATATGAAGGACAGTTTGCAGGTGTTTCTTTGTCCCCCTGTCTAGGTCTCAGGGTCTGAGCAGGTCCTGTAAGATACAATCTAGCCCTCATAAGCCGTCCTCTGTAGCCGGACTGCCATGGTAAAGACCCTATGTCTGTTACCTGAGGTACGTTTGGGCAAAATAATCAGTTCTCCTGCAATTCAGTGTCCAGATCTATAACATGGGGAGGATGGTCATACATTCCTGTCAGTATTGGTCAAAGTCAATTATCCTAGTGTTATCATGGTGTCCTCTTTTCTTCCCATATGTGTTTTGATTTGTATGACCAATCCTTAAAACCTTAAACATAGGGCATTAATAATACCAACTCTTTCAGACTGTAATACTTAAAGTGTGTGGGAGCACTTAGATTACTGGCGGATACCATATAGCCATGAATTGCTAATTATGTCTTGGATATGATAACAGTGTAGGGTCACAACAAAGAATTATTACAAATAGAGAATATCAAACAATGAGAATTCCTTTACCAGTTGTTTTTGATGCTGCAGGATAGAAATTAAGGTATTGGCCGAGCTGTGTCCACTCCATAAGCTTTATCTCAAAACCCACCTCGCTCCAGCTACTGGTGGTACCTGGTGACCACGGGCACTCCTTGGTTTGTGGCAACATCATTTTCATGTGCCTCTGTCTTCACTTGCTTTGCGAACCTCTGTTTGTCTCTGTTCATTTTCTCCTCTTCTCACAGAGATGCCAGTCACTGGGTTAGGGATGAGCCATGACCTCCTTTTACTTCGTTACCACTTCAAAGACCCTGTTCCCAGATGTGGGCTGTTAACAAAGTTCAGGGTAGAGGCTAGTCTACAGGATGCATCATTCAGTCTTGTAAAGACACAGCCCTCAGCTCACAGTTGCGCTTTAATCTATCTGACTCTTCTACCTAGTGCAAGACTTCATTGAGCACAGTGGGTAGTTGATTGCCCATTGATAGATACGGCACCGCTGAAAGATGATCTGTGCCGATTCACGGTGGAGCCACTGCTGGCAATGGAATTAGGGAAAACAAGGAAGGGAGAAACGAGCTTCTTCCTGTAACTCCCCCCCCCCCCCGTGGAGAATTCTATCTTCTTGGAGCTGTCAGTCTTCTTGCTTGCTCACCCTTTGGCTAGTACTTGAGAAAAGTAAAAAAAAAAAAAAGACAGAAATCTTCAAATAATTTTTAAAAGGACAAAATTCAACCACGCAAATCAACAACCACAAACACAAAATCCAACAGAAAGCCCCCCTAGAACATCAAGGAGATTTTGGTGCCTAAGCTGAAATGGCTTTTCCATAATGTAGTGAAACATATTAATTCAATAGACATCAAAGGAACCTTGGGAGCAGCTTCTGAATTTCCCGAAGTAAACAGGGCTTTCAAAGAGAGCTCTGGGATCGTGGAGGTAGGGGCGCATTTCTTGAGAACGAAACATGGAATCCCCCCCTCTTTTCCATCACAGAATGAATTCTTTAAAGAGTGGTAATAAAGGAAGATTTGAAAACAGTTTTTGACCTAAACTGCCCCAGGTACAGACAGAGCCTACAAAAGGCAAGTTCATCTCCAAATGACAGAGGTGGATGATTCTGTCCCTGGCTTTTTTTCCCTACAGGTTATTCAAAATGAGCAAATCATTTTAGACAAAACGGATTCTGGTAAGTGAAAGGCAGCTTCGTGTGGGCCGAAACGCAGCAGACGGCTTTTGTGTTTCCAGCAGCTGAATGGCAAGTGTGGCGTCCTCAATGTTGGAGAGATTAACATTTCAAAATCTCAGGGTGTGTGTGTGTGTGTGTGTGTGTGTGTGTGTGTGTGTGTGTGTGTGTGATTGTATATGAGAATACGTGTGCCTCCGTGTGTGTGCCGATGTGTGGGCATGAGTGTTCATGAGTGTGTGTGTGTGTGTGTGTGCACATGTGCGCATACCTGTGTACCTAATTGTGTGATTGAAGTTCTGTCAATAAGGATATAAGGGTGCACCAATGAGCTTTGATAAGGCCCTCTTTCAGGATGCAGGATGCGGGATGCAGGATACAGGATGGCATTCTCCCTTTCCATGAGTTAGGTTTATGGAAGAATTCTTTGATATCAACAAAGTATGGAATCCCGAAGGCTGTAAATCATGGCTCAAAGAACAAAACAGTGTTTATATAGGCTAAATGCATTGCTCAACCTCACAGATTCATTAGTTGCAGTCCTTCATCAATGGGTTAAGTCTTTAATTATACAATCATTCCTCTAGCCAGGACTCTCTAGGGTATTGAAATCCCAGGATGCCCTAGTCCCATATAAAAACACAAGATTTTCGTATGACTTGGGTACATCTTCCCATATACCTCAAATCATTTCTAGCTGACTTACAAAGCTAACACCGGGGAGAATCTGTATGAATAGTTGTCACTTTTTTTCTTCAGAAAATGACAAGAAAAAGTCTGTAAATGTTCTGCGTAGACATATTATCTCTAGTAATTTCAAATCGTGTTTGGTTAAATCTGCAGTTGTAGGGCCCATTAGCATAGGGCTGACTGTACAGTCGAGTAGTAAGAGATGTTCTCAGCTATCAATGCATCCGAGACCCTCAGCACAATGACTCCCAAACGTGAGTTGCTATCAGAATCACCTGTGTTGTTCTTCCAAAGGTATCTACTAGGAGGAGAGCTTCAGCGAACGGTGGTGATCAGGTGCTTGTATGAGTCTCATTTCTCCCAGGTAAATACCTAGGAGTGTACCTGGTCCTTTGCTAAGCATGGTTATCTAGTGCAAACCTGCCCAGTTGTGCCCCAAAACAGCTCTATCCTTTCCCATTCTCACCAGCAGAGCCAGAGCATCTGCTTACCCCACAATATTCCCGACACTTGCAGTGGTTAGTCTTTTCCATTCTAGTCATCCCAACCTTCATGAGGCGTTGTCTCCTTGTGGTTTTCATTTGAATGTCCCTATATTCTTCAGTACCTTCTCAGATGGGTCATTCTCTAACTATTCTAACTTTCCGGTAAATTGTTCTAATCTTTATCCAGTTTTTATGTTGGATTGTTTTTGTTTGTTTTGGTTTGGTTTTAGCTAAGATCGGAGGGGGCAGCGGGATAGGCCAAAAGATAAAGACACTTATCACACAAGCCTGGTGGTCTGAGTTAGATATCAGGACCCTTGGCAATGTGGAAAGAGATAACTGACTGTACAAGGTTGTCCTCCAACCTCCACAGGTATATACTAAAGCATACCCACACACACATCATGGGAGTGATAATGATGGTGTTAGTGATGCTGATGCTGAAGATGATACTGATGATGATGATAATGTGAAGGTGAATGATGATGATGGTTTGGAGAGTTTGCACTTGACGTGTGTGTGTGTGTGATACCTCGAAGTAGAAATAACCCAAATATTTACTAACACAGTTGTGTTTTAACTCAATTGTGGTATATCTGAGAACAGAGTCTACTTAGAAAGAGGGGACACTAGTACATGTTGACCGAAAGAGACCTGACATAAAAATAATTCATTCTGTGAGTCCAAATATGCTGAAAATTTCAAAAAATGCGAAGTGTTTTTTGGTGACAGAAAAGCAGTCCAGTTACAGTCTGGCCTCGTGTGGGAGGGAATGGGAAGGATGGAGGAGAGAGATTTACAAAGGCTAGTGGGGAAACGGGGATATTAGGCATGTTTCTTGTCTTGATTTTGGTGAGCGTCTCATGATTGTATACATCTGTCAAAATTGGCCGTATTTTTCATGCTAAACATCTTTTAAAAAAGAGAGAAAAGATCTAGGCTTGAGTTCTTATTCACTATTTACCAGCTGTGTAAGTCTGAAAATAAAACAAAGCCCAAATAACTTATCAACATTTTAGTTTCCTTCATTTGTACAAATGGGCTAAACACCAGAAAAACATTGTTCAGAAGTGCCTGCCACAAACTAGGTTTCTATAAAAGGATGTTTGTTTATCTTCTATTTTCCCAATACACCACTCCACTCCTCCACCCCCAGTCCCCCTTCATTGTAAGAGAAGGTGTGTGTGTGTCATGTGTGTGTGTCCTGTGTGTGCGTGTGTACGCGCACAGGTGCACGCACAGGTGCACGCACATGTATACAAATGACTGAACTGTGCACACTGGGATCAGGGTGAGATTACCTGACTAACCAAGGGTTAGCATGAAGGTCCCAGAAGATAGTAGGAGCAAAAATTAGCTTTACCATCCACATTTACCTACTTGATAAAACCCCCACCAAAATGCTTAAGGAACAACCTCAGCTCCCATAAGGCATTGTGTGATTAATGCTTATCTTCACTCCCCATCAGGGCCCTGGGGCTGGCAGCTTCCCTCCTTCCCTGCTGTCCTTTATCAAACCCTTAACTGGTTAGCTGGCTCACATTTTGCAGGCAGAACTGAAGGGAGGCCGCCAAGCAGCTTGCTTTCTTTGCTTCCCCGCTCTCCCTCCCTTTTGTTAGCTCTTTGCCTTGGCTTCATTGTCCCGGGAGCTCCAAATGCTCTCCAGGTGCAGGCGTGTGAGTGTGTGCCGCACAAGCACGCAGACACAGGTTCGCACCCACCCACGTCCTGGAGCTGGGGCCAGGGCTTTGAAAATGTCTTATCATCGCGGCGCACATGTGCAGGGATGTGGGCGCATTTGAGAAGGTAGAAAGGAGGCAGTGGGGAGCGTGGAGAAGAAAACAGAGCTGCCAGTGCCCCTGGTCCCTGCCGCCTTTGTCAAGATGAAATTTCAGATGCTACCAGTGTCTTGTCAGCAAATCTTTTGCAAAATAAATGGGAGTAATTATATATATATACATACATACACAATTTAAAAAGCTGATTTGCTCATATTTAGCCTATGGAAAGATTATATACAAATATAGAGAAAATGCCTGATTTCTCGCATGGCTGTTACTCCAGGTTTGACAGTCCTAGAACCACAGCCAAGGAAAAGCAAAGCACTTACTGAATGCCTACTGTGTGCTAAGTCATCTCACAACCGACCGTGAGTCTTCGTGCCTGCTCTAACTGGTGGGTAATCAATCAGTCAAGCGTGTCTGGGTAGAGCCATTTGGAAGTCTCCTGGCCCCTACTGTTAATCACAGAGAACTGGGCTGCTGAATTGACTTCCACCAAGTGCGGGGCACAGGGTGCTGAAAGCAACATGGGTAGGGAGAGTTGAAGGCTTTCCCAGTAGATTGCAGCACTTAATTCCTGTTCTTCCTCCTCCTTTGAAACTTATTACTGGCTTCATTAAAGACATACTCTGCTTACTGGGAGGCTGCAGGCTACACTTACTGAATTAAAAGAAAAACAAAAAGATAAAACCCCAAACTTCAGATAATGAAACAAGTTTGTCTCTGGAACAGCTTTTAAATAGGATGCAGCCTTTCCTAAAGGACAAGGTCAGGGGTTTGACAAAGCCTCCTGCCTTACCACCCAGTTTCCTGTCTGTCTCCTCTGGGAGGGTAGACATTCTGGAACTTTCCATCTTTAAGCAACACATTGTCATCCTGTCTTGCCCAAACACTCCAGTGCTGACCATAGAGGGATGGCAAGGACAGTACTGTGTCCCCATTCCTTGGAGCAAAAAAGCATTCTTCCTTTTATTCTCTCCTTCCCTTCTCTCCCCTCCCCTCTTCTCCCCTCCCCTCCTCTCTTCTCTTCCTCTTTCCATCCCTCTCTCCTACTCTCTCCTCCCTCCCTCCCTCCTCCCCCCTCTCTTTCTTTCTTTCTTTCTTTCTTTCTTTCTTTCTTTCTTTCTTTCTTTCTTTCTTTCTTTCTTTCTTTCTTCTGTAATGATTAGGCAGTCCGCAGAGAGTCCTGTAAATCACACAATAGCTATAGAAAGGTTAACACCGCCACGCAACAGCCACAGGCTTCTCAAATCATCTTGCTCAAACTGAACTAGCTTCTTTGTGTTTCCTTTCTTTGGTGTTGGCCCTGACCCTGCAATTGTCACAATCCTTGATCTGGATGTTAAGAAAGATACCTGTGGTTACTCCAGAGTTTAGGCTGACCCCTATACCTAGGCATTATCCACATGAAGTGGGTGTCTTACTTTTCCCAATGTATACATTTTTACCCATTCATAATGCTAACCTTGCAATCCCTAGGGAGAGGTGAGTGGTGTGAGGTAAGATCCAGCATCCACATAGAGTCTAGGCCGGGCTGCTTCTGGCACCTGGTTGCTCCTGGCACCCTGTTCCCTGGGCTTTGGTGACTGACATCTGAGAAATTGGGCGTTCCCATTTGGAATGTGCAATGTGGAGGAAGATTTGCAAAGAAACACAGTGTTTGGGTTTGACTCTCGTGAGTCACACTGGCTGCAGCAGAAGCTTTTCCCAGTGAGGCAGTGAGGCAGGGGACAGACAGGAGATGTGCAATATTCTAGCCAATAGCAATGTAAGAAGCATCCTCTGTTTGTGTGGATTAGCTGTAAGTGGGCTCTGGCTCACTTATCTTTTTTACTTCAGTTTTTGTGTATTGCCTGTGCCAATTCGGTGAGGTAACAAGTAGAGCAAAACCTGATACTTGATTTTAAATTAGCTGGGGTAGTCTCCCTCCCTCCCTGTCTCATTTTCGTGTCCCTTTCTCACTTTCCTGTCCCTTTCTCTTCAGTCTATTTCTCTCTGCCTCTCTCCCCCTCTCTTTCTCCCTCCCTCTTTCCCTCCCTTCCTCCTTTCCTCTCTCACCCCCCTTTTCTCTCCCTTGTTTTGATTGGACCAGGGTCTTACTCTGAAGCTCCAGGTAGTCTGGAACTCATTATGTAGCTCAGGCTGGCCTCAAACATGTGGCAATCCTCCTGCTTTCGTTTTCCCAATGCTGAAATTACAGACAAGACCCGGTGACCAGCTTAGTTTCTGTTCATTGTAATCAAAGGCCCCAACTAGGTTATTCTGTACAGAAAGACCTACTGTGTTCATCCCTACTGTGTACATCCCTACTGTGTACAAGCTTAAGCTGCTCTCCTGACAGCAACGCCACACTAGCCTGGGGCCTCCTGGGCACTGTCACCATCAGCAACACCGAAGCTCCATCACTGCTGTCAGGAACGTCACTTGTGCTGGTGATGTGAGCTCCCCACTATGTCGTCCTCCCCTCCCAAGCTCCTCAGAACCAAAAGAAGACTCAGAAACACAAGCATGCGACACTTCTGAAGAGACAAGTCCCCCCCTCCTTTTTTACAGAGATAGTCAAAGGGTTGGCTTACCCAATACAAACATGGTGACTATTCTGAGGAAAAAGGCACCCCAACCTCGCCACCCCCCAAGTTTCTGTTGATGGTCTGTTCCTTGTGGGGAAAGAAGCATTGTTTCAGATGAGCGTCAGGTTTCTCCAGAGCATAATCTATTTCCAACTGTAGCTTGGAAAGTTGGGGCTGCAGATGCCCTTGCTCAGGTGTCAGTAGCCCACAAAGACCAACACCCTTGCTTTAGTTGCAGAGCCAGCACCAGACAGGGAAGCCCAGCTTCGCTGCTTGTCTGCCTTAATTACAGCAGTCACGCTCTGTAAAGTCAATCATTGTGGAATAAGTGGATACTGAGTCATGGTCCCGAGGTGAAATATGTGGTTAGTCTTTCATGAGCTTCTGCTCTTAGCATTTCATTATCCAGTCAACATGCAACCTCATTCTATGCGTGTTTCTGTTTTAAGAGCCTTGCTTAATATGGGTCCTTTATTTATGAATGGGGAGGTCACAGCCAACAACCACCATAGATCTTACTTGAACAAAACTTTTCTAATGCCTGAATCTTTATAGGTCATATGGCAACCTTCTTGTTCTTGGGAGCATCAGACAACACTTGGGGAGCATCTCAATTGAGCAGTGAAAGTACCACCAAGAGGTGTCACAGATCCTGACAAGGACCGGCTTCGTTAGCCTGTGATAAGCTGCAGGAGAAGGTAGAGCATCTGCTACCTGGTTGGACCACACCCATCTTGGTGTGCACATGTCAAACCTTTTGAGCGCTTCACAAGTCCAGGAAGTGTTCTGAGTGTTGATTCGGGGTTATAAACCAACTTGAGTGAGTTTATCATCTGTGATCATTAAGGAGTAGCTCCTGGTATGTGTGTGTGTGTGTGTGTGTGTGTGTGTGTGTGTGTGCTAGCACATACTTTGGTTTCTCTGGCAAGGCAGGGGACTTTTTGTTCCCCTAACTGTGGGCTGTGGGGAAGTAGGAGCTAGCTCAAGCTAGGTGAGGTGGAGTGTGCACACTACCCTAAAGAAGGTGAGGATCCTGGTGCGTGTTTGCTTCCATGCTGGTGTTCTTAGTCCCAGCATGCGATGACATGGCTGGACTTTTAGGTCAGTGGTTCCCAACAAAGAGTTCAGGGGCTCTGGCCCCCAAAGCCACTTTTGTTTGAGCCATGATATTCAAATTATTTTCCTAAATGCAAACTGTTATTTGGCTCTTTCCCTCTCTTTTGCTCAGAAGCACAGACTGGAGGTTCCCAGAGTCTCTGGGATGGATGATGTCACTGCTCTGGTAATCAGGTTTATTCCTGTTAAGATAAATGCATGATTGAGGTTCTCAAATATTTATCTTGTGATCAGAATAACTGGTCCTCTTTCCTCTGGGATAAACTGCCTTGTGGTTCACTTAGGAGAATCACGTTTCCTTTAGTAGTGAGCTAACTTCTGTCCATGTCCAAACCTCCTATTTTTCTGTTCTAATTCTCTGTGGTCCAATAAGCTTTACTTCATGACCTCTGACCCCTTTGTTTTGTAGCTCTCCGTGGTCCTTTGACTTTCACAGGTGATTTGTTGACTTAGCTTCTCTTCCAGCACACCATGGCTCCAGGGGAGAAGCAGCCAGTTACGGCTCCTGGCCTCCTCTCCAGTCCTTGACAGGTGCAGCTTTGTTAGGCGGAAGAATCATCCAGAAGTTCTTTATGAGTATGATCTCTGTGTGCATGCATGGTTCATGTGCAGACTGCATGAAAGTACGTGTGCTCGTGGAAACTGCAGGACATCCTCAACTGTCCTTCCTTATGTGTGCCCAAATTGCTTTTGAGGCAGGGTCTCTCACTGGCCTGGAACTCACCAATTAGGCTGGCTGGCTGGCCAGTGAGCCCAGAGAGTTACCTGTCTCTGCCTCTCTGGGCTGAGGTTCCAAGCACTTTTGGGACATCAAGCTCAGGTCATTGTACTTGTGTGGCCAGTGCTTTACTGTGGCCTGGCCTTTGCATCTGGGAGTTCTAAGGGATGGGGCGACTGTGAGGGATGACACCTGTGTTGTTATGTCTTTAGTATCGTGTCCTACTTACTCCTTTGATACTGTGATATATTCACCTAAAGTAACTCAGGAGATGGAAGAATTTATTTGGCTTACTGATTACAATCAAGGGAGTACAGGGTAGGAGTTCAAGGCAGGGACCATGAGGCAGGAACTGAAACAGAATGCAGGGAGGCAATGATTATGGCCTTTCTTCCCGGCTCACATCTATCTACCTTTTTGAGATAGTCAGGCCCACCTGCTTAGGTGTGAGGTGAGTTCACAGTGGCTGTGTCCTCCCAGGCCTATCACCATCCAAGAAAATGCCCCAGAGACACACCAAAAGGGCATCTGATGGTGGCAATTCTTCAACTGAGAGTCCTAATTTCCAGGTGTCTCAAACAGGCCACAGAACACACCAGACCCCATAGCCATGTAAGTCATCGTAGTGGGGAAAGCCCCAGACTGAGGGTACCTGTTGATGCCGCTGTTCTCCAGTCCTGTGGCCCGTTTCTTCTGTAATGCTGCCTCCTCCTTTCTAAGCTCCTTCTTTCCATTTCTTTGCCTGTCTGTCCTAATTCTTACTCAGCTTTATCCAAATAGGCAGCCTGGTATATTTGTATCAATAAGGAGCAATCAGGACAGCCGCAAGCCCTGCAATCAATATCTAATTGCATCAGAGTTCTTCTATCACCTCAGGCCTCTGCACACTGATTGCCACTGAGACCTCCTGATTCTGGCTGTGGGTCCAGGCTCTGCTGCCGGTTTCCGCTGAGGACCCTGTCCGAGGTTAATAGGCTAAGTGTAGGGAATCCTTTCAGGCCTGGGTGGTTTGCTGGGACCACTAGAAACCAAGAAATCACGGGATAGACATAATTTAAAGTAACAAAAAATGTTCAAAATGCATGCTTTTAAAAACTCTTAACACTGGTAAGAAGTGAGTCGTAATAGTCAACGATGGTCAAAATATAAATAAGGATTATAATCCTAAAACATGGGGGAGCCTAGTGGGAGATGACTGGGTTGCGGAACACCACCCTTAGGAGTGGATTAATGTCTTATTGTAGAAACTGGGTTAGCTCTCTCCAGGGGATTAGATTTGCTGAAGGGGGGCAGTTAGCTCTCTCAGGACAAGTGTGAGATGGTTACAGCCTCTCATCGCTTCTGCATAATCGCTCCTTCTGCATGCCCTGCTTGTGCTTCCTACTTCTCCACCATGAACTGATACACGAAGTCAACTGGGTATAGCTATCCTGTTGCAAATAGAGCTCTGAGCCAAATGAACCTGTCTCATTTAGGCGTCTCTGGTCTCAGACATGGTGTTACATCAGCAGAAAGCAGAATAAGACACCCTGGAAAACACAAAGGTCTCTGTTGCCTGTATAGGACCTTCACATACATCACTTCATTTGGCCTTTTTAGAAAACCATGGGAAAGACAGCACATAGAGCATTATTCTCACTTAACATATAAGAGCAGGTAGCACCCCATCTCTGTTTACCCCAGATTAAGGGCATATTCCTGGGATTCTCAGTGCTAACTGGGAAGTGGCCACCTTAGGTTAGATACCGTTCTCCTGATGTTCTGCAATGGTTTAGGGATTGGATTTCCTTCCATGACACTAAAGACTCCATGTAACTGCCAGTGTGTTCATACCATCCCCGTCTATGAAGACCAACATGGTAAAAATGAAATGACAGCCTACAACTCGGCAAGTGTTTACGGAGCTCTAGGGCATGGTGCATGTTTGGCAATAACAGCCTGCATGTACACGGGGCACATCCTGTGTACTAAACTCCGACCCAAACACTTGGCAAACATTTCCTTGTTCAATCCTCACTTAATCCTTTAGCAGAGACGGGAACAAAAGCGCAGACAGGTTGAGTGTTTTCTCAATGGTTAGACAGCTGGCGAGGGACGCAGCGGGGACTTAAATGTAAACTTGTGACTCCAGACCTCGCTCATGTGCCTCTTGCCTCTCTAATCTTGATTAAACACTCAGACGACAGCAGGAGTCATCTCAGCAGCATCTTCTGGAAAGGGAGTCGGAGGTAGAGAGTAAGTTCTTGTTAGATGAACGGATGAATGTTTGAGTGGGGAGCCTTGCAACCCTTCCAAGGTTTCAGAGGGAACGAAGTCTGTTCTTCCCATACATAGTGGAAGACAAGACCATAAGAAAAAAGAAGAAAAAGCAATGGCAAAGGCCAGAAGCAACAGGGGAAGGAAGCCGACGCACAAGACTACTTACTTTCCTAGGAGTCTGCGAGGTCTGAAATCAGATCAGTGCTGCAACGATGATGTTCAGAACTATTCCTGAACTATTAGGGGGTGTGGGAACTGACTGGAAAGGGGACCGCATGCAGTTGCTGGGCAATGCAAATGTCTTATATGCGGATCGGCATGTTAAGACATGGCTGCATACATTAGAAATAAATTGGTTGAGTTGTTTTCATAAAGACTTTGAACTATGCACATGGGTTTTTATCTCCAAACAAGTAGTCAGATGAAATAGAAGAGGAGGATTCACAGACAGGGCTGTCAGACTCCAATGCCTGGGATACCCCAGCTGTTGAGAGAGAAAGTGCTTTTGTGCAGTCAGCCACAGGTGGTGTCCAGGAAAGCCGTCTGGACTGAACTGTTTATTGGTGAAAACAGGGGGAGAAGTGAGGTGAGTGGTTTGACCGAATGGGAGTGTGTAGTGAGAATTCTAATTGGTTTTAATAATAAAAATCCAGTCAGATATTGGGGTAAATGCTGAAAGATCAGAGAAGTAAAGGAATCAGCCACTAGAGAGACTTTTTACCTCTATTGAATCCTCAGACCAAAGGGGGCAAGATCCTGTCTTCACGAATTCTCAGACTGAATGGGGTATCCTGTATCTACAAGTCCTCAGACTGAATGCACCAAGATCCTGTCTCCGCCCACCTTATATTCCTGTCTCCATCTCCCTAATGCGGGGATTAAAGGTGTGAGCTCTGTTTCTCTTTTAGATTTGTTCACTCTTCTATAGCCAGGATGAACTTGAACTCCCAATCATTCTGCTTTGTCCTCCTAAGTGCTGGGATTAAAGGTGTATGCCACCACTGCCTGGTCTCTATGGTTAACTAGTGGCTAGCTCCACCCTCTGATCTCCAGACAAGCTTTATTTGACAGAAAAAAAACAAACAAACAAACAAAAAACCCAAAACACCACAGGTGTGGTTGATCTGAGTGCCACAGGACCAGCCAGCAGGCGAGGATGGATGGGCTGGCTGGGCCCTAGGTTCAAACATCTTCCAGGTTAGGAGCTGTTCACGTGACAGTAGATGATCACAGATGTGATCTGTATTCAGTTCAGGATTGCAGACTGTGAGGGTCCTGTGATCTTAGTTCAATACCAGGAAAGAAAGAAGAGGGTCATAATGTTAAAGAAACAGAGTTTCTGGTCATGCTAGAGTCTCCACTGCAGGGAATAAAGATGGAGTTTAGTAACTGGCCATAGACTGGAAGGTAGGACGGTGGTTTTAGGTGGCCCCAGAAATGTGGAAACTAGTGTTGAGAAAGCAGGGGAGTGCCGAGCTATCAGAAAGCTTGCAGTCAGCTGAGTCTCAGGGGCACTGGATTGGTGAGGTTCAACGTGTTCCAGTGCGTACTTGTGCTTGAGGACCAACTCTACGTACGTGTTGTCTAACACGGGGCAGGAGGGATAATCATGATACAATTGTCAGTCATTTCAGAGCGGCGAAGGGTTCCGAGAGGTGCACAATTAGGTGATTGCATCGCGGTGTGAGCCTCACAGCAAGTTTACACACACGGTCTCAACCTTCCCACACAGCCGCTTCGTGTTGCCAAGGGACATACGCAGACGTGTGAGGTGGCTGCTGGCATCGCACAACATCTGTTTTACAGTAAGTTTTCCAAAGGAAGTACAAAAAGTCCACTGTAAAATAATGGTGAAGCCATGCCAAGCGCATGAACCAACGGCAATCACTGTTGTTATTATCAGGTATCACACACTGCATGCAATTGAATTACGCTACCTTTCTACAACTAGTAGCTCAGTAGATTTGTTTCCAGCATCATCTCCACAGACACACGCGCAATGCACTGTGCTATGACATCATTGCTGGGTGATACGGATATTTTAGTTCTGTTATAATTTCATGGGACCACTCTGTGTATGTCATCCTTTGTTGTATGTTATAAGTGTAACATCGTTATATGATGTTACTGTATCTATTTCTGCAGCGTGTGTGTGGGATTGCATTATTATCAATTTTTGTGTGCATGCCCATGTATGTGTAGGTGTGCATATACACATGTATACATACATGTAGAGGTCACAGGTTTATCTTGGGTGTTTTCCCTCAGCATAATGTCTACCTTGGATTTTATAAGACAGGGCCTCTCACTGGCCTGAACGTTGGTAATTTGGTTAGGCTTGATGGCTAGTGAACCCCAGGAACCCTCCTGTCTCTCCTCTCCACTGCTGAGATTTCTAGCACATGCTACTATTCATGGCTATTTTCCCTGGGCTTTAGAGATTAGACTCATGTCCTTATGTTCACAAGGCATGCACTTTCCCAGCTAAGCTATCACCTCAACTTGGATGACATTGTTTTATATGCAAAACAATTAGACTGGAGCAGGGCGCCCTGGCTGTTGTTAGAAGGAGGGATTACAAACGTAGAGATCCACTTCAACTGAAGATCCAGTTGGCTGACAGCCCCGGGGAGGACTCCATTTGCAGCTTGTTAAACTGCTCCCCTATAAGTGAGGTGGCCACAAAAGCAGTGGACTAAGTGGGCTAGCAAGTTTTGGGGAAAGAGTTAGGAAAGAAAAACAAGCCATTATTATTTTCCCATTCCACTGGGCCATCTAGCAAGATGGAGAGGGGTTAATGGAGGTCTGAGGTTGAAGAGCTAGTTAGTGCAGGGCCTGGGGCTACCTGTCAGTTTTCCTGCTCCATTGTCTGAGCCTCCTCCATCTGCTCAGAAACCTCCATCATCCCCAGCCCTCTGGATTCATTACCTGTTCCTGTGCAGAGGCCACCTTGATCAGATCCAGGGCTGCTCTTCTGATCTTTAGTTTGTAAAGTGTAGAGCATCCTGTCCCGGACTTTGGTGGTGGTTAGGGTACATCCTCATTACATTTTGACTGGTATTTTTGTCAGAGGAACCTGTCACCATGTCATTTGGGCACCTTGATCGTGCCTTTAGCTGTCACATCCACATGCTTAGGGGCTGACACTCTGCCATTTTTACAGAACACATGATCCTTCACAGGAGGCCTCTGATCCTGACCTCAATCTTTGCTCTGTTCTTCATGTCTCTGCACCTGGGGCGGGTGTTTCCGTCTGCAGCAAGTCCACTGCTCCCATCTTTCCTCCCTAAGAAGAGGAGACGGGTAGCTGTAAAGGGAAGATGTGTTAGCTATCAATGCAGTGGGGAAAGATAAGAGGTCTCATACCCTGGGAGCAAGACAGGGGCAGAGCTGTGTTAATGACAGGGGCTGTATCACATCCTGGGGACTGAGAGATGGCAGAAGGGGAAACTTGAACTGGTAGGGGAGCAGCTGAGCAGCAGGCAGGAGCATTTACAGCTCCTGTCGCATGTTCCAGCTGAGAGGGACTCGGGGTTGTTTTCACATTACAGTGTGAGGAACTCCTTCTCCCAGAAAGAAGGAAAACATTTTTGATGATCATACTAAGACAGGATGACATGGTTTTAGCTGTTGGTTCATTTCCTAATACTCAGTCACTCACTCTGTTCATGAACCTCTTCGTATTCCTTCATTTATCCAACACTGTCTGACTAGTGATCAAGAAAGTAGATGATCAGTATCCAGAAATCAGAACAAAAGAGGACTTAGGCTTTATTTAGATAGTTAATATAATTGAACTCATAGTTTGCTAGTGTTAATTCATGCAGTAGGTCTGTTTAATTAGACCATGCTTAGTAAATTGCATGGCAACCTTATGATGCCAGAGAAATCCCCATAAGATCCATCAAAGGCTGCCTTTGCCTTGAAGATCCATGCACTGTTATCCAGGGGATCCCCCCCCCCATTTCTCTCTGCTGAAGTTTTAGGAGGATGCTATTGCCCTGGTTATATGTGCCTGGACCCAGGGACCTCCCCAGTTCCCTGCTCTGGAATTTCTAGAAGTGGCAGCGGATGGCACACGTCTGCCTTACAACTCTGTGTTTAGGAGGATGCTCAAGTGATGTTGGCTGTTACACACCTGTTAATAACCACAGAGCTTGTGTTTCTGTCCCGGACACCAGTGCCAGTCACGCCGCGAGTCCTGTAGGAAGATCCCTGATGTCTCCTAAGCCTTTGTTGAGGGTTCTCTGCTGACTTCTGCCAGGATAGCCATGTGGGTCTCACGTGTTGGCACTTGCACAGAGAGTCTGTAGCTGCACTCCACCCAAGAGTGTGTAAGGTCAAGGGGGCAAAGTGAATGACCCGTTTCACAGCCACTCTGCCTGGCGACTCATGTTTAGAATGAAATGGTTAAGTTTAAGAAAATGCTATGAATAGTCTAAGCAAAAAAAAAAAGCAGGAGGAAGAGGAAAAAACCAGAGGAGAAGAAACACATGGAGATGAAAATAGGAGGAAAGGAAGATAGAAAAATGCAAATGAGTGAGGATGCCTGGGTGCAGGCAAATATATAGTATGTACACAGGAGGTGAGTTGGCTATGACCCAAATCCCATGAGAAAAATGGGTTCTCCTTATATCCAGGGGGAAGATAATAGAGAGATGAATGATGTTGAGCTACTAAGATAGACAAGAGAGAAAGGAGGCAGCCTAGAAAGCATCAGTGTTACTGGGGAATAAACCATGAGGACAAGGCACATAGAAACAAAGATCAAAGTCACAACCCTAAAAAAGTGCACTGCAAAACATTGTGTTCAGAGGAAGCCTGGCTGAGTTTTTGACTTAAGAGATTAAGCATGCAAATATTTGGAAAGGAAACAAAGAAAAAAAAATATTGAATACTTTAATCGCAAAAAATAAATTAATTAAAATGCCTTCTAACTTCTCTGCTAATAGCCAAGACATCTTGTGGCCCATTCATCAAGCCACTTGGTTTTCCTAGTGGTTAAATGGTTAAGTGATTAAGTGGGTAAATCACTGTGGTTACATGTGAAGAAATTCCCACAAACTGAAGTTGTAGAACACTTGTTTCACAGCTGGTTGTGCTGTTGAGTGAGTGGGTGTCTGTTGAACGTGTAGGAGGTGGGACCACCTGGAGAAGTGGTTGCTGTGAGTGGTTCTGTCCGATGGACTCGGGCAGAAGTGACAAGCTACTAACAGTCTGACTCCTGAGCATTGCTATGCGACTTACCGTCTTCTAATCTAATGCCCTCCCCTCTTCTCGCCTCCTGTTTTCTTTATCTTTTCTCCTTCATACCAGTCCATCTCTTGTTCCCATTCTCCTTCTCCCCATCTCTGCCCATTGTCAGCCAGAAGTGGTGTATTTCAGAGGTCCCTCAATGGCCACAGAACCTGGATTCCTGATCCATCTTCCTTAGGCTAGTCTGCAAGGGTCTCTGACAAATATTGAGCCTCTATGACTCTGGGGCTATTATAATCCTATAACCTGCTTTGCATAAAGGACTTTAGAATTTTTAAGAAGTGTAACTGTGATTCAACTTAATTTATTTTATAATTTACTCAAACAGAGACTGAGAGCTAAACACAGGAACTTATATTAAAAACGCAAGAGTTTATAATATGGAACAGTCTTATTTTCTTCCCGAGAAAAGTACTTCAAATATACTCCAACTGATAGAGATGTGTGTCACAATAAAGAATGTAAGCATGAGAAGCTGGTCTAAGAACGACCTTGGTGCTGAGCACTAAGATTAACTGAGCACGGAGTAAAGTCTGAATCATTCTTGTTAACATGGCTTAAGGTGGCATGAAGTAACGGTTGTCCTCAAAAGAGAAAACAAAACAAAACAAGAAAATGTGGCTCTGATAATATTTTAGTCTAAGGGTTATAAGAAAGGAGGCCAATAGAAAGAATTTCAAACATCCTAACTTCTTCATCTCAAAGGGAGAGAGGATAAACAATGTTTTGTCTTTTCAAGTTGCTCACAAGAAAATAAAGTTTAAAAGTTATTTTCTGAGACCTAAGAAGGCCACCAACATCTTAAAAATATATTCTCTACCATCGACGCTATCAGAGGGGGGATAATTAAAAAAGTAATTTGCGGCATCTTTAGTAAATAGAAATGAAAAAGGAAATAGAACTGTTAGGCAAAAATAAATGAATGAAAATATCAAAAGATGACTGGGTGTGATGGTACACACCTTTAATTTCAGCACCCAGTAGGCAGGCGCAGGCAGATCTCCATGAGTTTGAGGCCAGCTTGACCTACATAGTGAGTTCTAGGCCAGCCAGGGTTACATAGTATTTTGCAAACATCAGAAGTAGTAAAGAAGTCCCACGGGCAGAAATAATAAAATGAGTTCATGGTAACAAGAACAGAAATTTAATTCACAACAATAACTGAGTGGGTCAACCCTCCTAATGTAGGGCTTCAAATTAGGGCAGATAGAAAGTGTCAACTGCATGCTGTTATAAGATTTAAATCTATGTGCCATTATTGACAAGGAAAGATTAAAAAACCAGGCTGGGTAAAAGGTACCAAGAAAGGGTATACAAAATTCAATAGTGGTAATATTAGCATAACTACAATAGAATTGGAAGCACAAAAAATTATGCAATATTCATGAAAGAGATAATTCAAAATAAAAACATCATACCCACAAACCAAATAGTTGGTGATGTCAAATAATTGAATATCAAATGTCCACAGCAAAAGCATTAGAAAATATAAGGAGATACAGTTTGTAATTCCTAAAAGGATGACAACATATTCCTTAGAAAATGGCAAGTGATATATTATGGAATTAACTAGGGCTAAGGATTCATGAATGATATAAACTTTGTTCAATAAAAACATGAAATGAAACCCACAGACAGATCATACTGGACAAAAATGTGGTTTTCATAGACCAAATGTGTGTGCTTTGCAGTTATAATTAAATATTTAATCTAGATATTTTAATAAGCAGCAAAATAAGCTAAATATAGAATAAGAAAAGAGAACCAGATATACTGGTGAGGTGAGTGCCTCTAGTCCTAGCAGTCAGGATGCCAAGGTAGGAACTTTATGAGTTCAAGGACCAGATGAGCCTAGGGCTTGGCTACAAAGACACAACAGGATGATCTCAATCAACTAATCAGCAGGCAAAGAAACAAATGAATTATAAAAGAAAATAATCAAAAGAGAAACAAAATAAAATGGAAGGAAACAAACCAACCAAACAAAACACAGAGGAGCTGTGTTAAATTAAATTAAATTGAATTAAAATGCCAGTAGAAGATCTAGAAAGTTTAATAGGAAAAAGGAGAAAACAAATACAAAATTAGATCCTGGAAAATGGATGTAATTACAGGTACCAGAAATAAAACATGCTGCATGGTATCCATTATAACATTTTTGCATGATTTTAAATATTTGGATTATAAGGCATGATTCTGCATCAAGATAGAACTCCTTTCAGATTGACAAATTAAAGAGTTTATATTTTTGAATAACTTGTTAGAAAAAAAATGCTGATGAAATGCCTTCTCCTTTGTTCCCCTAATTTTGTAGTTTAGTTTATCAAATTTTAAGAAATATTAATTTATAAGGGGAACTTAATAATTTCCTATTATATGAAAATGTAAAACGTTGGAAGTCATTTTATGAAACTCCTATAACCCTATTAATGAAGCTATAGTAAATAATGTTCAGTGTATTTTGTGAATGGATAGGGTAGTCTTTGTTTTGAACTATCACATCATACCCACTGATAATGAAATACTTTGGATCTTCTTAAATGTATTTCAGTTATGAGTCACTTTCATCTGAGAAATGTTTGCATTATTCTGGGTATGCTCTTATATGAACTAGGTATAGGAACAAAATGCGACTAACAAATCATAAATTAAGTTTTAAATTTAATTTAATCTTTTCATGCATTTTGATCATATCATTGCCACTCCCTCAACTCCTCCCAGATCCATCCCACCCAACTTCATACTTTCTCTCTCTTAAAAATAAAACCAAACCAAAACAACATAACACACACAGACAGACATGTACACAGACATGCACACACACACACACACACACACACACACACAAATACGTGCACAACATCAATTTAACAAAAAACCAAATCAAACTCCAAATAGCCTGAAGTCATTTTCTGTTGGTCAACTACTCCTGACATGAGCCTATGCCCTGCTCTGATAACCTATGCTGGAGAGGATGTGGAATAAGGGGAACACTCATCCATTGCTGGTGGGAATGAAAACTTGTGCAACCACTTTGGAAATCAGTGTGGTGGTTTCTCAGGAAATTGGGAGTCAACCTACCTCAATATCCTTTTACTGTTTTCTATTTACTTTTTGTTCTACATTCAGTAATGTGACTTTATATAGGGGTCCCCTAGTTTTAAGAAGGTGTAATCTATTTTGAAAGGTAGATATTATTTTAATGTAAATAAGTGAGCAGTAGGAATTCTAGTAATTGATTCCACAGATGCAATGACTGTGATCCAAGAAGGATCTGTGCACTCTAATTATGTAACAAAGAATGGGTTAAAACAGACTGTGGTGTAGTTACAAAGCAAAACATCCTGCGGGCGTAGCTTCCAGGAGGATGATTTGTTCCCCAGGGGACCACTTACTAATGTCTGGATGCTTTCGTTCTGAAGATAAAGGTGTGATGGTCGTTTGGGATGAAGTGGCATCCAGTGCTTACAGGGTGGGGATGAGCCTATATATTCTACAATGCCCCGGACTGGTCCATGCAGCAACAAAAATATCTGATGATTAGCCCTCATATCTCAAGTTCATTAATCCAAAACTGAGCTCATGGTATATGCCAGTTCTCAAACTGTGCCCTTCATCTGCGGTAATCTTTGCACACCCCTATAAATTAAATACTATCATTATTTATTGCTCTCTCTTGGTATGCTGCATGATACGTGTGTGGATGCTAGTGGCATCCCATGCCTGTGGAGGTCAAAGGGCAACTTGGTGTAATCAGTTCTCTCCTGTCCCTTTGCATGGATTCCAGGGATTGAACTCAGGCCTCCAGGCTTGGTTGACATGTGCCTTTGCCTACTGAACCAACTCATTGGCCCTTATTATGTTATTTTTATCTGTAAAGTCATCCGAACATGCAAGGCATAGCCTACGTGAAGTCACACGGATATTCATGAGAGATTTCCCGCTTTATTTTCTGCTGTGCTAGCCTGCTGGCACAAATGACTACAGCAAAATCCAAGATTAACACACATACACATCCATTCCAATTTCATAACACACCATACATAATTAAATAAAAGTAAATATATCTTGTTTGTTAGTAGTAATCTTCCATGGTAGAGCTTCTAAATTGTTTTTAATGGACATGTATTATTTTGTTATCAGATAAAACAAAAATCCAATAAGATTGGATATAAGAAAATCAATGGAGCTAATTGTGTTTTGGTATACTCCCATATAAAAACTCCAAGTCTGAATAGAGGGGTCAGGCTGTTGCTGAGTTGTTATGCGTTAGAACAAACACCACCATTCAAGTGTGTGTGCTAACATCCCTTCAGGGGCAGGAATCCTGACTCACAGTGCTTTAGACAAAGAGAAGCCAATCGCCTCTTGTAGCTGAAATATCTGACAAAAGAGCTTCGTTAGCTTCAGGCAAGACTTGATCTTCCAGCTCAGAGGGTTTGACATTTAAGCGGCTTTCTTTCTTCATTTCTAAACTCCCCTCTTCCTTCCTGCTTCCTGCCCTGTGTGTAATTACGGCCACTCGGATTGGACCATCTTTAAGTCAGTCACATGGATGCATTGATTCTTGTGGCTTTCATGGATCCCATCTCTGGACTTGGGATAAGTTCAAGTTCCTTGGAGTCCTATTATTCTCCAGAGGGAATAGGGGCAATTGGGAAGTCAGAAAACTTGCAGTCCTCGAGAGGCACATGGTGTCTATTCAACACATTCAAGGCTATAACTCTCAGAGACAATGGAGATGGTACTCATCTTTCTTAAACGCCCACTTGTGTATATCTGTTTTCTCATAATAGAGACAGTATTATCTACTGCTCAGAGTAAGGAGAGGTCGCTGATGGCTGGACTTCCAAGGGAGAGCTACCTGATGGAGAGAGGACTAAACACAGTCCCTCAAGGGTAGTGCCGACTTGTAAGGCAGAAAGGGGAGGGCGTGTGATCACAGTGTGGTGAACTGAGCTGTGTGGAGGACACTGAGCCTGTGAGAATCATAAATGACATGATTCTGTCAGGAAATCTGAAGCATGGCTTGGCCAAGCTTGTTTTCTCTCTTGGCTCTGTACCTCATCTTAAGTAGGAAGGATACTCCGGGATGCTGTCAGGTGAGGGCTGTGCAGGTCAGGTGTGAACACTTTGTATTACAAGCCGGCCTTCCTGTCCCAGCTTCGTTTTCCACACTTGTGAAGTGGACAGCGATGTCAACACAGGATTGATCTGCTGAGTGAATGACACGACGTGTGCCTTAGATTGTGAGGGGGTCGATGCACACAGAAAAGTAGCATTTCAGAAACTCAGATATGTGCGGGAAGAGAGGTGATCACAGGGCAGACTGGAGGAGTTACGGGGACGCTCCTCTTATCTGCAACTCTCTACCTTCCTGGTCTTCTAACACTCCCCTGCTTGCCTATGACATCACCACTGGAAGGAGCAGGCAGAGGCTGTGCTTTTCAGTGGCGTTAGGGATGAAGGCTCTAGGGAAGTGAGGTTCAAAGGAGGGGCAGAAGCGCCCAGGGAGGAGAGGGAATTACTTCTTGGGTCAAGTCTGCCAAAGACCATAAAAGCCTCAATGTATGAAATTAGCTTGATTCTGTAAAATAGTTACATCAGGGCAGCTGTCAGGAAATCAATAGCACGCAGTAATTATGTCCATAAACATGCTGAAGAACCAGGAGAGGTCAGAGGCAAAGAAGAGGGTGGCTACTGCCCAACCTTTCAAGACATGACTCACAAAGCCTGCGGGCACTACAGCCACCTCCAAGGGCCCAGCTCCTCGCGTCTGCCACCAATTAATCCAGGGAGAAGGGAAATTGAATTTGGCAAACATTTATTGAGCATTTACTTCAGACTGGGCACTGAGAGCAGTGAGGATGATTTAACCCTCTCAGGGCAAGCCTTATTTGCAGACACGGTAGGGTAGGAAGTTACTGGAACTAGCCTGGGATTAGTGGATACGTAATAGGCATGGATAAGAATCCTATAGTCACCTACTGAGTTTTCATGTTTTGTGTTTCAGAGCAAAGAATGGAAAGAAGGAAACATGGATAGGAGAGACAGAGATAGTTAACCAAGGAGAAAGGCACATTTGAGAATGGAGGTGGGTGAAGAAGCTGAAAATGCCTGAGTCTCAAAGGCCCTGAACCACAAGAGTCTCATTTCTTCTATAGGTAATTGACATGGTGCCTGCTTTCTCTTTTTGAGAAAGAGGAAATTTGCATTTGCAGAGCACAGACCTTTTTTTCTGAGCATGCTCTGTTTTATTTTATGTAGTCCTCTGTACACAGGTAGGTCAAGGAAGGGTTTCTTATTTTCCTCTGCCATTGATTTCTTCCTCGTCGACCTTGATGCCTCTGGAATCATCCTTTTTATCCTATGGTAGAGACTTCTCTCTGAGGAAGTTTCTGAGTCTTAAAAGGAAAAGAAAAAGAAAGAAAAGGAAAAAAAGATGTCTCAGTAATAAAGAGCACTGACTGCTCTTCTAGAGAACCCAAGTTCAAGTCCTAGCAACCACATGGCAGCTCACAACTGTCTGTAACTCCAGTTCGCATAGATCATATGCAACTTCTGGTTCCTGCAGATGTTACACACTGGTGGCCCACAAGCATACAGGAGGCAAAACATTCATAAACACACAAAATAGAATAATTAAAAAAACCTTTACTAATCACTTTTATTACCTTTCATTGAGAGAGAGAGAGAGAGAGAGAGAGAGAGAGAGAGAGAGAGAGAGAGAGACTGTGAATGGGGAGTGGAAAACATGAAAGGGCATGCTTTCCATGGAGCTTGGATGGAGGTCAGAGGACAAGATGTTCAGGTGGGGTTTCTTCCTCTTCTGGGTGGAGCCATAGGATTGATTTCGGGTTGCCAGGCTTGGCAGCAGGTGCCTTTACTCTCTGAGCCGTCTCATCGGTCATGTGTGGAGTTTTGCAGAGAATAAGAAGAAAGACTTTTGCTGACATCACCTCCTGTCCAGATTTGTAGGTACAGCCACTCTGTTCCTGGGGATGGCACCTGCTCTTCCGGGCTCAGACACAATCCGTTTGTACTCAGAAGTTCTTCCTTTACATTCCAAACAGTATATTCTTCCGAGCAGGAGGAAAAGAAACACTTTCCCAGCACTTAACTGCTCTTCGCTGTCCCTGTATCATTTCATGTTCTCAAAACATATTATGGGCTGGGAATTTTTATCTCCATTTTATAGACCAAAAAATTAAGGTTCAGTATGATGAAGTAATATTTTCCATATCGTGCGAATAGTAAGTGGAAATTTATGGATGATTCATAGCTTAGTCTGAATGGCTTTAATTAAATTGTCATCGTGGTGATTAGGCCACTCTTGTGGCTGGTACGGATTTTGCTCAGAAAATCTGAACACTAGAAGGGACGGTGATTGTGTGGGGGCTGGGAGCACAGAGGGAAACAAGAAGGTAAAATAGAGCCAAGAAAAAGGCAGGGAGGCCATTGAGGTGTGCACGACATTGGGAGGAATTGATGAGATAGGCACAGAATCGGGAAGGAAGAGAGGAGTGAGGCAGAAGTGGAGTGGTGTATGGTCCTCCATCCTTCTCAGCTGCAGCAGTGGAAGGCTTTCTGATCTCAGACCACGAGTGAGAGTCTTAGGACAGCCCCATTTAGGGGCTGATTGGTGGAGACTGCTCATGTGTGATGCTCACCGGTGGGAGGGTTTTCCTGGAACTGTCTTAGAAAGTGTCTATGTTCATATAATCTCCAGGAAAGATACTCTGAGAAACAGAGAAATGATAAAAAGTGTTATTGCTCTCCTGTGGGAATTATATCTTAACAATCAGCATAGAGATGTTGCTCCCATGAAAGCATCTGCCAGCACAAAATAGAATCCAAGAAAGGAAACATGGCAAGAGCAGGAGGTGAAGGAAGAGCAGAAGGTGAAGGAAGAGCAGAAGGTGAAGGAAGAGCAG